>NC_090943.1:23334878-23941212 GCF_040807025.1 Struthio camelus | reverse complement strand
ATCTCAATCTCTAAAATATGTATGAATTTATTGGAGACAAATAATCTGAGATCACGTAGCTAGTCCAAAGGCAACAGTCTTCATGGCATGTGTTTGTGCAGTATGTGGTATACGGCTACATGGCTGAGTGGTCTTGTCACATTGGGCACTGTTTCTACTCCTATGCAAAGGCAAGAGTATAGGGCTCTTAAAAGATTGGTCCAGGGTCTTCTTTAACTGTCCAGTTGCAGTTACAATGTCTGCACTACTAACCTATAATGAAACTGTGACTAGTGCTTCTTACACCTTACATCAATACTGTATGCTGTGCAGTGACAGGTATCAGGCAGAAAGCCTCAAGGAAAATGGACCTCTTAACTGGATGCAACATCTACACTGACATATTAATGTCAGTGAAAATGTGTATTTTCTGTCACAGTGTAATGTGACAGAAAATATTCTCCGGCACAGAGGTCAACTAGGTTCATCTATGTTAGCAAATCCCTCCTTGCTTCCAAAACAAAATGGTAGTTTTGACTCTAAAACCATTTAATGGGAATGGTGCCTGGGCCAGTTTAATTCCCAAACTTTGCTGCACATTGTTGGAGGGGGGAGGGAGGGGGGCTAGTGGGCATGGGTACGACGCCTGCCAGAAACCTTCTGACAGTTTAACAAAACAGCTGAGCATGTGCCAGTGCCTAGGAGCACTACTGGACACCATTTAATCGAGTGCTATAGAGATAGCGTTAAGTCTCTGGGACATACCTCCAAGGGATAACATGAAAGCAGTTCAGATTTTGCTCAGTCAGTTAGCTGTAGGAAGGAATTCAAAAGGTAACTGGAAATTTCCTGGAATGATTAATTCACCTTGTAGTAGGTAAATTCATCAGCCTTTACTTCCTAGAGTGTTCACATATCACTAAAATGAAAATCATGTGGCATTAATATCTCTTTAGGCTGAGCTCAAGAAGGTGGGAGCTCACCAGGACAGAAGAAAATAAATGGCTGGGGGAGGGAATGAAAAATATTTATGGAGATCTTTATGTCACATGCCCTCTGAGGTAATGCGCCAAAAGCTGAAGAAAACACAGTGAGAAGGAAGAAATGCTACACAGTCACGACTCTCTCATTGCATTGCATTAGTCTAGAGCTGGAATAAGTTATAGTCCCTGCCTGAACACAGTTGTGTCTTTGATTGGATGAAGCATGAGGTGCTTCTCCTCAGCCCAGGAGTCTGTGTTTGCCTCACCCAAAGGACACACAACCTCCCGCTACAAACACTCAGGGATAGTCTACATTAATGACTTAGCGTGCACAAGGGGCTCTTTTTGGTACACGTTTGGCTTTGATTTATAATTGAGGTGTGACAGTAGGCACTCACGTGCACAACGTTGTTTCCCTCCTGGTGGAACCAGGACTGACATCACGCCGTGGGCCATCCTCCTCACCACTCCACTGGAAACATGGGTGCAAGTTCTTCCAGCAGCCTGCCCTGCACGTGAGCACTGCCCCAGGCCTGGGCCAGAAACTGGTATGAGCTTCACTGCTGGTGAAGATAAAACACGGACGTGTGGTGCTGGAACTATAGCAGATTATGGCAAATCAAACTCTTGCACTGGCCTCTCTTAGTCACCAGCTGGTAAGGCAGATGTACTCCTGGTCTCAATGATGAGGTTTTTGTTTCTGTTAAAAGCCCTGCTGACACTCAGAGGCCCATGTTCTCTAAGTGGTGGCATCCAATCCTCTAAAGCATCACCTTTTTTTTTTTTTAATAAACTTTATTTTGCAACAAATTGACTTTATTGCTAATATATACAGCCAGGACTTATGGACCCTTTTTCTTGGGTACAAGCAGTATTAGGTTCCGATATCACTACCTTGGAAATGAATCAAAATGCTGAACATGTTTCAAGTAACAGACCTAGAACCATAACAATTGATTCTAATATTTTTAGGATTATTTATGTGATTATAAAACTGCTACAAGATAAGCTTTCAAATATTACAGCAATACAGAAATGCTCTTATAAAGTATCAGTTTAAAAATCTATTTTATAAGGTCCAGTTCATTTAATTAGGATTTTTTTTTTCAACAGTCTATCCTCAATGACAGGAATATCGAATGCTTTTTAAACTTCAGCTGAGTAGGGAGCTACAGCGGTAAGAGGACTTTTGGTAAACAAAATACCTTATATTTTATTTGACTCTACAAGAAGGATAAGAAGGATACTCTATCTTTGAACTGATCATTCAATACCCTCAAAAAAGACATCAAAATTCTTCTTATAACAGAGACTGGTTGTTATCATTTTGAGGGATTTTCTGCAGTAAAACATATGAGTAATAATAACAAGTAGCCATCGCTAGAGAAACAACTGCTTGCCCTGGCTCCCATAAATGTTACTGTGATTATTTCCACTGGGGCTGATATTTCATTTTCTCTTGTTGCAGTATGTTGCCCAGGAGTATGTATGCACAGGTATTCCAGGACAATAGGGAAACTTTAAGCACTAGAACTGCATGGGGTTTAAGTGACCATAGGTTCTTTTATCATATGCCCTGGTATAGGAGAAGAGTTTGGAGCTGATTATAAGAGGAACTCCCTTCTAACAATGCTTAGTGCAGTTTCCTTATCTGTAGTCACATATCAGTAGGTGTTATGTCAGGTGAGAAATAGAAAAAATGATAGGGATGACATAGTTCATTTATCTAGTGCCTGGTCCAGCTTATATGTAGGCTGAGATATGGATCTGGGATGGGAGGGATGCGTGCAAAGTCATGCCCTACTGGCACTCCAGGAATTGTAGCACAAAACCTAGCTTATGGTTCTCATTTGGAGCTCAACTGCACCTTAGACAGGAACACAAGCAGTAAGAGGGTTTAAAAATAATTATACGGCCCTGGTCCTTCAAACATTTGTTCACAAAATTAACATCATTCCCATGAGTGATCCCATTAAATCTACAGCATTATCTATTGGCCATAAACTTAAAGCACATAAACTATTTCACTATCATTAACCCGGGGGGATTTTTTCATCTATGCACCCTGGGACACTAAAAATGATTTAGCTTTGAATTAATTACTCCACTATAGCTCTTTTCATCACCTTTCTCATCTAGACAAGCCTTAGTGTTTATACAGTCAAGTTCTTAATTGAAAATGTTCGCTACCAGCTCATCCAGTTACCACACAAGTGACTATTGCCTGTATTACATGACATTAACAAAAATAGAGATCTTATGTCAAAATATTTTAATGATTATAATTTAAGAAGCAAAACATGATGAATGTCACCTATTGCCACCATCCTGAGATTGTGCTTTGCTAAGATTAAATCAATAGTCAGGAGTTTCTAAATTTCCCAAATATATGTTATTTTGCATTAAAAAAACTGATCAGTCAAAATTCAGAAATGTAGCAATCACTATGTCAAAAATCAATTTCTTTTCTTCCCAAATGTAAAATATTCCTCTGTATTGTAGTAATGCAGTTTAACGCTCACAAAATCACATCAGATCAAATCCAATACCAAACTGCTGAGATACACACAAATTTTCTCCTCAGGATCATCATCCTGAAATTAAAATAATAAAACATGTTACTGACATTTCTTGTATAGTAGGAAAACTGCTTGTTATATTCAAAATAAACCAGAGGTTAGGCCTTTGCGTATGCACTTCACCTTCTGCATCTGCTTTTTCAGCCTCATTTCAGACTGAAGTCTGTCTGTGACATTTCTTATACAGTATCATAGGCACACCAAATTCTCCAGGGTGGGCAGGATTGCTAGTGACTGATCTAGCTCGAGCATCTGTTCTTTGTAAGGGAGGACTCCTTCTCTGAATACCCCAGAACTGCTCATACTTACCCCAGCTGCACCACCCTCTTCAGTTTTCCTAAGCTAAACAAGGCTGGGTCTAACCAGCATCTGGATGGAACACATTCACTGTAAACCTGAATATAAATATATTTCATATGAGATTATCATAATCACTTTTTAAAACATGTAGGGAGTGAAATGCTTCTATTTCTTCAGCAGGCTAATTCCTTCTTGGAAAACAAAATAAAAAACAACTGTAAATATTTTTCATTTGATTTAAAATTTCATATCCGTTTTTCTATTCTGAGTGTTTTTAGCTAAACAGAAACAACTTATCTCCACTTGCTTTGTCTCTGACATTATTCTTAACACCTAACTTTTAGTTCTGTGGCCGAATACACGAGCAAAGAGAAGTGTTTGGTTAACAGCTATACTGCTTGGGTACTACAGCAGAAGACCTTTCTTTCAACTTTGGATACATCTAATAAATTCAGGCTGGATAATACTGGCCCAAGTCAAGAACAGGCAGAAACTTGGCTGCTGGACAGGAATCCAGAGTGTCTTTATTTTCAAAATGTTGTATCATTTTTCTCAAGGTAATTAAAGGTAAATTGTGGGACAGTACATACTACCCTAGATACAGTGCGACAGCACAAGCATAAGAGTATTCTAGCAGAAGTTAAGCTCGTGCTGGTATCCTATTGCTATAAATAACTTATTCACTTTTCCAGCAATTTTCAATACAAAAAAATATACATACACCGACAGAGTTTGGAACAACACGATTCGCTTTGACAGTAATTCCTGAGGGAGTAAACAGGCAGCCACCTGCTCCACACAATGCCACCCTGCTAGCTCCACCTTGGCTGGAGGGCTGCACTGCTTCTCTTCTGTCAGACATAGGTCTTCTTTTATCCATGAGGTTGGAGTTTAATAGCTCAGATCTAATTTTTACTCTGCAGGTAACATACACTCACACTCAGGCTGAGGTTCAGCAATTCTTACTCACTAACCATCAGCACATCTCTTCGCAGCCTCTCCTCCTTCAGTGCTTTGTGCTCTGATGACTGAGCGATATTCTCCGCATCAACCTTAGAGAATCTCAGTTTTGTTTCTGTCTACTCCCTCCTCCGAGCAGCTGCTTAAGGCTGCTGCGCTGGATGTCAAGGCAATGTATCCTCATCTTCCCTGCTGCCTCTTCCTAGCAGGCATAAAACCTGAAAAAAACTTGGCAGATAATATTTGCATTTCCACTAGGCTTCTGGGCAATCAGATTTTTGCCAGACTGATTAATCTATCATCTGACCTTTTTTCTAATAATTTTTTTCTACCTATTTTTAAATATGAATCAGGCCATTTCCCCTCCTTGAGCCTATGTTTACTTGAAGCTAATGACATGCTTTTCAGGATTATCAGGTTAAACCAATGAGCAAACAAGACTTCCTTCAGCTGCAGGACCACTGCAGAAATGACCCTGTAATTTAATACAAAATAATATAGATCATTGTTACATTTTAAAATTTGGCTGATGTCTCATTTTCGCACACTCTGTGATAGGTTTGCATCTACTTCAGCGAAGACATGTGTCTCTGTTGAGCACAATCATACCATGCAAGAGTGGATATTAAGGCAAGTGGAGTTTCCCACACCGCGCAGAACCAACTCTGCAGGACTCCTGTTTCTGCCAATTCCCTCTCTCCAATGAGCCAGGGTCACCTCTGCAATGGCACGGATGGAGTTTATGAGCAACACTGCCAAAATGATTCCTTAGGAGGCAGCCATGCTCCTCCTTGTGGTGTTCCAGTACCTGCTACCTGCCTGCAGCACACAGGGGCTTGCAGCAGATCAGCTTCACTCACATCTTCTTTACAGCAGCAAACTTTTGGGGGCCAGAGATGTGTGAAGAAAGGTTTGCCTGAGACTTTTGTGGGGACCCAGTGCTATAAGGAACCTTCCTCAACTACCCACCTAACAGGGGACAGGGAGAAAAACCGAAACGGGCAACTAAAAAAAAAAATGAGATTGTTCAATTTTTAGAAAAGGCCATCTTCACTGAAATATAGCTATTACAGAATTTCAATTATCTTTGATAGTTAATGATAGTAGCAGAATGGTAGCTCACACTGATAGCATTTCATTTCTTTGATTTTAAAGGGCTAACTTTCTTCTTAAATATAAGTGATAAACATAGTGGAAAAAAGTCTTAGGCAGCACAAGTTATCTTTCTACTTGTTTTTTTCCTTACACCTTATTTTGCAAATTTGGCCACAGAAGTGATCTTCAGTCTGCCAAGCACAGACAGCATTTAATTAACCTGTACAGATGCTTAAACATTTTTGTGGCTTCTATCTGCTTCCTTATGGATGAAAAATTCATAAACGGTTATCTTAGCTAGTGTAGTTCCTACAATTAAAATTACATGGTAAAACTCCAGGGATTAATATTATAGGAAGAATACATACAAGGGAAACTGTAGGATGCAAACAGCTTAGCAGCTAAGCATACTAGCAAGAAATACATTATGTATTTCTTAACCTTTCCAATGTGCTACAACCTCTTACAGGCAAAAAAAGTGTAAGTTAGCCACATGAAACTGTATATACATACACCTCCTTCTATGTAATTTCCTGCCATAGACTAGGGGAATGGATTCACTAAATGGCCTCTAAGTCCCTTCTAACCTTGCTTTCTATTATTCTAACAATGCTTGTAAGCAGTATCCTTTTCTATTTCTTGGAAAAACCTGAAATGGAATAAAATTATGCCTTCCTGGCATTAGCAACCTGATAGTTTATGAATTAGCCGTTTCTGATTATGAATCAACTATGAAGTGTATCTTCAATAGCATATTTTCTAAATACAATCAAAGGCTATTTTCAAATACACTTCATAAGCTAACCAGAAGAAAAATCCTTCTTAGCTTCTGAACTTAAAATTTCAGACTTGAGTAAGCTGATGCTATTTGTATATATTTAACTTGAGACATACAGTCATAAGATTACATCAGTGCAATTAAAGCACTATACAATAGTAGCAGTATGATACAATTCACTTCTTGTTGCATTAACTTGCCCCCCCTGGAAACACAGAGCTCTGGAAGGCAAATCCGAAGAGAGCATTCTGAACCGGGAATCTTTGAGTTACCTTAGAAGAGGAATAACTCACCATACAAACAGATCTTATTTTGCCAACAAGGCCAGTCAAGCTGGAAAATACGCAAACCAATCCTTCCAAAGTCATCTGTGATCCATACCCAGTGAGCTGGCTCAAGGCCAGGGGCCAGACTGTGCTACGTTTCTTTGAGGCAATACACAGAAGGTAGAGCTACAAGGGGGATGGCAGAGTGTGAAAGGATGAGGGAGAGAGAATGACTCTTCATCCTATATTTGTCCAGATTCTGGGCTGCCTCAGGGTAAAGTCCGTAGAAAGATCTGCTGCAGTGTATGGCAGCTTCTTCACGGCTGTCCGCAAGCTGTTGTGCAGTCCCGAGCCGCAAGAGTGCACTGTTCTAACCTTATCCTTGGCTAACGAGAGGGAACAAGGCTGCATATGCATGCTACTCCTTCACAGGGTGAACTGAATCCTTACTTTGTCCTCTGTATACACCTGGAAAGGCCATAGCTGTCCCAGGATTAGGCATCTTCTCTTGTTGATCACAGTCTGTGATCATCTTAAATAAAACAATTCACCAAAGCAGCTGTTTCATGGGAACTGATATCAAACCAAGCACAGGTTAGGAAAGAAAGGTACCTGAGACGAGGAGACATTATTAGCTGACTATGCAGTAACATGTGCTTAGCTATGCCTAGCTATGTCTGAAGTTAACAATTAGAAAACATTTCTCAACTCTGTGTTACTTTACTTTTATTCAGTAAACACCATCTTTCACTTATTTATGGATATAACTTTCATTGATTCTAGGGAAGAAATGTCTCTGTAAGGAAGAACAGACCCAAACTGCAAAAATGTTTGCCTTGACACATTACTTAAAGACATTTTATGCAGGAAGAATGTGACCTACCTTTTTATTCTGATTCACATTTACCAAACTGCAACTTCAAAATGCCTTTGCCATGAAGTTGAAGGATTTGGTTGTATTCTTTGGGCATTGCATGGAAACCTGGTTTAGGCAGCTGGTTGTCATAATAGTGGTGGCTAATTGGCATCTTCTCTGCGGATTTTGAGAAAGGCCAGAAGCCATATAGCTTCACATTCTCACACAGCTCAACAGCAGCACTAGTGATCATAAAACCAGATGACAATCGGTAGGCTTTCACACCCTTAGTTCTCCAGAACTGGGCAAGACTTTTCAGGTAAGTGGGGTGGAAAAATATTGCCCTTTGTGTTGCTTTGAACTCTTGAAGAGTTTGATATACTTTAAAAGAAGTAGCTGTGTTGCTTCTGAAGGAAAATGCTGGCAATAAAAGGAAAGCATCTCCATAGACTGCAATGTTCTCCAGAAATTCTGTCTTCTTTTCATTTAGTTTGTTGTATCTGGCAAATATAACATTTTAGGAAAAGAGTGAAAAAAATGTACTATTGCCAGAAATATACTACAGACCAAAACAGCATGACCATGCATTCATATAATTTGTGAACTTGGCTCAACTGCACCAGTTCAGCCTGTCTACATTGCAAATGTATATCAACCTGTTACATGTTGTCATATTTCCATATTATGAAAATCTGACTCTACTATATAATAACAGCACACCTTATAGTATTGATTTGGTAACACAGGAGGTACTAGAGGAAATCAGATCCACTGCTAATGAGACCAGGACCTGTTTTCAGAGAGGATCAACTCAAGAAGTTTCACAGAATGCAAAAAAAATCATATTCATACTTTCTCTGTTTAAAAATACATGCACTATGGTATGTATTGTATGTGTTTTTGAAAACTGTTTCTTACATGAATATGTATATGATATGGAAATAGGAGTACTCACTCCTGCATCTGAGCAGTCTTGGAGAGTAAAAGATCAGCATGTGTTCAAGTTTTGCAGGATCTTAGCTGTTTTTGATAGACTTTTTAAATAGCTGCAAATCTTGACATGCGTATTTATCTCCCTTGACTTCAAAGGGAACCTGCGGATACCTCCCAAGACTTAGAGGTCTGACTTCACAAAGACAATGAATCCTACTCTCAGATATTTCAGTTCCCCAGCAGTTAACAGAAAGACTCAGTTCTCTCTATTGGATAATTCAGTGATCCCAAATATTGACTAGTGAATTTTCCAGAGCTATCCCAGAAGCAATTCAAGTCACAAGGGTGTCACTCAACTCATGTCCTCTATAGACCCTAGGTGTCTGAATCACCTGAACGTACGCTGCTTACACCCACTTTGGGATTCAAAGAATGAGTCCTTTTTTTATAGCTAGTTGTCTATCTGAGCAGGGTGTTTTCACCTTTCTTTTAAGGGCTATCAGAGCCTACTTTTCACAAAGTAGCCCAATGGTTACAGCAGCAACTGGAAGACCTGGTTTCATCTCTTTTTGCAGCTTGAGCAGATTCAAACCCTCTTCTCAGGCAGCATTCAGTTCAAGATAGAGGACAGCAACCACTGCCATTTCCATTCAAAACCCTCACTGATGGAGGAGTTACCAGTTGCCTCTTGCACAACTGAACTCATGCAAGGAGTGAAAGATATGGGTCCATCTCCCTTCTCAGTCTGAAGGGGTTTAAACTTACAGCTTCTGCTTCCCAGAGAAGTGCGATTACCTCTAGACTCCGAAACAGACTGAATGCGATCCTCTCAGACCCTCCTGTTGAGCCTGGGCCCCTGTACATGCAAGCTACATAGCCAAAGGAAGCACAGGCCTGAGGCCATGGCAAGGGAGGGTGACTGAGGGGTGAACTTCTGGCCTCTACTCCCAGAATTACCTCTACATCTATCAGTGTAAAATGCACAAAGAGTCTTCTGAGCAAAATTCAGACCTCTGCTCTCCCTTCTTAGCTAGAAGCCTGAAGGACTCAGCCTAACTTGGCTTTTCCTTCTAGCTTTGTTACTTTTAGGGGCAGTTTAGACCAACTCCATTAGGACACAAAAGAACTGCACCTCCTCAAGAGCGTTCATCTGCATTGTATGCCCTGTCAGACATGGTTCAAAAGCTGATATAACCTTAACAATAGCATTATCAGACTAAGCCAGAATTAGAAATTAAAGTGATTAAAATCAGAAAACGGTCTTTTGAGAAAGCAAACAAACAAACTCAGCTCTGTTAAATGGCGCCAAGTCACTTCCCCCTCCTCCTTCAAAAGCATTTACAGTTTCCTCTGAATGTTTAAATAATTAAAATATTCAAATTCCAAACTTCTTACACAATCTCATTTCATCCTCACACAGGCTTAGCTCCTACTTTCTTCAGTGTAACTCCTACCAATGCCAGTGTAGCATAATTTGGCTTAGAAGTAAGTGTAGGTGTGACAGGACACCACAATCAAACCCAGAGAAATCATGCATCAGTTCAGTAGTCACCAATGAAGCTGAGTCACTGGACCAAGTTTTCCTTTCTCATTTTCTTGTGCAGCCCCACTAAGGTCAATGAGCTAATTCTATTTTGGGGAGAGGCAACAATTCATCTCCATTTAAGTCAAAAAGGGCTGGGTAAGCATCAAAGCAGTCAGTACTCACTGCAAAAATTCAAGCGCTCTCCTTGAATCAATGACAAACACCTGTTAGTCATTTCTGTGCTTACTGTACTGTTTCCTTCTTGCTTTTGAACTAAAAGAACTTTGCCTGATGTTGTCTATTTGACAAATACAGATACAACAGACAATAACATGCAGTTCGGTCAATAAGGAGTAAATAACCTGCCACAGCAGTCCTTTTCATAGATAAGCTGCAGCTCCAGACTGCTGAAGATGCCAGATTAGTCAGCTTGGCCTTAGTAGATTTTCTTTTCATCAAGGAGTTGAAAAGAAAACTTTGCTGAGAAAAAAGTGGGTGAGCAGCTTTGGTTTGGACTGAGAAAATGAATTACAGAAATCGGGCCTCCATTCAGGACATATTCTTTTTCAGAACACTAATTAAGAACTTGTGTTTACAGTCCTGCTGATAGATTTGGACACACATTTCCAAGCTTTCCTGATTTATGACTATAATTCCCTTTTTTTTTTTTTTTGTCAGAGTTGTGGGGATTTTGTGGGGGGAAGAGGCCTGGACTTGCAGTGATCAATTTTATTCTTTCATAAAGTGTGAATGGGTGCCAGCAGAGGCACCAGCTAATTTGGGTATTGTTGCCTCCTTTCTGTTACAAAAAGGCCAGGTGTAATAGATTTCCATTTAGACTTGTACACCTTTTACATGGGAACTAAGCTCCATTAATGAAGTAATCTGTCTACACCACTCTGTGCTGGTATCCCAAAGGATTTTTAACAAACTCTAAATCATGATACAATATTGCACAGAAAAAGAAATGCAGGACTACTCACTTCTGAGCTATGATACTTGGATTAACAGTCACAAGGTTTGTTTTATTGCCAACATCTTTGCTAATGCTTCCCGTGGTTGGAGGGAGGTTACACCTGAAATTGAGAAACACTTACTTAAATAGAAGCCCACCGGAAATGCCTTGCAGTTATTATTTGCGAATTCTTCTCTTGTGGAATGATATTTTCATGTCAGCTCCCAGAGATCTCTAAGCACTTTACAAGTATTAAATAAGGCTTATAGCACTTCTGGTAAAAATACTTTATCTACTGTACAGATGGTTAAAATACAGCACAGAGAGCTCATTTTCATAAATGAGCTCTCTCAAATCAGATGCAAAGCTAAAATCTCATAAGGAGCCCATCTATGAATTCTCTATGTTATCTGCTAGAAAATATTGCCCCTCTTGCCTAAACAACGCATTTTCCAGAAAGTCTTCTATTATTTTCTGTTTAAAAACAGTATGATTGACACTAGTCCCTCAGCTGGCAGAACAAGGCTGACGGCTGTTTCACGAGGCAACGTAAGTTACCCAATTAGGGAAATAGCAGCTTGGTATAAGGTAAAGTAGGTACTTTTTTTTAAAGTGAGTCACTTACTTAGATTTAGCATCCTAGTATGCAGATTCCTCATTTTTATTAAGGTCAGTTATCTAATTGGAAAGACTTTTTGTAATTTGGAAAGACCAAATATTAGTCAAAAAAAGGAAAAGAGACAAAATCCTGAAGACTGTGTCGTTGGACATCACTGCGAAAAGAATCTTCACTTGGTTACTCTGTTCTGCAGAAACTAGATTCTGAGAGGTGCATGCTGAGAGAGGTGGGCTGAACCACTCTCTGAATATGCCTATTTTTCTCCACAGTCCATAGGGGAAGCTGAAACAACCGCTTAAACGAGAAGCCTAATTTTTAGATGGCTAACGGAAGGTGCCAACAGTAACTGCATTGCTGAGCCAACCTAAAGGTAAGTAAACCCTTTGGTAACCCACAGGTAAATGTACATATATGACATCTAACATCAGTCTTTCATTTTTTTAATTTCAGGGTTTTTTTTAATCTCGTCCTCTAAGCCAAGAAAATGGATGTTTTTAGACAGATGTTAAGTGAACAGAAAATTGACTTTCTCAGATAATCAAGTTCTACATCCATGGCAAGGTATCTTTGCAGTCGTAGGTTATACCTCCTCCCATATATTCCTGTCTCTGCTTAGGAATCAAAGTTTTGAAATCTATGAAGTAGAAAGAGTACCTACCCTCAGAGAGGCAGAAATGAGGAACTATGTCAAAATCTTTTCTCATTGGTACAAACTGGCGCTGGCATGCTTCCAAGTCTGCCAAGCTTTTAAAATCACTCAACACTCTTCAGTTAAGATCAAGCAGCTCTTACCTAAACACAAAGTCAGAACGATCGATTTCAGCCCCACAGCTGGAATTTTTCAGAATGCCTCCATTTCCAACCACTGCACAGTTCTTGAAGGGATAGACTGAAAGAGGAGAGGACTGCAAACAAATAAAAAGACACATCCAATGTTTTATAACTTTTTCAATTGTTTCTTTTTTTTTCTTTTGTACTTCTAGTGGCAAGGAACACAAAGCATGATTTGTGCAATCCCTTTGCGCTTGCAGGTTTAATCCAGTACATCCCAGTGAAAGCATCCACCATTGAGCAGACAGGGTTGCCAGGCCTGGGTAGGCAAGAGCCAAAAATAGTCACCAGCAGATTGAGAACAGCTAGCTCTGTCCTCAGCACTTTGAGGGAATAACATTGGACTGTTAAATTGGATGAATACCTTTTAAGGTTGCTTAACACAAAAATGATTTTGTAGCAGACTGAATTCTCACAGGACTTAGGGACTAACTCTTCCTGAGGATAGTTTAAATTCATCCATTTTACTCTGCATTGTAACAGACTGCGAGTTGTCACATAGTCATTGACTGTATCAGTGGTTAGAAGGTAACTTCGTAAATGATTCTTAATTTGTGATCATTCAATTATATTATAGGTAAAATAATGACTTTAGGGAAACCTGCAAGATGCTGCAATGGACAGTCATGTGTCCTAGCTTAAATTCATAAGAGAATTTCACTGAGAGCTGAAGCAGTTACCATTTCTGGCTGTTCACCCTCTCTACTACTACTCTTTTTAGAGGTTACTGTCCTGCAGTAGAGGAGCTGAATGAGAGCTAAGTGCATCCACTTGTGAACCAGCAGAGATCACAGCCTGGCATATTAATGTAAACTGCTGGCTATTTCAGTTTACATTAATATAGCTGGCTGTTATCCAAGGGTCTCAGAAACAGACACACTTCTCATTCAGTCTCTCCCGCTGTGGGAGCACTGACATTCAACACTTCAAGTGCAGAAACTAAACCCACTTGTAAAATTGAAACAAAACTTTCTTACATATAGCTGTCTCTTTCCTGCTTCTCCCATCAGCTTGCCCAAAGAGAAACAGGAAGGGGCACTATCATTACGGACAAGGAAAAAAGTGTGCGTAAAGTGGCAAACACCACTTTGCCTGGCAATGTATCTCAAGACAAAACGATAAAATGTTTTTTTTTTTCAATTCTGGAAAGACAGTTTGTTTTATTATTACATGAGAATACACAGACCAGAAAACTCCAGCTAGCTTAAGAAATACACATGCTCTATTATTAATCCGAAACATTTATTATACTGCAATTATAGTAAGAGGCAAAGATATAGTTCCTACCATAGGGAGCATCCTAAAAATGTCCTCCGTGATGAGGATGGTCTTTTTATTGTCCACCTCATAACTCATGTTACTTCCCAGCGGGGTGTTGTTTTGAGAAGCAATAAAATTGTGTACTGCATCACAGCAGGATGCTAATTCTGACCTGCAAAACAAACAAATAAACAAAGAAAATCCACTCAAGGACAGGTAAATGAGTAAAAAAGAGGTGGTAGAGAACTAGGAGAATGAAAATCAGTTCTAATTAACTAAGTACCAAAAGGCTGCGTGAACCCTCTATAATTTTGTTTGCTTTGACTTGCTTTGTAGAGCAAGCCCATCTTAACAAAAAAGCTCATAAAATAAGCAGTCCAAGAACTCCTTCTCTTACCCTATTTTTCTCTCTTCCCTTTCCATCCAGAAAAAGTCAGAATCAGTTTTATCCTTATCTTGCCCATAATCAGTCTTATCCTTATTATCAACTGTTAAGATTAAGATTATCATTAGAAACACTGAGAGTCTTCAGCTAAAACCAACGTTAGGCTTTGTATAGACAACATGATTCAGTCCCCAAAAAATTAACAAACAGATTTCAATTAACACAGAATAAGTGACTGTAAGAAACCAAAAGGCTGAAGAAAGAAAGAACCAAGACATAAGGAATGGATGATGGGAAATACTGGCTATAGAGTTTAGCTTACCGAACAGGTAGATGGCTTAATTAATAATTCATAATAATTCATTTCTGCAAATGTTCAGTTTTGCTGCGCACAATATCACAGATTCTGAGTAAATTATAGGACAACTTGCAAAAGAAGACAGATACCCCCTCTGTGGCAAGGAGATAGCCTAGCAGCTACCCACAATACCCAGTGGAAGTGCCTAAAGAGATAGAGGGCAAGGAGTTCCTTCCTTTAAAGATTATGTAGGAGTAAAGTTATGTTACCTTCAAGCTTTATGTAAATATTATGTATGTAAATATCCTAGATTATTAAGAAAGAGTGAAATAAAAGGAAAAGCACCATGAGCCCTCTTTGAAATCAGAGCTGAAGGCCTACACTGCATTTTGCTTTAGGGAACGATGTTCTCTCTGCTACCACTGGATCCAATTTTCAAACTGTGAGGCTAAAACATTCATGGCCACTGGTTATTTATCACCTGACAGGACATACCTGTCTCATTAGATGAGACATTAAAAGAAACACTAAACATTTGGAGAAGAAAATTCATTGATCACAGAGTTGCCTGGAATTTTGAAAAAGATAACAGAGCAGGGAATAGATAATTTTTCCTTTCCTAACTCAGAAGGAATAATTTACAGGAACAGCCAGAGGAAAAGAAAAGCTTTATTTCAGACTTTTTTAGTGAGAAAGGTAAAAGAAAGCATTGGAATAAGTTAAACAATACAAGCTAAATTCCACCTGAAAGTAAGATGACTTTAAGAGGGTAAGACACAGGTAAGAACTTCATCAGCAATTTACATTGAGCTACTATTCCACTAAAGGAATGTTTTGTTTCTGGTGGAGATGATGCATGTTCTAGCACATGGAAGAATCCAAACGATGACGTTTTCTGGAAGACAGGGAAGATAATGAACAGGTCTGTGAGGATTCCAAACCTGACTTTTCTTTCGCGCATCATACTACATGTACAAATAACGGCCAAAATGGGGGAAAAATGTTCAGTAGGCAGTTCGTTAGATTCACGCACAAAAGACCAAAAGAAAGAGTACCATTTGAATTGTCAGATGGCTTTCTGGTACATACTGTTTCGAATACTGAGCTAAGGAACTCCTCAAGGACCCTCAGACAAAGTTTCCAGATATGTGAGGAATACTGGGAATGAGTGAGTTCTGGGATGGCATAGATTTTACATGATCTTACTAGGAAAATTATCAGGAAATGATAGCGGAAAATATTACTCATGAGAGAGTAAGCAGCATGGTTTAGTTTGTCCAAGCCATATTCCACTCCAGTCCCTGTACACGATTCCCATTGCTTGGCGCTCAGCCATAAGGGGTGCCTGGACAATAGGAAACACTAGGTACACAGGTGGGGATGGAACTGAGACTACTCTCACGTGGGTCAGGAGGTACCTAAATGATGAAAATAATTGCTCTAGGCATATATTATCCTATTTTAAATATATGGAAAAATACAGATCAAGCAATGAGGCAGGAAATTCCAATGAGTAAGTCTGGGAAGGCACTGGATGGTCTTGAATCATTCTTGACTAGAGTCCACTTGCTCTTCTGGATAACTTTTTGGTTTAACCAGTTCTTTTTAACTTTAATGATGTGCTGCAGCTACGGAAGTAAGAGAATTCAAAAATCTCTATCAGGGCCCTACCCGGAGGGTATTAACAGCCAGCCTCCCCCACCCCACTCAGCTGCAGCCTCCCTTTCAGTCCTGCACGGGGCCATCAGTCCCTGCCCCACGATGCAGCAGCGGTGCCTGGCTCCAAACCTGCCATGACCCTGCCTCTGGCTAGCCACGGGTCCCACTGACCCCTTCCCCAGCCCGGACCCATGGGCAACCGCCCAGCCCAGCCTCAGCCCATCCCCGTCCCTGTGGCAGTGCCCAATGCCCAGGGCTGGGGCTGTCCCTGATGCCCGGCTCCCTCGTGGGCAGAGGGGCGGTGGCTGCTGGCCAGATCACCGCAGGTGGATCCCAGCTCCCTTCCCGTAGGGAGCAGCCACCCCTTGATGCTCCCTGACAATCACATACAGACTACGAATCACAAAAATCGTAATTCTGAAATCCCTGATTTTTTTTTCCAAGTCAAACCAAGCAGGCCTAAATATTATCTGTAACAACTTCAGGACATGCAGAGTAGAAAGGAATAACCCCAGAATATCCCTGCCCAGTTTTCATAAAACGGAAGTGTCTGATAGCTACCAAAATCTGAAAAAGCAAACTGATGATAGATAGCATTAATTAATACAGATGATGCATTCTTTCTTTTTATTACTCGCTCCACGGGAATGAGTGCTTCAATAAAAGCAGAAACAGATTGAAGAAAAACAGATATCAGAATTCATAGGGAAGTAATAATTTTAAATATTATAATGGATCTGCTGAGGCAGTAAAATAAAGGCAGGCTAATTCAGAAACACAGTAAGGACAAGGAAATACATATTGATTAATGATATATATTCTTATGTTATCTAATAACATATGTGCTAAAGGCTTAGACATGCCAACAGCAACTTCTTACTTGCATCAAAGCATGACACAGAACTCCTCGGTGCCCAAGTATCGATGTACAAAGCTCTAGCTGCAATGTGTATAACCTGCAGACCGCAAAACCCACTGGAAAAATATTCAGCAATCTGTTCATGTAAGCTGTGACACAAGGTACCTCTACAATTGACAGCAAGCGATGAGAAATGGTTAGAGACTGGGTGGTTCAAGTAATTATTGCCACAATCATCATCTCTAGTGTTAATCTCATACGTGACCTCTATCACGAGGTAATGACACCCGAAAGAGCACACGCTTCATAAGCCTGAGACATGTACTGTAAAAATGGATTTTTTTTAACAAGTATGATATGTAAAGTGTTGCAAAGCCAAGACAGTATTTTAATTTGTGTATTATTCCATCTGGCAAGAGAGAAACCAGTAAAAGCTACAATACAAAACACTTCCTAACCAGATGGTGAGATAAGAGACAAGCGTCAGAATCATAACAGCATCAAACGGTACTACCTTAAAGTCAAACTCTGAATGTCCTTTGAAAGGATGGAAAGTGATCCACGTTGCCTGTGGAGTTCTGCCCAGGAGAAAATGTTGAGATATAGGGCAGCTCTTGGAAGATGAGATGTTGCTAAATAGGCTAAGCATACAGCTCCGATAAGTGTAAGAACATTGAAATGTTTTATGGTGAGAAGGTTTAAGTTCGCATCATTAACAGAGCTGCTAAACATCTGGGTTGCTCTAGAACAAAGCATTTTTAAGATCCAGCCACACCATTAGAAGTCTAGTGTGAAGGAAGGCGGAGTGAAAGGACCTAACATTTGGAGGACCCAAGGTTGAGCAAGTACCTCCTTTAGGCTGCAGGCTGGCATTGCCAATTTCTTATCTGGGGAGGCGTGCCTTCCTGCAGCATTTCTCCTGCAAGCAGCTGGAAGTGGACTGAGACTTCAGAGCTCTTTTTAAATTCTAGGAATAACATCAACCAGATATTTCTTGTACCAAGACAAGCAAAAGGGAGCTGACTGCATTATCTGGAAGTTTCACTTGTAACAAATAAGGAACAAAATCAGTGTAACAAGATTATTCCATTTGGACTGCTCATATGTACTTTATAAAACTGAATGAGTACAGTCATGATAATCCTAATCAATAAATTAACTGTAGCAGTATACTCCTTTTGCCCAAGAAGCTTTATTCATATTAAAGACAACAGATAGTTATTGTTGCACTGGAGAAGGTATTTTGTTGACTAGCAGATGCTTTTGCTGAATTTCTTCCTTCTTGGAACAACTACCATGGCCCCAGCTCTCTGCTGAGACCAGCTAGGATGGAACTCGGAGGACCCATGGCATCCAAACAATTTCTTCAGGTTTGCAGGTGCTGAGAACCTAAGAAAATCCTGTTTTCTCAAGAAGGTCGTCCAAACATTGAGACAACCAAAAGCAATAATGATGTTTTCAGATATTGGACTGGTTGTATAGATTGACCCTTGGGCAGTAACACAGAACTGCTGCCTTGAACGTACCTGTTTTCAAAACCCTTTGCACAATGCAAAACCTTTACATGAAAAATCTACACTAGTTCAGTGGAAGTCAGCTGTGTAAGTATCTGCAGGATCTAAATACGCTGATGTAGTTTCTCTGAAGTTTCTGTAGCAGCTGTGTAGCCATGAAGCTATTATATCCCTCCTGGCAGCAAAGTTAATTAGCTCATCTTGGTTCCACACCAGTATAGATACATATCTTTCGGTCGGTTCAGAGCTTGGGCACAGCCTGCTCACACCTGCTGACAAGACACAATGTACACACATCTTGAGGAGAGTGCAGACCTCTCAGCACCTTCCTTCCAACAACTGAACGTGAACCGCCCATAAGGGTTAAAGCAGTCAGTGGTTAGCCAAGGGCTAGCAGAGCTCCTTGGTTGGTCCAAAAGCCAGTGCAGTCTTTATCCCAAGTGGGATGTGAAGAATCTATAATATTTAATAGGGGTGACATTCGTCTTTATGCAAAGAGCTTCCGCAGAGTTTAGACTCCTGACTCCTTCACATTACTAATAAAGGCAGCAAGAGGACCTTTGCTTCATCCTCCTGCAGTAAGTAGGACAGTTGTCATTCAGATTACCTTCTTTCATCAAAGACGATGCCTAGCTAAAGCCATTTTGTTCTGTAACTTGTCAATATTTTATGCAAATAAATACTTGGGTGTGAAAAGGCACTTGCTTCTGCACTAAAATTTTACACAGCCTCATATTTCGTGACACAGAAAACAATATAGCACCGGAATTTTGTCTGTTCCAGTCTAGAATTGGATCACTAGGCCAACATAATTAACCTGGTTCTCAAGGGGCAGCATTTTCTGCACTTACTTATTTTCTAAATATCTCATAATTTTAAAATAAAAGACCAGTTGCCTTATTCATTTTTAAAAGGCTGCTTTTAATAGATTGTATACTTTTAAAAATCATAAAGAGAATACAAAACCAGGGGGACCAGAGCCAGCAGAACATGACATAACTCTGTGAACTTAATAGGACTGCTGTTGTGCAGACTACACTTTAGTGTGTGACACAAGCGTCTGTAGAGCTGGGGCCAGAGGACATTTTTCATTGCTGAGGACAGAAGTGTGAAATATTTCCCTGTGAATATACATCGGACTAAACTGAGGTGGAAAGAAGGGAAAAGTGGATAGGGATAGACGCTGCAGAAGCACTACAGTATGCAAAATTGTTCTAAAGAGTATTTGTTCTAAGGCCACTGCGGGAAGGGCAAGAAGAAAGCATTTTCATCTGCGCTAAAGAAAGTTAAGGTCCAGTCTTAAGAAGCACATTGAAAAGGTTGCCTAGGGAAGCTGCAGAATTTCATTGACCGGAGAGTTTTATTAGACATTTAGCCAAACATCTTTCAGGAATGGCCTAGATGATACACTTAAGTCTGTCTAAGAAAGATGGACTTCACAGCAAGTCCAGAGACTACTAGATAGTCTTGAGATCCCGTCTATCCCTGTATTTCTACAAACTATAAATTCTCTTCAGTTCACCTTTTATAAAGGTCTGTAGTAAGCAACAAACAAGTGAATGTTTGTTGCAGAAGCATATCATAATATTCCTGTTATAAAGCATTTGCACATCATCCACACCAGCAGTGCTTGCACAGTCAGATCCCTTTGCAGATCTCTGGTTACCAAACAGTGAATTGAAACATCATACAAAATAGGTAACCAAACACAAAGTAAGAATAGCAAATATTCAAAACTGTAACTATTGTAATCAGTTTAAGTGACAGCCATATGCTTAGTGTGTCTGGTAACAGTCTGCAGTATCATTTGAATAAAAGGCAAAGTATACCAAGTGACAAATGTCTGGCTTACTAATGATCAGAGAAAGTCTGTGTTTGTCTAATAACTTGTTTTAATAGTTTACCTAGCTTGGGTATTTGTATTTGTACTGTACATGTGAAGACAACAAAGGTTTTGAGGTTGCCTATTATTACAGAGATTATTATGACAGTTCAGAGTACAACCCATGAAAAAGTCCACTACATAACACCAAAATTTAAAGGGTGCATCTACAAATAGTAAGACTACTTTTAATTTATGTCCACTCTGTAATGTTTTTAAGTGAGCAAGGAATTATCTTACCGTACTGCACTGGGGCTCTAGACAATGTTATTGGTTTCTCCAGGTTTTTTGTCAAGCCCAGTCAATACTGGGAAATCAATGCTTTCTAACAGTGCAATGTTATGACATATTCCAATCTTTGAGAAAAGAGTACTTAATTCTCATGCCTGAAACAGCATCTGTTGAAGAATCGGTGCTGTGCTAGCAGCCCTTGAACAGTCTGTAAATGAAGTAACGTCATAAATATCTAAGACAATGACAATCCACAAGGTTGAATTGGAAACCAACGAGGCTGAATATGTAAAAAACGTAATAAAATTTTCAAACCACTTAAAATCTATCATGAAAATATAACTAGCTCAATCTGATCCAAAATTACTTTCCCATTATAGGAATTTTCCAACTTTTAGGAAAATATAAAGTCTGCAAGCAATTAAAAGATTCAGCTGTTTCTTCAAACTGTCACCAGTCATGCTCTCTCTCCTGCCAGCCTTTTTCTCTTCTGAAATGGAAGTACGTCTCTGAATATTTACTTCTGATTTTACATATGGTCTATTAAACATGCAGCAAATCTAGTCTGCAACTATTAAGTAATCTCAGTAAGCCATAATGTAATCTCAGTTCTGTGTATTTCCTTGTATGCTGAAATGGAAGACTTCAGAGAGTGCAGTGGAATTATTGATCTGTTTAGTATTAGGAAAGCTATTGATTAGATGTTGGTGTGAGCTTATGTAAGCGTATGTTGACCTTGCAGGATATTTTATTTGTATTTCAACTATGTTTTATTGAAATATTCGGATATGTTAAGCAATACTGTTATATGCGTTAAGAGTATAATATACTTCAAATTAATCCCTTCAAGGAGGAATAGGATTTTATAAGCTGCAAGAATGTTTAGCACACATTTTTCAGAAGAGGTACTGAAGTGGGAGAAGGTAATAGAGGTCAAGTGGAATAAAAAGCAGGAGGGGATATTATAGGACTATGAAAATAGATTGATCTCTTAACTATTCTTTCCCACATCACAGTTCTTTTTTTGTTTGTTTTTAAGTATCAATGTTTTCCAAAAAAAAGAAAAGAAAAGGGTGTAATATCAGCATTTTTAAAAGTGTATTTTACATCTACGTATCTCCTTTTCCCTTCATTACCAGATGCAAATAAGGTTTGTCAGGAATGCTACTTCCATAGGGAGGGAGTCCAATGCCCACAGCTCATACAGGGCTCTCACAGTACAATACCACTTCTGAAGAACTGCTATATCACTAGGCCAGGCTCCAAGCTCAGCAAGACAGCCCAGCACAACCATGCCCAGAGGCTTCTCTGAACCGAAGCACTGGCTCCACCTTTCTCCATAGCCCTCCCCCAGCCATTTTGAGGGCTGTTTTAACTATTTGCTAGCTTCCAGCAGAAACAGAAGTTTCAACTATTTGGAAAAATTGCAGAATATTTGCCACCGCAGGTCTATAGCCCAAATGAGAATAAATCAAACTTAAAAGTCTGTAAAGCAGAGAAGTGGAGGTGTAAAAAACAATTACAGCTTGCATCCAGCTGGGCTCTAATTTGTTGCACTAATGAAACATCTCTTTTAAGTTGAAAACCTTTGAAGAATGCTAATGTAATAATTAATATTCATGTTACCTAGGGAACCTGAGACTCTACCAACTGTAGCTAGAAGAGCCTTTGCCGAAAAAGCTATCCAGAGGTTTTTTCTAGAGCTTTAAGAATGATACTTCAAGGTAGCTGCAGGATCATTTCACCTCCCTTTCATTATCCTCCTTACAAAGGGGTAATGTGGAAATGCTAGACTGCTATGGAGTTGTAAAAACACGGGAAGAAAAAGAAAGAACAAATGAAGCACAAATGAAGCAAAGCTGAATTTTGTAAACAAACAGTTTGAATAGAACATACTTAAGTCGTTCTGTATGTGTGGATAGCACTAAACATTGGAAAAGACTTTCCCTAAATCACTCTTACCAGGATTCCATTTGTTCCAGTGAACTTACAGCAGGGCTAGATCTTCTGGTATACTTATACCAACCTGCTAGTGCCTGCTGTGAAGTCAGATAATCTCTGAGGAACAGTCGACAAACATTCATGCAAGGCACTCTGAATCTTCACTAGACTGCAAGAGCAATGAAACAAGTGCTTGCACGGGCTCCTCTGAGGGCAGTCAGAATCTGGCAGCACTAATGCCAGCGTTACAGGCACTAAATAAGTGAAGGTACAGGAGACTGGTTCCCTGGCAGAGACAGGACAAAAATCCATCACAAAAAAGTGACGGTGGTTATGGGAGGTATTAAAGAGGGCATCTTGGCCTATACTTGCCTTACGACTCTTGTTTTTGAGAAATGCATGTGTGCATACCATGTAGCCACCAAGAACCACTGACCACTGCCAGACAGCGATGTAGCCTAGTATGTGTGAGCAGGCACAGTGGAATAGCTTTAGGCGAAAGCGTTTGGAAAGGGAAAAGGGCAGCTCTCTGACAGCAGATGGACACAGTCTACACGGCTGCATGACAAAGCTGAGCTAGGTGGTGGAGGGTCACCCTGGAATCCCACACACTACTTTTTGTGCAGTGGGACCACTATGGTTTGTGCCAACCAGAGCTGTCAGCTGTAACCTTTTTGCCAAATATAAAGACAAGTGTTTATTTCCTGCATTGCACTTCTAATCCATACCCTTTAACTTGGCCTGGATCTGCTGGGAGTTAGACTTATAGGGAGAAGAGATGTGTACTCATTGGCACAGAGTTCTGTCTTCTAGGAACATAAGAGTTAAGGAGCATGGATTCATTTACTCCACTGCCAGTAAGATAATAGCAAACAGCAAAAGCTGCAAAGTTAAAACACAAGAAAGCTTCTCTGAGAAATTCACTATCCCTTAGGAATCTTCTTTTGAACCTTATTAATTAGAGGTTAGTTTATGCCCTGAGGCATAAGACATTAAATCCCTTGTAAATATGCATGTCTCACTGCTCTTCAGAACTTCAGGGTAATACAGAGATGTCACACAATTGACACCACGCCTGAGAAGCATTTAAGTGTTCACTCCATTTGACAGATAGGAAAACAAGGAAAGAAAGGAAGCAGCTTCTCTGCAGTTTAGTCAGCTGGCAGATTTCTGGTGACATTGGCAGGTGAATAATGTGACATAGGCAGGTTCTAGCTCTCCTCCTGATGGTGGCTAGCTGAATTACGTAATTCTGCTGCACAGCCTCTGAGATTAATTTTCTCCTCCGCAAAATGGGTATGTTTATCTATCTACTTAATGAGATTTTTAGAACTGAATAATATTTGTATTACACAGTTATTATGCATTACTGATACTAGACAAAATTAGAAAGAAGGAGAAATACTCTGCCAGAGGATTATTAATTGGTTGAAGGAAAGGGAAAAGGAGGGAATGAAAGATGGGGCAGTACCAGAGACAGGGAGATAGAAGGAACTGTGCATGGGGACTGGGAACTTCTAGGGCTGTCTAAGCAGATGAGGAATAGAAAGGGTTACCTCTCTCCATCACATTTCTAGAAGCTCTATTCCCCACAAAGCTCTGTCAATGCATCATTCCTAAGCTGCAGTGTCCTTGCAGAGCTAGTTCCAGGCTCTCATGCTTGAAGTCTGATAAAAAAAAAAAATCCAAGAGTGCAGAAAGCATGGAGTGTATAAAGGTTTAGTTAGCAAATTTTACACTGAATTTCTTTTTCTCTCTTTTTTTCCCCCCTTTTTAAAAGCCTCTATTGACCAACTGCTAAGAGACTGGAAGCCTTGAAAGTCTCCAGTACGGTCTGGGAGCAAGGATATCTGTAAAATTCTAACATCCTGAACGCATCCAGGCATTTCTGGAACATAACAGAGAGAAGAGTTGAGAAGAAGGAAAAACATAGAAAAGACTTATGCAAATACACACATCTTTTGTGCCATAATAATTTGAAAGGCCTTAAACCAAAGTATAGGTCCTCGATCACATCAGTGGAACTTTTGGATGATATCGAAGCAGAATAACTTTCATAGGAACAGCAGAATATACAGCGCTGCCATCAGAACTGCAATTGCTGCATGGGTTGGCACATATATGAATTAATTGTACTCTAGCTAGTTTTGATGCCAAAAGCATTGAAACCCTAACAGCAGAGCCCCTGAATGTTGAAGAATCAACCAAATTTGCCAGAAGGCAAAAAGACAGCAAGAGGAATAATGAGCATGTTGTACTTAAAGACTGAGAGTCTTGTATGAGGGTTTAGATGGAAGGTGTCATGTTAGGTTGCCGCAGGCCTGGAAGATGTAGAGGAAGGGAGATTGTGGAAGTAATAAAAGAGGAAGAAGCCAAGCTGGAGTAGGGATTGGTAGCACTGACACTGCCTCATACATCCAGCACAGCAGAAGTGCCAAATTGCCGGTAAGTGGTGGCTGGCCCATTCAGAAGGAAGAGAGGTTAAAAAAAGACTGGAAAACAAAAATCTTAACTGTAGCTGGGCAAACAGCAGATGATAGCAGCTTTACTTCCTATCAGCTCTGCATAACAACAACAAAAATAAGAAAAAAAAGAAATAATCTATTCTGAGGCAGAATGGTCTGCTTCCGCACCTTCTCATATTCTGATACCTCTGTGCACACCTAAAGCCAGCTAGAGTTTATTGAAAGTTTATCAGACCTTAACTCTATGCATTATACTGCCTCAGCTTTGGGAAACAATTGGTCAGTTATGATACACAGCAAACACAGCAATTTATGTTGCACATAAAGATCACTCCCCTTCCCCATTATTTCTTCTAATAATATCCACATGCTCAGTGTGACACTTAAGTTTTCAAAGCTAGTTAATTCCAAAGAGTTGGAAGGTAAGTCAGTTTGTTTATTTTTAATGATAGAATATTTAATTCTGTTCCGTGTAACAATGTAATTCAAGAGAGTATCTCCCCCCTGGAGAAACTAGGGCTGGCACTGTGAAGCTGTTCTCTAAACCCAGCATGACGCATTTCCAAATGAGAGTGGAAGCTGCAGCGGGATCGCTGTCCCTACTGAGCATGCACTTATGTGCCATCTTGAACATACGTGCGATCTTGACAGGGACGGGGGTAATCGTGCTTATTTGCGCGAGGGTCATGACATGCACAGCTGAGCCTAATGAGTGCCTTAGGCACTTCTGTAACAGAAGCAATTGTCTTGGGGTAAGAAATATACCATTTCGTTACAAAGTCTCTTATCAGATTGCCAATTCAGATAAATAAAAACACATTACTAGTGTTCTTTAATACTGTACTTATTGTTTTGGGAATATTTTAATCCATTCTAGCAAGTTAGTTAACTATTCATTAAAGTGGAGACCGGTGAAATTACTTCATTTGCGTAGTTCTTTTATCTTGCTCATTTTGCGCAGTTCGGTGCAAATAAACAAAAAAAAAACAAAATCAAAAGAGTAAGAGAAATGCATAGCTATGTATGCAATTTGAAAGCAGTATTGAAAAGTATCTTTTCAATAGGCAAGATCTAAATTTATCGCTTGTTAGACAAACCTGGGCTAAACAGCTTTTCTAAATAAGACAATTAAAATTACCTGAATTTTGTACATTCTTCTGGTCTCTTTATCCAGGTGCAGTTTTGCAATTTGGTGACTATGTGAAGAAAATAATCTTCTGAATATCTAAAAAAGGCAACAACATCAAATGCTAGAGTATGTACATAGATGTTTAGAAATAATCTCCAAAACATCCAAATGATGCATGCATTAATAATAATGTGCACAGTGCATATATAATAGATTGCTTTTAGAACTCCATGACCCATTTTACTTCTATAATTTGTAACAGTACAATCCTCATTTAATTAGCTTGACCTATTAAACATTCTTTTTTCGTAGTGCTGTCCTAATGAACTTTTCTTTTCAGAAACTTCCAAAAGTATGCCGGGGTCAAACTTACATATTAGACTGTAACTATCCTGAAGTTACTGGACCCTTCAGAAATAATTTCCAGTGCAGAAGTCCAAAATAATACAAAAAACCTTTGTCTGGTACTTGGTGTTTTAAGCTTCAATAGTGTTTTGAGATATGGCTCTTGCAAGCCAAAATGAAACATTACACTTTTTCTGCCTTTTCTTTCATCTACCTTATAAACTCCCCAAAGCTCAATTCAACCAAGAGATAGATCAATATTTACAGGCATAAGTTTTCTGCAAATTTTCTCTTAAATAAAACAATCTGCCTGATATCAAATAGGACTAAGTACCACTGCAGTACATGGAAGCAAAGAGCTTTTTCTCCTTTTAAACCCTTTCAAGAGATTTAAATTTATCCACATGTGAAACTTTGAAGAACTTGTAAGCCAAAAGATTCGTATTATTTCTTCCTTTATAGGTTCAATGTTAATATCTCTCCTATTTACGCTTTTATCAACTTTTTAAAAACAATGACTCTAACTTACAAGGAGGACTGCGGGGAAGGGAAGAAGACATGATGGGGATGTCATATGACTATAAGTTCTGTGGCACTAACATCTCCAAAAAATATCTACCTTGTGTTATTTTAGCAAAAAAGGCCTTAGTGTTGGCCCAAAGCCAAATGATCATGAGTTTACTTAAGCTGGAACTTAGAAGTGTGTTTTTTGAACAGCCTTCCAACAAGAGCTGGGAAGGCAAGAAACCTCACTTGTTTTTAAGTTGAGCATAATAATTGATAAAAAGGAAAATAAAAAGTTTGTGGTAGCTTGCAATAGCAAAGCACTCAACAACCCAAAAGTTTCCTTCTTCCTCTGCGTACACTCGGTACTGAGAAAAATCAAAGTGTCATCCATAATGCTAGATCTAAGGCCATGAGAAACTATGGGTACTCACTGTCAGAAAAGGTGAGGAGCTTCTTCCCTACAACAGTTGCTCTTAACATATAACAGAAGTGGTGTATCTCTACCTAGAGTAAAAACACCCACTACAATGCAAGACTATTGCTGAATGGAATGACTTGCTAAGAAGTTTCTAAGAGCCCACCAGCTTTCCCCAAACAAAAGGTCACTTAGAAGTCATTACAATACAGAACAGCAGCTATGCTTGCCCTACACATGCAGTTTTGTTCACCTTGTGACTTAGGAAGCCAGCATGCATTGTCACAAGTCATCTTTGCCAGCCACTGGCACAGTGGCAAAAGTGGCAAAGCCGTCTTAGCCGCGTGTCCTGTGGGACAGGAGCTCCTGACTGCTGTAGCTCCCAACTCCCGTGGCTCCTGCGGCACCATAAGGGAGCCACCATATCTGCCCGTGCAGGTTTTGAGGCTTCCATTCAGTTCAGTTCCATGAAATGAACTCTCTTTGAACGCAGACAATATTCCTATAAATTAATTGTTTTTAAAGACTCAAAATGAAGCTCTGGGATTTGCTGCAGCTGGGTTTACAGCCCAGAAAGCTTTGTTTTGTGCTCTGAAAGCCTATTTTAACGTTTCCTGCTTTAAAGGACCCTCAGGGACTCATTCCTCCAATGGAATCAGTCCAGCATGGCCATCAGAATTTCACTTCATGGCTCTGCTGTAACCTCGACAGTCCTCTTCTCCATTGTTCCATTTTAGAGAGCTGGGACTATATGTATTATTTCCATGGAAATCCAAGAGTTTACAGTACATAGTCACTGCTGCTAAAAGGATTTTATTATGCAGATAAAAAAGCTCAGGTAAATTGAACTACAGCAATGTGTGGACAAGACAGTAATTACAATGCTGAGAACAGTGAATGAAACATGTTCTGTCCTGTTTTTGTCTGTCAGCTGCATACAAACCATTATAATGACTTGCTGTCCTAGGAAACTCACTACTATTGTATAAGCCTAGCTGGCAAATAATGCCTTGAAGGTTTTTTGCCAGTGATATTTGTCAGGTACACAGTAACCTTCTACACTAACCGGAGTGGCTAAGGTGAAATTATCATGCACAGCTGAGGGACTGACAAAGTATAAGCTTCTTTAGGGTTTGGCAGATATCTAAGGGACAACAGCAAGGACAGAGGGGTTGATGGTAGAGAGACAATAGGTGAAATGTTGCAGCAGAGAGACAAATGCCACCCCACTCGTTACTTGCTAAAACTAAACACCTCCTTGGGTAGGGGGAGGCTGTTTGATTTAGGAAGAAAACTGAGAAGCAGGAGTGAGAAAGGGAGATCTTCCTACTATACAGCAAATATAAGAAAGAAACAAAAAAACCACCACCACTAACAAAAAAAAGTGCAACAGCAGGAAACGCGAGAGAAGGGAAGAATCCCTCATGCCTTTGGACACTTTACTGCTGCCAAAACAACCTTCCGTTTTCAAAGCCCTAAAGAGAGTGTGCGCAAGGCTCACTCCTGAATGAAAATGGAAATCTTCCAGCACAACTCAGCATTGCAGGCACTTAATCACTACCAGCACATACCTGTTATTATAATAATTCACACTTACATAGCAATTTTTACTATTAAATCATCTGACAAACTTTAAACTAGGTAATTTTTTTTAGTCTCCACCAGCTTAGGAGACCAGAAGGTCTAGAATGTCCCTGAAAGGCTTCTGCAATATAAAGCATTTATATACCATTCCTGGGGAGAACACATTCAAAAAGCAACAAAGATCCCAGTGGCTCCTCTCAGTGAAGGGCAGCGAGCTGCAATATTCACGGAAAAAAGCAATACCCTACTCTATGTCCCAAATGGCAGTTTCTCCTCCTACCTGTTCAGTTCCCCTCTGATTCATTTACTGGAACAGCTCCTTTCTTTAGCCACACTTTCTCAAAATTCTCCTACGTTTTCAGCTCCAAAACATTCCAGATGTGAAAAGTAAGTCTGCACTCCTGCAGCCTGTACTACTTTGTAAAATATGGGATGAATAATAGCTTTTGTATTGCCATAACCAGGTTTTAAAGGCAATACACTGGTCAGTTGTCTTTCTCTTGGTGTTAACCACTCAATGTTTCAGTCAACTGTATTCTTTATCCTCTGTTTGCCAATCTCTATTTCAGCTTTCACTGGTGCTACAGTAGTAGAAGGGTGGAAGGGTCTTCCACCCTTCAAAAGGGTAAAAACTTTGAAGACAGTGCTGTTGATGAGCTGGAATAGAGGTGGGGGAAGATCAAGCTTATGGGCGGGAAGGAAAGACATTCTTAAAAAAAAACGGAGAGAAAAGAATGCAATAATACAGCTAATAAGAAGTAGAGTAGAGTGAAGTTCATGAGAATGAAGGACAGAAAGAGAAACAGAAAGAAATTTGGTATTTAAAAAATTGGAGAGGAAGCTGGGAAAAAAGCTCCATCAGAACACTGAAAAAGTATAAAGTGGGAAAAGGAGGAAAACATTTATGTGTTTTAAAGAGAACAAAATGTTGGGAATAAGGCGACTTAAAAACAAGTGAAGGATCTTAAAACGCCATGCGAAAGTGGGGAGGGGACAGAAGAGACAGGCAAAGTTTTTAAATCATGATTTAATGTTGGGTTTGGGTTCCTTCTCCAGTCCTTTGACTGGAGGGGAAAAAAAAATAAAACAAAGAAACTCCCACACAGCTATTTATAGTGGAGGTTTTGCTTCTCATTCCATTTCTCTTCTCTTTACAAATAAAAAGAAAAATTAGTGTATATAACCCAATTTTAAAGACACTATAGCATGTACTTAACCTTAAGTTAACATTCAGTCCTAGTGGGAAGCCTGTCTTATTTACAATGTTTTCTCTATTGGGACACCCATATGGGCTGAGAGATATTATACGTAAACAGCTTCTCCTGCTTCCACACTAGAAAGCAGCAAGGAATTTGGGCAGAACTGATATCAAAGGTTTTTTCCCACGATAGGAAAAGGCAGAACAGCAAGTTGAAAGCTAAAACGGGTTTTGGATATTTTTTCCAAGATGTATCTACAACTGAATAATTAGTCTCCAATGGACTAGTTATTCTTATAATAATCAGAATCACAGAATGGTTTAGGTTGGAAGGGACCTCTGGAGATCATCTAGTCCAACCTCCCTGTTCAAGCAGGGTCACCTAGAGCATATTGCCCAGGATCACATCCAGACGGGTTTTGAATATCTCCAGGGAAGGAGACTCCACTACCTCTCTGGGCAACCTGTTCCAATGCTCTGTCACCCTCACAGTCAAGAAGTTTTTTCTCAGGTTCAGATGGAACTTCCTGTGGTTCAGTTTCTGCCCATTGCCTCTCATCCTCTCACTGGGCACCACAGAGAAGAGGCTGGCCTCATCCTCTTGACACTCCCCCTGCAGATACTTGTACACGTTTATGAGATCGCCTCTCAATCTTCTCTTCTCCAGGCTGAACAGGCCCAGCTCTTGCAGTCTTTCCTCATAGGAGAGGTGCTCCAGCCCTCTCATCATCTTGGTAGCCCTCCGCTGGACTCTCTCCAGGAGTGCCATTTCTCTCTTGGACTGGGGAGCCCAGAACTGGACACAGTACTCCAGGGGAGGCCTCACCAGGGCTGAGTAGAGGGGCAGGATCACCTCCCTTGACCTGCTGGCAACACTCTGCCTAATGCACCCCAGGAGACCATTGGCCTTCTTGGCCACAAGGGCACACTGCTGGCTCGTGATCAGCTTGTTGTCCACCAGGACTCCCAGGTCCTTCTCGGCAGAGCTGCTTTCCAGCAGGTCAACCCCCAGCCTGTACTGCTGCATGGGATTATTCCTGCCTAGGTGCAGGACCTTGCACTTGCCTTTGTTGAACTTCATGAGGTTCCTCTCCACCCACCTCTCCAGCCTGTCCAGGTCCCCCTGAATGGCAGCACAGTCTTCTGGTGTGTTAGCCTCTCCCCCCAGTTTAGTATCGTCAGCAAACTTGCTGAGGGTGCACTCTGTCCCTTCCTCCAGGTCATTGATGAATATATTGAACAAGACTGGACCCAGGACTGACTCCTGGGGGACACCACTAGCCACAGGCCTCCAACTTGACTCTGCGCCATTCACCACAACCCTCTGAGCTCGGCCATCCAGCCAGTTCTCAATCCACCTCACCGTCCACTCGTCTAGCCCACACTTCCTGAGATTCCCTAGGAGGATGGGATGGGAGACAGTGTCAAAAGCCTTGCTGAAGTCCAGGGAGACAACATCCACTGCTCTCCCCTCATCTACCCAGCCAGTCATCCCGTCATAGAAGGCTATCAGATTGGTCAAGCATGATTTCCCTTTGGTGAATCCATGCTGACTCCTCCTGATCACCTTCTTGTCCTCCAGATGCTTAGTGATGACCTCCAGGAGGAGCCATTCCATCACCTTTCCAGGGATGGAGGGGAGGCTGACAGGCCTGTAGTTGCCTGGCTCCTCCTTCTTACCCTTTTTGAAGACTGGGGTGACGCTGGCTTTCTTCCAGTCCTCAGGCACCTCTCCTGATCTCCAGGACCTTTCAAAGATGATGGAGAGTGGCCTAGCAATAACATCCGCCAGCTCCCTCAGCACTCGGGGGTGCATCCCATCGGGGCCCATGGATTTGTGGATGTCAAGTTTGGACAAAAGATCTCTAACCTGATCCTCCTCCACCAAGGGAGAGTCTTCCTTTCTCCAGCCTTCCTCTCTTGTCTCCAAGGTCTGGAATTCCTGAGGGCTGGCCTTAGCAGTGAAGACTGAAACAAAGGCAGCATTCAATAACTCTGCCTTCTCTGTATCCTTCGTCACCAGGGCACCCGCCCCATTCAGCAGCGGGCCCATGTTTTCCCTCGGTTTCCTTTTGCTATTGATGCATTTGAAGAACCCCTTCTTGTTGTCCTTGACATGCGTTGCCAGATTTAATTCCAAATGGGCCTTAGCCTTCCTTGTTGCATCCCTGCACACTCTGACAACGTCCCTGTATTCCTCCCAAGTGGCCTGTCCCCTTTTCCACGTTCTGTAGGCTTCCTTCTTCTGCTGCAGTTTTGCCAGGAGTTCCTTGCTCATCCATGCAGGTCTCCTGCCCGCTTTGCTGGACTTCTTACTCAGAGGGATGCACTGATCTTGAGCCTGGAGGACGTGATGCTTGAATAGTAACCAGCTTTCTTGGACCCCTCTTCCTTCTAGGGCCCTACCCCATGAGATTCCCCTAAGTAGGTCCCTGAAGAGGCCAAAGTTAGCTCTCCTGAAGTCCAGGGTTGCAATCCTACTTCTTGCCCTGCTCCCTCCTCGTAGGATCCTGAACTCCACCATCTCATGGTCACTGCAGCCAAGGCTGCCCCCAACCTTCACCTCTCCAACTAGACCTTCTTTGTTCGTTAGTACAAGGTCTAGCAGCGCACCTTTCCTCGTCTCCACCACCTGAGTCAAGAATCTATCCTCAATGCTCTGCAGGAACCTCCTAGACTGTTTGTGCCTCGCTGTGCTCTCTTCCCAGCAGATGTCAGGGTGGTTGAAGTCCCCCATGAGAACTAGGGCCTGTGGTTGTGAGGCTACTTCCAGCTGTCTGTAGAAGGCCTCATCGACTTCCTCTTCCTGATCAGGTGGCCTGGAGTAAACCCCCACCACCGTGTCACCCAGGTTAGCCTGCCCTTTAATCCTTACCCGTAGGCTCTCAACTTGCTCTTCATCCACCCCGAGGCAGAGCTCCACACATTCTAGTTGCTCCCTTACATAAAGGGCAACTCCACCACCTCACCTTCCTGGCCTGTCTTTCCTAAAAAGCACATAGCCGTCCAGGACGGCATTCCAGTCGTGTGAGCTCTCCCACCGTGTCTCTGTAACTGCAACGAGATCATGGCCCTGTGACTGCACACAGATCTCTAATTCTTCCTGCTTATTCCCCATGCTGCGTGCATTGGCGTACAGGCATTTCAGAGAGCCAGTCAAGCATGCAAGCTTCCCAGGAGAGGTGCAAGAGGATCCTCCATATCCGTGTCCCATGCTGTCTCCCCTGGCTGCATGTGCTTGCTGGAGGCATCCTGACTTGAGTGGTGTTTTACTGACTCTCCTGCCACTATACCACTCCCCTTCCCCCATCTTGCCTAGTTTAAAGCCCTCCTTACCAGGCTGGCCAATCTGTTGGCAAAGAAAGACGCGCGTGCCCCACTTGGTAAGGTGGATCCCATCGCTCCCCATCAGCTGTTGATCTTCAAACAGGGTCCCATGGTCATAGAAACCAAAGCCCTGTTGCCAACACCAGCGGCGCAGCCAGTTGTTAACTTGGAAAACTCGTCTACTCCTCCTCCTGTCCTTTCCCCTCACAGGCAAGATTGAGGAGAAAACCTGGGCTCCCAGACCCTTGACCACCATTCCCAGAGCTCTGAAGTCCTGTTTGATGGTTTCCAGTTTGCCTTTCGTGTCATTAGCACCCACATGGAAGAGCAGCAGAGGGTAGTAGTCCGACGTGTGGACAAGCCTTGGCAGTCTTTCCACGACATCTCTTCTTTGAGCCCCTGGCAGGCAGCAAACCTCTCTGGACAAGAGGTCAGGTCGGCAGATAGGTGCCTCTGTCCCCTGCAGCAGGGAGTCACCCACAACAATCACTCACTGTTTCTTCCGGGGGTTCCTGCACAGTACAGGGTCTGCCAGGCCAGTTGCCTCCCTTGGAGCCATGCCCAGCTCCTCCTCAGCTTGGAGGGCGCTAAACTTGTTCTTCAAGGGTAAGTCTTGAGGAGGAGCAAGAGCCTTTCTCCTTCTACGAGAGGTCACCAGCTTCCAGCCCTCTTCAACAGCGTTATGATGCACCTTTACACACGGTGCTGAGCCCTCTGACACCTCCGCTGCAGTGGGGGCAGGGGACTTCCGGAGCTGAACAGTCTCCGAGAACGCCCTGTCAATCTCCCGCTCATCCTCTCAGATGCTACGCAGCCTACTAACCTCCTCCCGTAACTCCTTTATCTGGTGATGCAACTGGTCAACCACAGCTCACCTCACACAGGAGAGCTGACTGTCAGCCCAGGCCCCACAGAGAGGCCCCAGGCACTCCCTGCAGCCTGACACCTGCAGAGCTGCATCTGCTGTCTGAGGGTCTGTCTGGGTTGAGGCCTCAGACACAGCCAATGCAGTACCTCCCGCAGCCACTGGGGAACGTGCTCTGCAGCATGTCATGACCATGCCCCAGGGAAGGACACACCACGGTGCAAAATGGAGAGGTGCCTTCCTTGCCTTCTGGCACCCTTCTGCACAAACTGCTGCACAAACTGCTGCATCTGTTCACTGCCTCTGTTGGCTGCGCTCTGGGAGCTGGGCTCTAGGCCTGGCTCTTATATAGGCCTCTGCCTAGCAGTGACTCACAAGGGTGCTTGACCCACCCAATCAGGAGCCACCTGAAACAAAAGCCCCAACTCCCTCTGACCAGGGCAGCCCAGAGAGCTCGCTAGCAGCAGCCCCACCTAGCTAGAACTTCCCAGGAGAAGTGAAGTCAAGGCCCCCTGCAGGAGTCCTTGCCCAGCTCTCCCTTCCTGCTAGCAGCAAGCACCGTCTAGTTCCTCGGGGGTCCCCAGAAAGTCTACACAACTTCCAACAAGGCCCACAAAAGGTCCAGGCAGAGCCCAGACACTGCTGCGCAAACTGCTGCGTCTGTTCGCTGCCTCTGTTGGCTGCGCTCATATAATAAGGACTAGTTATTCTTATAATGAGTGCAATTACTTAGCAAATTTTTATACTAGTACGTTTTTATACTTATTCTAGTGTATATGCTGAAATTAATCCATTAACTATGGTTGCTCACAGCAGGAGCGTTCACTAATCGGGAAAAAGACACTCAAGAATGAAATTATACCTCCTAGATTCTGTTCTACCTCTTTTTAAAGATCTTGTAATGAAGGGCTGTTAACTGGGATTGAGAAATCTTTTTGACTTACACTGTGGGGAAAAAAAAAGAATCTAACCTAGAATAAATCTAATACATGTGAAAGAAAAAAATGCAAGCAAACATTGCTTGAACAATTTCAGTTTCCTGTTGTATAGTTCCACATTAATATCAAGGAGAATTATGTGCAAAAGGAAGACAATCTTTTAGCCTTCTATTTAAAACAAATAAAGCAGAAAGCAAAGCAAAGACCTACCTTTTCTTCTTGATAGATGATGACAAAATATTGTCCTGAATTGCCTTGCATTTTGAAGCCTGTTCAAACTGGTAAATTCCATTTTTATTAGCAGTTGTTCTGTTAAAAAAAGGGGGGGAGGAAACAAACTTTAAAAGAGAGAACATATTCTGACAATGCTGCTGCATTTAATTTTCTATAACAATGGGATTAATCGCTGTTGGTTTTAGCTGAAAACATTACCAAAGAAATCTTATTCACTTCTACTGTGAAGCTCTTCTGTAAAAGGAAAGTTTGCTGCTAGTGACGGTACCATATTTGACTCTTTAAAGGAATCCTATTTCACACTATGAATTATATTATGTTGATTACAATATAAAGCAGATATGTAATTTAAAAAAAAAACAAATGAGAAGCCTCTTGAACATTATGTTTTGAAGATATTTAAAATATATATCAGTAGAATATTTTAGCAGATGTAATTTCCTAAAGTTTTTGATGAAATGCAATATTCAGAGCCAATTGCAAATATACAGGACATACGAAACACAGCAGGCGAAGTGGAACTTTATTGTTGAACCCTAGTTCAAGCAAAAACACAGGAGGGAGTATTAAGCTCAAGTCGCTAGCTTAGTGATTTGGGCTTAATACTCCTTCCCTTGTTTATTCATTTACACAGTGAGAATAGCTATTTGTAAAGGGAACCAAGGAAAATGACAGGCAATGATCTTTCTTTAATTCCTGCTGTCTTATTTTCACCACACTCTTGGGTGATGCTCTTGCTCTAGCAGTCCTGGTAAAAGATGGACCTGTAAATTAGCAAATAACTGAGATACCCAGATCTTATTCTATTTGCTATTTATGGAGCACTTAGACCCTGCAGCCTATCTACCCAAACCAGAATTAGAAATATGGAGGACACAGACACCGTGTCATTCATTCCTGGGTGTGAGCTACAGCAGTGAACAGCCCCCATGCTGTTCTCAGAAGGACACAAAAGCCAAGCCAGCTCTGTGCAGAGGCAGTCCTACTCTAAAGACTAAGGGTCTCGATGCTTTGTACATGATGCAAAAGTACCTACTTTGCTCCTGCGTTGGCGTTACCATTTCTTTTACTAACAACGACCAAAATTATATTGGCTTCACTTCCCAAAACATTGAGACCACTTTTCAAGAAGATTTCCGACAAGCTGATTCTGCAGCTCTTATTTTGGCAAGATGCCATTTCCAGTCTTAAATAATTCAAATGGGAAGAAGTCTAATTAAAGAAGAAAGAGCCAAATAAATGCTAGTTTATTTTGGCACTAAAAAAAAAAAAGAGATCAATGTCATAAGCCAAGCACATGTTACTGCTGTAAATGGTCTTCATTACAACTATAATCAAGACATTGGATGCCTGAGGTCTAAGCAAAGTGGCCTGAGTACTTCTGAACTCCAGCTGGCCAGAGGAGAACTTCTGCAACACAAGCAGCCTGCCAGGAAGACCAAGTTGGAAGCTGGCTTTCAGGTCTGAGCAGACTTCTGCTAGGTGTGTTTGCAAGCATGATCTGAGAACTAACACGCTTTCACAAGGGGGATTCAGCTCTGTGGAGAGAAACCCCATAAGGTTTGCACAGCTTCCTGTTAATTTATGTCCTGACATCAGTGGCGGCACTGAATAAAATGTTCTCAACCAAATATAAGCTTTATTCAAGAGACCTTTAGCCTTCTAGAATTCACAGAACTGAAACTAACTGAAGGAAATTGTCTTTTTAATACATAATTGTTTTTTATCCATATAATTCCATTTCAAGACTTGAAAAATTCAAAAAGGAAAAGTTAGATAAAAATAATGAGCAAAATAAATCCCAATACAGCTTTGTCATTAGATCCTGACTACCACTTGTATAGCCATCAAAGAGGGGAGGAAAAAAGGAATAAGGAGTCTTTTTTCCCTTTCCTTGACCCAATCCCTTTCCTTGAGCCAAAGAGCTTGGTTGAAATGACACAAATATCTGGACAGATATGATTCTTAATCTGAATTCTTTCTCCATATAATGTAAACTCACAGTTGATCATCAAAACATTTTGTCTGTGTTTTTTTTCATATAAAATTTACTCAAAGCTCTTTATGTGGTACAAAAAGATACACAGATAACACAATTTATTTGTAAGACATGCAGAACAATGACTTATTTTAGTAAAAGTTAAATTTCTAAATTTCCTTTGGCCCTGTCAAAGCAGCTTCTACTTCATATAAGTGGAAGATTTCTGCATTCAATTAAAAAAGGGTGTGCAATGGACATTTCAGGCCTCTGCTGCATTATCCATTGCAGAGTTGTACAAAAATCCAACACTGATAGATTTCTGACCGCTTAGAACAGTCACACTAGACAATATTTAGCACTAAATGAATTTATCTATCTGGCCTAGTAGATGACAATCTTTACTCAATATTTAGAACTACACTAAACAAATGTTTCCAATGAAACCAGATAACATGCCTAGCTATGCATATATCAGGCTATATCAACCTAATCTTGCAAACTTTTAAGTCAGATGAGAACTGGAAGTGGAAATCATGTCATATCTTGTTGGTTTGAACTCATAAACTTGAGGTAACATGGCCATTTTTGCTATGATCTCTTTAGAGTTGTAGATGTTCTCAAAGACATCCTTACTGGCCAAAATCTGAAAAAAGTTTTTATCATGTACAAACAGCTTGAGGACCACATCTAACTATGGTAATTTTAGGAACTAACAGTACCATCTGTACTTTAACTAACAGATCCATACTAGATAAAAATCATGTGCCCTATTTATCAGCATTTTATTAGTCTATGTCTTGCCAACAAGAAGACAGACAACAACAGCTTCTTAAACGGTAAAATCTTTAAGGCATGGATTGTACACGCTTCTGTGCAGTTCTACAGACTATGGACAGGGTCTAAGTCCTAAGGGAGTCTATGGCCACAAATATAAACTTAAAAAAAAAAAAAAGAACTGTCCACAGGGAATCTACCCTATAAGAATGAGACTGTGCTTCCAACTCAAGAAATATCTGTCTTCCCTCAGGAGAACAGTTAGAATGATTGAAAGAAAAGGAGAAATAGGGAGAAATCTAGTCTCATCCAGTTTGCAATCATACTCTAGTGTCTGGGCTGAAGAAGCAGGTTGCTCCAGGATGCCCCATGCAGAAGCTATGGGAGAAGTTCATTGCCCAAATTTTCTTTTTCAGCACCAGCAGCATTCAAATCTGAGGCTATAGAGAGCCTTAATCCAGGGAATCACCAGTGCTAAATGGATAGGTATCTCAGGTGACACGGAAGCTTGGGAGAGCAGTGAAACAGGGAGGGACAGAAAAAGGAAGCCCTTTAAAAACAAAAACAATCTCAAACTAAAAAAGTGATCAGAGTAGGAAAAAGGATGAATGTAAAACGGATGAAAAAGCGATGGTTGGTGGGAAAAAACAGATGGAAAAAGGGAATACAGTACAGTGAATTATACCGTAACAAAGATCTGTCCAGAACTGAAAGGCCAAGGCCTCCCTTAATGGCCTGAAAGGCCTCCCTCTAGAAGGACTCCCGCAAAAACAGCTGGAAATAACTGAAAGATCGCGGGGCGAGATTTTCAAAAGAGCTCAGTGCTGGACTGCCTAGCAGCTCTGAAAGCAACAAGAATTTCACCCCTATTTTCAGACAGAGTTAAGCCTACAATTAACATTACAGGAAAATCCCACTCATGGCCTTTATCCACTCCCTGCCCAGCAGAACTAGTTGTTGCATTTTTTTCTACATCTTATTTTTATCTCCCTGAAGCAGTACAAAGCCTCTGATCTCTGTTCCAGCTGAGCATCTCCAGTTAAACAGGATAACTTCTGCATGCTAAACTTCATTCACATTCACATTTATATCCTTCTACCAGATTTGGCACCGAATAATACTATCTGGACTGTGAATACCTTCTGTCTTAACTTCTCCCTTGGAGATTTGTATTTGAACAGCATACTGTATTAGTTGAATACTAGAGTTATTAAAAACCTGTAATCCATACTTCTCTAGAAAGAGTGGTCTTAACTACTACCTTTGACACCAATTTAAATGAATCAGATGGTAAGAATATATTGATGTTTTCATGGTTCACAAAACTTAAACTAATAAGGCAATATACAATCTAAATGCTTAGTGAAATGGGCTATAGAAATGGTTTGATCAAACAATAGCAGCAAGAACTTGTCTTATAACATTAAGCACAGTAACTGTGAAAGAGACTAATCCTACTATCCTTGTTCAAGTTCCCATGGAGGTTCTGCTCATCTACAGAATGCTAAATTAGGTCTTCAAAATGCAGCTTGTTTTAAAATTATTTGGTAGTTCTTCTGGTATATTCAGCAGAGTTATACATAACATCAGATACTTTTTATTTATAAAATACATAAATCAGGTGACATGTAATACGGCAAGCAATAATCCAAGTCTTACAGTGGGTAAAGTGAAAATAATACAACAAGGTACTTACACGGAAATGATGTTACAGCGGTACCCAACAGGCAGAATGACAGAGCAGTTTTACTTGGACCAAGTAAACAGAAAGAGGCTGGGAAACCTTTCACTCCTGTCAGAACATAAATGTGTCCTGGCAGCAGCTTTCAACTGAACACCTATTCATTTCGACATAACTAATACATGAGGCATGTGTTAGAAACACGCTCCTAGAATGTGTCTGCATGCATCACGGGGGAATGAAGGGAAAAGATACTAAGACAGCAGTAAAATTAGTGAAGTGGCTACCAGTGCTGACTAATCTAAACTGTATCAAATTATTTGTGCAATATACTAAGCTACTGTTCATAATCTTGGTAATAGCTTATCTCTTCTGCCCCTTCTGCCTGCCAGAATGCAATATTTTGACAGCAGGCAGAATGTACAGGTCTCTGTAGCATAGTTAATTAAGTATAGTTGTTTATTCCCTAGGCCTACATAAAGATCTGCTGCTGAGAGGAATTGGAGAAACCAAAACAGTGAAACATTGTATTAATTTAACTTGTTTACTCATAGCTCCTCAATCACTTCCTCCCACTGTTCAATTACCCCAACAATCTCTGCACTGTGCAAGTCTTGAATCAGTGAAGACAGAGAATAAGTTAGGAAACTAGTAAGCAGATGTCTTAAATTGGTGACATAAACAGAATAACAGAATAGTGGTCAGTTCTTCAGGGGACTGCTGCCTTGTTATTGCTTGTGTCACTCTGTACTTACAGCGTACATAAATTGTGCTTCAGAAAACTGTTTAGGTAGGAGTTCATTTTATTTATCTGCCATGCATTCCTAGGCAGTACAAAAGGAGATAAAATTTCTCCCCAGGTTTAACATAGCACACTCTGGGCCTTACGACAGAAGAAAGACTACCTAGATCTTCTTCTTACTGCCACCGTCGTCTAACAAGCCCTAGCAGCACTGAGCCCCCTGTCTGCTATTAATGCTATGATTACACAAATGCATATGCTGGCACAAACACAGGTGGGGAGGGAGGACCAAGTGTCTGAAGGCAGGGCAAGGACAGGACTACTCTTTCAGCTGCATTGTTGCTTATGCCATTTTAAACTGTACTTGCAGTTACAGCTTAAAAAACAAGAGTACGGTATGACACATGGAGATGAGGATTTGACTAAGAGCAATGGCATCGCAGGGCAAATGATGCTGCTCAGATGAGTAAGCTAAGTGAATACTACAGAAATCCTACTAACAGTCTTGTTGTTAGTAAGAAAACTTATTAATTGACATATTACACTGTGAAATAAACCCAAGACAAAAAAAAAAAAAAGTCATACTAAAGAGACAGTCATATTGTTTGAGATTTCTAAAATTTAACAAGGAAAAGCACTAAGAAATGCCCTGTAATGAACAAACTGCATCTTCAAGGTTATTGACTAAGACATAGGTCTTCAGAGAACTTTAGGTGCCTAGTCACCATCTAATTAAATATGGTTGTGCATAATAGCTTCCTAAATATCTATGACAGTCTGAACCAATCTCCTGCCTAAAGAAGTTTCATCCTTTAAGAAGAATTACTCAAAGTAAAAGAACAGATTAGCCTTTAATATCGACAGGCAATAGAGTAACAGGACCTTAGAGATTCTTCAAGAGATGTATTACAGATAAGCATCCAACAGCATAGGAAAACATGGTAAGAAGAAGGATTAGCTCATGATTCTGAAGATTGTCTAGGCTACTAATTCTGACTGGGGTTCAGGAAGAGAAGCCCATACGGCAAGAAACCGCAGTGGGTTTTTTGACGTTCTTTCTTCCCTTTCCTGGATCCTCCCATCAAAGTCAGTGGGAAAATCTTGACTTGCCAGAGAAATGTGTCAAGATGATGAAGAGATTTCAGAGTCTACTTTGATACCCATGCATACCCTCTTGCCCTTATGCAGGAAAGGACGTTGCTGTCAGCAACACAGCAGTGCTAGTCAGACGCTTAGGAGAATGGCACTTCAGGAAGGCTGCACCACTAGGCTGTTCCTAATTTTATTCATCAACGCACTAATGTAGCTGGATCCAATTCATAAATTCACTAACCCCTATACAACCTATTCCAACTAAGGACTCTTCTATCCTTTTGCTGTACTTACAGATATTGCAGCAAAATCCCAATGAAAACTGGAATCTAATTCCTATTGCCCAGATCATCTGTCTTCATCACTGAGGGACTGGTCTGAACCTCCTGAATGGGTCCAGATGCTCTCTGGATCAAATCCCTCCAGCATGGCCCTCAGCCAGGCCCAGTCCAGCTGCTGTCTGGATCAAATCCCTCCAGCATGGCTCCCTGCCCACTCCAGCTGCTCTCTGGATTAAGTTGTAGCTCCTGGTCAATCCAGCAGCTCTCTCTTTCCTTCCTCATATGCCAAACATGCACCACAAACTCCCATTAGGCCAGCTTACTAAGCATAGCCACTCAGGTGAGAATGACAACATCTCCTCTTGGATTCAGCCAAGAAACCACCTCTCCAAAGTTAAGGTTATAGGAGCTGGAGCGAAATTAAACCTTTTTTGATGAATAATTTACTTGTCACACTTCTGCAGTCACTTAGTCACTAAAAATGCAATTTCAGGTTGACGAAAAATAGTTCCAAATTGGTGCCAAAATCCTCAAAGTAGTTATCCAAACTACTGAACTTTCATGCTCACTTGCCTTAGAGAGATTAAAGACTGACCTATACACGCTATGGATTTTCAACCCTCTTCAGTATGTCTTGTTTCCTCTTTCTTTGCTCCAGTCGTGACTGCGCTAATAGCAGATGGGAAGTGACTAGACTCCTGTTTTCTGAAATGCTCTCTGCCAGCATTTCTAGTCAATTTGACTCCACGGTTTAGCACACACTGCTGAGTGGCAAGAGACTGCAGCCCAGAAACGGCAGGAAAAAGGAAGAGTATAAGAAGAGGAAGGGGGCAGGGGGGAACCACAGACATAATACAAAACAAAGTCGAAAGGAGAATGGCATGACAGCCACAAAAAAAAGCAGAACAGAGCACCTACTGCAAAACCACTACACTGTAAGAAGCGGAAAAAGAAGGAAAAAAGCAGAAAGGTAAAAAATGAACACAGCACAGAGAAGCAAGTTAAAAGAAAGTAACAGGAGTTAGAAGAAAGTCTACAAATGCTCCCGTTCTTTCTGTTTCAATCTAATTTTGAAAGATGCTATAAACTTATAACAAATATAAGTCCTAAATTCCAAGGCAGGGAGCACAAGGGTCTCCCACAGAAAAGCATAAGAAACCTACTGTAAGGATACTCTACAATGGTTATTAGTGCTATTGTCACTAGTATTCACCTGGGAAAAGCCTATGTTGTTTCAAGCTCAAATTTCAGGTAGATTGGGTGAAATGTTGTGCTCAGTAAGGCCAATTGCATTGTCACCATTGACTTCAATATGGCCAGTACCTCACAGTTCCAGTTAAAGAAATTCTACTTTTTGTACGGTTTTGATCATGCTATTTATTAACACCTATTAATCATTGGAACTGCAATGTCAAAGGGACCATACAGAGTCAAACAGAATAGCAAAAGTATTCACAAATTATTCCTTACATACTGATATCTCATGTGTGGATAACACCCTCTTCTGCACTACTAGTTCTCCTATGGTGTGAGGAGGCTCAAAAGCATCAAAAGAGTTGTTAATATCAAAGCCTGCACATAAGAAACAATTGTTTCATAGCTAATTTTACCAACAATTTCTATGTTAAACTTCACAGTATAAAATAGGCTGTAAAGCAAAGATCTACAATAATCTAAAAGAGCAAGGCATGGAGTCAAACAAAAGGGCTCCCAAGGAATAAGATGCTAACTAATATGTAAAAGGCTTCAAATGTCTGGCCCTAAGCCTATGAATATTGAAGGAGAAATATGTATTTTGAACTAAATACACATTATAAAAATGGTAGTATTGTCCAGCTCCACACCTGCCTTCCTAGAAAGAAGACTAAAAGATACCTGGAACACGTTATTCATAACTTTTTGCAACACATATTAACAAAACGGCTAAACACGATGTTTTGTTGGGCACAAAACTAAGCACAGAGTGACAGCTGTCATTGCAAAGGCCTACCAGCAAATAGTTCTTTACAACTAAAATGAATTTTCATTTTCTCAGTCTAGTAAGCTGTCATTTTGTCTGTGATCAGGATGTCAAAAAAATAAAAAAAAGAGAGTTGAGGCTAAGGCAGATTTTTGCTTTTGTAGACCTTTTTGAACAGAAACAAGGCTAATACTAAGAAGAAAAGATGGGCAGCTGGTACCTGTTCTCAGGCAGAGGAAGAGACGTTAGGGCAGACCTGAGTGCTCGCACCACTTTCGGTGTGACAGCAGCTACTTCTGCATCCTTCTCCCAGCTCCTAGCAAGCGAGACGAGAAAACAAAGTTGTCAGAACCAGTGATTAAACATTACCGCACGTGAGCGGCGCCGGCTCCTTCCCCATGAATCATGCATACCCTGCGAAGCCCCCGGGTGAAAACCGAGCCGGAAAAACAAAACAAAACAAAAAAAAAATCACAACGCCCGGGCTCCGCCGCGGTCCCCCCCGATCTCCACGTCCCGCTCCGGCCGCTGCCGCCGCCGCCGCCGCCCGGGCTCCCCCGGCCCGCCCGCGGCCCCGCGGCGGCTGCCGGCCCCCGCCGCCCCCAGCCCGCGCCGGGCGGCCGAGGCCGGCTCTACCTGGCGCGGAGGGTCTCCTGGCCCCCCGGCCGCAGGAGGCAGCCGCCCAGCAGCAGGCTGCCCAGCGCCGCGGCCAAGGCGATGACAGCCCGCATCGTGCGCTCGGCAGCGGCGCCCGCCGCAGCTACGGCCGCCCCATAGTATTTAAGGGAGGCTGCGGGGAGGGGGAGGTGGCCATGGCAGCCACAGGGTCTCTCCGCCCCGCCCCTCACCCGCTCTGGCGGCTGCCGCCCTGCGCCGCTGCCGCCATCAGCTCTCCCGTCGTCGCCCGCTGGTACCCGCCGCTGCGGGGCTCTTCGCGCCCGCCAGCGGCTGGGCTACCTCGGCCTGGCTGAGCGCGGCCGCGCTGAGGGGCCGGGCCGGGCCGGGCCGGGGGCAGGCAGGGCTCCCGCCAAACTTTCCCCACAGGCGGGCGGCGCGGCAGGTGCCCGCGGGCGCCGGCGGCCATGTCGGGGGCAGCGGGGAGGTTTCCCGCCGTGTTTCCCCGCTGGCGCTCGGGGGGCGGCGGTGCGCGGCATGGCGGCGCCGTGCTGCGAGGGGAGCCGGCCCGCCCGGGCGCCGGGGCAGGCGAGCTCGGGCGGGTCAGCCCTGGGAATGGGCTACGGCGGGAGGGCCAGGACCTTGGCAGCCTCTGCTAAGAGGTTGTTTTTCAGTAACAAGTCCGACGGGAAGGTTCTTGTGTGATGGGAGGGATTAAAATGCAATCGAAACTTTAATTGAGAGGGGCAATGGCAGGGAGCTGTGTTCGGAGTTCATTAGGCAGCAAGCTTAGGTAACAGGACATGTGGCAAGATGCAACGCAGGGGTAAGGCAGTATAAACGTAGAGGAGTTACAGTCAGGAGCCAGGGCAGAAATACAGGGGAGATGCCTGGGTGGTCTACCTTCATGCCACTGACTGAAAAATTGAGGTCACTGCTCCTTTAATATCTTTTGATCTTATTTTTAAACAAGATTCAACCTGCTTTCTTAAATGCATTTGGTATGGTTTTGGTAAATAATAGCCAGCCGTTGCTGTGCGAAGCCTTATGGTATGAGAAGGCTGCACTGTTTGGCCATTTATTAAGAGAATGGTTAACAGAGATGCTATAGCTTCAAGCAGCCTTTCAGTCATGAGCAGGCTGACATCGTACTGTTTCTTTCCAGTTCTTCCGTATCCTTCCTTTTTTTCCTCTCTGTAAGCATTCCCCTGAGCATCTGCGTTACTGCTCTCACTGTGTTCCAAAACACTAGTTTGAAAGCCTCAAAAACAAGAACTCTGTTTATTGTAGCTGTAAAAATGAAGTAACGAGGGGCTTGGTTATGTGACTGATAAGTGATTAGACGCTACAATAACAGGCAGGATGCCTCTGATCCATCGGAGGAGCTGTGCAACGCCAGCTGTGGCGCTGCAAAGGGAACACACGCTATGCCAGGAAATACCAAATTGTCTTTCAGGGTATTTGTCAGGGCACTGCAGAGAGGCACCGCGGCTGGCTAGCTCGGGCACTGGTGCGAGCGCGGTAGAGAGCCAGGGTGGGCTGCCGTGGCGGAGGCGGCAGGTGCGGTGTGGGGCGGGCTCGACCCGCAGCCCCTTGGTGAGCGCAGCTCCGTGCTCCTTCTGGCTTTGAAATACTTCGTCAGACTGGAGAAGCAAAAAACAGTGTTAAGGGTTCTCAAGTCCTGAAGAGGCTTATTAATTTCGAGATTGTCATAAATCATGAACATCTTCAACAAATTACATTTTGCAAAAATTTTGCTTCAGCTTTGGGCCTGGGTTTAAAACTGGGTTTATACCCAGTGGACATTACGTATGAGCATGTAGGGGGCCAACAGTTTTAAGCTTTTCAAGGTAAAAATGTGTTCACTGGCTAGCAGATGTTAGAAACTTCAAGCTCACAATTTTCTCAGGAAAAGTTCAGAAAAACCTCAGGAAAATAAGCAGATTCCTATTTATGTTAATGGCTGTTATCAAACTGTTTCATAATATCCATAAAAGACTGTGTGAAACACAGAATAAATCAGTCATTTTAGAGAGCTTAAAAGTATTCTATACCAGCTGTGAATGAAGATTAAGAATTACAGTCCAGAAAATACTTCTGTTTTCTCTCTCACTCTTATTTCCCTTCGCTATACAATTTTCCCATGAGTTCTGCAGTATTGCTGTCAGCTAATCCATGAGAAATTTAGTGATGTCAGTGAGGATGTTATATTTCAAGCGTGACTTCTGCTGCCAACATCAGTCTACAATATCAAGGGATTTTTTTTTCCCCAGATCACAAGGTTAATCTTTGGGTTGTGTTAAGTTCCTGCAAAGAAAAAGGGAAGATTATAAATGGTGTCTGTATGAATGAGACTTGACACTTAGCGCTTGATGTTTACAAACAACTTTACAAACATTTATTGATCGATTGTCACAATACTTCTAGGTGTTATCAGCCTTAATTTACTGACACAGCAGCTTACTAGAGAGGTTAAGTGACCTAACTGAAAGGCAAGATAGGAATCAATGGTAAATCAGGATTACAATTTAGGAACTCTGGATTTCAAGCCCAGGTTTGTCTCTTGCATCGTGTTGCCCCATCTGTAGTGATGGTGCCAGGTAACCTAAGGTCACTAATGAGGGCATGGGTGCCAAAGATGCCACACAGGAGGAGACCGGATCGCGTACACCAGGACTGCCACCCACTGGACAGCCGGAAGCTGCCATCTCTTGGCAGCAGCATCCATGAGGGGCAGCATCTCCTGGCTTCTGATTCCCATTAGTTTCCTGAGTCAGTGGGAACTGATAATCTGCCTTGCCCAGAACGAAGATAACACTAATCAGCCAGGTGGCGTCACGATGGCTTTGCCACTGAGTTCCTGCATCTCTACTTAGTCGCTAATTTGGAAAAGTAAAGTACCACCTTGGGCATCATCCTTGAACGGCTGCTGCCCCCAGGTCGACAGGATTGCATCTCTGAAGAGGTCTGGTAGTGGTGCCTGTAGGGTGCCTGGTCATATGATGCTAGTTTAGCCGCCTTATTTCCAGCAGCTAAATCATATTAAGAAGCAATTAAAGTTCATTAAATGCTTTCCTAATCCTGCTTTCTCATCTAAGCAATGGCTGTCACAGGGATATTAGCTATTGCAAATACGAGGGGAGATGACTCGTACAATTAGGAAGAAGGCAAAGGTACTAAAGATACTCTGTGAGGCTGGAGTCCCACGTACTGGAAAAGCGTAAGACTCCCCAGGGAGAGGTGTAGGTGTCAGACTACTATTTGGGTATTCCCAGTGTAGTCATCAACGTGAGGGAATGATTTTATCAAAAAAAAACAAAAACAACCTCAAAAACATATATTTCAAGCAGGGAAAAAAGTCATCGTTTCATTGTTTCACAACTCTCCCGTTTATTTCCACCCCCATTTCCAGGCAATGTAGTTTAAATAATTATAAACAGCAAGAATATGAGATGCTGCCTGCCAAACTCCTGGACATAGAAAAGTCCAGGTCATTTCACAGAGTGAAAAAAACCAGCACCCTGCTCCCCCCCCCCCAACAACAACGACAAAAACTGAAAACAAAACCAACAAACATTGTGTGTGGTTGTTGTTGCTGCACTTTTTCAGTGTTTCCGTAATGGTTTGTCAATTATTTTTCCAGAACAGGATTTTATGTTCTAATACTTAGGAATTAATCTTTATTAAAATAATAACGTAATAACCAATTTAAACAGCAAACAGTCCACTGAGGTCTACATAAAACTAGCCAAAGTATTAGGGGCTTAAAAGCAATTACAGGTACCCCAGTTTTGAGACATTTGTCAAGTACACCAACGATGGCTCACGCTGTAAGGCACAGGTCACTCTCTACAGAAAGTCAAGATGAGAAGAACTGAGGCACATGGACAAGTCTTCAAGATGTTCAGCATCTTATAAGCTGCTACATTTGCTATAGCACTTGCCTCTTGTGCACAAATTGAATATATTTTTCACTCTTGTAAACTGGCTCTGGTGTTTATGTGCCGGAGTAGTGTATTGCATCTGCTTCACCGAATTCCTCTATTTAGTTTAAATGAGTAACCATCTTCTCCCCTTCAGCAACGTTGATCCTACCCCATTGCAGATAAACATTCACGGCCGAAAACGTACCTTTTAGCATAAGCCAGCTTCAGCCAGCCACCACACAAGACTTTCATCCAGTTAAAGGGCACTGCAGGCCTTGAAATGCTCATGGTTGTACTGCAGTCTAATGTGTATGCTCTTCCTAAGTGAACAATGGGGAGAACAGTATCTTAATTCTAATAAGGTGTAAAGGAGGATTTTAATGTAGGAACCCCCATGACTTCCAAGTTATTAACCTAAAGGCAGAGATTTTTCTCTGTGCTCTCTTCTTCCCAAATGCTCTCAGTGTGACTTCTTAACATGACTCCATAATAAAGGCCGTATTGGGTCAGACTAGAAGAATATGTTCCTCAGGCAGTGCCTCATGGCAGATCCCTAGGGAGGAAGCATGCAGTGATCCCCAGCATCCTTTCTCAGCTGCCAGCAATCAGTGGCTCAGAGACTTTCTGAACCAGAGATATCTGGGTGTTTGTTAGATTTTTCTTCCACAGTTTTGTCTGCTTTTTGAACCCATGTAAACTTTTGGCATCCACAGCAGCTTGTGTCAATGATTTACATTCAATTTGAAATCCTTCCCATTACAATTATCCCAGGAACAATTTTCTAAGAAAAATTCCTATTGTTGTTTGGAAAGTCTGGTCTCCTATCCTAAAGGACATGAAGCAGTCAGTATTCCTTCATAAAGAATTTTACTACACGTTGTGCAAATCAGCACTGTTGCTAATACAAATTCACAGCATCCATTGCTAGAATTCAGGAAGAGTTATTATGGAGCATACTGTGAATGCAAATTAAAAATAATGCACAACACTCAACCAAATCCTAATGGACCAATGGCACAGTGTCAAATACATCAGGAGCAAAGACTTTTAATAATATTATTAAAGCCCAAAACAAACAAACAAAGCAAGTACATCAGTGCTGACAAAATCGGCTCAAGCAACACTTCCTAGGCATAGATCAGCACACAGACTGACAGCACAGCTCCCCGAGGTTCTTCAAATGCCTGCGCAGCAAAGGAGGAATATGCCCTCTGGGATGGCACAAAACACAAGGGTTTTCATCAGGCAGTATGGTCAATGGCTGAAGTAATTACATCAAGCTAAACATTGCTTTCCACTAGTGAGTAGGGAACAATGTGACCAGCTGCTTATCTGTAGAAAAATCCAATTTGGGACCATGTGTTTGTCTAAATATGTGCACAAAATATTCAGCAATGAAAATGAGAGGTCATGGCAGAGTTCAGGGTGATCCGTAGCGACATGACTGATGGGCTGCAGTGGTCAGTCAGTATCATTTCTGTTTACCAGAAATCAGAGCTGCAGGTTAGGAGAACAAATAAATGTATGATATAGGCAAACAGCAGGGATTACATAAAAGAATAGAAAAGCAGGATGGCTGTAACAGGGACTAATCTTAGGATGGGAAAATAATCCATTGAGTTTGATCCAAGACGGTGGCCTCGCGGCTCACCTCCAAACTGGCTCTTTGGGATTATAGTGTACTGGAAAAAAATAGATCCCTTTTTTCTTTGGCATTCTTACAATTTTTTTGTTGACGTTCATATGGAGTACAGTAAACGAAAAAATAAGGAAACATCATATGCTGACGGATTGGGATAGATTACTTTATTGTTACTGAAGAAAACGGAAGAAGTAATATAGAGCACCATAAACTCATGGGTTTGTAGGATCTTTGTAGGAACAAAGATGACAGAACCTCTGTCTTTAAACTGAGTAAAAGCCATTAACCTCATTAAATGGAGTTAAAAATATGACTGCCCAGATTGCAGGCTAAACCTATTTGCCACATAAGATTGATTCTCCTGTTCTATTCTGCAGTATGAAATGTTGAATACTCCACAGAAACATTATCTGCTGCAAACGCCAAATTTTCCATTTTCCAATATCATGTACTTTTTAAGCCATTTACAAAGTTGTGAAGTGGATGCTGATAAAGCTGCAGAGCAGGCAAGGCAAGATAGGCATCAAACGGGTGCAGATGTCCCTGCGCTTGCAGCAGTTCGTGCCCAGGGAAGGAGAGTGGGAGCCAATGGTTGGGGCAGCCAGCCACAGGGCTGATACCTGTGAGATGCCCACAAAGGCCAGGGGTCGCTCAGAGGAGAATCTGCATCCAAAGGTCCCAAGGCCGTGGGGGAAGGCGGTGGGTTATCATGAGGGTGCTTGAGGGCAGAGAGTCAGCGCAGCCAGGTCCTTCAGCTCGGCTTTAAACTTCTGCTAACCTCAAAGTCTTAGGCTTCTGGTTAAGCACGTGCCAAAATCCTTCCACACCTCAATGTGGTCTCCACAATGAGTTGTTTACTTATGGGGGGGCGGGAATGGCTAGGCACAAAAAGGGAAAGGGAAGACAGTAACTCAACTGCAGAACGTGCCTTGGAAAGGGAGAGAACATGGGAAAAAAGCATGGCAAAAAAGCCCTTTGGCCTTGGAGTAGCCTTCTTGTTTCAGCAAACTCAACGATACTGTGGAAAACAGAAAAACCCAATTCTTTTATTTCTGTTTGTCTGGTGACACCTTGAGCCATTGGTAAACTCAGACTGAAAACCTTTTACCTCTAAACAGAAATAAGTCCAGGCTACTTCAGTAGCCAGCAAGATACACAGCCATTTGGGAAGGTTTATTGTAAACTGAGGTTGTCCCAAATATTTTCATTTTCCATTAGGTGTTCTGAAGTAATTTGGTGTTGGAACAATACTGCTTATAGACTGGAGTCCAAAATGTGCCAGTACAAGACAGTATTCATGCTGACATTTGAGACAGCTGGCTTCCCCAGAGCAGAAGCATCGCCATCCTGCCTGGGGCACCGGATGGTGGTGGTGGGAGAGGGACAAGGATGCAGCCAGTGCTGCTCAGCCCTGACCCCTCTTCGGCCTCGTGGAGCAAGCAAGAAACCACAGCCAGGGAGTGCAAAAGGGGGCAGATGGAGGCTAAGGGGGGGGGGGGGGGGAGGCGAAGACTTTTTCTCTCTCCTGGCAAATCATCAATTGAGCTTGGCTCTCTGTCTCCCTGTCCTCTAAATATGCAGGGCTATGTACCGGACTACATCCCCACAGTAAGATCCTTCGGAATGTAAATATAATCTCCTCTGTGATTCATGCATTAATTAAAAACAACAATTATTTTAAATGTTACCTTCTCCACTTCAGGAAATATCCCGGTATTTTGTGCCTCAGTGTCAGACCTCGCTGATCAAATTACACTCTTGACTCATTTTCATTTGGCTCTGCAAATATATCGTAATTCTCACAAAATCTTTGTGCTGGGTAAGCCAGAGTATCTCTTTACGGTTCTCAGATAACCACTTACATTTTTGCCTCCTTCTCAATTACTGTACTTCCAGAGAAAGCACATTTTGGTTTATTATTATCCACTGCTTCCAATGTCCTGGCAGGAGAGAATTAAGGTCTAGCAGAGGGGAAAATCAAATGTAGCCTCAAAACAATGACTGCCATGTGAACAGAAGGGAACAATAAATGCTCTTATATTTAGCATTATTTTACAGAAGAGGCATTCAGAACCTAGCTCCCAAGTGAGACTTCTGCAGTTCATACTCATTTTCTTTTTGGGTACTTACTTACAGTACCTACAGGTTGATCAACCAAAGGCATTTCCATCACTGGGAATGCTGATGCTTGAAGTACTTACAGGCTGATCAACCTTCCTTTTAACCTCGAGGACTATAACACCCACAGCACTCGTTCAGTAAGTCAGTACTTATTCGCTGTGTTAGGTGCTGTTAGAAATGTCCCAGCGTTATCCAGTTGAGCTAAAAAGACTGAGCTCTTTAAGTGCACGGCTAACATACAACATTTCTGAGTCTTTTTTATTCAACAATCTTGGCATCATCACCAGATCTAGAAAAAATTTCAAAAACTATCAGTGCATGCGAGGAGGAAACAAAAAGACGAGCAGGAGCAGGGGAGGACAGGAAGGGCCGAGGCGGTGAGGGGGTGTCTGGGGAACGCCAGGACTCAGCATGGTTCAGGCGCTCCCTCTGCACGGGGACAGGGAAACAGGAGTTGCGAAGGTAGCAGAGTAGGGCAGAGAGGCCGAAGGCATTTCCATCAGTGGGAATGCTGATGCTTGAAGTACCCATAACCATATGCTGGGGAGATGCATATTTTAAAAATCCACATTGTAAATGCTTTGCCTTTAATCTGTGTTTGCATATTGCACAAATGTTCATTTGACCAAATAGCTGAACATGTGTAAAAGGTGACTCAGAAGCAAGGAAACGTCACGTGAAATGTGCAGCTGGAGAAAATTTATTCAAGCTTCCCAGATGTACGCATTCAACTTGGCTGTGTGGTTAAGAGCGGTGTGAGAAACTAACAAGTAGACAAAATTGCACTTTTACTGATAACTACTGGGTGTGGTCATGAAAACCTGAATTAATCCTGCTGAGAGTTGACTAGAGGTAACACAGACAACAGCAACACGACACAGCAACACTCCCCTGTGGTGCGCCAAACCATTCTCCTGCATCTTCCTCGGGAAGAGAAGCTAATTCAGCCTTTGTACCACTTCTTCCTCCTGGTGTGATTCATTCTTCAGTAATGTGCATGGTGCAATGTTTTTGTGAAAAATCTATCTTTTCACCAGGAATAAGACTCAGGCCACAAATTCAGTTCACATACGGAAGAACTGGAACCGGCTCCCTTTCTCAAGCTCAGTGAACCAAATCATCTGTGCTGAACTGGACATTTTCAGTCCTGTGTCACTTTAGCTTCTAGCTATCGTTGAATAATGCAGAGTGGCAGGTTTCTGAAAGAGCTGCTGTATGGCATATTTGTATGTCATGTACTGAGTTCTGCAAGACAGGAAACAGTGGTTGTCATGGGGCTCCCAATGATGCATGCCAAGATTTCAAGCAAGATAATCTCTGGAAATTAAAAAGCTCTAGGTAATTTAAAATTGTGACATACTGATTTCTTTCTTCAGACACCATATTACTTGCAAAGCTGCAACGCAGTGCTATAACTCAGTATGTTACCCTGTAATTATTGGTTTGTAGCCTAATTATAAATACTGTTTTACCGTTTACTAACATCTTACATTTATGGAGCATGCAATTTTAGATTTATAAACTAAAGATAATGTGGTAAGTTTTTAATAAACATAAAAATATGTCAGGCTAAACAAAAGAAAATGGGAGTATGGGACTAGCACTCAATATGTAGTGAGAAGATGCTGCCAAGCGTTCTGCAGGAAACCAGGGCAAGCAGCGCGATCCCGGGAGCTGTGAGTGGAGCATGGAAAATTTCACTAGTAAGGCACTGGCGCAAATCCATGTTCTGGTCACTAATCATCTGAGATACTGGGGCTGATGAAAAATGGCTGGTAAGAAATGAATGATGGTTCTTTAAACTTCCTGCTTCTTCCTCATTATTTTTTTCTGACTGTAGCATCTGCACTCCCAGGACAGGTTAAAGTAACAGAAGAAGCGACAGAAGCCCTGCTTTGACTGTAGCGCAGTGCAATTTTACAGCTGAGGCCACAGGGTGTTATGCCCCCGTCTGCGGGTGGTCTCCTGTCCCTGCTGTCCAGGAGCGGCGGGAGCAGCTTCCGCAGAGGTGGGAGTCCCCCTGCCCTCACTGGCGGCGCAGGAGCGGCTTGGCAGGCAAACCTGGCAATACTCATTCCCTGTTCTCTGGAGGTGACAAGTCTGTTCAACTGGTCCAAAATAACTTGTTAAACAAAAGAGAAATTTTATCCCTGGCTAAGACACATCCATCTCTATGCTGGTGATTTCAATGTCAGGGAAAATGAGGTTTGCCTTTATTGTAATGCCCCCGGGGCGTTCCCCGTCTCCTCTGCTCCCTCCACCTCTGAGGGCTGCTGCAGCAAGGGTGGCCTTTGCCCAGCGTCTCCTGCCAGCTGCCAGAGCGGGCAGGGACTGTAGCAATGTGGACAACAGTCCTTTAGAGGCAGCAACATCTGCCCCTTAAAGCATTTTCTATCTTTTTTAAGATTTTGTACCTGGAGGTCAGAAATGATTTTTCTTATAGACTATATTACCTACTTAATGTCACTATCTTACTACAACATAAGAACTGCCATCCATTTCCATAGTTCTGCATTTATTGACTGAATAACAATACTTGTTGCAGAGACTGGAATTTCTGATCTAGTCTCTAATCATAAGGTTAATGCTCTATAATATTTGGAAACTTGTGTTAGATTCCTGATTCCATATTTAGACACCTCTCTGATATTTAAGAATGGAGAACTTTTTTTTTCGTTAAATAACATATTAAATGTAAACATACAAATCTTACTTCCCGTTCATATTTTGTTTTTAAATGGCCTATAGATACTATGTTTTCCTAGGCTGGATAAAATGTAATGTGAACAAATGATGTACAAAGGAGCTGGTTTTGCAAAGAATAGGTAAAAAAACTTGTAAGGACCTCTGCTTTTAAAAGGATGCTCAAATGTTATACATTTCATGTAAAACATCAGCCTCATTGGATCATCTAGTTATTTATAAGACATTTAAAAAATAAAGACATAAAAGTCTATACTAATTAAGCAGCTGGAACACCACGGATGGTGGCATCAAATACAGCCATTTAAAATATGTACATCCACATCTGAATTATTCAGGCTTGCTCTATTTATGTTTAAAGGAATAATACTCACTTCTGCAGAGAAATTTATCTCATCCAAAAGGGAACACATTTAAGCATATATTTCTCACCCTTTAGAAACTTCGAAGGAAACAGGCTTATTGTTTGAAATAGCGTTCTTTGTAACTAAGTGGCCAAACCCTCTTCCTTCAGAGCCAGTACTGAATTAAAGTTCCAGAAAAAAGCCATGGATCACTGTGATCCTTCTAGGGTATCAAAACTGGAGCTTTAGATTTACACGGGCTCCCATGATACTTCATGTAAGATGAAGGGGTGAAACACTGGATGACAAAGCAGTCAGTTACGTAGTTTCAGTAGACACAGGATATCAGGTACTGCCAGAGTTCCCTGACCAAGCAGCAATGTGGAGCCCCTTTTTTATCTTTTGCTCACACAAATATCCTCATTGCCATGAGTTATCCTACCAGCGGACATTCTGGAACATTCACTCTGCCTTCTTCAATTTTCCCTGGAATTAGAGCAGCATTTTTTTTCTATTTTTCCTGACTTTTCCTGACATGTAGGAAATGGCTATCACATTCTTCCCCACATCATCCTCTGCATTACAGCAAGGGAGGACTTGTGCAAGCAGCTACCATTGGAATCAAATGGAATTTCCCTGTTAAATTCCATCGAGAGCAGAATTAAGTTAGTAGTCAGAAAAATCCTGCCGCCATTAGGGTAACTCATCCACGATCTGCAAAGTGCTTAATTTCGAAGGTATCAGAGTGCAGAGCATTACTAGGCTTATTGTTGATAGTAGTGATATTAAGAAGGTCACACAGAACGCGCTTGCTTTGGCAGCTTGATTGCAGAAATCCTCTTCTCAAAGTTATGCTTCCTTCCCTTATCCGGGAGCTGGAAAGAACACTGAGCTTAAATATTTATTTACATTAATCAGAAAAGATATTTAATGAAAGACTATGTGCTGTTATGTTCCAGAAAGCTGAGAGGAGCAAATTGGTGAAATCTCATGTTCTATCAGGCTGGACATGCTCCTTCAAGAGAATAAGCTGCCAGAGCTTTTATTGTGCTCAGCCACAAATGCGCAAGGTGATTACAGCCGATAAAGCACCTGAACACAGCTCACAGACCCAGGCACAACGAATGTTACAATCTCAAAAGGCTGATGAGTACACACACAGCCCGGCCGCGCACAGGCCTTCCAGCAAGGCATTGCAGCCAGAGTATTCTCCCGAACAAAGAGAAGCTAAACTCCTTTAAAAAACAGTTGGCAATATTGTAAAAAAAAAAAAAAAACCTTAAGCTGCAAAATAAATGAAAGAATCACCCTATAATTGCTGGAAACTGTCAATCAAATTAAACCACTGCCAGAAATCTGTTTCTAAAGCTTTCTGCGAGCTCCTTTCGAGAACTTTTCTGTGGTGCACTTGAGCGTGCCGTTAAAGAAGCGGAAGTATTAGAAGAATTTCCATCATGCAAAACATTCAAAGCTATTTTGATGTCAGTAAGTTCCTCTTTAATAAGTAACTTTTATAGGGAAGGGGAGCTATTAATTGATTTAGGTTGTGCTATATCACATAACATAACGAGGAGCTTGGCTGCAAGGATTGTTCCTTCCATACCTCTCCACCTAATACCTTTTCTCAAAAGGCATTTACTCAGGAGCCCTGTTAGTTTGAAATAATAGTTTTCATAAGATTTCTCCAGTGCACATGCTATTCTTAATCCAAACAAAACAGACACTGTTTGGGAAGTCGTCTGATACTTGTTAGTTTATCCTTTATGTAAGTAAATTTTTTTTTAATACGTGAGCTGGAATCTGTTATCTGCCCATGATCTACCAGGAGATTATATTGCCATGGAATTAAAAAGCAACCAGTTTGGTCATGTTAGCTTCATTGCAAGCTATAAATTCAATTAGATTAGGGGTGATTGCCTTTTCCCTGACCAGGATTAAAATGATAGCCTTTTTTGAGATCAGGAAAAATATTCCCAGGACAAAATCTCAAGAAACTGAAGGATGCATATGATTTAATTATGCATCTTGTGATCCTTAGTGTTTTTCCCGCTGCTCAGTCACTGGAGTCATGGGATCCTGAGACGCTGAGTCTTTCTTTTAAAAAAAGAGTCTTAACTTCTCAGCCTTTAAAATCGCAAAGAAAAAAAAAAGAAAGCTACTCCCTGAAGGTTAAAAAATCAGACAGCATAAATTTTAAATGTTTTGAATTAATTACTGTGTTCCCTATATAGGACACAGGTTTTGAAAGCCTGTGATCTATAATGTTAGCTATTATTTCCTCTTTCTTTAGCGGCGGTAAGCAACTAATACTCACAAAAGATCGTATGTTTCAGGGGGATAATTTCTAATCCATTTCACACCATTTGGCCCTTAGAGGACTGCCCTAACCCCGGAACAAAACCAGAGGAGGCAGAACAGCCATATCCTCTGACAGAGCAGGGCTCCTGAGCCGCCTCAGTGTCGCCTCCTCCCCAAGCAGCAGCCGCCGGGGAGCTGCAAGCCCCCATGGCTGGAGCTGCTGCCACGTGACAGTAACTAATATTACAGTATTACCAACTCGATGACAACTCACCTTTCTTTAATCAACACGCAGGACTAATGCTTTCTACAGATTGCCTAGCCATATCCATATTGAAGGACCAGATTTGTGTGTCGGGCACAGCCCTGACTGTGTCTGTGCTGAAAACGAGAGATCTGGGGAAGGGGCTGCCTGGGCCTCGCTCCAGTGCACCCTGCCCTGACAAGTCCTGCAGTGATGCCAGGACTTCCCCTCCGTAGCGACACCTGGACAGTAGCCTTTAAGATTATAACTGCCATAATGGCTTAGCGTAGCCTAAACACTTCTCTTCAATCATATCCAGAAGGAAAAAATGTAAGGAACAGGGGATGTAGACAGTAAGCTTTCCCTTAGCATAACCCTTCAGCTTTCAGCAGATAAAGTACTTAGAAAATTCTGAGCTTTTGGTGGCCTCCGGACTCCCCTGGTTTAAAAAACAAAACCAAAACCACACCCTCTGAAGGACTTATCTTCCATGAGTTTGCCTAAACCGTTCTTGAACACCTTCACCAAGCAGAATTGAATTCTGCAGTTTGGCTGGGGACTGTGTACCCTCTGCAGTTTTGTCTGAACAAAAGCTCTAATAATTTCACCGCGTGATCCTTATAGTGTGAAAATAGTAATTCATATTTGCTCATTTATCATTCCCCGTACCAATCAGCAACTTAAATATCCTTGACATAATGCTTCTGACTGAGGATTTATTGTCTGTTTAATCTTTTTACATCTGGAAGCAATTCTCAAAAAGTTTGAAAACATTTAGAAACACAACTTATGAAAAAAACAATTTCTTCAATATCTGTACTTCAGGACAACTTTTCATTGTATTAGGTAATTAATTTGCCAACACTATATGCCACACTTCTAACAAGCCCTTTTTGCACAAATTCAAAATACAATAACAAGGTGCTAACTATCTTTCACCTATGGCTGTGTGAAAGCACTGAAAAATAGCCAAAGAAAATGTCAGGATCTATAGACCAGAACAAAAAAAACAATGTATTATGAAGGCAAAAATATTATAGTAGGTTATATCTTTTACTGCAGTAGAAAAAAAAAGCAAAGCAATACTACTTCAAAGTTCTGTAGAAGAGTCTTAATTTGAAGGAACTATTTATAGGTGCTCCATATTATGTTAATTTAGCTCTTCCTGACATACAAAAGCTTGCTTTGAGAGCTTTATAGTACATGAAGGAAACAAGGAAAGGAAGAGAGAGTCTTTCACAAACAGAGTTATGACAAAAGCTGCTGTCATTATAAGAGATCATCAGAAAGAAGGAAGGAAATGGTGAGATGCCATTCATCACTTTGAGATGAACAGCTCTTGGAATGGTAGGACTAGCTACAATATTTATGAAGAGGGATATGTTATTAGAAGAATGCAATTTTTCCCGTTTGTGGGCTGTTTACAAACTCATCCTGATTTCTGCCAGTGCGTTTTGTTATTTGCAAGAATTCATTCATTCACATCACTCAGAACAAAAAGAAAAGATTCATTTTTATTTGAGCACAAATTTCATTTCACTGAAATGGATCTTTTGAATAAATGGGATGAGAAACTTTCAGATTTTAGATTGTATGCAAACAGGTCATTTTAAGTGGGCTACATTCATTGTACGAAGGTCATTTATCACATTATTTCTTTCCTACTCCATGGCTGCATGCACGAAAAACAAGCTTTTTGAAGTGGGAAAACAGACAAGAACTGATGAACTATTGACAATGAAAATGAATAATGGATAGCAAACAGAAAGAATCTGTGCATCAAAGAATTTCACGTTATGTTCTATTTTTGACGATTTGCAGGGCAGTTAGTGGCACATCAGCCATCTTCAAAGGATTCAGTTTTACTCATAAAACTCCAGCTTTTGCAGGAAGACCAAAAGAAAACCTTTACAAATGTATGTTTGCAAACAACAAATATCGTGTGGATAGACACAAAACATCATCTCAGAAGTGCTGTGTCTGTGAACACTGCTTAGTGATCAAGCTCTTTTCACGCCCACTGCAGACAGTAATCACAGTTAGCCCCTTGCACAGTGGAACAGTCCCCTCACAATGTAAAGATTTTCCAAAAATGTGGTGTTGGAATAGCTTGGATTTGGGGTGTTTGACTTTTTGGAAGTTCAGAGATGATCTGCTATTCACAAAATTTAGGCAAATCTTTTCTGAATTTCCAAGGTTCTATTTGAATCTACCGCAGCTCGTCTTTCCACTCAAGTCTTAATGTACTCCTAGAGCCGGCTGGCTCCTACTCCTATTCAAGCCTCACTTTTAGTGCTGCTGAATTTAAAGATTCTTGTGTAATTGCATGACAACGTTTCCTGCTTGTGAAATTTGTATTTCTCAGGTATGGCTAGGCTGAAAGCATTATAAAAAGATTCCCTCGGGGCCTCTTATCATTTCTGAAACTGCGGTGCCCCGATGCTAGAAAAAGCAGAAGTTTGTGAGACGATAGCGTTAACTAAACAAGCATGAATTTCAAACAAAGATTTTACTGAGCCCATTCACTTGGAACTTTTTATAAGTTCTTATTTGTATCAGGATGTTTTCTGATTAGTCCCTACTAGCAATACTAAACAGTCCCTCAAAATACCAGTTGCTGTGAAAGCATTTAAAGAAATGGTCATATCCTGGATATATGAGACAGCAGAGTTTCAGCAGCAGTACAACTGCCTTGGCTAGTACTCAGTGGGGAAGAGGAGGTAGGCATGAGGCGGCATACCCATCGGTCACCCACAGGGGAAGGCGCCTGGCAGCACCACTGAGGATTTGGCTGGCCTGTCACTGGGCGTGTGGCTCTGCGCCAGGGAGTTTACAAACCACAGAAGTACAGAAAAGGTTTTAAAAATTGTCTCCACACCAAAATCATTGAGCGTATAAAGTCTTGTATAGGGCTTCCTATTGCAGATATGTAAGTTAAAAGCTCTGGCTCAGAAGAGCCCATGCAAAGCCCAGGCAAATATATCGTGCAGGCACTGCTAGCTGCGGTGACTGCACAGACCCAGCGAGGCAGAGTCCTGCCAGCTCGCAGGGGAGTTTGCTATGGTATGCAATATCTGCTGTTGTCCTAACGTCATCCTGGATTTACTGGCTGAATGAGCTCACATGATTAGATCACATCTTGGGCTGGAAATCATTTAGATCAGATGTACGGATGTATGTGAAGTAGTCTCACCTCTCCCTTTTAAACTTTTTCCTGACACTAGTCTTCAGTTGGCTGTACAGGTAGAATTAGGGCCTTCATCCTTTTTCAGGTCAGGGACAGAAAGTATTCACTAATCAGTCAGGAGTGGCCAGTTCAATAATATGCATAGAAAATTCACCATCACACTCTTCTCCTTTGAGCTGATACCAAGAGTATAGAGTACAAAATGAGTTGTTCTGAACACATGCTTTATTCAGCATATTGTCTTGTCGTAGCCCCTCATTCCCCAAGCTATACGCACAAAGCATCCCAGATAGATGTATCTTGTTCTTTCCATAACTCCCAGGGATATAAATATTCTTCTACTTTATAAATCACCATAAGCTACCCAACCTTTCACCTGCAGTTGGACAACAAGAGGAAGAGACAGCATCCCTTCCCCCTCCCCCCCCCCCCAGCTTTTACAGTGAAGCGTCCTGGTTCACACAGACTCACTGCTCCTCAGACTCATCCCGTGCATTCAGGTTCATAAGCAGCTCTGCCAGATTCTTCCTGTGACAGTTTCTCCCCAGATAAGACAAAAATATTCTCTCTCTTACACTCTACCACAGAGAAAAGATGGATTTCCTGTTTCATTAAGCTTAGGAGGGTTTGCTTCCGTTGGTCTCCATCACCTGCCTTGGAAGCCTGTCCTTAATATCCAACAAAAGCTACGGCTAGGTATGACTGCAGCCTTCATGCTATATTTAACAACTTTTTCCTCATCATGACTTTAATTTAACTCACGTTCCAGATTTGGTTTATCTACTTTAATGGTAGAATATCATCCAGATAATATCTCAGTATAATTTGGGATCAATATAAGGATGCAGGCCTGGATTACTTGCCGAAAAGTAATCCAAATGTAAAATAAAAAGAGAAACACTTTCTTCCTGCGATAGGACCTACCTTTAATTTTTATTCTAGCATTGTCCTGGTGGGTACGTGTGGAAATAAACTAGGTTAAATTTGCTAGGATAATGAATCCATTTATATTCTGCTACTCAAGTATCTTTTCCATACTTTGCCACTGAGTTGCTCTGAATTTTCAGTGATGCAATTGGTTAGAACCGAATTGGAAAAAGTTGCCATTTCTAAATGTATCCAAGTAGGAAATGATTCAGTGGTTCCAAGGAAAGGAGCCAACTGTGAAAGACCATTTGAAATATGATACACTCCTATATCTGGAACCCTAAAGCACCCTTTTGTTTTATGAGCTTCTAATCTTTCTATTTTAGAATAGGCCTTTCCTCTTCCACAGGAAGATTTTGATCACCTGCTGGTTTCTTCTGCATCCAGGGAGAGGGATTTACATTGTAACTTTCTAAGGAACTGATCACAGCGAAAGCCAGTGGTCCATGCCCTCTGCTTGTGCAAAACCTCACTGGATCCCACACTTAGCACAGGCCAAGTTAGCAATGCACTGCAGGGCATGAGCTTAAAGAAACCAGGCACCAGCTGAGCTGCTGTCATTTTGATAATTAGACTCTGACCTTGGAAATAAAATATTAATTTGCATTTTTTACAGAAGTGGTCATTGAAGTATGCGAGTGATGCGATCTCATTTTTTAACAGTCTATTTTACAGCACACTGAGGTATTGTATGCCCTGGGAGAACTATCAAATGCTTGTTTTCCCTAATAAGAAAACTGCTGAGGCAAATGAATAACCTTACTGTTTTCCAGTACATTTCACACCAATTAATTTTTCAGTTTTATCAAACAAGCTGCTGCTTTCTTTGGGTCAGGTTCAGCATGCCAGCGCTTGACTTTAAAGAGAAGAGTACTGATGTCACTGAGCAGACGTGTTCAAGCACCTGAAGGACCAGGGCTCCCATCAACACTCAAAGACACCACCCACTTAAATCTCCCTCATCCCCTTTGCATTTTCCCAGCTACAGAAATACCTACTTCTTTTGTGGCTAAAAGATATTTTTATTTGATATTTATGATGTTCTTATTTAAGAAACTGTGCATCTGCCCTGCAGAAGTTCAAGTCTCATAAAAGAAAAAACGAAATCCAACTTCATTTGTTCTGGTTTCTTTTCCATACAGTTTACAGGTTTCCCTGAATTGGGTAGTTTGTAGGATAGAAACTGAAGATGTGCCTGATGTGCTGGCTGAGGGAACAGCTGAGGTGTTTTCTCCTCAGGTGATTTTGCATCTTGACTTGGTCCAGGAAGAGTGTTCCATAAACTGCAATTATTAATACTAAATACTCTCGCTTTTCTCTCTGACATCTTCAGATTGCTTCTGGCTTCTCTATTATCATTAAATAGTCTCAGTGTTCACTCTGTCATCTAAAAATTACTAGTGGCTTTTTTCTTCTTTAAATTGTACTGGCTTGGCAAAGGAATATATCATTCTACTTTTGCAGCACGATAGTAATTTGGAGTGGCACTGAGATTTTAATTAATGGTCCATGACTGAAGCATAAAGCTCTGAAATCCTTTATTTCAATTGTATGTAAGCACTACTGGTATAGTACCGTACTCTACACTTAAATAGTCAAGTACCCATCTTTGAATCACAGCTTTCCTTGACAGCAGTCATGACATCAGTCCTAGGCATTTACATAGGAAGAGTGACATTTACACTTACTAAGAATCACATTTCTTTTTGTCATAGTGAAGCAATCTATAGTCTTGTAGAACCTGTTCTTTTGCCCCCCTGCACTCTCCTTTCATAATTATAATATTAGGGATACTCAATCAGGGCACAATCAGACTGACAAATTCAGGAAGGACATTCACATTCACATTCTACTTTATCGCTGAATTGATCTAAAAAAGCTATCCTTTTTTTTTTTTCCAGAAATTTTCAGTGCTACAATAACAATTCCTGTAATGTTACTACATCAAATTTTATTGAGCTGGACCTAGTTAGTGGCTGGGTGAGAAAAATCACGAATAAACTCAGCAATAGCTACAGAAATGATGCTGAGAATTGAGCTAGGAATATCTTTCCACCCAGCTTCTGAGTACAGTTAGGATATACATTACTGAGGAATTTAAATGAGAAATAAAGTGAAGGCCCTCTTGGACAACACAGATAACTAAATATCCCAAAGATGTTACTTGCAAAATAATGAAGTTAGACCCAATTTCATCATAGATTCAAATCAGGCAACATCTCTTTCCTTTACTTAATTATTTCTAGTGTTGCTATTGCTTTGCTAGATGTCCATTTTAAAGTTAAGCATCACATTCCTGGGAAGCTAATTCATTTCTATAATCTGTATAGTCAAGTGGTTCTTCACTGAAACCAGTAGAAACAGAATAAATGCAAAGTTAGTGTGTCACCTACCTTTTCCCACACCGTTGACTGGATCCCATCAAGATCTACCCAAGAGAACATGGACGTGCTAGAGGATGGAGCTGTTGGCACCTAGCCATTAGGAAGGAGTGTGGAGAGGAGCCTGTGGCATGGCTGCAGGAGCCTCACCCAAGAACTTGCAAGGTCCCTTCCATTTCTGTTTCCCACGGCAAAGGGCTAGCCTGCTTATGAGCTTGCTAACTCTCTACCTAATACATATGTATGTCAGTGAGATCAGATAGCCAGGGACATAGACCCTTTTCGAAGCAGCAGTGAAGGGCATTGAACCCTCACACTGCAACACCCTGATCTGTGCTCGTGGAAAGGCTCTTGCATCACACTCAGCATGGCTGGCAGCAAGGACAGGATTCCACATATAGGTTTAAATGTTCTTCGGATGAAAGGTGCCATATAAGTGTCAGTCATCGTGCTCCCTGCTGGCAAAGGGTTAGGTGACTCATTTTATCACCAAGGCTATTCCTAGAAAAAGAAAATGTAAGTGGCTTAGAAAGGGAGAAGGGCTCCAAGTCCAAGAAATCTTACAGTCTTTATAAGGGTGCCTTAGGTAACTCAATTAAGTACTGCTGAAATCCTGAGTGGTTAATGATCAGAGGAAATAGCAATTGGTTTACGTCATTCATTGTGCAGTGTCACCTAAGGACCCAGTAGGGGGATCAAAGATCTGCTATGCAAGGGATCACAGATACATGCATATGTAATCAAAGGAAGTTTTACAGTCAGAATTTTGGCTCTATAGTATTTTACAAATTGTTAAAACTGCATGAGAAAGTCTTCAGCATCCTAAACAGATATCTCCCAAACAAATACTACTGTTTCCTATACGTACTAATACACCCTTTACCGGTTTTTTTCCTGCCTGTAAGAATGATTTACACTCTGCTGGCATGTATCATTAGAGAAGCTGAGAAAGGGTGTGTCTACACTAGCGTTACAGTTCACTCAGAGAATATAATTTTAAAGTGGATTGCCCTGTAGTCTCTACTTGGGGTTGCTTTTGTGGAGTGGTCTCGGGTTGCTCAAGCTGCATTCCTTTTAGGTTAAATTAAACCAGAGGACTCCTGGACTGTACTTACCATGTTCCAACTACTGATGGCATTAGTAACCTCCTCTCCCCCCCCACCTAGTGTGGACATTGGATCCTCAGTGCCAACTGTTTTACTCTTACAGATCTACTCGTATTGCACTGCACTACTTGCTAGTGTGGGTGTTCATTCAGACACTCCGGCCAGAGTCATGCTGATTTATGCCACTGATGAGCTGGTCAGCAATATGGTGCCTCTGATGCTTCCGATTCAGTCGGAGCATGTCAGCTGATACATCTTCAGGCTTACAGGTTTTATACTTCAAAATCTGCAGACTGAACTCACAGTTCATATACCAGCGTGTCCACACATTCCTCCTTATATACTCCCACATAACCTCCAACTCCTTCCTTTACAATTCCCCATAACCTTTCCCGATCTCTTCTTTACACCAAGGGATACACTCAGCCCTATTCCTTCCCTAGATAATAGTTTGAAATCATTCAACGTAGCAAAGCACAGAAAAGTTACTATCTGTTGAGTTAGCAGGCTTGAGATGGAGCATTATCATGCTAGAAGGCATTCTGGATACTGCTGAACAATTATTTCACCTGTTTCAGTTACTCCACATACTGTAGATGTGTTCCTGTCTTCTCTACTGTTTCATTTTTCCCCCAAATGCATAGATTCTGGAGTAGAATGTTCGCTGAAATGCAGGAATTCGCTAAATGCCAATAGTAAAAAATTGTTCTATTTCAGACAGAAAAAAAAAAAACATCAAAGCGAATATATAGACTTGAAAGCTCAGCTATAAGCACCTGTTCATCTCTTCATAGATGAACTTCAGATGAGTACATCGTGCTTCTAAAATTGTCCTGACACTACTGGGAATGTTGGCTCACAGTAAAGGAAATAAGCAAACCTAGTAGGTCTGCCTAGCTCTGTGCTACTAACACTAAAAGTACTGGGGGCAGAGGGAAGACTTACTATTCACCTCATCACTGACAAACTTGACTGTCACATTTCATTTTTAGTGACATTATATTCAGGCAGAGGAGGGGAGTAACAGAAAGACTATTCATGTCTCGACCTGGCCATGGAGAAAGGCCAGCAGTGATGTTAGGGGGTCTTAATTACAGATTTTACATTTTTCATGGAGCAGGACTAGGGTTTCAGAATCGAACAAATCAGAATCACTACAATGAGAAGTGGGGTTTCCTATTAGAGATCATATCTGCATGCTGCTGCCAATTACCCTGCTGCTAATGGCCCCAAAATAATCTCCAGTAAAGCAAAATGAAGAAAGGAAGCCCTACCAAGACAAGGATATGAACACAAAAATAGATAACACATTAAACAGGAAAGGTTTAAAAACTTATACTCTTAGAGGGAGAACAAAAATTGCTGACCTACAGTACACTGCCCAAGCTTTTTCTGAGACTGCCAGTGGCAGAAAACAAGGCAGAACTTATCCTTGATTCAGACAGCTGTTTGTTAGGTGCTTTTCAGGGCACCTAACAAATTCTTCTTTCCCTTGACAAAATCCAGCTTTATAAAACAAACAAGTAGGAAAATACAATTGCAGTGGTGCTTATCCAGTGGGAGAGGGGGCTGTTTACCCGAGGTGTGAGACCTAGATCCAGGTCTGTTTGCAAAGTCTGTAAACTCAAACTTCAGCAAAAGTTGTTGCCAACTTTGCACAATTGTGGTGCCTGGGTTTCACCGGCTTGATGAAACCAATTTTTGCTCCTTGTACTCAAAAAATAAATGCTTTTCCATGACAAAAGTCACTTCTTTTTGAAGGAGCCAGAGACACCCCACTGTGAAATGATGCCGCCCCTCAGTGTGGAGGGAAGGCCCAGCCCCATGCCTCAGCGAGGCAGGAGGCTGGGGAAAGAGACATGAGAAGATTCTTGTTTGAAAAACAGGGCTTGACTGGAAGGCTGATAAACACAAACTATTTGTTCCGGGTTTTTTTAGAGCAGCATAGCCACATAAAAGATGCAACATATCTTTGCTTTGTGCATTGATCTATCGGTTGAAAAGGGGTTCAGATGTGGCCAGGTGTACCTTTTTTTCAAAGCACGCTCTTGCTTTTGTTGTCCCACTTTGCTATTCTTAGAGCTACCCAGGGCCTAGAGCCTTTTCAAGTTACTGTTCTTATTTACTGACGTTTGCTGATAAACCCATTTCTCCTAGGCTCATGCAGCCTCAGGTACCTCCTGCAGCTGCTATTATTGTCAGCTATTGGAAAAAGAAAAATAAACGCAAAATATCCCTCCTTCCAGACATGTTATCCTCCATATTTCATCTGTAGAGGCTGTCCTTCACATCGTTAAATTGCTTCATCTCCTGCTGTCAGCTGTGCCTGCAGAGCTTTTGGTAGGTCCCCTTCCCTCCTGTTCGACATGGTACAACTTTCAAAATAGCTGTGATTCTGAACAGGGAAAATAACAATTTGTCTCCTTCATCTCTATTGTCTCAGGGCTTTCAATAACAACCTCTCCACTAGTTATTTATTGCTGCTAACCACACAGTAGTCACTAGTCAGGTTCACTCTGCAAATGCAAAAGAGCACATTTGGGGGGCTATTACAGTATCAGTGCAATTTTTCTTGAGTTAATGTGAGTCATGTGGCATAACTCTCCTTCACACATATATCCATTCCCCCTCCCTGGCCAGAATTTAAGAAGCCTCAGTCCCCAGACACACAGATGCTCTTCACAGTCACCCTACTGCTCAGCTTTACTACTTTTATTTCTTCCCACTGACATTTTTACAAACAGCTGGCTATCACCTTCTGAAAGAGGTGTATGTTTTACAACTAATGACTATATTACTTCTGTTAATAGCTAAAATAATTACCTATGCTTTTTCTACTATAGAGATCTCTATTACTCTTCTCGGTTTCCAGAAGAGTTCCTTAAAGTGTTTCTGACTTACCTGATCAAGTGAATATTTTTCCTAGAGTACACGTGATTATAGATCATATATGTCATGCACATTAGCATAACGGGCCACCTACAGAGACTGAAACATGCTGGCTTGGAGCAATACTATCAGTTAGTTAGGCTGAGATGGGGCTAGATGGCTTCATCTCTGTTCTTCATCTACTATTTCTTCACATTATCTTTATTCTTACCTTTTCTTATAATAATGACTCACTGTGCTTAAAAGCTGTAACTCATAATTCTTCAGAAGCTCCCAAACCAAAGAATATGCCATGATGCATGGAGTGATAGAATAAACAAACTCAAAAACAGAGTCTGTTCTAGGAAAAGCAAGAAGTAGTAAACAAAGTGTTTCAGGGAGAGGCAGATACAAACTACAGGAAAGCTGAAAATTTCCAGAAACGTATCAAGACAACTGGAAAAAACTTAAATAATCGTTGTGTTTTCTGAAAAGGCAATAAGAAAGAAAGATGGCCCTGAAGCAGGTATTTTTTTTTCAATATTGCTAGGAAAGAGGCACTACATTTTTCTCTAGTTAGGTTTGCACAGATAAGTGTTGAAGTCTGAGCCAATGATCAGACAGCACTAAAGACACTGAAAGTGGATTTCATATCTAGGGAAAAAAAGTACTCCTGAAAGACATCAGTCTTCCATGAGAAACCAGTCAGAGGGAGAAACTTCTGAGCCCTATATAGCAGATTTGAAACTTACCTCAAAATTCATCATATACTCTTGTTGTAATCACTATGTCAGAGCAAATTGTAATGGGGATCAGATATCAAAATCACAGAAAGAAAAGATCTAATCAACAGTCTTGATTTAAGCTGAGAAAAATCAGAAGTTATTTATCAGCAGCAAAACAGAATCAGACCTAATTGCAAGAGTTAGAGGGAACAGAAGACAATAATACAGTAGAGTGAGTTACCAAACTATAAGTGATAGAAACGTGCAAAGACAAAGCAAAATTAAGGACTTCCAAGATTTCTGCCGCCCGAAGACTGAAAAACACAATTAGAGTCAGTGTGCTGGAAGCAAACAGAAAGATCCCTTAAGATGTGCGCTTTTTTTAACAACATCAGCACCCAGACTTTGGCCAGAACTGTATTATTTGGAAAGAAAAACATTTTGTAAAAGCTTGCAGATCGGGATTTAACACATCTATAAAGGAACAACAAGTCATTCACACTCCATGCAGTGAAAAAGAATTTTTCAAAAGGGAATCATGTATCACACATAATACAACTGGAACCCTTACTAAGTATAAGTTTGTGCAAGTTTGATATTGACACTTGAGCTGATGTGAGATCTCAAAGAAAAAACTTGGTACTGTTGATCATAGATGTGCTGGGCTCCGACAGAATGATTGCTATGGTGGGTGTTTGAGAGCTTTGCGTAAAAGGGCAATAACATCCTGAAAATTTATTTTTATGGAATGGACTGCTGCCTCCGTTCTAAGGTGGAAAACAGGTCAAATACCTAGCCTCATTTAAAAGCAAAAGAAAAGGGCCCACAAAGATAGAAAGCAAAAGCACAGGTAAAAAGAATGAAGGACAAAATAAAGCCTAGAATTAGCAAACAAAAACCCTAATTCAGAGCAAGCAGACAAAGGACAGAAATAAAATAACAGAAAATATTGTTATGGTTAAAAACACCAAGAAGAGGCTCATGCTTTATGCACAGTGTTCAATATAGCACGAAATGAACTCATTTATGCTAAAAATATATGTACTGCATCCGGAGGATTATTCCCACTACTTAGAAATAGCACTGTGACAATGCAAGACACAGTCTCATGTTTATATACGGGCCTCCACATACAAACTATGGCAATGATAAATAATACCACATATTATGATAATCACATGATTATGATAATTTTGGGAGCTTTTCAAAAAAGTATAAGTCACAGTCTAAAGCCTACCTGGAAAACAGCATTGAAATTGTCAAAAGGATGCCTGAAACGGCTAGTGAGTAAAGCACTAACAAATTACACAGTAGTACTTGTGGAACTGGGATTACCATCTGTTATTTAACAGAATGATACTACCTGATTATGTAACAATTGGTGTTAAAAAGAGATACTGAAGATCCTTAAAATACAATGAAAAAACAACAGATCATACAGAAAACATATAATGATACAGCTCGTATGACCCAAAGCTTCTTTGTAGCCCTAGAAAGGTTAATTTACATAAAGGTATAACAGAAAGTAGTCTCTTGTGAAGTTTCTTCTTACACCAGTGCGGTGACTTCTCAGTAACAAAAGACATCGCTGGAAAGAGAAACAGTTTTAGTACCTTCCAGAAACAAAGAAGGAACAAGAGATATACCTGAATTACGAAGATTCAAGCAGAACAGCTGAGAAGTCAGTCGACAGGAAGGAACAGAGAGTAAGGACTAAGCAGAGCAGTCCAGGGAATGAATGGAGCATTTCAGGGACTAATGCCCATGAGGTGCTCTGAACATCCACCAAAGAAGACTAACTCAGCAATTGAAGAGGTTTATGTTACTAGCCAGGGTATTGACAAGTACATCCTGATTTTAAGCAGTTGTTCATGTTGGCTATCAGCAGTCTGATAAGTGGTACACACAATTCTCCCTCCCCTGAAGTCCCTCTCACTCATATGTTGATTTGCCCAACAGACACGCATCTTAGTTATACACTCTACAGAGCTCATACAGAGCTCTTCTTGATCAGCCCTCAAAAAACCACTACAACGCACAAAACTAAAACACAGATCTTAAATTTCAATCTCAAAGCAGCATGAGGGGTTGCCTTCTAGAATGAATCTTCTTGTGTCATACACCACTTGATGACTGCTGTTGGATGCTTCAAGCCTTGAGACAGCAAGTTTCAGAGCTGCCGGACTACGGTGGTGCACTTACTGCAGAACACTGTTCCCTCAACAGCAACACTTTTTCTGTTTCCTACAGAAGTTTCAGCCTGGGTTCTGTCTGATTCCGTTCAAAACAAAATTTGTGCTGTACGTTCATAAAGTTTCCACTGTTGACCTTTCTATAGTTCATGTGATAAATTGCTTGGAGGAACAGCCTTCCCATGCCTTTTGCTCTCATCAAGATATTTAAGTAGATTCATCAAGTGCAGCATTTGGAGAATACTCAGGCAGCAGAGATGACCTCTTTTCAATCACCTAAACAGACTAGCAGATGGAGTTCCTTCTCTTCAGACTTTTAACTGTTTCGGGGCATGCTAAGAGGGTTTCGCAGCAGGAAATTGGGGACTGCAGAAAAAGATGCTGCAGGTGAAGGCAAGTCAGTTGCTTGCTCTAGTTTCTGAACGTCAGTCTTACTCTCTCATATCTTCCTGGTCCTCCTTTGGCTTTGGAATGGGATTTACAACATTATGGGTGAGTAGGAATGACATGCGATTAAGTCAGTCTTAGCCTTGATTCCTATGAATTTGTATCCTGCACCTGAAAACCCATGACTTTGCCACAGACCCAGGTATTCCCTCTGGCCTTTCTGCCTCAGCGGCCTCAGTTTCTGCCCTCACGTTCCTGAAATCCTTGCTCTCTTTCATATCCCCTAACTACCAGCTAGACAAAGGCAGTGGCTCAGTGGCTTGTGCAAAGCCTGTTATTGCTGGTAGGGCAGCCAACATGTGCACCCCAGTTCAACCAGTGGCAAGTCAAGCAGAACAAGTAACTGTTGAGCTGATGCTACAGCCTTTCTCTTCTGGTAACATTCAATCTGCTCTTCTCTGTTCAAACACCAAATCTGAAAAAAATAACAACTTTTAGGAACATAATGTCTTTGAAACATTACCACCTCTTTCAAGCGTGGCTAAATTCACAACTGGTTTCAAAAGCTATTGTAGAAGGGGCAGGAACAGGCACTAACAGAAAGTACAGTCACATATGTATAATTCCTTAGGAAGCCATGCTATGAGACACAGGACTTTGAACCTTCTGGTAGACAGAAAGTTCAAAAATATGAGATTGATCTCCCACTTTGAGAGACCATCTGCAGTGTTTTCCTCCATTTATCCCAAGTGGAACTCAGAAGTCTTAGAGAGTGATCTACTCTGCAGAGTATCTGCAAGTAAAGATGCTATGCAATAGGCACACAACCAGTCCTCTTTACATGAGGTTGCCCACGAACAGCATGGATACAAGAAACCTTTATCAGTGTACCTACAGCAATAATACTTGCAGAGCCAGCTACAGTACACTCCCTTAGTAGTCAGAGCAGCTAGAGCGTGATTCACATCAACCCAAATTAGATGTCTACAATAGGTTAACCAAACTGTGCCCTGAAAGTACCTATTTCTCCCTCTTGACTTTAAAAGGAGCCTTGGGTGACCAGCCCAGCTGTAAACATCTGCAGCAGAGGAATTTAAAGTTAGGTGAGATGATCTCACCTTACAGTCCAGTCAGTAACTTCCCTTTCATTTTACTCCCAAATAACAATATTCTCAAACAGAATAACAAAAGTAAACATAAAGAATATGGCAAGACATTTTTAGAGCACAATCTTGCTGTAAAATGCATGGGTCTCAAATAAATCTTTTCTCTTGGTGACACAGTTGACAGCATTATCTTGACAGGACAATATCATTCAGCTTGTGATTGCCTAAGTTCCAGCGGAGTAAGAGACCTGCACTTCATTAAAATCCATTTCTCAGTACAACCACTGCCAACACCACAAGCTGTCTCTGCAATTAAGAAAATGTAAAATGATCCCCTGCAGAGAAGAGTACAGTAGCAGTAAGGGAACACAGTCAAGTCCAACCCTCAGCCAGCAAATAATTTTCTTTTTACAGCTTCCCAGAAAGGACTTGGCAGGGGACATAAGCAGACAGCGAAGCACAAATAAATTGGTGAAGGCTTTGTCGTAGATCTACTTCTCTGGCCTGCTGAAATGCACTTCACTAAACTGCGCTCCACAAAATAGATCCTATACTTACGTATGAGTGTGAGAGTGTGTATGCATAAATATATGAATAAATATGAATGCATATATTTCCTTCCAAAAAGTACTTTGTAATCAGCTCAAAAGCTTGAAACAGTCAGTGCTATCAAGAATGACCACTTCTGCCTCTTTCTCTTACAAAAGGAACATTACTAACTATTCACTGATACCAGTTACACTGGTAAACTCTGAAGTCCAGTTCTCTTCCTCCTAGATTCTCATTATCACACACTCTGATCTGCTTAAGGCAGCTATTAAACCCCTTGTCAAGTCACAGCTTATATCTTGACTATGAATCATACCTTCTGCTACCCAAATTAACTCTGCATTACAATATTCTGAAGTACTGTGCAATTAAAGCATTTAAAAAGCATTAATTGATACTTTTGTCAATAACTCATTGTATTGTTTTCTGTCAGAGAAGCTATTTGTCTGCAGACAAATTATCATTATTATCATTGTTTTTAATGCACCCCTTCATTTTATGTACCATAAGCAGCATCAATTCTTTGTGAAAACAATAATGTTCTGTGTCAAAAGGGGCTCACGCTTAACGTAGAGAGAAAAAAAAAAGTCTTCAGCATAGTCTTAAACCCATGCAAGACCTCATACAATGAAATAAGAAAGTTGCTGAAATCTTTTCAGTTTTCCAAAGAATGATCTAGAAAAATTTAATGTAGAAAACTTAAACAATATAGAAAAGAAAAATACACAGGGCATATTTTATATACACAAAAAGGGCTATACATCAGTTGTATAAATCAGCAACTTTGCTTTTATGGCACTAAACTAACGCCTACCAAATGACCATCTGGCCCACTTCAAGTGTCAGAAAAATGTGGGAAATGTAGAAATTTTCTCAGTTTCCCTCAGCTGTATGATCAACATTCAAATTTTGGAAGTAAGTTTTTTACTGTATACTGTTGTTAAATCCCACATGCAATCATGTCAGTGTTATCTCAGTTCCCACATGTCAATCATATCATGTCAATGTCAGTCCATCCTTTGTTTTTTCATCCCATTTCTTGTCTGTCGCAAAATGAAGCCTCTTTCTAAGCTTTTGAGAATAAAATATGGTTCCTTCAAACTAGTCACACTTTCTAGAGGGCATAGCGGTGAAGAATAAGGGTGAGCTGTTAGAAGTGGAATTCTCTTATCTCCATCTACATTTCCAGATTGAAAGTTTCAGCTTATAGTGATGAACCAAGGCAAGCGCCTGGATTCATGACACTGCCTGGGTTTCCTTTGAAGGTCTTCTCCCCACGACAGAGGGGATTTGGAGGCTAGCTGAGTCTGAAGGCAAGCATTGATCCTCCAAGCTCCTTTCCTCCTGCAAAATAGATCACCTGAGCAGAGATGGATTTCAAACTGCTCTATTGCTAGCAAAACTGACTACTTCAGGGATTTCCTGAGGTTTCATAGAAATGGCTATGCAGATGTTTCAGGTGAACCTTAGAGAATTTTTACACTAAAGAGCTGAGGGAAATCAGGGTTAAACCTCTTGGCAAATTGCACGGAATGAACCAAATACTCCTTTCATTGTATCCAGTATCAATGCAGGCACACTTGCCAACAAAAGGAGTTAGCTGGCTCCCAGTTCAAGCTCCTGCCGCTGTTCTCCACATCCTAAGTCAAAGCATCAGCAGAAAGACAGAAGGGAATCTCATCCTGCACTCTTGTGATATGTCAGAAGACGTTTCCACTCCATTGCTTATATTGGGCAACTGGAATAGATTAATTTGGGATAAAAGATGTCATGGCGTAAGTGATAAAATAGAGCAAAATTAACGCAGTGGGATCACACTGACTTACACTGCATTTCCGAGACATTCTCAAATCTACGATTAATCCTTTGCCTCCTCCTTCTCCACAAATATTGTCTCCTTTTTTGCAAGGCAGAAGACCCAGGAAATCTTTCTGTCAACATTTAACGACCATGCGTTAAGCAATGGAGAACTGCTCCTTTCTGTCCTTTGCTCCCTGTGGCCACATCCTACTTTCCCAGCTTGGCAGGCTTCACTCCATGTTGTTCCTTCCACAGCTTCTTTCAGCTGGTATCTAAAGCCTCCCCCTGGCAGTCTGCAGTCTCTCCGCCTACTGACCCTGTTCTGCCAGGGCTGCAGTCTGCACAGCAGCTGTCTCTGAAGGGAAGCCTCTTTAGGCCTGCTCACAGCTGGTGGAGGTAATAAGGCTCTTCATTTATCTTCTTCCAATCTGCTGCTGCCTACACATAGATCCACACTCTTAGGACTTTGGAGGCTGAGCTAGTCAGGAATTTCCTATGTAAATCATTTAATTTTGACAGAAAATTCTGTTTGCACAGAATGAGACTATTCAGAAAAAGTTTTAAATCTAGAACTGATTTGGAATGATTTTGTTCTGAAACTCTATTTCCAGTTTTACTCACTATTTCCAGACGTGTTTTTTCTAAACTTGTTCTGAAAAGGAATGCTGGTATTTCTAGCATTTGTCCAAATTCAAAAAGAAAAATACGAGCATTTCCCATGGACGAAATATTCTAATTTTGAACTCTTTCTTCTTAAAAGAGCTCTTCCAAGAGCCAAGGCCTCACATCTGTGTAAATCAGTGAGACTGAGTCACAGCAGAAGAGGATCTGATACCATTACCTGTATCTCCAGACCAACTGTGAACTGCAAACCCTATCTGCTGTGACATTTAAAATCCTGATCTCTCAATCACCTAAAAAAAAATTGCTATTTAGAGCTCAGTGTCCTTACATGATAATTATTCCTCAGTTCCCCATGGAAGAGGATTTGCAACACAAAACAATCCTGGTTAGCCTGGGTAGTGCTCTGAGGGCGCTTATCCTCATCACGAGACCAGTAATTCTCTTCCTGTGGTTTCTGAGAGAGAAATACTGAAACGACAGCTTGATTGCAGTTGACTTTGAAGCATATCTAATTATCTCATTCAATGTGCACCTGTTATAGGTCTTATAGGACTTTCTAATAAAATGTGGAAAAACGTAATTTAACCTTTTCCTCCACTTTAAGGTTTCCAATATTTGTAGATTCCACATCTCTGACACTAAGCATTCCTCGACAAAAAAGAAACAACATAGTTAACGTTATCAAAATTAGGGTAATTCCCTACCTCAGCCAGATGAAACACTAGGTAATGTCATCTGTGTTCTTAATAGTTTTGTAGCCTCCTACGGGAATATGAAATATACACTGAAGAAAGATCATCACTGGAGACAGACCATGGGCCTGCAAAGGGAGTACAACTGAACAGAAAGCTTAAAGCTGCTTGAAAAGTAGAAATTTCAGCATTAATACAAGACACCTTTAAGGTTTAAGCATCATCTCCAAAGTGAAGTACCTATAGCCATTTTAGGGCAGAAAGATCAGCCTAGTGTTCCTTGGAAAAGAGGGCAGGTGACTGGCTTCTCAGTAAGCGCTTACAAAAAAAAAACCTGTCCCTGTGTAGATTCTACTCTGGTAGAATTAGTAGAATCTAACAGATTCATACTCTGACTGTTTAACAGTTAGGAAACTTTAAGTGAACTGTTAGTAACCAACTCTTTTGCTAGTCCTCAGAATTGTGTCAGACTGACATTCCTCCCATGATTGCCACAAAAGACTGCAGCTGAGGAAGGATTTGTTCAATACTTTAAGCATACTGACCCATCTCCATATCTGGTATTTCTATTTCATATACACTTGGTTTCATGTAATGAGAATTCATAGCACAGAATGAATTAGAAGATATAGGCTATGCTGGAACAGCTGACATCAGAGAGACGGGAGAAAGAAACAGATTAGGGCAGCTAAAATCCTGCAGATTTACCTGTGCTGCTTGAAATGTTTAGGCTCTCAAGATGGAATCAGATCTGTCTAAGCAGGTACCCCTACAAAAACATCTTAACACATAACAGACGTTATTCAGGAGGCAAATTATTGGGAGAATTAAGTTACTTCTAAAAAATGTAGCAGTTGCACCAGTTTAGGGATACTATGATGTAGTGTTTTTCCAGCTGTAGACTACTGTTGATCTGTAGAACAGCAGGGCTCTGAGATAACTGAGAAAATCTTCTAAACCATATACTCATTCCCGCACAGCAAAAAAAAAAAAATGTGCGAAAATAACAGTAATCAATAATCATTCAAAAAGTAGCTTAATCTTGGTTTCACGGCAAATGAAAAATATCACTGCAGCACTGTCTAATGTGGCTCACAAGATGAAACTATCTTTCCATTAAAAATGGTTGATAAATTCAGAAACCATGCCCTCATGTTTTTCTGACCTGAGTTGCACATGACAGTAACAAATTTCTATCAATAACTAATAACGTTTGTCTATTGATTTTTTACAAAAAGAAAAAAGAGGTATCAGCTAGGAACACAGTGAAATTTATAATACAATAGACAACAGCAGACACTGCGTAGGGATCAAAGCTGAATAGGCAGAGATTTGAGCTATTTGTTCCATCTAAGAAAGAGTTAGTGCCGTTCCTTCCTTCCTTCTAACCGTAAGATATTATCAATTTTCTAAAGATTCAATAACAGTACATTTATTACCTGGGCATTGCCCTGCAGATTTCCAAATGCTTTTGAAGCACTGTATTATTTCAGTAAGCACAGAGAACATCCACATCTGATTTAAATTATTTCTGCTTAAAACGTATAGAGTATGAAAATGTTCAAAAGAGGGCTTATATCTTATGAAATATTAGATAGATTTTCCTGTTTAGGAACCTCTAAAGGAAATTTTTCCAGGATCATCTCTTTTAACCCTTTCTGTAGAGTTTATTGGATATGGTGTGGAGATGAGCCCATCAGAGATATCACTGTAAAAGACCCCTTCTGACAAGAATCTCAAGATAATTTTTACTCTCAATAATACCACCTGCCTTGGAACACAGATTGGAGCATGTTATATTTGCTTTCAGCTGGCTGCAAGCGTGTCACAAGACCCACCGTTCTGTCTCTGTTTTGTCACTGAGTGTATCTCAATCTTAACGGTCTTCCTAGACTTAATTTACAAGATAAATTGTAATTTGCAGGCTTAGGTGCTCACGTTTCTTTCTTTCCTTCATGAGTTGAAGGTCTATTCTACTGCACTATGCAATACACGATAAATTAAGAGGCACATACATTTTGACTACATACCCAGAATTCCCTGCAGAGCACAGGAAAGTGCTTGGAGTGTGAAGTAGTATACCCATCTGAATCTTTTCTTGCTTGTCATTTGCAATTTGTTCTACTGAATCTGGAACAGCCACTTAAGAGCAGGCAAAGTGCCGTTTTATGAGAGTAGTATGAGCATAGACCGCCAAGAGACTACACACGAAAAGCAGAGTTGCTCAGTGACACCAGCATTCCTAGCTAGGAATGTCAAAGCAGCTGTGAGGCCCAATCTACCCTGCCTATTTTTAATAGGATATGTCATTGGGCCTAGATTAATTTCAGAAATAAAAGACACTTCTGCAGACATGTAAAGTGAATTTCTATGACTGCTGAATTCAGATTAGCATAATGCAATAGCGGTGTTATGCTGCTGATTTTCTGGCCATTGGGCCTGTTCCACAAGAAGCCGTGATGGGTGCAGTCACATTGTGAACTTGTAAGGCACGTGAGCCTCCACACAACAGCTAATGCATAACAGCCTGCACTCTGCACCACACAGTGCTAACAGGGAGGCTACAGTTTACCCTTTTCCTGGTAAATCCAGATTTACACAGAACAAATACTTGAATGTTTATGTCCCATACTACTCCTAATGGAATCTGTGGACATTCTTCCATTAACTTCTATAGAAATCAGACTGATTTAACTTTGGTATAGGGCCACAGCAAATAAATCCTGTCCTGTATGTTCAGATCAGAAGACTACTTCTGCAACTTTCAGATCAGGAGATCTTACTCTCCATTAAATACATCTGACTAACAGGATTTAGCGTTTATGTGCAGTTAAGCTCCTTGGTGTTACAACCACTTGATTCCTAATTCAAAAGAAGTGGGTGTGAACGCTCACATATCACTTTATCTTACTGTCATGGCAACAACATCCTTAAGCTGCAATGTCATTGTTAGTCGCCCAGGAACGGAGGGTCAGAGGATGTTCACTGCTTCCCCCCTTTTGTCGTTAATACTACAAAAAGTTTTGTTCTAGAACACTGAAATATCCACTATTGCAATATCTATTGCAGGACCATTATCGTGGATTGTCCTCACATATGTCGACAGATGCTACACATTCTATTTAATGCACTATATTTTTCCCTCTTGTTAAGAGAAGATAAACCCACATTACGACTAACGTCTACCTCTTTTTTTAATGGAATATATTTTAAGAAATTTAACAAGGAAGACTGACTAATAGTAAATACATTGTAGTTTGAATCTAAAGATTAATTTTGAAATAACCCTAATTTTGAAATAAAAAAAATAGTATTTGTAGACAGGTACCAATCTGGTGTAATACTCCATACAGTTGTAAGGACTGATTTCTACATGCCACAAAAAAATCAAATAGAACACCGTTTAGAACATGTCTTTTAATCGATGATGAATTTCTACAGTGCTACAGTATTAACAATCTCTAAAACATGTATCTGAATCTATAGCTCAACAAATCCTTTAAGCTTTGCAAATAAGTAAGTTATTAAAAGTACTATTTTGTCAGGTTTTGTCTGCACATACTGCTAATGATAATGCATTTGAGAAAAAATAACAAACACATTAATGAGCAGCTGCAGTGCATATACATTATTAAGAATCCTTAAGTACATTTCTGTACATGATATGCTTAGATAAATTTTTCTGTACTTAACACTTACAAAGCCACCAACTGAAACGACATAAAATACATTCAAAACTGAACAGAGAAGCAAGAGAACTGTGAATAAAAAAAGAACATGTTTCAGTTTACACAACATGACACAGGAAGTATTACACATTTTAGAAGCTCCAAAACCACTACCAGTTGCAGGCCTGACTGTGATAGCAAGTTCCTGTAACAGAGCTAGAGTGATCTAGCAAGCAGGTTCTCCACAGTTTATCTTGCTACAGCCAATGCTACTTTTTAGTCAGTATTACTATTATGACCTAAGAATTCATACGATCAGGTCTTCTCAACCTGAGAATTCAAAGGATCAATCACTTATTAACATCTATAAAGTCTTCAGTCCTAAAGGCACTGAAGGACCACTAGAAAGCTATCAGCAACTTAAAATACCGGATACTTCAATGCCTGAACCAACAGCGCCGTACACTATTAAGGAATGCAGCCATGAAAGCAAGTCTAAAGAGCTCTCTGTGCCAAATGTTCATGTGCCACTTGCGTGGCCTTGTAAAGCTTAGCACATCCTAGCAATGTTGAAATCTGTTTGAACAGGGTAACGTAGTAAGAGCTTTACAGAAATCTAGGATGTTTGTGTCTTAAGCTGCCATAACAAACATAAAGCAACACATTTAAATAGGCTACACTAAATCATCTACAAAAAGTTTAGCATGAATTTAAATTGTAAACTGTTTGATAATAAATAATACAGTATCTCTGAGTACATTTTAAAACAAAAAATTATGAAACAAAATTTAACCTTCAGAAAAGCTTTCAACGTTTTTGTTTAAAACATATTTAACCAATCCTTTATAAACAACTGCAGCCAGTTTGCCTGTGAGTTTGTGAGTTATGAAACTCTCCTGTAAGGTGCAGAAAGCTTACTTGTATAATTTTCCTTCCTTTTTTTCCTCAAATTAATTAATTTAGAATTCAATTCATATATTTTGCTAATGGAGAATCTACTTTAACTTGTAATTTATTGTAATGGTTGTAATTTATTTTCCTTGCAATGTATTTAATAATCACAAAAATATCCAAATATCCACTAAGGTAACCTACTGTGAAGAGTGTAAGTACCACAGTCAGAGCAGTAGCTACACCTAGATTTAAAATACACACATGTATTCCTGGATAAGAAAAGGTAGCTTTGCTTTGGTCACAAAGAAAGTTTCCATGCAATCCCTTGTTAATTATGCATTGCAAACTGTCCATTAACCTGAACCTAGCTAAGTGTTATTAATGTTGTTTAACAGGAATTAGGAGATGCAGCATACTGCACAGTTTCTCCAAGGCTGTTAATTTTGAGAGCAGTGTGACACAGCTATCTTGGCATACCATTATTTCAAGAAATACATGCTTATAGATACTAATAAGATAGCCTAGTAGAGCAGAAAACCCATTTATGTAACATACCCTTTGCACACAGAGACCCTACTAGCTGATCTCCTTAGCTCCTTGTGCAGAGGGTATGAGGGTAGGTTTAGCTGCCTCTCTTCTCAAATCCTGTGCAGTAAGAAGTGTGAGAAATGTTGTGAGAAACTGTTGTATCAATTGTTGTTCACAATGGCCTCATTGACCTTCTTTGGCAGCTGATGTGGAGGACGCAGTTTCTCAATCTGATACCCCTTTGTATCAGCCGTGCCCTGACACCCGATTTGGCCTTTAGACATTCTAGGCACACAGCTGTGAAATGAGGTGATTCACCTTATCTGATCTGGAACAGCCTTTTCCAGTGGGAACAGTGGGGCAAAGGGGAGAAAAAAAAAAGAAGAACCCGACCCTAAAGAAATCCAACTGCGTTCAAATGCAGTGTTACCATCAACAGTAGCAAATGGCACTTGATGACTAGGAATTTGAATCAGCTTTATAAGGTTTGTCACAAATCAGCTTTATAAGCTCATACTCTATATTAATCCATTCAAGAAGGAATATATAGCACAATGAAGAATCACTTTTATATGAACAATTTGTTGAAGACTACATCAAAACATTAGAGGTTGATACTTGAATATGTTCCTAATCTTTCTTAAATAGGAGGTTTTCAATGCCTGAAATAATTAGCAATATTGCAGAGATGAATACAAAGATGAAGACAGTTGTCAAATAGGAGTTGGAAAGACAGCACCATATGAAAATCATACTTTTTTAGTATTCATTGCTTAGAATAAGTTAATGTTTCACTACGTTATGCTGAAGTTTAAGTAAGCATACCATAAATCCTGGCCCATCTGAAGTCACCAGTAAAATCTGAGTAGCTAGGATTTTACCTGCAATTCTCACTGTCCCACAGAAGATATTTAATGAAGTTTAAAAACAAAAGGTAGAGATATTCAGGCTTCAGTGAAAGACTTCAGTTGAAAAAGATGAGGAAGAAAATAACCTGTTTTTTTTTTTTTTTTGTGAAGTATATGTCATGTAAATAATCTACCTGATAACCTCTCTGGTCTACATACCATTGAATGCAATACTGTAAATCATCATTAGTTGTAGTTTTAGTATTACTACTGCAGCTGTAAATCACTTTAAAAGTTCTATCATTACCTTGTATACGGATGCTTTATAAAAGCCCAAAACCAAGACCATAATGAACAGTGCCGTAATTTTTTAAGGCCCAAGTACAAAAGAATATAAAAATGATTCTTTGAATTCCAAATGATAATGTCCTTAAACCACATACAGAACAAATGCAACATGAGTAATACAATATTATAGCTCAGGTATTCATTGTATAATTACAGGAATAGTGTCTGTGGGAAACATTCATCCAGTAAAGGATTTCAAAATCAGATCCTTAAAGTATCCAATGCATTTTCAATAAATTGATAGCCATGGTCTTCAGTGAGTTGCGCCGACAGTAAAAAAGAGGACAAATAACTTCATCTAATCTTTTTTACTCATATTTCATTAAATTCTTCTGTTTGCTAACTGAGAAATGTTTCTAAGAGCTACCTTGATGCTCTCATGGACTAAAATGCAGGCAAAGTTTATAAAATAGTATACTAAGCACTTTGGACAAATACAACTACTAGTCTGAACATGCGTAATACAAGCAAATATTTTGTGAATCAGTAGTGTAAATGTGGTTTATAGGTGAAACTTTCAGTAATTCCAGTTGTATATGAAAAAGTATTTTAATAACTTATAGCACCTCGCATGAAATTTTTTCTAAAATATACAAAGATTACACCTTCTCAAATTGTTAGGAATACAATGATTCCATCTCAAGTCCACTGTGCACCTGTCATTTAAAAGGGAACTAATTTATCTGTAACAACAGAGATGTATAAATATCACAATTCTAAGGCACAAAACGGAATTCAGAGGTTAGGGATACAGTAAATCCTTGCTTTTTATTAAATCATCAGATTCACCAGAAAAGGTGTATCTACACTCAAAAAAAAAAAAATTGTATTATTATAGAATCACAGAAGCTAGAAATGGAAACTGCCTATTGAATTGTGTAGTTCAAACTCCTGCCAAAGCAAGATTATCTTCCAATATTGCATTACATCTAACTTAAAACCCTCCAAGAAATTGCACACACTGATAAGCTTTGCGGCATCATTCCAGAACGTAACTGAGCTTTGTGATGGGATCTTTTCCTTAAACTATTCATTTTCCTGAATTTTTATTTATTTGTATTTTCTGATAATTTACCTTGTTTCAATTTTATATAATGTTTTAGTTATACCCTCACACTATTAAGCCTTCTTCCTCTATATGTTTTTGTCACATAACATAAAGCTATACATACTTAACGACTCAAAACTTTCCTACTTCTGTTTCACTTCAATCAATTCTGTTCCTGTTCTCAAACCTTTCTGAAGATTGACTCAACTCTTCACTCCTGAGGTACCCAGAATGCACAATAGTATTCCAGAGATAACCTCATCAGTCACACTAAGAGCATTCTTAGTTGCAGCTGGTTGATGCAGCACATCTACATATACCCTCCTCTTTCGACATTAGTGATGCCAGAAGCAATTTCACTGCCTATACTACCAAGGCTTCTTACCACATTACTACATTTCAAACTTCTCTCTCTCACTGAGCATCCAAGTTTCCTCAAATGCATTCCCTTGTCTTTCGATTTCTTAGGCTGCATCTCATTCTTGTCTATATTTAATCTAGCTACCACTGGACTTCTCCCGCTCAGGTATTGTACAGTGTAATATCATCTGTAACTTTTATTAATATATGGTAGACACCTCTTGCAGATTACTGAAGATGTTAAACAGGATTAGGTCATCACATTATAAAAAAATAATTGGGAGGGAGCAATAAATATTGCATAATGAGATGATTTAAAGCACAATTTATATTTTAATAAATTATTTTAATTACATTTTATCCCACCTAGATTATTATAAAAAATAAAATATCTCACTATAGCTACAGTTTCTAAATATAATGCCATAATTTTTCTGTATACGTATTTGAACTTAGAATAGGAACTATGCTGACGATCAGTTTTATCCAAAAAACAAATCCTGCTTCAGCCACTGGCTAGAGAAAGGTAGGCACATCAAGACTATCCCCTAGCACAAGCTTTTTAGTATAAACACATCTACTACTCTACGTTTCTGTTAAACTGCAAATGAAAGTACAGAGAGATCTAAATTTGCACTGTCAAGAATTCAGCTCCTTTCAGAAATACTTTTGGAATTCTACCATGTGATCCTGTAACTCAGAGAATGTTGAACATGCTGACAGTACTTATAATGTAAAGGTATTATTTAACATAAAGCTGACTGATTCAAGTCCAACATAATTATGAACTCAGCTTTAGTTTAAACTAACTACTCCTAATGACACTTTCTCAGAGGCTCAAGTCGTACTAAATGTTGATAAAAATGAAAGATTTAGTATCTTAAAATAAGGAAGATAACATTAAGCCACCCAGTCTATGAAAAACAACATTACCTAATTTATGCTCTGTTTTCCAGAAGACTGAATTTCAGTATGACTGGTTAACTCTCCCTTTTCTTGATAATGACTACAGGTTTCATAGCAGAACGCACATTAGCCAGCTATTCAATCTGCTAAAGCTATTTGTCAACCTATTGAAAATAAGAAAAAAACTTGTCTGAAGAAATGAACAGTTAAACTGAAAGGTGGAGCCAAGAATGAAAAGGTAAGTCTGAAGATATGTTAAATTCTAAAAATAATACAATCCATGTTATTTTATGCAGTTGTTTATTCTTGTTCCATGTGTTAAAACTTGGACTCAGAAAAAGCACAGGAAGTTTTAGGTTTTTACCCTCACTTTTCTCTTAAAAGCACCATAGTTACATGGGTTGATTCAATCATCCTTTTCTACAATCACTTCTCCGTGAAGCACCTTTCTTCTCTGCCGCAGCATATGGAAGTAGAGTTGTGGAAATACTTGATGAAAGAATATAAAAGAAAGTAAATTAGATTAAAAAATCCAACAGACCATGCTGAATTCTGCATACTGCTGAACTGAGGAAATATTATGATACTCAATGACACAAATGGATGAGGCAAATGATAGCAAGTCATGAACACGGTAAAATAGGGACTGAAGTCTGTTCAGAGAGGACTGGGGGTAGGAAGGGGGATTTCTGTGAAGATGGAATCTTAAGAGAATTTTGCTACAAGTTTTTCCCGAGCATGTTCAAATGGTGATTTCCAGAGGTCACAAGTAAATGTACATTAATAGCATTAGAAAGAAGGCAAATCTCTGGCACAACTTGCAGGACAATTTTTAAGTCATTGCTTCAAAGCAGGAGAGGCACTAGAAATTCTCAGCGAAACAATTACAAACATTTCTTTAAGTGAGCATAAAGCATTTTTTACTTAATCCTGTTCTTGGAAATGTTGTTAGCGCTTTCACTGAAATTTTCCAGAAAACTTATGTTTTGAGGCAGATAACAGGATGGAAAATTTCAGCCTAAACAATTAAAATACAGCAAAGCTTTGAGCAACAGAAATCAGGCTTTTATTGTGGAAAATGTTCAGTACATTTAGCTACAGGCTGTGCTGCCAGCATTGCTAACAATTGATTATTACGTTGTTAGTGCTACGAAAGTTAAATAATACTTACATGGTATATAGGAGAACATGATAACGATAAGGAAGTAATAGTAGTCAAAAGAGACATTGTATTTGTTGGGAAGTCTCACTGAAAATATTCCTGTTTTCTTCACATATGGTAAGGCAGCATATATAGTTAACAGTTCACCTGCAACTCCAACAGGATACAAAATGATAAAAAAGTTGTATCTGTGTTAAAAAAAAAAAAATCCTTGTGAGAAACACCATGAATTTAAAATTTCCTCTTGCAATTATTAGTGGCACAGCAATGAATTACAGTAGTTCCTGTAACAAAAACAAGGACCAGATCCAGTTTCAGTTACTTTGGATAGCGCTACTTTAGTTTACAACTGCTGAGGATTTACTCCTCAGTCCTTTTATTCAATAACAGAGAAATGTCAGGGTGTTTGTATGTCCTTCTGATACTAAACGGTCAAAAAATTACTCCATAAACTCGCAGTCTCCAATAATGCCCTTTTACTTAAACATCCTATTTATTATTTACTGGTCTTGGTCCTGTTGTCACTGATTAGACTGAGAGCAGGACTGGATCCCAAATTTAGATGATCATATGTATCTCTGTCACAGCGCATGCAGACTGGATCAGCTCTGTCTATTACCATTTCTTCAAATGTCGTGAAAATCTTGAGAAACATAAGAAGCCCGTCTTTCCCACTGTCATATGGGAAGTCTAAATAATACTGCATTTACCATTTATGGAAAGGGAAATTAAAAATGAAAGAACACCAGAGTGCCATCAATTTAGCAGATGCACTTTAAAATAGGCAGAACATGTCCAAATGAAGGGCAAAGCAAACAAATTCAGTTTAAAGAAAATATATTTTGCATGCCATAGACCACATTCATGGTGAAAAATGAAAAATGTAATCACCAGGGTTTCCGTTCTTCTTATGCACAGCGTCCCATGCAGATGCAGCCGTTCCTAAGGAACGGCTCTCTTGCGTTCACGCAGGGAACAGCGGTGAGAGCTCTCTCACAGGAGCCGAGAGAAACGCACAGTGCCCATTCCATGAGCAAAAGAAATGAGATTCAAAATGGCAGCAATCGAATATGAAACCCTCTTAGCAGCCAATGGGCTTAGAGGACTCATAGGTCAGAGAACAGATTATGTGAGATATAAGGAGGAACTGATGCCATGACCTACACATAGATTGTCTCTGTGCAGTGAAAAAATACAAGTATAAATTCTGAACTAAAATATAGATTATACCTGTTCTATTAACTACGGATAGGCAAATCTTTTAAAGTCAAATTACAGATGAGAAAGGTCCAGCTTCCTAGGAGTGCTAAATTACACCCAGCTGTGTTGTCTGATTCTCCATAATACTTGATCGGAAATTTGGACTCTATGAAAAGAGAATTCATTTTCAAATGTTGTGTTTATAGTATATTTCACAATGCAACCCTGCTGTGAAAATGTTAGTTTCCCTCACTGTCTATTAGAAGAAAAAAAAAATTTTCACTCAAGATACACTAACTTGATGGTAAAAAGCATGCCAGTCAATGCAGAGCTTTCTGAATGCATTTCTCTTTCCTGAGGCCTATGGAAAAACTCATTAATGAAACAGTACCCTGTTATTTTTTAAGCTTGCCATTTACGGCTTAAACACGACCGAACCAACCACCTAAGGTATTAGCAAAAAGAAAGAATGTACATAAATATCAGCCACCTCAAAGAAGTGCATTAGAAGCATCAGAACTGCATATCTATAAAATGAAAATAGAGCAAAATAAACAAACATATACTTTTGAATAAATGGTCATCTGTAAGTCCGTCTGTCTGGGCACATATTTTTCAAATGATAACTACAGAAAACGTTATTCATCTAGTTAAGTGCCCTGATAAATACGCAGCCTCTGTAATGTATCTGATATACTGATACACCTTAAATGTGCTTCAGTATCAAAGTAGTTTTGATAATGAACACACTTCTTATGCGGGCTAAGGTATGTCAAAATTTAGTTTTACCATGTGAATAATAGCTTTACAAAACAGCAGATAAAGCAGAACTTCTCAGGTAGTAATAATATGAATAAAAAACGAGACACCATAACTCCCATAATTTCAAAGACTTGAAATCTATGAAGATTTATATAGATGCTTAACTTTGGGCATTCTATTCAAAAGCATCTTAAGGGGTCATATTATTAATTTAGAAGGTGACTCCAAAAGTAAAAGAAAAAATATGAACGTAAATTAAAACTAAGTTCAAACCATGAGGCACAGAAAGCACAGGACAAATCACATCCAAAACCTCAGATATTAAACCTCAGATATTAAACCAAATATCAATAACTCCAAATACAGAAAGCAACCAACTTGCACTCTGCTGACACATAACCAAAGCTCAAACATCTGCTCTCCTGTGTGTTAGCTCAGCATGCGTGAAACCGGCATGCACGGAACTATGAGAAACTAAAGTGCAAGACATCTCCACCTGGCCCATTTAATGAAGTATGGCAAATGGTTGAGCAGGTTGAATGTGTAGAAGGAATATCGAGTAATCTCTGTCACAGTCCATACGACCAGAAAAAGAATAACGCTCTCCTCATTCTGGATCTGCAGAAGTATAAAGAACCAAGACTTTCTTCATCCTTAAATTTCTTTTCTGTGCAAACTGTAACAGACTTCTGTTCAAGAGATGTGGGAAAGAACTAACATTTTGTAAAGAGAGAAAATGTTGGCATAAAAATGATATGCTGAAGACATTACCATGTACAGTTTTTTATCATATATCTTTACTAGCATACAGACATTTTGCAAACTGAACAATTTTTACCCATTGTGAGAATATCAATGTATCGCACCCTGTATTTCAGTTTATTCCTACTCTTCTTTTTCTTTCTGCAGTAGAACTATGCTATCTACCTATCTTCCTTTTTATTATTTTTGGTTCATTTACTTTTCTACTTTCTTTTTTCCTAAAAATAGCAAAAAGAAAACACCACTGTCTAAAATACGTTCCTTTCATAATCAGTTTTTACGCACTCTGCATTTCACTGCTCTCTGTCTCCTAACCTTTTTCTTGCTTTTTATCTAGCTCATGGACTGTTGTTGCTTCTTCCTCATCATATAATGCATGTCTCCAGGAAACTTTAGACAAAAATAATTGTTTAGTATAATCTAAAGACTGGAAGTGGAAACTAGTAGCAGAATATCATATCTGGGGAGCTGCGAGAGAGTTAAGCAGTTGGAACAGAGTTGGATCGCTGAAGTAAGAGCAGTTGGTAGACTAGGAGCTTTGGGTAAACTTACTCAACTGCCTGTTTAAGATTAAAGTTCTGAGTCATTAAACTGCCTCATCAATAGGTAGCGTATCTACCTGCTGTTTCAAAACAGCAGCTCATTTTCACTCTAAGTGAAACAAATAAATAAAAATCCCTAACTGCAAAGAAGGCACGTGGGGATCTACTGCAAACACTACCTTCTGAGATTACACACAAGTAATTTTCTTTTCTTTAAAAGGGGAGGAATTTGCTAATGCACTTCCATGCCTGAAGGCTGAAAAGCTCCAGGGACGTCTGTGAAATAAAATAAAGTAACACAAGCGTTGTTAAAATGACAAAAAAAAAAGAAAATATTTTTTAAAATAAAACGCAACAAGGTAACAAGGCTTAATACATCTCAAAGATGCTGCACATGCACAACTCTGTCAGAAGTAAAGAAGAAATTAAAGTGCTCATCATCTCCTAAAATCGTGCCCTCAATGGGTCAGTCAAAGAAGCTGCAGTCTTAATGAAAGGATCTCACCAACAGCAGCAAAAGAAAAGGAGATATAAAAATACCACAAAACCCACAAACAAACAGCAACTGAAGTGCTAAGACACCCAAATATATGAGTAAAGAAAAAGACAGAATCAGGCCGTTCTTAGCCTCATGCAGAGTAGAGGCAAACACTGATAGCTCACACTTAGATTCATGTCACATTGCTAAATCCAAGCAGGAGTGCTTTATGTAAGTATGCAGGGAATTCCTACTTGTTGCCTTGCAAATCTCTAGTCAAGCGAGAGATCTGGGTCCGGCTATCATGCCTCTTACATGCCTCTTACCACCTAAAGTGACCCTGAACATTCATGCCCGCTACGCAGCAAAAGCATGAAATGCAATCAGACATACATTCAGATGTATTTTTCTTGGATACAGCTTTACTACTGCACTAGAGATACAGGAAACAGAGATGATTGGACATGCTAAAGATTTAATCCACTGCAGCATAACAGAATGGCAAAAATAGTGCCATATTCCAGCGCTCAGGTAAACATTCAGTGCAAAAAAAAAAAGTTAATCTTTGAGACTTTTTTTCCGTAAGAGCAAAAATAAAAACACTTAGCTGATCAAAGGAAAAAAAAAAAGCTATGAAAAGTCTATTCCATGTTAAGAAATGTGACAGTAAAGGAAAAGATGAGGTGTAGAAAATGAGTTCTCTGTGAACTGAAATAAAGGGTATGAAATAAAGGGTACTGATACTGAGGCAGATGCTATCTCCCATCAGTGGAAAGGCACGTGCCATCTACTGGTGAGATAGTTTAATGGCTCAGCATTTTAAGCTTCAAGAAATGCAGGTGCACAGATTCAAAATCATTTAATTCTTACATGCCCTTCACAGAAAGCAGACCTCAGAAAGTGAACTGAACATCCTATCTACTAGCTCTAAGCACTCCTCTACTAATGAGTCACTAGACTCGCAATAACCATCTCCAGCCAGGCAAATAAATTGTCACCATTTATAGGGGACTGTAGCATCACTATGACATGCTGGACAGCTTGACATATTTTTAATGAAAACAATGGAGTGTGCATGCCATCTAATGTTAATATTATCTTAACTTTAAAGTCTTGAGAAGGTGCCTAACATAAATCGCAAAATCACAACCATGTTTGTCCACATGCATTTAATATAAGACCTACTTCCATTTAGATTCATTCAGTAAGTGCTAATTTACGTTCTTGAAAGGGAAGAGGCGACACTGTGCTACATTTGTTGGTGAATAAAAACACTAGTCTTTAATTTGACTTAGGCAGGCCACCGCTGGCACAAGGCCAAAGCCAGTGACGACAAGACACACCTAAGATCCAGGCTCAGTCTCCTTAGAAGAGGCAAATCATTAGCCCAACTGCAGAAACTGCACTTAAGTATTTAACCATCCTCTGTATGAACTTGATTAATGTTTAAATCTGTCTTCCTGGCGAAATTAGAACCGTACTAATAGCTCCTCCTTAGTAACAATTAAAACTCAACTTGCTCACACACGTACCTGTTTTATGCTATGTGCAATGAACCACACCATGAAGATTCTTGAACTCACTTGGACCCCAGTCACAAGCACAGAGGTGCGAACTATTCCTTAAAAAGAGAAATATATTATCTCTGTTCCATAATTCGTGTTTTAATCAGTTACATGAGAAACTAAAACAAAGGACTCACCAACTGCACAGTGGACTACCTGTAAACAAAAATAAGTTAAAGGTTACTGATTTACAGAATGTCACTATCTATCTGCACTACAAACACGGCCTTTTTGATATTAATATAAATCTAGGCTTAATTCTGATGCTGGAATGCTACTTTTTACTCCAATTAACATTTCAGCATATTTAAAGGATATACACCTCAGAACCCTGGAGGTAATTCTCTGGTTGGTTTAGTATCTGATTTGTGTGAATGCTGTGTAAGAAAGAGATTTCTTTTCCTAATTAATTTTTATACATTAAGTATTCACATAATTAGAAATAATTTATTTTTCCAACAGGTAGGTCTTCCTTCCAGTATCTTATCCAAGAAAGACTTTTACAGGAAAATGTGGAGGGCACCATAAGGGATACTAAACACATAGCAATTTTAAAATGTTCTGTATCTATTATGGATTATTTCATCATGATCATTTTGTGAATTACAGCTATGAAATTTCTTTTTTTTTTTTTGGACCAGTAATGCTCAGCAAATAAAGTGCTTTTCATTTTTTTGATAGATTCAAGCAGGAATACTTACTGTGAAAGTTTAACAGCGTAAAAGCTTACAGGTGGTGGCTACACAATTTTAAATAGTTCCTTGAACTACAGATGCTACGGGCAGATCCAGAAGAAGAGTGCAAATCTAGATGGGCACTTTTTGTTGCGCCTGAGAAAGTACCCAAAGGGCTGAATACACTCAGTAGTTTCATGTGACAGATGTACCATACACTGAGACCACTCCAGTCTAGAGTTGGCAAAAAGTCGCATCGTTTCAAGAACATTTTGCACAATTTGCACAGACCCTGCTGTTTCTGAATCATTCATGTTTCAATGCATGACTGGTATCAGATTATATGGGGCATGTGAACCCAATTTGGAAACAAGCAGAAACAGTAGAAGCATAGGTAGTTACTGGGTCCAGCAAAAGGAACAAGGGGAAAGCAGTCATCTTTGCAGGAAGACAAGACGCTTACTAAGCTAGAGGGTAGATCCACTGGCTTACAAACTTCTGCTGGAATGCCTTTGGAGATTTCAGCTGCTGAGATCTACTACACAGCAGTTCTTAAAGATTTTCAAAGCAAAGTCATTCACAGGCAACATTTGATTTAAGGCAGTATTAGAGTTAAATTTGAAAAAGTATATCCATTCAGTCAATCACCTTGCCCCCCCCCCCAAAAACGTTCTTAAATAAGGTTAAAAGGACTGCAAATACTCCTATCAATATGTTGATATTAAGTTCAGGTTACTAATGTGTGTTTTTCCTACAATACACAACATCCAGTCAAGCAAATGTAATGTTTAAAATTTACCTCAAGCAAAGCAAATGTCTGGAAAAATTTAAGCGTCTTTTGAACACTTCTGAATAAGCCTTTGTGTGTTCCTTTCTGCATATAAAACCGCACCATGGCAATACCCAACACCAGCCACCTACAAAAGACAGAGAATGGATACATTTCAAATGAGAATTCTAAAAATATCCATCCACCCTGAATAATTTAGTAGAATAGTTTCTACAAAGAAGATCTTTGATTCTGCACTTGTCAGTGTTCTTAGGAGATTATTAAACATATCTTTAGACATAAATATTATTTAATATTATATAACCATTGCACTTTTATGTCGCTTTACCTGGAATAGGACAGAGAATGACTTGGTTATCTTCAGAGGATTAATTTGAACTGTTTAAACTGGGGGCGCTCAGACTTTTCCCTAACAGCGACTACATATTTTCACTCTTACATAATCCTGCATGTGTTTTAGCTGTTTTTACTGTGAATTGCTGTTATTTGAAAATATAGGATGATTTCTTTAAAAAAAAAAAAAGAGAGCTGAGCACTAAAGTCACCATTTTGGACCTCAGGTTTCTACGAGCAAAGGACTAGAACCTACCCACATCACTGTTACATTTTTCACGAATGACCTCACAGCTCAACAGTTTTCAAAACTGACCAGTGATTTGAATGCTTCTGTTTATGATTGTCCAACTCAAGTTACCAGTAGGATCCATTTTTCAGAAAGTGTTGAGATGCCATCTTTGGCAATTAAACTCTCTGAAGTGCTGAAAAATGGGCAGTCTAGACTCCTGACTTCTAGAGAGAGAGATATGTAGCTAGCATATTTGATGGTCTTGGCTAATTTTGATATGTTTTTTAGGAAACTGAACAATCATGATCAACTGATCATCTTTCTATGTAAATGAAAGCAAGTAACAATATCTTTTAATTGAATTGAAATTTGAGATCAGAGTCAAATTGGATTCTCAAACTGAAATTGAGACCAAAAAAATAAACTTCATAACCAAAAGCATGAGCAGTTGTTTCCATGTAATTAATCTATGCTCATATAATTGAGATTTTCCAAACAGAGTACCATATGTTCTATTGTTAATGCAGAGATATATCGTATTCTTACAAACATCATGTTAGTAAGATGCCTTGAAATTTCAGGCTTAAACCACAAAGGCTAAGAAAATACAAAATCCCTTTAATATGGACATCTACTTATAAACATAGAGTTACAGATGGGTATTTTGACAGTTAGAAATGAAAAGACAGAAATCATGCGTAACATGGAAAAACTACCTACATGAGCTTAACTTCTTGTCTGATTTTATCCGGGCGGCAATGATTCAATTCTTTCACCATACAGAAAGCCACAGCAAGCATGTTGTACAAATGCAAGCTCTGGCTAAGGAAGTCCTCACAGCACCGGGGTCTGAGAAATTTTTGGAGACGTATCTCTAATGTTTGCCCTGCTCTTACGTTCTTCTCTCAGTATCATCTACTGTCTAACACTGGAGATGAGGTACCAGGGAAGATGGATATTTGGTTGGACCTAGTATGCTAGAATGATGTGAGACTTGCAGGGATCAGGATAGTTCTCTATTCCCCTCCTATGGCATATACTGCAGTTTCAGCCTACAGTATGCTGTATTCCCTTCACAATTCTCACACACAGTCTATTACTGCTCAGTCACGTCACTTTGCCCATTCCAGCCCTTCACGACAGTACTTGGAACTGACACGGAGTTAGGCTTCACCACACTATAGGAACGATCCCTCTCCTTTCTCTCTTCTACTTTAAGTACCAAGCGTGATCTGCTAGGGCTCCATAATTTGCCACCACAAATATTATTTAGATTTTTTGACAGATCTTAAATATGTCTCCAACCTCCATGAAAATGAGGAAATACTGTAATCTCGCTGTTACTCCTTCACAGTAAGGCTGCCCTATTTTATAGGAAAGTATTTGACAAGAGGAAGGTGACAGGGAGCTGGCATCTAGCTGGCAGCACGAATGGGGACAGCAACAACTTTGGGCTAACAGTGGCCTGAGAAGTCATATACATCTAATCCAATACGGCATTTTCTGCACCTCATTCTGTAACAACAGGGTTGCACAGAGAGGTAACTTCTCAGAATACACTCAAAAGCAAAGACTGCATAAATGATTTTCTTAAATGAATTATTATTTGGACAAGAATTTCTGCATATCTTTTTATTTAGCTTTCAGTGACTTTGATTTGGGATCTCAGGAAAGCCCTTGTACTGACTATCGTAAATCAGCAGGAAATGGAAAACACTTTGTGCAATAAAGGTAAGATTTCCAGTTGGGATTTTCAGAAAGATTGGGTACTGACCTGTCATTTTAGTCTCTGAATAAACTCCTTAAACCTTTGTGAGAAAGAAAGATAAAATGCAATTTTTTATTAGGCTGGTTGTTAAAATTCTAGAAACACTTTGCTTTATTGCGCTGTCTGGGCAAATGGACAAATATACTGTTCTTGCTATTTATTTACATCCTTGCAGTGCCCCTGTTACATACCTACCTATGTCAGTTTTTTTCATTTTTCTCTTATATGGTATCTGCTTGAAAAGACTGTAAGAATTTGTTCCTATCTCTTCTTTCTCTCTTTCCTCATAAAATATGCAATTTTGCAAGTCTTAATCACTCTTGACTACAATGGAAGATGGAGAGGAGGAAGTGGGAGAGGCTGAATCAGCACATAAGGTCCAAACTAAAATGATTCAATAACCTTTTGCATACATATAAAGGTCAGTGGCAAGAGTCAGTGTTCATCAGCCAATTCACACATATAGAACACAAGTGGGCAGTGAATGCAATGAGCTAACGTTAATCTGGAAACTAGAAAAAAAATCACAATGAGTAAAAGCACTTTTCAAAAGCAATATATGAATAGACTTCAGTATCTTTAGACTTTATCCCAGATGTTCAAGATTCATAGAGGATAGTGGGCAGAAACCATTAAAAGCATATTCCCTGACTTTCTGCATCAGTTCTAGAACGCCTGTTTCAACTATAGCACTTTGTTTTTAATCTGCAGAATTTAAATGATGGAAAACTTCACCAAGGTAAATTGTTTTAATGACCAATTTCATCCTAGAAGTCAGAAAACTGTTTGTTCTTAGTTTTCTTTTAAGCCTATGGAAATTAACAAGGCTTTTCCCAAGTGTGTTGCTAGAACTGCAGTTAACAGGATATATCTTCAAGAAGTGAAAATATGTGCTTCAAGAACTAACCATATAAACCTGCACGTTCTTAAAGAAAAACATCTTCTTTTCCACATAAATACCAACTTTTCTCCAAATAAGGCATTACAATATTGAGCGTTAGTTTAAATGAACACCTCGTGTTATTACAGGTCTTTTTTCCTTCATCGATCACCTTGCTCATCAGTGAAATGACAGCTAGCAGTGAATGTGACAACGGACCACATTCAGTCCTGGAAATTCCTACAATACCACCGACTTGCCCGAGTTCTGCTTGCTTAGGTCCAGGATTCACATATTTGAAAAAAAATATATCCACATGGCAAATTAGCTGTGAATTTACAAAGTCAGTTCATAACTTTACCCACGATAAACACAGGGCATTTTACCCCTCAGCAGAGAAGGACTGAGAGATGTGTGACCTGGGCTTTCTGTTTCAACACTGGGAAATTCAGGACTGTAAAACTGCAACTTGTGGGACCATACAAGAACACTTTCTAATACGCTTGTGAATTATCCAAGGCACAGCGTTCCTCAGAGTGAAACCGAGAGAGCTTCCCAGAAAAAACCCATCACCTCCAAAAACCGTAAAACCACAAACCCTAACTAGGTAAACATCTAATCCAGGGGCTTCTGGCCTGCGCCACAGCTCGGGGCTGCACCGCTGAACGGCCCCGTCCGCCTGAGAGGAAGCGGCGCGGGAGCAGGCAAACGGCAGCTCGCCCCAAACCCAGAGTCCCCGCAGCCTTCTCAGCGCCCGGGAGCAGGGCGCCCAAAGCGCGGCGGCACGGCGGGAAGCGCCCCCGCCCGGCAGCAGCCCCCTGCGGGGCGCCGCGGCGGCGCCCGCGCCGGGGCCGTCCCGCCGGCGGGCGGCCGTTGAGAGGCGGCCGTTGAGGCGCCACCCGCCGCCGCCGCCCCCCAGGGCCGCGCGGGAGGGGCGGCCCGGGGCGGGCCGGGCGGCGGCGGCAGTGCGTTCAGCCCAGGGAGGCAGCCCGCGCGGCTCCCCCGCCCCGCATTCCTGGCCCGGGCTAAACTTAACCTCTCCGCCGGGCTCGGGGATGACGCGCTCGCTGCTGGCAACGCTGCACCGTATTAGGAAATGCGAGGCAGGCACGGGCTAGCCCCCACTGCCCGCCGCTCCCCTGGCCGCCCCCCCCCGGCTGCCCACGCACGAAGCCGCCCCACGCGGCTGCGTCCTCGCCGCCGCGGCTCCTCCGGCCTGCCGGGCCCCGGGCCCCCGCCTCTCCTGCCGCGCCGCACCCGGCTGCCCCGCCAGCCCCTCCGCCCGGCGCCGGGAGCCCCCTCGCCGCCCTCCGCGCTCCCGGGGCCACCGCCGCCGCTTACCCCGCGGTCATGGCGACGTTGTAGAAGATGAGCCAGGCTGTGGCCACGGCGCCCAGCCTCCTCTTCTTGCCGTTCTCCTTCTCCTCCGCCGAGCCGTTGCCGCCCCCGGCCTCCTCGCTGGACGCCATGGTTTCCCCGCGGCCAGGGAGCGAGAGGCGCAGGGCGGCGGGGAGGAGGGGCTCCCTCCGCGGCGGGGCTGAGGCCGCGCTGACAGCTGGACCTCGCGCTGTCTCTCACCCCATCTGTCTTCCTCGAGGGCCGCTGCCCGCCGCTCGCTGCTCACATGGCCGCGGCGCGCTCCTCCCTCCTGCGCCCGGGGGCTCCCCGGGTCACGGCAGAGCCGGGGGCGGGGGGGGCCCGGCCCTCACACGGGCCGCCGGCTCCGGCCGTGCCCTGCGGCGTGACGGCGGGCAGGGGGGTCCGCGGCGTCGGCAGCGCGCCGCCAGCCTCCCCGCTGCCTGTCCGCCGCCGCGGCACAGCCTCCCCAGCCTCAGCGACGGACAGCACCGCTCTTCGTGGAAAACGCACAAACGTCTGAGCGAGCTGGGCCGTTTGCTCGGGAGAGACCGTTGGAGGGAGGCTGCCCCGCTGCGGGGTGCTTGGTCGGGAACTGGCTGGTCGGGACATGGCCCGAGGGCCTCGCGTCCCGAGCAGCCACCTGCCAGCATGACCCGAGGGGGAGGCTGCCTTCCAGGCCAGTCCCTCTGGATGAGTATCATCACCTCAAGCAGTCTGAGGGACGCTCAGGCAGACACCTGCCAAGGGCAAAAAATTCTTCCTCGTGCTTAAAGGCAACCAGCTGATGGACTGAAGGATGAGATGTGAATATCTCTCCGTTTCCTTAAACTCTTGTCTGCTCCCCCTCCCCCCCCCCGCCACATGGAAATTAGTGTACCCCTGGCACATAAAACCAAAACTTGCGCAAGGAGCGTTGCTCAGACTAGCTCTGGAGCCGGGAGGGCGACAGTGCTAGCTATATTAGTGTGACGTACTCCTACGGAGATGGATGCGACATCAGCCGTCCTCAGGTGGCTCAATCCATGTTGGCTTGGGCACCCCTGCTGTTCACTGCTTTTGGCCGTGTAGATGTGCCCTCAGCCTCCTCATGTCAATAGTTAGGCGCTGCAACCATTGCCTTTCAGCCCAAATCCCTTCTACATAGGCACATGGACTGAAGAGATCCACAAGTGAGTCACGAGGGATCTCTAAGTGTCCTGAAAGATTTCAAGACTCCAAGTCTACCTCCTCTGAGATGGACTAAGCCATCCCAATGGTTAAACACTGAGATGGTCTCGGAAGTTTCACCTCGTTGAGCCTTTGGATAAGGGATTCATAGATGTGCCATACAGAGTCTCAGTGTGGCTGCCTCTCCCTCTCCACACCAAAGCACACAGGCGGATCTTCAGCCTTCAGCCACACAATAACACTCCTCCTGGCAACAGCAGATGTACAACATGTGCATGCAAAGGGAGTACTCGGCAAAATGATGCTAGCTAGGTGCCAGTAAGACTACAGGAAGTACCCATATAATATATAAAAGGCACTTAATTTGCTCAGGTAGTCATACATCTAACCAAATTTGGGAATTCTCTAGTTAACACATCTAGACAGAGGAATTAACATACAGGATTGAATGACATAATTTAGTACCTGTTGCCAACCTTGTGCTTCGGAGGAAAGTGCAAGAAATTATGAGCCTAAATTTTATCTTAATGTAACAGGTATAGGTAGATTTAAACTGTAGCTTCCCAAAACATTTTCTCCATTTAGTATTTTAATTTTGGGTATTCTTGTTATCTTACTAACACTCTCTTTTTCCTGTAAATTTCATTTCTGTCTTCAAACCTTCCTAACCTGTTGACTTCAACAATGCAGTGCTGACATGGGTATCACAAGCTAACCGTGCTTTATATGAGAAGTACTTTTGTCTTATTTGAATTTGCCAACTTGTGATTTCATTGAATAGCTTTCTGAGCTTAGAGTATGCTACAAGGATGAAGGCAGTACATGATCCAAATTCTCAATATTAGTTGTGATTTTTTTACACTTTCAGCAATCCTTTGCCATCTGTTTCTGAGAATTTTTCCAGAATAGACTTGAGGAAATAAATCTTATTTGCTTTCTGAAGTAAGCTTTTTCCGTTTCAAATCCTTCTTTGGATGTTTTCCATGCATTTGCATTGAACCTTTTGAAATTTGATGAGCAATGATTGATATATTTTCATCAGAATTCTGTGTTACCAGAATTCTGTTTTCTTTCTCTTTATTCATTTTGGGTGCATAAATTCTTTATAATGATGTCCAGGTTTGTCCTGCGTTGATTTGGTTAGTTAAGAATGTATTAGTGAGGATAAGTAACCCAGTGTTTTTGTTCTAATATTGGGTTTTTTTTAATGAACATACAATTTCTTTTGGTATCACATCACCCATTCACCCAACTTATTAGAGATTTCTGAATTTCCTCATAATCCTGTCTGGATTTGAACGAACTAAACATTTTGTGCTATTTGCAAGTTTTGCCATCTTACTAGTTATCTGTGTTTCCATACAGGTAATATTAAGCACCAAATTTATTACAGAATTTTCATAAAACTCGACTAATTTATTTTTGTCATAATAAAGAATGCTTGCCCTTTGTGTCTGTCTCCCATGTTTTGATCCATGGTAACATTTTGTTCCTTAATCTGCAACTACTTCATATCCTTGGTAGTTCCTGTGTGACAATTTTTCAGCAGCCTTTTCAAAATGTGTTTGTGATGTTCATAATTTTGTCTTTTATTCTTCCGTGTAATTACATGTTTCAGGAATTGCAATGGGAATTGCATTGCTGAAACATCATTTCCTCTTCATAAGTTTTTTACTGTTCTGTTTCTATTCATGACTTCTGTCAGTTTGCCATGTATATATTTGTAGTTTACTGGTCTATAGTTTCTGAATCACTATTAGATCCTTTCTTTAAATTTGATAAAATGTTGGCTTTTTTTCCAAAGCATTTAGTACGGTATCTGTGTTTAATTAGAAAGACTATATTTTTATAATGGAAAAATTATTACATCGTCAAATTCTTTCAGAGTGCAATGTCTTCATCTAATATTTCAACCTCAGCTACCACTATCTGGCCCAAAAATCTCAAAATGATTCATGAGACCAATTTTGTCTACACGTAGAAATGTAATCAATGGAGCTAAATTGACTTATACATTAATTGCATTATGTAAATCAGTACAACTTTTTAAATCAGATTATGACTGACAGCAGTTTAGCTCAACTTGGCTGTTAGTCAAATATGGTCTGAAATCAAACTTCTTAATACATTAGGTGAGATAGGTAGATCAAGGTCCGTTGTATTGTAAATGAGCCCATTGTTATGTGTCATACTCATTCCCAGCTTACACAGGGTGTTCTCCTTTATTCATTATCGTTCCAAACCATGAACATTGCTATACTGTTGCTACAAAAATGAACGGTTTTCCTGGCGTCTTCATTATTGATATTATCTATGCGCATTTATATTATAGGTTTCCTGCTGAACAAATAGATATTCAAAATAATATCAGCCTGAATGGGTTTTATTTCCAATTCATTTCCAGGAATAACAAGTGGATCTATGAAAACTATTTTCTCACGCAGTGCTCTACAACAATTCTGTTTTACAAAATGTACCTATCCAATATGGGCACATTCCTATGAAGTGGACAGCTGGAGCACTCTGAAAATAATATTATAATTTATCAGCGCCATTATCTCAAGGGAAGGTCATCTACCATGAAGCACTGCAGAAATTGCTTAGTACAAGCCCTGCAGAGTCAGCCCTTCAGAAATGTTAATTGCCAGATTATAATTTTATATCCTGAGGAAGGAGAAACTGTAAAATACTAATAACTGAAATTCTGCTTGTCCTCTGGTCTGTGCTCACTTCATGTTCACTTCATGTTATATATAGTACTTGCTTACTATTTTAGGTTTGTGGTATGTGGTAATCAGTGAGGTATTCTAGGGTGAATGCAAGTAAATAGTATTTAGGTATGTCTAAATTGAGCAACACAGTGTTTCGTTACTTTTCGTGCATTCAACCAGGTATGTATATCCATTATTTTATTTACTACTGTAGGAATGAGATAGAAGGTGCTTTCAAAAGACCCAGAAGCGTAGTATGGATTGCATAAGTCTTGGGGGAAGAACTTGAAGATGTCTTTGTGTTTGGTACTTCTGAAGCAGTTGGAGTTTTGACCTGTTACTACAAGGAAAATGATTTATGCTAAGTCTGCTCAGTTTAGTAGTCAGCAAAGGCAAACAGGTATCATAAACACAGGCTGAAGTGGACGTTAAGTATTCCTAATATAAAAATATAAAAAATCTGGTGTGAACTTTTAGCCGTCTTTGTATGACAAAAATTGATTATCCAATATCTGAAAAGCCCTAGTATACTTATGGTCTGAAAAGCATCCGTTTGAGAGGCCACTGTGTATTGTCCTATTTAATCCCTTTTAGAAGCAGAAGTATAACCCAAACTGCCATGTCAAAGGACATAAATGTTAAAGTGAGATGAATATCCTGTTTCTCTGAGACTGGTTTATCCAAACTCAGCGTGCTTATTGCCAAAATAAATTAAGTGAGCTCTATACAGTAATTATTTTCTGTATGGGATATGTCGGACTGTACCACTGTCTAACTTTCCGGACATTTAGTTTCACTGCTAGGCTTGAATTGATTGATGTACAGACCAGTTCCACAGCCTGCAGTTTGTGCAGTGGACATCTCTGCACTCCACATAGGCTGGCTGTATCAAGAAATAAACTCCACTCTAATGTTCTAGTTATACAAATATACATGTAAAATGATCTAAGGATAAAAACAATATCATTAATTTCAATGGTACTGCTCAGGTGAGCAAAATAAACACAAAAGCACACATGAAAATTAACTGTTACCTTGCCTAAGTAAGAAATTCTTACATTCCCTTCTCTGTAGTAGGCAATAAACAAAATGTATTTTCTTAAATAAAGAAACTTTGCTGCTTTGATAATACATGAAAGTATTAGAATACTATGTCAGGAAACATTTTTTTTTTTTAATTAGGCTTACAAGACACACCAATAACATTAAAAATAGCTTCTGCGAGTACTACAGTCTCTACAGAGAAGTCTGCTTCCATTACTAGTTTCATAGTGCACCCAGTCTTTGCTTGCTGCTTAGTTGTATTTCAAGTACTTGAGTTCAAAGGGGCTCTTTATCAGGGGAGTAGTGTTCCAGTCTAACTCCCATTCCGGTCAATCAAAACATTCCCATTTTCTTTCGGAGAAAAATGGGGGAGGAGGAAAAGACTAATATTAACCTCATCATTGGTTGAAATCTGGTCTGAGTTATCAGCAAAGAGAAGCGACCGTATTGGGTTTGGCCACGTTGAGAACAGGTGTTGGTGCAAAAAAAAGCACCAGGACAGGTGGTTGCCCATGGCAGTGTCAGTAAGCTGGCGCAGCACGAGCCGGGCCAGCATCCCTCGGGATTCCCCCCTAGAAAGGCTCAGGCAACCAGGGTCCCAGCAGCCCGCAGCTCACAGTTTGTATTTCTTAAAGGTATATCACAATATACCACTAAAGCTTAATAGAGCGAATAGGGTAACCATATTTTTGTGTTTGGCTCTGGTGAACTTGTTATCTAGAGTGATTTAACAAAATTGCAAAGTGAACATTTGATATTTTACTTTATGTGAGCTGGTTTGCAAGTACTGCTTTGAAAACAGAAAAATCGAGGACAATATAAACCCTAGAAACAAGTTTCTGGCATCTATACCTGCAAATATTAATTAGCAATTTGCTTGTTGTAATTTTTTAATGTAGTCAGGGCAAAAAGCCCAGGTTACATGGATCTGAGGGAACTACGGCGATATGCTTCGTATAATCCCACTTGCATAATTCATAAATATTAAGACCCAAAAGCAAAATTAAAATAATCTTAGCCTGACTTCTTGTATAATGCAGGTCACCCGACTTACTGAATTGATGCATTTAATATATTCTCTTATATAATGAAATGGGTAAGAATACCACAATTAAGCTATGCAACTTGGGTACTTGAAAATATTAAGGCATTTAACTTAGTCGTATCAAGACAGAAGTAGACCTTAAAGAGATAAAACAGAGATATGCCCTTTAGTACAGTTTAGTTCAGTGCTTAAAACATCTACATGTTGCCTGTGATTGGGAGAAATTTGCCTTAGCCATATCATTGTATTACTATGCATTAAGGAATCTTGTATGCGTTCCAAAACATCTTGTACTGGCCCTGTCAAAGACGAGAACTGTGATTAAATGGACTGCTGGCACTTTCTCCATTCTGAACCTTCCTCTTTTGCTTTGATTTTCTTTTCTGCCTAGCTTTTAGTTCTAAAAGCAATGTATGCAGTGGACTACCATGAAAATGCAGTTAAGATAGAGACCAGTGAGATAGATCCCCGAGACAGCTGTTGGTCTTCACGTCTGCCTCCTTGCTAACAGTGTATTGGCATGGCTTTTGGGTTATACACCTAATCTTTGCAGTGCAGCAGCTAGCAAACTCAGACTGCTAATATGCACTAAAATAAATGGGGATGCCAAGTATAATATTCCTCCAGCGAACTGCTCCAGTAGACCTTCCCTCCGTGGACATAATGTTTTTATCTTCCTCTAAAAATATGCTTGTCTAATGCAGATATGAGTCAACTAAGCAGTTTTAAAAAACAGACTTAGAACTTCCCTAACAGATTGCAATTTACAAGTTACTGTTTCCAAGCACCCTTCTCCCTCTAGAATACTATAGGCAAGTGATTTGTTGTATATTACCAGAATCAAGAACTAATCTTATGACCAAACTGTTGTCACAATTTAAGAAAACCAAAATAGAGAAATTATATAAACAACCCCCCCTCCAGCTACTTAAGACATCAAAATGCTACCTGCTTTATAGAGTAAAAATAAAAAGTAAAGTTAAAAGAAATGATCACTGAGGGTATCTTTGTATGTAGTTTCCCAATTGCTTTGTCAGCATTAGATCCAGTGGACTTAAAGAAATAGGTTGTTGGTTTTGATAAATTTCTCAGAGGACAGGTGTTCATCTTCAAAAAATATTCTGTTAGCAAATGTTGTCAGTCTTGCCAAAAAAGAAGAAACTAGACTTCTTTTGCTGCTTCTGATTTTAGAATGTTATCAGTGACACTGACTTCCAGGGGCCTTTGACCTTCACTGCGGTTAAATCAGACAATTCATGTATTGCATATACTTACCCTGTATATAGAGTGATCCTTTTTAAAACCATTCTAATTCTGCATGAGTTACTAAATAAACTGTGACATATCCCCTAAATACACTCTACAGTAAGTTCAAAAATATTGGAAATACTGAGAAAAAATTACTTTGCTCCCCTTTTATTTTTACATAAAAATGTAACTCTTTCAAACGCCCTTTGTATCATAGCATTCCCTACAGAAATATCTTTACATACAAAAAAACAGTTTTTAAGCAATATTTTCTAATATCGCTACTACTGTCAGTAAATGTGAGATATAGCTTGTGAGGTGACTTGAATGCATATCGGGGGCAAATTATTTGATAGTGACTCATATTGAAATCAAATTTAAAAGTATGTCATGTCCTTAAAATCCAGGAAGTGAGTAAGCTGCACTGGCAATTAACTGAATATATGCCTCTATCACTTGGCAGTATCTGAACAACAGTACTATATGAAAGATGAAATGTGCCAAAAAAGGATCTATATGGATCAATGAACTGAGATTGTTTTTGTTTAGAGAAAATTCATGTGTATATATATATATATATATTTAAGTACTTTAAATTTGCTGTTGGAGACAGGTCCTAAGTCAGAAAACACGTACCAAACTGGGAATTTATGTAATGTTATTTTAGCTCTTTTGAAGTTGGGCAGACAAGCTCCTCTATGAAATCAATAAAGTCAGACCTTTGCAGAGGGCATCTCCAGATACATGTCTGAATTAGAGCAGATGAATCATCCATCCCCTGGAGATGCCTGGTTTTGTTGACCTACTCTGGTGAAGCCGGTATACTATCCCCAGGCAATCATTCCCACCTCTTCCCTTGCCTGGGATCTAGTTGTAAGGTGAGTCAGACCAGTAAGATGATCCAATAGGGGACTTTTCTGCAGTGAAGTAGTTTTCAGTTGGATCAGCTGATTATGCAGCCACAAATGAACTGGATCAAATTCCAAGTCTAATACAAGAAATGTGGCGGCAGCACATAGTTGTGGGCACAGGGAGAGCACTACTGCTTTATTCTGTATCAGCTGCAGTTACACTGAATTAGATGCAATTTGAGACACTTCGCTTAGATTAGATTCTTTACTTTTAGATAGCTAAATTAGGCAGCGTGAGTCCCATTTCAAATACAGTAGGAAATAATACAAACATTTTGAACTACATTCAATAAAGGAAGCTTGACACACCTTTTTTATTAGTATGCTAATTATACTACTCATACATGAAGTAGAAAAGCTGGTTTCAATAGCCTTCACTCTCTGAGAAGGCAAAACCCACACTTGACAGAAGAGTGCTTGAACCATCACCCATTGTTGTACTATGGCAGAACGCAAAAGCCATGGGCCAAGGGAAAGAGGAATATACGACATATTGCAGAGTACCCAAGGGAGTCGTGTACTTTACACCAGGGAAGTAGAGAGCGTGTTCAAGCGGGAAAATAATGTTACAGAAACAAATCATGGGCTAAGACTAAAGAGCCTTAAGATGCTCTCTCGGTCCTGTCTGCCCTTCTCATAACATCGAATAACCTTGAATCGGTGGCTTGCCTGGAAAGTAGAGCAGGGTTGAGATTCTTTCTGGCTGAAGAAGATCTAAAGCCCAAGTTCCTTGCGTCTTACATGCTTGTTCTTACTGCAGGACTACTATATAAAGCTGTGCCTGTTTTAGAAAGATTGTTACAATTTCATTTTGAAACCCATCAGAGGGAAGGGATGAAAAAGGAGAGGTTAAAACAAGCTCTGAGAACTTCCACCACGTGTCTTTTGGGGTGGACATAATGGGGGGATGATGAACCAAGGGGAGGTAAAGCATCCTCTGGGAATATCTCGCTAAGGTCTTTGAACTGAGGCAGAATCCAGAAAAGGGGAGTACCAAATTCCTTAAAAGTAGTAATTCTTAAGCAGCAGATCGATGCTGAGCTGCATCAACTGCTGAAAACAGTTGTTGCGGATAGGGAAAGAAGCAGAACTTGAGGTCCTGGAAAATTGTTAAGTCAAAAAAGGAAGCGCCTAATGACTGTAGGTCCCTGCGGGAAGAGGCTTGATATGTAGTTTTCATTCAATGTGTCAAAAGTCTGCCTAATGCATGCAATTACATTCATTATTGAGCATTGTTATTGCTATTGATTTCATCTCGTGTTTCTGCACTGCAGACACCAGTGGTGTTTTTTTCAATCCCTGTTTGTGTGTTTGTGATGGATATGCTGATACTGCTCTTCCAGATGTTCTGACTTTTCCCTCACACACTGGCCCAACCTTTTTGCTTAACTTGTTACCCAGTTAGTCCAGAGTAATTAAATAGTACTAAAAGCCCTTAAGGATAATGACTGACTTTTATGTACCAGGAACAGGCAGAACGTGTCATAGTCTATGAGTCAAACTCTGCTCACGTGAGAAGTTCTGTCGACGCTGGTGAAGATATTTGTATGAAGTGAAGAAGCAAGACCGTGCAACCCAAGGCCATGGGGTACTAAAGCTCTACGGACAGCTGTTAGTTCCTAATCTCAGCACGCTCTGACCTTTGGTAAGTACGTGGTCAGTCTTGCGCACGAGCGCAATGGTCCCATGCCACCTTGTGAAACACTATCACAACCACCAGCTTGCAACTTTGTAAGACGTCACTTATTTCAAAAGCCTGCTGACATTAGCAATGCAAACACCAGGTCAGCACGACGTGCAGGAAAACTCTGAAATTTTTCTACAGAGATCAGGCTTGCCTGGGCACGACGCTGGCTCACCTACCAACCGGGGAGGCATGACAGAGCTCAGCAGAAACAACAACCCCCCCCCAAAAAAAAACAAACAGAAACCCCCCAAACCCCATTTGACTCGCCCTGTCTCCCCGAAACGGCCCTGCCGGGGGCAGCGGGGCCGGGACGAGGCGGCGCGGAGGGTACGGGAGGCGCCGGCGCCCGCCGCGAGGTGCGCGGCCGGCCGGGCCCCACCTGCCGAGGGCGGCGGGGCCGCGCAAAGCGCCGGGGCCGGGGCCGCCCCCGCCGGGCCGCGGGGCGGCGGCAGCAGTGGCGGCGGCGGGGCCGGCCCCGCTTTCCCAGCATGCCGCGCGGGGCGGGCTGGCTCCCCGGGCCTGCGAGGAGGCGGCGGAGGTACCCCGGGCGGGAGGAGGAGGAGGAGGAGGAGGAGCAGGAGCTGCCGCCGCCGCCGCCGCCGCTGCAGCCCGCTGCCGGGAGGGGAGCGGGGGCCCGCGCCCGCGCCGCCGCGCCCCGCGATGCCGCTCTTCGCCACCAACCCCTTCGACCAGGATGTGGGTGAGTGGCGCCCCCGGGGTAGCCCCGCGCCTGGCCCTGCCCCGGCCCCGGCCCCTGCTCCGCCCGGGGCCCCCGCCCCCCCACGCCGGCCGGCCGGCCGGGGCTGCCGCCGCTGCCCAGCCCCCGCGCCGCGCCCCGCTGCCGGCAGCCCCGGCCGGCGCCCGCCGCCCGCTCGCACGCCCGCCCGCCTCCCGCGTGTGGCGGCGCGGCCGGGCCGGGCCGGCGGCAGCGAGCAGGGCCGGGCTGGGCCGGGCCGGGCCGCCGCGGGGCCCGGGCAGCGGCGGCGGCGGCTGCGGCCTGTGGGTGTCGGCGCGGGGCGGCCTGGGCTAACGCGGCCCTGTGCGCTCTGCGGGCCGCCTGGTGCCTCCGGTGAGACGGGCTGGGCTGCCCAGAAGTTGCGTTGTGCCGTGATAAAACAGGACTGGCAGGAAATGCTCATGGCGGTGCCTTACCGAAGGATGCCAAGTAAAAGCCCCATCTACAGTTGTTTCAAAAGCAAACATGGAAGAATTGGCAAAGGGTTGCCTGTTTACTGCTTTAAAATTAATTCCACGGAAGGGTTTTTTTTTTCCTCCCTCTTTCAAGTGAAACTTGACATGCTGTGATCGGGTTTCCTCCCCACCGTACTTCTTCCAGGGCCAAACCAGATGGAGACAAAATATCTGGTTTCTACTTGACAACAATTGTGCTTAATGCACATGTATCTGGATCAAAAGTAAAATAACATATAAGCAGGTTTAAATTTATTTTGTCCGTCTGATGTGAGATTGTGCAGTATGGCTGACCTCCTACCTGATGCTTGCTTCTGTTTTATTGTAAATGTAACTAGAAACTTTTTCTGGGGAACATTATAACATTGAGGTGCGTTTTCTCTTATTTGGATAAATCCTCCTCCCACATACTTATATCCTTTCAATAATGTAACACTGTATATGTTTCTTGGAACAATTTCATTGGTAGCCTTATAATTTTGTATCTGCTGTACCTTTTAATTACAAATATGTGATTCATTTCATAATATTTATTTTACTTTAGAAGCCAGGGCTCCAGTTTAATTCTTTTAGCTCCTCAAAACCCCCTCAAAATAAAAATGTTTTAAAAGCATGCATCTTTTGGGGGAAGCTTATGCATAAGTGAAGATGAAACTGAAATTTTTTATTTATTTTAGCAGGAATTCTGAATCTTGCATCTTAGTAAAGCACGTACTTAAAGCTCATTTTTCTTCCAATTTTGGATGGTAAAGCACACTGCAATCTTTTCTGGTGAAGGCTGTCTTTTAGTTTATACCTTTCTTGGTGGTAAAGTCAATAATTTCTTATTCTGAAAAGTAATATATCTTTTTATCCTAATGTTTCTGCTGTCTTCTAGTGTAATTTGTCAGCTGAGAAAGAGGAAGAGGTTGCATGACTTGCCAATTTTCTGTGAACCATTAGAGAATTGACATATTGGTAAGGTTATCAGTGAGAATGGTTTGAATTAATAAACCAGACTAAAAAATGGTAGCTGAAGATCTGGTAAATGTTTACTCTTTTAATTTCTAAGGCAGCTGTCTAGCAGCGGTGAAGATCAGACTCTTTGAGTGGGTTTAGATAGAGCTAAATCTGGTAGATCATATTTGTCAGCATTGTAAGTTTTGTAATGCAGGGTAGTAGCACCCAACTGTTACTTGAATGGGTTGTTTACTATTTTCTGGTGGCAGAGAATGCCAGTGCTGTAAGCTTAGCTACGGTGCTTGCCTAGCCCAGTCACCAATAGACCTGACGTTTTTCAAAAGCGTTATTCTGTGTATCGTATGAGCACAAGTAAATAACTACTTAGTCCCATGTTGTTCTTGGAAGAGAAGATAGTGAGCAAATGCGTTGATTTTCCCCGAAGAATGAATACAGCTTTCTTCCAGCTATATTGCAGCCCCTTTTCTTAGGGGTCCTGAGGGAGACCTAAGGAGCTGCAGACTGTTTGATTGGTGGCAGCCTCCTTTCAGAGGCTTGCTGCCTTCTTTCATCGCTTGACTGTGTTTGTGCCAGGGAGATAGGAGCGATGAAGTCTCCAGGAAAGAGTCCCCAGGCCCTTCTTCCTCAAGGCCCCTTGGGAACGTGCTGTTATCTCGACGAACAACTTGGCAGGCTTCATAAGATACATCAGCTGTAGAGCAGGCTCTTGTGTTCTCGGAAAACTTCAAAAAGTTGTCCTGCGGCGGCGGTGTTTTCAATTCCTTTCTCAGAATGAAAGTTTGGGTGCTCTGCTTTTGCTCTTGCTCAGCAAGAAAGTTTTCCTATGAGAATCAAGATTCCTGAAGCAGGAAGGCAGTCAAAAACTGTTCTTAATCTCGTTGTATGAAGCTGGACATTGGTGTAGATGTTAGTATTTTTACTGTGATAGCTGTGTATTCTCAGCTACTGGACAATTAGCACTGTGTAATAACTGGAAATGACTTTGGAATTGCTTAGGACAATGGATTGCTAGGAACTCATCTGGGACTAAATTGGTTTGAGGAGTGTAAGTGTCTCTAGGTTCAGAAGGAGAAATTTCTTGGCCTCTCTGGCCAGTCATCAGCATTTGCCCAGTCCTGTTAGCATGCTGATGGTATGGAAGCTGGTCATCCGTGATAGCTTACCATTTACTGTCAGCTTTGTACAGAGATTTTGAAGGAGGGGGGGGAATACCTCTTCTGTAGATGTGGCTGGCAAAAGAGTGTTGTTAAAGACTGCGGTTAAACTAACACTATTAACGAATGTTGTAAAGGTGCCCAGAGATTTGAGATGGTAAGCCATTGTCATCTTCAAAGAGTACACATCTCTGGATGAAGCCCAAATAATTTGTTTGTGATCTGAACCCTCTTTCTACCTTATTTAGGAATATTTTAACAGAAGGGGATGCTAATCAATGGTGACATAGGTCTGCATGAATTTTCACAGCCAAGTTTGGAAACCTTCAGCAGTGTGTTCGAGTAAAGAACATAGCATTCAGCGAAAGAAAGGAACTTCAAGATACTGTACTTCTGAGGATTGGTGGATATATTCGTAAGGCTGTATCCTCAGTTCAAGGGGTTGGAATTAATGGTGTTTTTATTTGATGGGAAATCTGCTTCTGCAGTATTTCACAGCCTTAATCATAAAGTCATTCCCAGAGAATTGTTCTTGAGAAATTCAAATTTATCTGTAAGCTTGATATAGGCGAGATAATGGTGGAATGTGCTTTGAGAGTGAAAAGACTGTCCTGATAGTTCAGTTAGTAATGTAGCAGTGGTTCGACTGGATTTGATAAAGAACTTGCTGCTGAAGAGGTTCTGAAATTTCATTTAGATGCTATCCCAAGAATAAAATCTGTAATTCTGGACTTAATATAGTGTGTACTTTACAGTGCTTGCCATCAGAAGTTAGATTAATAAGCTTAGTCTGTTGTATGCACAGAATTGGAACAAAAGTTTTTACTCCATCCTGTAAGTTTATTTCAAAATATTTTTGAAGTTTAAAATACAGATCCTGATGAGAGTTGTCAGAAATTCACACATAATATTAAGAGGAGGTATATAGGAAAACAGTGCCTTTTATTCTAAAAGAGTAATTGGAACAAAATAGCCATTTTTTAAGTGGATCCATCATTCAGTCGTGTCCAGAACGCTAATGGAAATAAGTAGTTTTAATGGTTTTATCCCTAATGCACTGTAACAGATGAAGGCACTTCTTGCATTTGTTTTGCGTGCTAGGCTTGTTCTCCGTGTAGCTGCTGTAATAGTTTGAGACATCACAGGACTGATGAAGAGAGATTCACATTTATTATCTTCAGTAACTAAGTGTGAAGTTTAATTACATAGTAGAATTTTCAGCCCAATGTAAGCTGCAATAATTTTTCCTGTATTTTCATTAGCTGTAGTGGTTATGCATCATTTTATGCTTAAGCTCTTTTAGATTTTAAGTAACATGCATTGATTAAATATCATTGCAGATAAGTTAGGATGTTAAGGTACCACAGCTTATAGTTTGATGCATTAGAATATAGAAAATGTTTTGACCATGATTCCAAGGTGCGGGTTCTCGTGATAGAATACTCCTGCTGTTTAAACTGATTACCCTTCATATCTATCCTCTTTGTTAGTCAGCAGTTTCAAAGCCAGTGGATTACGTGTCTCTGTGAGCTAGACTTTTTCTCTGTTTAGCCCGGATTTGCCAAAAGCAGGGAAAATTGTTGCAGAGGAGACTTCTGACTCTGGAGAATAATGGAGAATGCAGACTGTGAATTCAAGTTGCAGGGAAAGATGACTTTCAAGTACTGGACCAGCTTGTCACGAGACTGACACTTTCTTCTTGAGTTGGCCTAACTGCTTTTCTCAGCACTGTGTTAGGAAGCAGGATATTAACTGCGAGCTAGCGGGGAGCCCGAGTAGAGAATCTGTCGGAAACAAGCTGTAGCCACCCTCTTTTTCAGTAATTCATAATGCATCTGCAGAACAGGATTGCTCACTAAAAGTACCTTTGGTGTATGTTCTCAATGAAAAAAGGCAATGCTGACAGGATATGAATGAGTGAAATCTCTTCTGTATATAGCTAACAATTATTTCTTTTTAGAAGGATCCCTTTCTGGAAGTGAATCCCCAGACTCAAGTTCAGCTGGACAATTTGAAGCAAAGATGGTGCCATTCCATAGGCAAAGGAGTTTCTGTAGACTGTGCTTTCTGAGTAATCTTCTTTCTCTCCTCCCAGTGAGGAGCTGTCATTTTAAATGCTTCCCCTCATCTCAGCTGTGGCAGTGTGCATTATAACATCAGTATTCAGAAGAATCAAAGCAGTTCTCCAACATGCCAAACCTGTTCAAGCTGATAAAAATAACACTGCGTATTTGATGTGGATAGCTTTATATTTTGCTGATCTCCCTTCTTCTGAAATTCCTCTTCTACTGTGGCTTGATATGTGGGTCTCTGCAAATAGATCCTGGCACTACTTGTTCATATTATTTGTCTGTGATCCACCTTGTTTACAGAGTTACAATCATCATTCTCATATATCCCTAATATACTTATCTTCCTGCTCTGTTGTAATATCTCTGGGTGAAAAGTCATTCCATGGATTTGGTGTAGTTTGCCATCAAAGGTCTAAGTTATTCTTGTCCAACTTATCTTACTGTTGTTCTCAGCGTTTTCTTGCCAGATCTTGAGTCCCTTTGTCTTCATTCGGTACATTGTCTACATTCGGTTACTGAGCTGAGCGATGCCTGTCTCGGCTAGGCTGTCTCCTACGTTTGATCATACGTACGGTCTCCTGAAGGAATGAGTTGAGGTGGCCTCCCATCAGCCCAGTCACTGCTGCTTGCTTTGCCTCAGACCAGCTAGCCTTTCATAGGAGGCCTTCTGCAAGTGCTTCCATAAGGGCTTTTCATAAATACTTCTAGATGGGAATGCAGTTAAGGTGAAGTTAGTTAATGGCTTTAACCTCAGTTAACAATTTGAAAGGGAATTCAGGAAGCTATTCATGTAGGTCACTGCTTGAGAAAGGCTGTTTATATTGCTGAGGCTATCTGAATTTCTGATTGCTGGCTACACTGGCCTTGTTTGTTAGAGGTATTTTCAGTCTTGCCTGTATGGAATCTACTTGGACATATTTTTCTGTGCAGTTCTGAGCATATGAGTGAAATGTTGAGTGGTTGATATGAAAGAGGTGTCTTTTGTAGAGTAGACTAACACCTGCAGGTTTTTTTTTTTGTTCATTATTTTTGACAGACAAAAAGAACAAAATGTAATTACCTTCATTCTAGTGATATGGACAGAAGAACTTGTAATCGGTTTCAGTCTTTCAGGCCTACTGAAACTATTAAGAGAGGAAATAGTTACCAAAATTCCAAAGCATTGTAAAAATACAAGTATATTTGTGCTTATATAGATGGGGAAAGAATTATTTATTTTGCCCTGGAAAGGAAATGAGACCTTCAGTGGAAGAGGGTGAGAGCAGGCTGAAGGGAATGTCAAATTTTTTGTCACTTCTATGATGTTTCCTTTGATATAGCAGATTTTTGAGTGTGTGTGTGGGGGGGGAGTTATGGGAGTAGAAACTGGATGTAATTTTAGTTTGCAAGTGAAGACTGTCTTTACCCAATCTTTTCATTTATAACTTAAATGAAATATTGAAGTCCTGAATGTGCAACTGGTGAAACAGAAGTACGTTGTGGACTGGGTAAGGGTAAATACTGACTAGAATGGCTAAAACCTTTGGTTTTACTAGAATATCGTAGTATTTTATCCTCACACTGAAGCAGTTTAAACAAAAGTTACATATGTTTTAAGTGTTGGGTTGGGTTTTTGTTCTTTTTCAAAATTCTAGATGGTTTTAACGTCTTAGAGATTTCGTAGCAGAAGAATAACTCAGTTCTAGGTTTTGAATTTTTTAGAATACATATCAGTAAAATCTAAAGCCTAGGTAACTTAAACCTGTTAACCCCTAAGTCTTCCCTCTTGAAAAAATAGCTTTGTTAGCAATGAACGTTTTAAGTTTTCTGCCTTATGAAATGCATCAAACTATCCACTGTAGTATCTGAATGTTGATCAGTGTGTTTATTTTATGCTACTGAGACAGAAAAGTGCTGCTGTTAAGAGGCAGAAAGAACTGAGAGAGAGAATTTAAGTGACTTGCACGTACTTGTATGGAAAGTTTGTTAGGATGAGGCGATAAGTTATTTATTTATTTTCTCACCACCACCTGAACAGTCAACCGTTAAGTTTGACAGTGGTTTGTCAACATTTACTACTTTTATGTCTGTTTAATAGAACTTTCTAAAGCCAATGATAAACTTGTTTTAGGACACAATCATTTCTGAGAAGGATTTACTTCTTCTGTCCTTAAGTTGTCAATTGTAGCTGTGTTTTGGATGTAATTGGGAACTTCAAAAAGAATCACAATGTAAATATATAGTTTTTGCTTTGGTTATAATTTTTGAATAACTCCCCAAACCAGAGGAGAAAGTAGAATTTTATAGATGGTTCAAGTCTTTTCAGGTTTTTATGAACCAGAGGGAAATGAGGGCTTAAGAGAAGTATGAGGTTTACAGCACAAGAAGAGGTTTACTTAAGTATCCCAAAAGCACAAAAGTTTGTCAGACTCCTTGTATTTTGGTGATGATTTTTCTAGAACTCTGAGTGCAATGACTGGCTGGGGAGTGGCTGCATGTAAATTGTCAGCATTTACTGAATAATAGCTAAATACTGTTGAAAATGAAACCATCGTAGTTATTTTTAATAATGAGTAACCTTGTCAGCTGCACCTTATCAACTAGATATTTATTTCTCGTAACATGGTGTTTAACAGTTTTCAGTGATCAGGCTTCTGAGTCCCAATGTGATGGCTGGTACTGATCCCCATGCCCCAGGCTGGTTGATGTAGGAAGTGTAGCACTGAAGGAAAGACTGAGATAAAGAAGCACTGTTGCTGCTGAATGGACAACTCAGTGTTCGGTATTTAATGTTCTTGAAAGTGGTGGGTGGTTTTTGGCCATTTTGATTCCTATATGACACATTAGGTGCTCTCTTGTGGAAGACTAATACTGAAATGTTTCTGCTTTATGTTGCACTTTTTTACAGAAAGCCCTGAGTACGGTAGCATTAATACATCTTAATAAAGGGCGAGGAAGCGCCTGACCAACTTCAAGGAAGCTTTCAGGAGGCAAATTGAACTTCTGTGTTAGCTTCCAGAGTTGGGGGTTTTTCAGTCAGAAAGGCAGCCAGTGAAGTTCAGTGCAAGAGCCCATATACTTTCACCACAACCAAAATGTAGGTAAGAGAACTCATATCTAGACCTCTCGGGCCCGGTTTGTGGTCGTGAGGTGTAACTCCATCTCCGAAGTTTTGATACTGTGAAAAAAGATAGCATTTATACTCAGGAATGTTATTTTCTTTAGCAGGTGTATGTGTTCAAGTTTTTATAAACTTTGTTCAGAGGTTTATCTTAAAAAGCTCTAGAAAATGATGGTAAAATATGTTTGGAAGCCTGGTTTCAGCTTCTAGGTATTTCTTTCTAAGGAGATAATGTTCTAGAATTTCTTGAAAATTTGAAGATGCAGACATGCTGAGATTTCTGTCAGAGGAGATGCATTTTTCTCCGGAACGCTTAATCCTTTGTTTTGTAGCTGATTTATAATTAAGCTGTGTGGCTGAAGCACCGTTTCTGATTTGGGAGCTATGGAGCTGCAAATTGTTGGTTGCTGAATGGCATTGTAGGGAAGTATAGCTATATGCATGCTTAATCTTATTCTTTTCTAATTTTCCCAGGCATCTCTTTCTTTATGGATGATGTGTATTAGAAAATGAATATTGGGCAAGATGGAGTTGGTCTTAGGAGTAGAGAGGAAACATAAAGGGAGATGTGCCTATGCTCTATGCCTTGCAAACTGGTTCATAGGCATAATGTATTAGTTTCATGTGGGTTTCTTGTTTTCTAAAGGCATTTAATAGACTAATGAAGTCATTTAGACAGGTACTCTCATATTGTGCAGAATCATAAGCAGCTCTGCCCAGAGAATCTGTAGCTTTAAGTATTCTTTTCCTCTGAAACGATGGCTTTTGCCACGTCCTGTGTCTGTCTCTGTGGCATTAGCGATAAGAAAATGATTTTAAATAATTCCTAGAAAAAAGAATGAAGGTGAAAGTTGAAAACTTGAAATGAAACAGAAAAAGACAAGCAATCCTGTAAAATTTAGAAACTCTTAATTAAAATTGAGACAGCATAAGATGTTATAATCTTGCATTGGTTAAGCTACCACGTTAATTTGTAGGCCGTCTTTATGCTAGGAAAACAAAGCCTTTTATCAGTGATATAGCTCGATTGGAGAGAGCCTTTTTGGAAAACTGGAGACAAAAGTTCAAGAACATATCCCTCTGTGTCACGTAGCTCTGCTTTCCTTTGTGTTTGAAATAGCATTAACGTGTTTTTAAAGAACACTAAGATAACTTTAAAAGTTATCTTAGTAAAACCTGAAATGTTATCTGATCTTGTATTCAGTAAGTTGAATAAGACTTTGTAATAGTGATGAGATGGGGGATGGAGTGTGAGGTAAGCATTAATATTGCTGTAACAGAATTATTTTTGATCACAAAGATGGAAGATGAAGAAACATTTCAAGTTTAACGTTGGGTATCTTTTGTCTTCTATGCTAACGTGCCCTAAGACTTTAAGAATAAATTTCTGTTTCGCCTCCCTCCCAGGTCCACTTTAGTACTAAGACAGAGGTTGATGGTGACACGTTAGCTGTGCCTGTACATAAATACTTTTTGGCTGTGAATGTGTGGCTTACATTAGAAGTGGTGAAGATTAATGGGTTTTCAGTGAGAATAGCTTAAGTAATTTAACTTAAGCAAGTTCGAATTATAATTTTGTCTGCGAAACAGTGATGCAACGTAGGAATTTTGTCAAAGCGTCTTTGTTGCTCCTGATCCCTGAGTGGTGAGAGCTGATAGTCACTCGCTAATGCTCTGACAGTGATATCGGCCTTTTTTGTGTGGATATCAGTGTCAGTGTACATCTAACATTTGCAGTGTGTGGTTAAATTTTAACTGTCCTTGACTGAGACAGAATTTAACTAAAACTCTACAGGCAAAAATTTTTACTCCTATTTTATGGGCAATTTCTTTTCTCTTTTTTTTTTTTTTTGAAAGGGAAATAATAGATGCTTGTTACTAGAGAAGACGGACAATACACAATGAAACTGGGCTTTAGACTGAAATTTCGTAAGAAACTAGCATTTGTTGGCAGAAGAAATATCCTGACTAACGATAAGAGGGGGGCATTGCAAACAAATGCAGTCTTTATACAAGACTAAATTTAACTTCTGAGGAGGAATGTAACCATCATAGAAAACATGTTACTATCCTCATGAATAACTTTGCAGAATATTCTTATTGAGAATGAAAATGAAGCTTTTAATTAATGTGGCTGATAAGGGTTAGGGATTTTTTCAGTTTCCATCTTATTTGCAGTTTCAGCCAGTGCTATTTAAATTAGGATAGAACGCCCTTCGGTGTTACTGTCAAACCTTAAGCATGCGTTATTTTACTTGTTGGTTTGTAAAAGATATAACCAATTGCAGTGCAATTGCTTTCTGGTGGTGTGAGGAAAGGAGGATCAATTGTTGACAAAAGTGAAGGCAACTGTCCTTTATCTAGGTTAAGTGGAAAGTCCAAAAAGTTTTCAGCTGCGTTGGATTTCTCAGCTGTCTGGCTGCTAAAGCATACATTAAGCAAGGTACAGCATTCGGCACGAGTAAGCCGCAAGGGTTTGCGAGCTGCACGTAGGCTTGCGGCCCTGGAGAGCGCTCTGTAGATTCATTTTGAATGGGGCTGCTCCAGCAGAGCTGATGCTGGGCTGAAACAGTGGAGTCGAGGAGCGAGCTGCGTCCACGCAGCCTACTTAGGGTGCCTCTGGGCTGTGCGGGTCCGCTGGCAGCACTTCCAGGGCGCGGAGTGCAGCGGAGGTGTGCTTGAACTTGGGTCCACCAGCACTTGCTAACTCAGGCTCCCTGCTTCCGGAAAGCAGCTGTACTGCCTCAGACTCCAGGCTGGCTTTGCGAGCTGTGCAGCGGCCGTGCTCGTATCCTGTGATTGCAGAGGACCGGCTCAGCCTGTGATTGCTCTATACATAGCATTCACTTCAGGTGTCTCTCCATGTGTGGCACAAGTCTTCTGCCCATGGGTAACTTAGAGTTGACTAAATTCTGAGTCATGAAACAATATTCATTGATTTAAGCAGTTGTTCCTTGTTCTGTTTTTTGTTTGGACTTTTTTAGTTTGCTTGCTGAATAGATTCTGCCATTATGGTGTTGCTGTCAATGATTCCTTCACAGTTGCCATGTTTCCTTTATAAACAAGATTAAAAATTCAGTAATTTCACTAACTCTTAGCTATACTAGTCCTAAGCATGATTTGAAACATTAGTAGACTGAAAGAAAAAAGTAGCTTGTTGATTTGTCAGTATTTTTTGGTGCCAGATATTAGCATGGTGTCTACCCAAAGTTTTTGATATTTTTGTTCAATATGACAGTCTTTTGTAATCAAATAAGCTTTGATTCAGTTTAGAGAGAAGAGGCAATGCCTTTTTACTTTATCTGGCAGAACATATAGAATTATAGCTAATTTCCTTATGCTGCTTCACAGTTTTTCTTGCATCACGGCACAGTTTGCATAAAAGTGATCACTCTGGTTGTATAAGGTAGAGTATGATTTGTTTGTTTGTTTTTTCCCCGCAGAAATACTATGAGAGCATGTAACTATAGAGCTTTGCTTTTGTGCATTTTAGATCTGAATTAAGAATCTAAACAAGTATAACCTGACTTCAATTTGCAGGACAGAGAAACTCACCCACAGAAAATGGGACCATCAGTTTTGGGATGAGTAACTTCTAACTTCTGGAGACTGGATATTTTTCTTTGTCTTTCTCTCTTCTCTGCAATCTATCATGTGCTAGTATGGATTAATGAATTTTCTTGGCAGATAAGTTTTTATAGGAAATCTTTGCCTCCCGTAGTCACCGAGATGTTGCCTGAGGCATGGTACCCTTTACTGGGACATATTTTATAGATTAAAAGGTGAAGTAGGGATAGGAAACAAAGGTCACATACTATTCTCTCCCTGTGTCTCCCTCTGTTCAGAGACTAGTGAGAATGGCTTGTGTGTTCCTTCATGCTGTCCAGCACGCATCCGATCTGTCGGTTTTCCGTTCAATTGCAGTGGAAGGCCCAGTTTCCTTGAGCACTATTTGTTACTCTGGAGAAAAAGAGCGAGGGGGTCCCTCCTCTGTTCTGAAGTGGAATTTCTCTTTTCTCCACCTGCCCTCTTTCTTTCCTCACTCTTCTACAGGGGCTCTTCTGTCCTATTCAAGAGATTTGGAAGAAAGAGCTGCATTGGCTTTTATCAGATGAGCTTTAGTTTAGCAGTCTCTGTAGCTGAAAAGAGACAGTGAAATATATCATCCAGGGCAGAGATGAGAATGGGGAGATAAGAGTCAATTTTAATGATTATTCACGAATCCTTGAGGCCTCTGTGTTGACTTGCAATAAAGGAAATGCAATACTCAACAGCTTGAGTCTGAGGATGTGATAAATGATGTTTCTGTTGTGTCTGAGTCTCCAGTGGACCAAAGCTTTGGGTATTCGTATCCTGTTAAACTTTACAGTTCCGAACGGGAGGAAAAAAAATCTCATGACAGCTGATATTACTTTTGTGGTATTGTGGGTATATATTTATTAGTGGGAGGAAAAACATGTATTTTTCTGAATTTAAATTCATGGTAGCAAGTGAATGCTTTAAAATTAAAGAAATTGGGTAGAAGAGTTTTAATATATAAATTAATTAAGTATAGGACTTTACCATGCATTTAGCAGTATGTAAATAAGTAATATAACAACATCTTTGTGAGTTTTATGTTAAATTCTGTTCTTTTTTTTTTTTTTAATTTATATTTTCATTTACTTATGCTTTATTCATCAGAGAAAGCAACCAGTGAGATGAACACTGCAGAGGACTGGGGCCTCATCTTAGATATTTGTGATAAAGTTGGACAGTCACGCACAGGGTAAGTAATTTTAGAGTTTTTGCCCCCCAAAACTTGAATTTTATTTCTTCATTCTTCCTTATAAAGACTTTCTAGGTGCGAGGAATGACAACTTTGTTACCTTGTGTAAGCTTTTGCAACTTTTGCCGAATTAACTTACTACAGAGTCAATTTACTACACGTACAAGGAAGATATACGGGCAGAAAATCCTTACATTTTAAAGTTCTTTTGGAGATACTAAATGATCTGCTAAAATTAGTATTTGCATACAGCAGTTTTTCACTGATGTAACAAAAAAGTAATACAATGTGTTTTAACAGTGTCACTGTAAACCCAGGAGAAGTCATTAGGGTTTTTTTTTTTTTCCCCAGCAAATCATAGTTTAAGTTGGAAGCAACCTAACTCCCTTGGTGAAAACTCCCTGGCCTTAACTCCCTTGCTGAAAACAGTCAGGACCACGTCCACTAGTCCTGAACACCCCCAAGCACAGAGTTTCTACAACCTCACTGAGTAGCCTGCTCCAGTATTTAAACGGCCTTATGATAAAATTTTCTTTTCCTACTGTCTAAACAGAATTTTCCCTGTTCCAGCTTGTCTGTTACCTCTTATTACTGTGCACCTCAGAGGAGACTCTGGCTCCATCTTTGTATCCTCTGATCAGGTAGTTGTAGACAGCAAAAAGGTTCTCCCCGCCTTAGCCTGCTCTTCTCCAAACCAAACCTAGCTCTCTGGCTGTCCTCGTACATGGTGTTCTCCAGCCCCCTGACCATCTTGATGACCCTCCACTGGACTTGCTCCAGTATGTCAGTATTCTTCTTGTACTGAGGAGTCCAAAACTGGATGCAGTACTCCCGATGCGATCCTGAAAGTGCTGAATAGAGGTGAAGGATCACTTTCCTGGCCCTGCTGGCAACGCTCTTACTGATACAGGCCAGGATGCGGTTGGCCGCCTTTGTTGCCAGGCCACCCTGCTAAGTCATGTTGTCCACTGTGGCCCCCCACTTCCTTTTTTGCGTAGCTGTTTCCTAGGCAGCTGGCCCCCAGGCTGTGCTGGTGCAGTTTGTCCCAGATGCAAATCCTTGCACTTGCTCTTGTTGAACTTGATGAGGTTCTGGTCAGCCTATTTCTCTGTTCTATTTCTCCAGCCTGTTCAGGTTCTTTTGAATAGCAAGCCCTGCCCTCCGGCATATTGACTGCTCCTCCCAATTTGATGTCATCAGCAAAATTGTGCAGAGTGCGTGCCCTCCCAGCATCTAGGTCATTAATGAAGACATTTGGCAGTACTGATCCTTGAGGGACCGCACTATTTACTGGCCACCAGCTGGACTTCGTCCTGCTGTTCACAAGTCTGAGCACGGCAATCCAGCCATTTTTCCACCTAACTGATCATCTGTTTATTCAGCCCATGTTTTCACCAGTTTGGTGATAAGGATGGGAGACTGTGTCAACAGCCTTGCAAAAATCAAAGGTATACAGCCCTTCCCTTGTCCAGACCACCAGTCACTATGTCACAGAAAGCCATGAGGTTGTATGTTTCTTCCTCTTGTTTTGACGAGCTTTTCTCTGACATCAGGGCTTCGATAAACAGGCATTTTGAAAATGTGATATTGAATGAAACATATCTTAATATGGGCTTCTTTAATGCTTCTTTTGTCGATTCCTTACTGAACTCCGTCATAGGCCTTATGCATGGCCTTATTTTTTGGACTCGAAAAGTTAGAATATAATTTGAATTGGCAAATAATACAGTTACATAATTTCAATATGTTTAGAGTATTTATATTCAGTGTTGTTTTAGAATTTGGAAATGTGTTTTTAATGCATCTTCCCCAAGTGGTCTGTGTAACAGTTCACTTTTAAGAAACAGCTTCAAAGAGATATGCCTATTGCTGCTGTTTAGTGAAAGACTTCTCTGAGAGGGATGTGGATTGCTTTTAAGAGTGCAGGAAACAATATGGATGCCAGGTAACAAACTCCCACCTGGGATTTTGTTCCAACGGACAGGTCAGCGAATAAGCTTATTCCTTGGGATCAGAGATGATCTCAAGAGGAGTATTTATGAATCGCGTGACATATTGAGACTCCTATGCTGCAGCGTAAAGTTCTAGTTAAGATAAAAGCTGGTAAGTTGTTAATATATGCCACCCTAGTCTCTGTATATAAAAACTGTATTCCTGCCCCTTATGTCAGTTGATACTATTGAAGGCTTCTGTATTCTATTTAATTGGCTTCTACATATGCGGAATTTAGCCTAACAGTGATTTATCCTGAATGGTACTCAAGTGCATCTAGCCACAGGAGAGACAGGTCCTAGGGAGTACAGGCAAAACTAGAGATCTCTGGCAACATATAGCTAAATTTCTCTGGGAATAGCTGGAATTTCTGTTACGATTGTTTCCTGTTTAAAACAGTGGGTTTTTTTCCCCCCGTTTAACCTTTGTAATACTTAGTCTGCTTGTAGTAGCAAGCTACCAGCTGACTCTTCACTTAAAATAAAATTTTGGTAAGATTTGCTGATAATGGTGGGTTTTTTTCATCTTTGTTTTGATGGATTATGTCAAATTATACAGGAAGGTAAAATAAATGGAAGTTCCCTATTAAGAATTTTAACTGTTTTTAACTCCCCAGCAATCTAAGGTCCTGTGACGAGGATCCTAGTCTTCTACATTGGGATCTGTTTTAATCTTTTCACCAATTCTAATCCAATACAAGTTACATCTTTTTTTTGGTTTTGGGCGCAAGTTTAGGTAATAATCTCTGCTCTATGGGTTTTCTTTTGTACAAGTCTAAATTCTGATGTGCGCCTGTGGCATTTTAAATGTGGATAGTCATATGCCTAAAGCCACAGAAGACTAGAGGGACTGTTTTCTGTATTGCAAAAGAAATTGCAGTTTGTTGTTACGTAGTTATATGACACCTTGTCTCATTTAGGTCTGCCCACACCTTATGTGGATCTAGGGTAATTGTTGAAGCCTGTTTAGCTACAAAGAGGTTTCATGTTTTCGCTAAAGATAATTTAGCTACAATTCAGTAAATGAATTTCTAACTGAACTTATACACTTGCACTAGTGTTGCACTGTTTATACAGTTGCACTAGGTTTTTTTTTTTTTTACATTGTCATACTTTGATAATATAGAATCACCAATACTACAAATTTAATCTTTCTTCCCTTTCCTCAATCCAATGAGCAAAGTACTCTGTTTCAGCAAGTGGGAATTCCACTGAATCCTTTTCTTTGATTATTTTACAGTGATCTAAAATTTGTTTAACTATGAGACTTTTCAAAGATCTGTTGCATATGATAACTGTGAGCTTTTTTGCGTGCCATTTTTGAGGAATGCTGGTTATATTTAAAACTGTTCAGTGAGCAAGCCTGCCTTTTCAACACAAAAGCTTGATTAAAACATAATGTGAAGTTCTACCATTAGAGGTGATGTGCTTTTCTGTTGTTATGCCTCATTCTTCAACACTTGTGGTTTATTTCAAAAGCTTTGATCATCTTTGACTTGCATATTAAATTATCTGACTACAGGAAAGGTATAAACAGTGTTGATACAGTGTTGGTTTTCTGCAATGGAAATGCTTATACAACTGGAGCCGTAGTTTATGAGCTCTTACTAAAATAATGTTATGAAATTGGAATGAGTCATTAAGCAGAATAAAAGGGAGAATTAAAGGCCACGTGTAATATGTTTAAGCATGAAGCACCTGTTTCGTTTCCCATCCTTCTCTTCCTCACTCACTTCTGGTTCAGTGTTAACTGATTCCTGAACCCCGTTCTGCTTGCATTTGACTTTGAGATGGTTGTACCTTTTGCATTTATGTATTAAGTTAATAAGATATATCTGCATTCATTTTAAACTATCACTACTGCAATTTTTCTCCAGCAGTGTTACTTAGTAAAAATAACAGGCTGAAAAAAATGAAGTTAGCGTACTGGAAGAAGACTTCAAATGGTGGAAAAGATGGAAATATTTACTGTAGTACTCTGTATTTAATATAAAAACAAAACAAAAAAACCAAAAAACCCACCCAAGAACAGACAGAAAAGCATCATTCACAAATGACTTGTCTGCTATTACTGTGTCTGTAACTTTGACCTGATTCCTTAGGGTTTTATCACTGCCTCAGTGAGTCAGTGTTCTGCTTAGATGGTTCTCCTTTCATTGTTTTTGTGCCTGCTCATACAAGAGAGGACGGTAAGACTACTTTCTTGATAGTCTTCCAAACTACCTTCTATTTTTTTTTTCTCCCAATCAAATTGCCCAATACAAGCAGCATTTTACCTAGTTAAAGCTATGTATGCCTAGTGCACCAACTATTAAGCTCTTTGACTAGTTTGTTTCAGGAATAACTGAATAACTGAGTCACTCAGATAATAAGTGAAAAATACATTTCCAAAACTGTGAAATGTTTTGCGCAGAGTAGTATTTCAGATTCCAGTTACTGTTTATTTTATCTTTGTTAAATAAATATAATAAAATTACTTGTGAATCAAATGCTTTATTTTTACTTTATAAAACCCAAACTGAAATTTATTGTGAATGCTTTTAGGATGTGTGAGTGCATAATACTGTAGCTTCTATCTTACCTTGCCCTCTTTTCTCTGTACCAGTTTGTTATTCCTGATCACTGTGCTGCCTCTGAAATTTGGGTTATAAAACTTCTGGAACAGAACTGTGGCCTAATATTTATATAGCATGCTCTGGAGAGCTGTTTAATAAATTGCCGAATAAACACAATTGTGTTCATGTGGAGTGCATGCCTTTCCTCTGATTTCTAAATAGTACTTCTCATAATTTATAGACTAAATTGTATAATGAGTTAATTTGAAATAAAAATAGGATTTCAGTGCTGTCTAGAATAAGGATTCTTAGTCTATGAGACTAAGCATTAGTCAGCTTAATGTTAGATACAGATGTAACATAAAGATTTTTTTTAAATATTTGAACATGTTAAAACGTTTAGTAGAAGCAATCACTGACAGTTAAAAATATATATTTGTCCACTTATCTGGAGTTTCTATGAATTACTGAGTTATTGTAAGTTTTGAAATTTGTGCTTGACACATATGGAAGATTGCTTGGTGATGAGGCTTTCTTGTTACTCTATATTTTTTAAATAAGACTTTGAATTTTCTTTTGTTTTATTAACCGTAATAGGAAAGGTTAGGTTAATGGTCCTGTTCCTGGACCGTTAAGCTTTTGAGCCTGCATCCTACCTTTTTAAATATTGCCTTAACATTAACGATCGTACTCTTTTTTGTGCTTGCCCTCATAACACATTAGTAGGCCTACTCACAAGTTAGCGCTTAAAAAGCAGTTATTCCTGAAAGATTTATCATGTGTTTTTTCTCGGGTAAAGTGAACATATGAAGAGTCTTAGATAATGAATAGATAATGGACAGTATTTGTCTTATAACCTTCATGTCTGTATTGGACCATTAATGAGTAGTAAGTTTCACTTATCTTTTGATCAGCATAAATAAAATAATCAGTTACATGAAGGTATACACTGAGTAACATGTAGTCTTACTATGTGGCAGCGTTTTCTATAATTAGTGCTACTAAATATGAGGTGGACATTTCTGTATAACGTAGACACTGCCAAATATAGTATAGCCAAGCAGTGGTGTAACATATACCTAAGTTTCGTGTTAGTTCTTGGATATCAGTGCAATATAAAACTAATTTTGTGTGTGTGTGGAGGGGGGAACTGCTGTAAATAATCCAAAAAAATGAAAATCCCTTACTTGAAATTCACGCTTCTTTTTTCCTCTTTTCGTTTTTAATTTGGAGTGAGGAAACAGTAAGAATCTCTTCAGGTTTATTCAGTAGATAATGCTTGCGTGCCAGTGATAGTTCTACCCTAGACTCACTCAGCCTTCTGCCACCTCTACAGACAGAACAAACAAACAAAGGCACACAGGTTTTAATAGACCAAACTATCCTAAACTCTCATTTTAAACTGTTTCTTAAATTTCCTTTTCCCATTATTTCTATCTGCTACAGCATAGGTAAAACTTGCATTCTGTATTTAAGAGTTTTGAAACTTAAATACAAAATTCAAGTGCATTTTACGTACAACTTCTGTGTAAAATTCTGTATGTATAAAATTCTTCTGTAAATTCTATATTAAACTTGAATTCTGTATTTAATAGTTTTGAAACTTATATATAGAATGTGTAACAGTTCTTTAGCACTTGTTGGTTCACTTTTCCGAATGTTAGACTATAGATTAAAATAGAATCTATGAGGAATGTAGTGATAATAAATAAACAAACAATCCCCCAAAACCCAAAACTGTTACAGAGGGCTGGTGGTAGTTTGTATGTAGGCAGCTAATCTTCATCTGTTATGAAGCATCTGAGAATACAAATATACTATTGAAATATTGACTTATGTTCATTTACTTGTCCTACAGATAAAGGGAGATGTTACATTTTGATATTAGATACTTTAATAGATGTGTTTTAAAAAGAAATTAAATGCAAGGAGACAAATTTGATTTAGCAAAAAACTATTTTCATTAAAACTAGGCTATGAGTTTTGAAATATGTGATTACATGAAAATATGATTTATATGAAAGTTTCTGTGCTATGAATTTTTTCTAAAGAGTAAAAATGAAGTATTTAATGGAGGTGCATGACTATGGAGAGTTATAATCAAAAATAAATATAGCTTACTGACACATTGTGATAATGAAGAAAACTAGCAATTCTACAGATAGAAATGACTAGAACTGTTAATGCTATAGTTCTTTTAATTGTAACATTAAAAAAAGCTATTAAATAATTTATTGACCTTATTTGGGAGAACTTGCTGTCTACTATTAGCCTTTTCATGCATTGAAATCTGTGCAATAGGAAATGTTCTTTCCATTACGTTATTTTCAAACTGTCTTGTGTTTCTTTAGGCCTAAGGACTGTCTTCGTTCTATTATGAAGAGAGTGAACCATAAAGATCCCCATGTTGCTATGCAAGCATTAACAGTAGGTGACTTTTTAATGTATTCTTTTTCCTTCCTGAAAGGTTACGTTGCAAAAAGTTTCACTGAGTTCTGATCTCTTTCTCTTCAGCTTCTAGGAGCATGTGTATCAAACTGTGGTAAAATCTTTCATTTAGAAGTCTGTTCAAGAGATTTTGCCAGTGAAGTAAGCAATGTGTTGAATAAGGTAATGTATTGCATCGATCTGTAGGATTCATATAAAAGCTGAATTAGAGAATTAAGATAATCTAGAAGTAGAGCGGAACCTAATTCTGGAAATTTTGGGGGCGAGGGGGATACAAGATTACTGGGATGACAGTCAGTGGATAAAAGCTTCTTTATGGCCACTTCAAACTACAGTTATTTACATATTCTGTTCACTGCGGGGGAAGAATATATGCAGATTCATTTTAACATTAAGTAAAAACCACGAAACACTAAATGCAGATAGGTAGTGAAATGTAGGCGATACAGGACTTTTCTGTAACTTTTTGTTTTCCTCTATTCTGAGTAATGTACATATTGTTTAGATGCTATTGCTGAAGACAATCAAACGCAGTGCTGAATAGTCATATTCTATATTCTCCTTTCTAACAGATATATCCCTTAGTGATACACCTGACTGTAAAATAAAGTTTCTATATAGACAGTAATAATGGGTGTCTTTCTATTGAGCACGAAACAACAATAATTGAGAAATTACCTCCGTGTTTTCAAAATTTGACATTAGATATTAGACAAAGCTATCTGAAAAAATGGGAGTTGCAAAGTTAAACTGGAAAACATATTTCAGTTTAAAATTGCCACATTAAAAAGAAGAGTTAATATTGATACCACCTTAACAATGAGGGTTATGTTTCTCGCTATATATACTTATGTATTTTAACCAGCTATGGTTAACCATTTACACATTCTTTACCATAACTTACCCAGTGTGCTGCAAAAGAGAACTGCAATTTGGACTAGGAAATTAAGAGAATTTGAAGGACTACAATTTTATTATTTCATAATCTAATGTGAAATTAAGGAATTAAGAAAAGATTGCTGAATTATTTAACTAGTTTCTGCTATTCTCTAGGGTCATCCAAAAGTCTGTGAAAAGCTGAAAGCTCTTATGGTGGAATGGACAGATGAATTCAAGAACGACCCACAGCTTAGTTTAATATCTGCTATGATAAAAAATCTTAAGGAACAAGGAGTTACTTTTCCAGCTATTGGTTCGCAGGTATAATAAATCTTGTGGTTATTCTTAAAAGGAATCAGAAATTCTTTTTATCCACAATTCTGTATTCTGCAGTTTGTAATCATGAATTCTATAATGCATTTGGCAAACAAAATGAAATCTCTGTCTTAAAAATGTTCCTTTGAGGGATGAAACGCTCCGGTTTACTTTTGATTGTTATATCGCAGATGAATACATATCAAAATGTAGTGGTGAATGTAATACGTTGTCACAGTTTTTCTCTGAATCCACTTTAACATCTTTTTGCTTTTGGCTAGGCTGCTGAACAGGCAAAAGCGAGTCCAGCTCTAGTTGCCAAAGATCCTGGTACAGTAGCTAACAAAAAGGAAGAGGAGGATTTAGCTAAGGGTGAGTGTGTTTACTTGATGACCTAATCAATTTAATGAAAAATATCTAATAAAGCAGGAAAAAATGTTTTGCCTCCTTCCTTGCTGTGAATAGTATACTTTTCGATTGTGGTTATGATTTCCATTCCCTCTCTTCTGTTCAATTCTTAGAGGGTTAGAGATCAAAATTACTCTATAGGTAAGACCAAGTTGAATAATTCCCGATCGTTTTTTTTTCCTTGACCTTGCCAAACTGAAATAACACTGTAATAGTCTGCTAAATTTGATGTTAAGGACGTGCTCCATTAAGAAAATGTTTAGTACAAGTTCTGCATTTACATTTTTCTCTCTTCCTGGGGCCAGTGAAACACATTTATTTGGAGTTTAAACATCTGATGGCAGCAGATGATAATATTTGTAGCATAAGTGGTATACAAAATTGGATTCAGTATTTTAGGTACACTTTGAACTTTATTTCTTTGTATAATGCTTCCTTTATACTTAAAGAACTTTAAGCCTTTGGTTGTTCTAAGCATAATGTTTGTTAAATGTCTCACTGTGGCCCCGGAAAACAACTGTGGAATGCTTGCTTTTGATTTACTGTTATATCAAGGCATATGTCATTTACCAATCCTACGCCAGATACGTGCAAAGAATTATTCTCAAAGTGGATTGATCCTCGTGATGTAGTTACTATTTTTTGAGGTCAGACTTTGCAGCAGCAGCAAAAGGGATAAAAGGTTAGCCCCTGTACACAGTACAAGCTTTGGGCTTAAAGCTGTAACAAAGGCTGTTCACTTGGGTGCGTGTAACTAATGAACCTGACAATGGGTATGTAAAATCTTCATAGCATGAATAGAGTTTTTGTTTGGTGGATGTTTGCAATTTCTCGCCTGTGATAGATAAATTCTTCAGCTGTTATTCTTCAGATGTCACATAGTATAGCTTTGTTTTTTACTTAAACCCCTGTTGGGCCATCTGTATATGTTGTCAGTAGCCCCTTCAACGGTAGAGTCACCAAAGTTTGGCTTCCTATGGATGCAAGGCTCAAGGCTGAGATTTCTATGTGGGTTCTTCATTGTTTATTTTCCTGTGATAGTCTATCATTTCTTGTTTTTGCGTCCTCACCTCTGTCCAATCTCATACATACATGGTCGTCTATTTCATAGACTTGGAGTAGCTTAATACGATTGACACCATTTTTTTTATTTCTTTTTTTCTTTATTTTCCCCTCACTCAAGTTTAATTGAAAAAGGCCAAGAGGCTCAAGATTGTTCAGGGAGGGATAGGGAGAGAAAAAGGATGGACAAATAGACAAGCAAAAGCACATAACTCTTGCTTCTTTAGGAATCCAGGCTAAAAACTCCAGATCTGACAGAGAAACACTGTGAAACAGCTGTATCTTTTCATGATTTCAAGCAATCTGGTATAAGTTGAACATCATTTATATACTAGTAAGAATTTAAATATTGTCTATCAGTCCAAGATTGTAATAAAAAAGAATTACAAAACGTTAAAATTCTATGTTTCACAGTTTATTCAAAGGGTTTAGCCCTATGTGACTTCACTGAATTACCCCGATTTTTGCTCGAGTATTCCTCACTCATCCAGGTCCTGTCCAAGTTGAAAACCTTGGTAGATCTTTTGTTAACATCAATGGGGGCTCGCTAATTTTAAAATATCTTTTGTTTTTTATGGTCATTTCCAAGTGAAAGGAAGAAATTGGTTATGATGCAATAAGAATGGAATTATACTGAAAGTTTCTATAGAATTAAATTTTCAAATCATTCAACACATTTATATTTAGAGTTTTAATATGAATATCTTCTTTTGTAGCTATTGAACTGTCACTAAAAGAACAAAGGCAGCAGCAAGCAGCACTTTCCACTTTGTATCCGAGCACCTCAAGCCTTCTAACAAACCACAAACATGAGGGCCGAAAGGTTCGTGCTATCTATGATTTCGAGGCTGCTGAAGACAATGAATTAACGTTTAAAGCTGGAGAACTTATAACTATACTTGATGACAGGTAACTTGTATAGGTTGCATACTAGAAAATTATCTTTAGACTTGCACTGTTTGTGTTTAATTTTTTAAAATGTTAAATCATCAATCTCAACATCTGATATTTATTTCATTTGTAATTTTCACATTCACGCTCTGATGTTCCCATTATGCTTTTCAAGGGTGGATTTTCACTCTGTAACCAAATTCCTTGACTCATAACTTTGTAGAGAGTTTTTAATAGGGAAATAAAACGATTTCTAAATTTTCTTGATTTGCCCTTACCATTTTTTATTGTATTGTTTTTCTTTTTTCTGAGGTGTATATTAGTGCTAATGAATTATTTTGAGTATTTCACACTCAACTCCTGAGGGTTTCAGCCAAATTTGGGTTTGAATAGATGCAGTAGAAGATTGAATAAGTGTATTAAAATTATGGCAATGCAGCCTATATTTTATATATACTTTCCTGTTAAAATTGAAAGCTTAGAATTAAATGGTGCTATCTTTTTGTAAGTTGGAGCTTACTTTTCACGTCATCTCTAATGTTCTTTTCGTTTATGACAGCACTAGTCTATCTGGATCCCTTCTTTATCCAGAGAAGAACCATTTTAGGATTGATTGTCTTTCTGTTTTTATACATGAATTTGGCATTCTTTTGCATTTTCTCTCTCGCTCCCTCTTTCTCTCTCGTATATTCATAAAACAACCGTATTGCTCTCATTCATATAAAATATCAAAAAATTTCATTCAGCACTTAAGCTATATTACCTCTTACTGCTTTCTAGGTTCATAGATTCCAACTCTATAATTGCATTCTGCTTTGCTAAGGTACCATGGGTGGTGATGGATGCTGATAGCAATACTGTCAGGAGCAAATCTGTGTTTAAGTACTGAAGTATATTCTAAGGTTTTAATGCAGTGAGACCTTGCTTGCTTTAAAACAAGTCTTGGCTCCTGTGGCTGTCTTGGCCAAAATCCTCTTAAGTATGCAATCCCTGGCAGAAAAAGTGGTCTTTCCAGAATGGCAGATTTGTTTTGCTGACTCAACATATGCAATATCAGCAAAAGCATTTTGCAAAAATTAAATATACATTTGAACTTTATAGAGCTAACATTTCAAGTTCTCCTTAGCCAGATACAACTTTGACTCAGGCTGTATTTAAGGTTCCCTGTCTACTTTCTTATGTATTTCTTTACGGTATGATCTTATAAAATGCTTTCAATTCCAGTTATTCTGAAACAGCACACTGCAAAATGAAAAGCTGAACTCGTACATTCATAATACCCCACTGCACTGATTTCTTGGAATACCATAGCAGGGTAGATGTGGGGTCATTTCAGTCCGCTGCCCTGTTTTTCTGCAGGCTGATTCAAAGAAGATGCAGAAACCTTCCCACAGTCAACTTCAGAATTATCTTCTCTGTGGGGGAAAATTATCCCTAATTTTTTTTTTTAGTAAGAGAGAATGTGAAAGCTCTTTATCCTTACCACAATTTTTAAACTATTCTAGTAGATGTTATTACCCAGGTAAATAGCTGCTTTTTGGATTCCTGTAGAGTTCTCACTCATAAGTCCCTATCAGGATATTTTGGAAAAGATGAACCAATAAAACCACAGTATAACCCTTCTGCAAAAATCAAGAATAATCATGTCTGCTGTATAGAAGCATATGTTGTAAACATATTTTATTGCAGTTGGATTCCATATTGAATGCTGTATTTAAGTATCTCCTAGATTTTTTTGTCATACAGGTGGCTTCTTGTATAAATATTTCTGCATAGATCCAAGTTGTATGTATGTGCAGGTAATATAAATATCTCATACCGTGTAATTCCTAGGAAAAATACCCTTTTTGTATGAGTTTTTCAATGTGTGTATGTTTTTGTTTGAATTTTTAGTGATCCAAATTGGTGGAAAGGTGAAACTCATCAGGGTATAGGATTGTTTCCATCCAATTTTGTAACAGCTGATCTCTCTGCTGAGCCAGAAATGAGTGAGTAACATTGTTTATGCGTATTAGGTCTTGCTATGCTTCAAAGGATATTTCTGTAGTGGTGTAGTTCTGTTTTTTCTCTTATTTTACTTCAGAATTTAGTTGCAAGTCAAAGTCAAACCAAGGAGCCCTTGCTGGGCTCTCACAAACAGTCCTGTATGTCAGACCAAGGCTGCCCATGGTGTCATCTGCTGAAAAAATATTTTGCTGCCTACTGCTGGCTGCCCTTTTTCTCAGTAGCTTCCTTGAAACTCATTTGACGGTCCCATTGACAGCTAGATAAATTCTATAGGCAACAGCAGCTTTTCTCCGAATTATCTCTTCACCTGGATATTGATCTTGGTTTCTAAGCCCGATTTTTTCCCCTCTGTGTGCATTGGTGCTTTTTTTTTTTCTCTTCTTTCACTAGGAGTAAGTTCTGGGGTTTTTGGAGGGGGGTAATGTGCTTGAAACTTTCAGAAATCCTTATATTCTGTCATCAGAAGTAACTTTTTTTATTTCCTCCAAATTTCAACAGAACGGTAATTTTACACTAGATGTTTCAAATGCAAAGCTCGTAACTGGGCAAAATGCTAGTTGTAGAACATTACATAATTGTTCTGTAATTCCTTTTATTTTACAGTGAAAGCTGAGAAGAAGACAGTGCAGTTCAGTGATGAAGTTCAAGTAGAGACAATAGAACCTGAGCCTGAACCAGTTTATATTGATGAAGTAAGTATGATACTAACACTTATTTTCAGCATCTGGTACATTTAAACAAATACTGTTTAACCCTTTCAGCCTGTACGTCAGAAGCATTTTGAATTGTCAAGAGAACATAACCAAAAGAGAAGGGGAAGGAAAGGTTGGTTTAAATTTAACTTTTTTTTTTTTTAATCTACCATCTTCTTATGTATTCATGTATCTTGATGGTCTTGGGAATTTCTGAAACTGAATTGGGAAACTGCATTCAATTTGTGGCCCTACTCTAGGATTGTACAGCTGTGCACCTCTAGATTAGAAGCTGAGTGTGGAGTGATGCATTTGTGTTCAAGTTTGCTTTAAATGCTTCAAGATACCTCAGAGATGCCCATCTTGAGCACTGTCTTAGAGTTATTTCCAGTTATTTCCAGTCTCTTTCCTTTGTATTTTGTAAATACATTTGCACTGATCCCACTAGGTGGTAGTATTGCGTATGTAATAAGTAGAATGAAAAATAGAAACTGGTCAGGAAATAATGTCTCAAAGGACTTCTGGAGTTAAAAAGCTATACTGCACATTTTACTCATTACTTATGATCATTTTTATTATTTGACTTCTCCTTCTTTAACCGTCTTACTTCTTGTAAAGTGGCATATATGATTTGTATTTATTTGAAGGTATTTCAGGTAGAAGTTATAAAAACTGCTTTAATTTACTACCCTGCGAGTGCTAATTCTTCTGCCCCTCCCCCAAACACACATGCACAGTAATTTCACCGTTTGTTTTCTAGGATAAAATGGACCAACTCTTGCAGATGTTACAAAGTGCAGATCCATCTGATGACCAGCCAGACCTCCCAGAATTGCTTCATCTTGAGGGTAAGAAAATCTCATGCTTCTTGTTCTTCTCTCCAGTAATTACCCACACTAAAACAAGTTGGAACTATACTGAAACTAGTTCAGCTTCCTACATGGACCACAAACATGTCTGAGGAAAGTGCCTGAGCCTTAATTGTCGTCTTACTTCCTGTTTTCCCACATGCAAGAGACCAATGTGCAGAATGTTAACTTAAAGCAAACCCCTTCCTCTCTTGAGGAAACTATATTCCAACATCTTTTTTTTTCTCAAGACCCAGGAATAGTTAATTTCATATTCATCCATTTTTTCCTTCAGAGAATAGCCCAACATGAATTGGGAGAGGGAGAAGACTCGATGAGAGGTAGCGGAAATATTACTATGACTTAGAATAGACCTGTGAGTGTGCCACGTTTTCAACTTACGTGCATATTCCTGTAAGACTCCAGCAGTAGGTATTACCTTACAGAATGCTACAGACACTTTAGACTGTCTGAATTGTTCTGAGTCTTAAGGACTAGACTTCCTCTTCAAAGAGGCTGTCCTACCCAGGTCGACAGATGCAGCACAGATCTTGGAAGGGGGAGAGAAGGAAGGTAAAGAAATGTCTCCGTTATCGGACAGAAGACTGTCTAGCCCTTTGTGCACCATTCTGCATCAGCTTAAAAAAATAATTCACGTGTGACCAGAGTTTGTTAAGAAAATGGCAGATTCCCGACCTATCTAGAAGTTAAATAAGAAAAAGTGTTTGAGATAAATGCTTGGATATCTCCCGTCTTCTCACATCCATCTGGTTCATCACATCTGTAAATATATCTATCGCCTTTTAGGAACTGCAAGTCAATGACATGTGGCTGCACCTATTCTAGCCTCACCAAAGCTGAAGGGGGATAATAAGAAATGTGAATGGTTTTATTCCTTCAGGTGCCAAAAATGTAGTTATAGAGGCCGTTGTCTAGGAAGGGGATTACTTCTGGACAGAGGCAAAGAAATTAAAGGTATGCTGATCAACCAATTGCCATATATGGCTGAACATTAGGACCTCCTTTCTAAATAAAACACTTTGCTAAGCTGCTGCTTTATATCAAGAGGTAGTAATTCATCATGTAATTTACAGATTCATATGCCTTTTGTAATTGGAAGTTTTGCTGTAGTCAAACAGAAGTTATTGTGATACCTATACAAGAATGACACATAAAGTTGTGGTCCTGTGACTATGAAGAACGTCAGATGATATTATGCAGAGTTTGGCAACCTGTCAAGGATGGAGCCCAAGAAAGCATTTTTCTCTTTTAAATGAGAGGGTGAAATATACCAAAAGAAACTTAGTGGGAATTTGAAGATGTTTGTTACCCCTTAGAGGGTAGGTACTGCTAATCCACAATATTTTGCCTTATATTTGAGGTGGGGCATCAATTCCCACTACGATGTAGGATCTGGATTCTACAACTCAGATGTAAGATCCTGTAGTTGAGAGATACAAGATTTGTATACTCGCTGAATAAGGTCAGCGTCTTGAAAATATGAAAATATACTTAGCGGAAAGTCTTTTAAACTGATTGTGAGTAAAGTTTATCTCCATTTAAATAGTATGGAAAGTCTTACATCCTGGAAGAGCTGATTATGATACTCAGTTTGGTCCACTTAGCTGCATTAGCGCTTATTACCCTGCTTTTGCTACCTGTTTGGAGAATCTCCTGTCCATTAATTCTGTAATGCAATAATGTATGTTCAAGGCTTCCTTGGAGCCTAGTTCTCCTTTAGAATATTTGTAATTACATTCACGTTGGGAGCACATTTGTTGAAACTGGATGGTGTTCTTTTTTTCTAAGAACATGGTCCTGCACTTTGCGCATTGATTTTTCAGCTATGAAGAAAAGAGGATGTTCTCTTAGTTCTTGTTGGCTGTTTAACCTTGTAGGAACTGACAGTGATTCGCATGGTATCTTTGATCTGATCAGGGGATCCTTTTCTTGATTTTCGACTCAGACTATGGAACAGTAAGAGAGTGATGCCTCCACCTGATTTGATAGCGGAACCAAAAGTGCCATTCCCTGTGTCCTTAGCTTTATAAGGAAGTTCAGTATTCTTCTACCAACCTGACTTGACTTTTGGAAAAAACTGGAAAAAATCTTGCTGCTAAATGTTTAGGATTTGATGTTTAGTAATTCTTTTCTGGGATCACCGAACAAAATTAGCTACTTCTTCAAATATTGCTGTGGAAAAATTGTTCAAACTAGTACTTCATATCCTGAATATCCATTACATTGTTTTGCTTCCAAAAGTTTCAGTGCCTGTAGTAACCACCAGGCGAGACTATTGAATCCTTGGGGGGAATACTAGTTTTTCTTTTATTTTTATTCAAACAATTAAACTTTTTCTTCTTTGATATGTCTAGCAACTATGGAAAGGAATAAAAAAATCTGCAACAAAAAGACTACAAGCTATTTTTAAATGTACACACGTGCATGCACACCCCCCCCCACACACACCCCTTGATGCTTACCAGACATTTTCTATTTTAGGAATTTTTTCATGAATATTTATTTTTTAAAGTAATTTGGGTTACCTTGAAAGCTGATGCAACAGAACATAGTCTGTAGCTGCAGCTGTAGTGCTTTGAAGGCAGTCATAGTAGTATACCTCAGGCTTTTTCCCACAGAGATCTGATTTGTGATTGAGAATTTACTGTTTGTGGGCAAGGATCTGTTTCAGTGTATGTCCTAATTAAGTTCTTTGCTCTGTGCACTTGACTTGCAGGCAATTCTAGGTGTTTGAGGGTTCTCTTATGAAGTGAGGATCTATTTGCCATCCATATTCAGTGGATGCTTTCTCAGGGCTTAACTTTCTTCGATACTAATCTGCCAGTTCTCTTTATAGATAATGGGAACCTATGAGATACATGCAGCATTCTCCTACATATTAACTTTGTGGTTGACTGTTTTAATGTTAGTGTACAGGCCTCTAAGCAGTACTTGTCATGCCTTTTAACACACTAGGCGTTCTATATGAAAATAGATAGAATTTACACCAAGCTTTAAATCTTTTTGCAGTATTTCTACCAATATGCTTCTGATTCCAGGCTCAGAGAAGTAGATGGATGACTCTCATCCAACTCCTCTTTCACCTGGAGTTGCCTTCAAGGAAAGCCAACACATAAGTGATACTCTTTCACCCATTATGGCCTAGAGGTTTTCAGGACCTTCTGTGACCCTAAGCTTGGAAATCTAGGAGTGAAGACACGAACTCCAAAGCTGCTTATAATGTATTTGGGTCATCTTTGGTGCCTGAATCTGTTTTTCTCCTCTCTGTTTGAATGTTGCATGACTGTTGCGATTGATCAGATTACTAAATAGTTTATTACTTCAGAAAGTGGTATATTTTGCACTCTGGAGCAGGGTTGAAGTATCCCATTTCAGCTTCCTTGTCCACTTATTTTGTATCACTTTTTACACCTGGCAGAATCAGTCTTTCTATTAGTTGATTGGGGTTCACTTGGCAGTTACAAGACCCTTGAGTCCTTGTGTTGAAAGCTGGGAGGTGCGTGTTTAACTCTTCTGTTCTACTTCTGTAAGTTTGTGTTGTTTTTTTGTGTGGTATGTTAGTGGTTTGAGAAAGCCTTACTTTGTGACAGAGTCTCTCCTCTCAGCATATTCGGATTCTAGTAAAATAGGAAAGTGTTGTTAGTACCTTTAATGTTTACGTGATCTGAATAATGGCAACATGTTTTCCCCTTCACTGTTTCCATAGGTAGTCTTTTTGGTAGTAATAATGTTGAGTGCACAAAAGAGCCAGGGTCCAGTGCTGGATTGTCTTCCTTGAAGAAAGACCGCCCTTTAGTTTCACCTACAGTTTTTATGCAAAATAGTTTCAGCATGCTATTTACTTTCTTTTGTATGCCACAACTATCTGCAACTAATGTTGCTTTATGCCCCCTGGGTTTTACATTTGTATTTTTTATTTGTTTATTTTTGTTCTTATGAGGATTCCTTGTCTCTGTACCACTACCACCACTACTGAAAATTTTAACCACTACCACTACTGAAAATTTTAGCTGGATCTCATTCTTAGATTTTTCATGATGCTGCATCTGTTACTGTAAATTTTTTGGCCTAGAGATTATCTTTAAAACCTTTTGATTAATATCTAAGCATGTCTAGCTGCTTTTTTTCCTCCTGCTTTCTGAATTGAAGTATGGAAATACTTTGAAATCTTTATTACTCTGGTATATTTTAATGTTCTTCTGTTCTAGCAATATGCCACCAGATGGGACCTCTCATAGATGAAAAATTGGAAGATATAGACAGGTAAAAAAGTACATATATGTTTTGACTCAAATTATGGCTCATTTTTAGAGACACTGCTACTTACAGTACTCTTTATCATTTCTGTGAATACTGGCAAAGAAAGTAGGTGTAATTATTAGCAGCTTCTCATTTGGGAGCAGGTCTGAAGGGTTTCTTTTCTTGTCACATAATATTTTGTAGTGTTACACTGTTTGGGATTATGGCACTTGTCAGGCATCGCTTCACAGGTTGTAAGAATAACTTGCTTATCGCACCTCGTGATAGGACCCCTGTATAGTCTGTTCTGTATTGAAGTTAGCTAAAATGTAGATTAAGATGTATAATATATTTTTTAGGAAACATTCAGAACTTTCAGAGCTCAATGTTAAAGCAATGGAGGCTCTTTCTTTGTATAACAAGTTGATGAATGAAGACCCAATGTACTCCATGTATGCAAAACTGCAAAACCAACAGTATTATATGCCGTCATCTGGTGTTTCTGGCTCTCAGGTATGTATGTAATATTTAATAGGCATGGATATTATCAAGACCATATTGAGCTACATACAGTTGATTTCTTATAAATTACTAGTGGTAAACAGTTTCTCACCAGAGGTAACTTTTGTATAAAACTTGCCCAAATAATTCTTACAGTATGTTTATATACATTATTAAAATGAATGTATGTAAATTTTGTAGGATTCTGCATGTTCTACTGTATGTGGCATATTGATTGCAGGTCGTGATTTGGCTTTTGTTTCTGAGCCTCTTCCTCCACCCCCTAGAGTTGAAAACCTCTTTTTATGGTCTTGATTGTAACCTAGTATTAAGGTAACTATCTTGCTCCTCCAGAAATAGGCTCAAGTGAAAGATCAGCGTTTTCTCTTAAATCCTTGTGTATAAGCAAAATTTTATTTGTTTTTCAGTTGAAAGCTTTGGAAAATCTTCCTTTTTCAGGTTCTGACAAATTTTAGTTCTGCTCCATTGACTGCAGTTTGATCAAGAAAAAAGCCTATCCTGTGTTTTGAGTGGCACACAAAGTATACAATGAAAAAATTAAAGCCGACCAGGCCTTTGCCCTGTGGGTCAAATAAAGTAAAAAACGAAAGGAATTAAATTAACATTTAAGAATATGCCTTCCCCACCCTAAAATCATTCTCTTTTTAGTTCCTTTTTTTCAAAATCTGAATAGAGAGCACTTAGCTTTTAAATTACTGAAGTTACAAATTACAATTCTCTTATGCCAGCTCTTGCATGTAGTTCACTTTATCTCTGAGTAGACCTTTTACCTTATTCATATACTGTGGTATCTTTGAAAGATCTTTTAAATATTTGAATGTTGTAATTCCATAGTCTAAAGCACACTTGCTATATTATTTTTCTGTTTATAGGAATATTTAGTATTTCAGGCTGGTTACCAATAACTCACTTGCTTTTCAAATGAATAGACACAAACTGGAGCCAACTATATCTGTGTGTGTGTCTATGTGTGTGTATGTATGTACATGTGTGTGTGTATATATATATATATATATATATATATATATATATAAATCTCTCATTCTGTCCCCATTCCTGCGTTATTATATAAACATTGGCACAGAATTGGTTCTTTCAGCTTCCTATGAATATGCACCTACTTTCACTGTCTTCTAAAAATGAAGATGCATATTTTTGCACAGTGTCATTAGGGCAAGCGATGAGAGGTCCTCAATCCACATACGATAATAATCATGTCATGGTGGTATTAAACAATTTTAGTGTTTTATGAATAGGCATATTTCTAAGAAGGAAAAACAGGATTTTAGGGTGTAGATGAGCCAGTAAAAAGTGCTGAAGAGCTGGGACGCCTCCTATCCTTGCTGCCTAAATAAAGAATTCTAAAATTCTTTTGTAATGTTGATAATTCTTCTATGGATACTTTATCTGAGATTCACGGGTCTTAAGATTGAAGGACCATATATCATTAGCTTACATAAACTCAGCTATGCATAAGATCTGATAATTTCTTCTAGCAATTTCTGTGTTAAGCCAAATACTTAATGAGTCAAGTAAAGCATATTTTAGAAACTTAGTTTTGATTTTAGAATCCAGAGAATCTAATGCATCTACTAACAGGTTTATACTCTGGTTAGTTGTAAAACGTAACCTTAGTTGCAGTTGAGACTTTTAAAGACCTTTTCCCCTACTGCTCAAATAATTTTACAATGACAGTCTCTACAGTTACCTACATGAAATGTTTAGCTAAAGATAGGAAAATAGCATATATTTGACTTTTCATTTTAACGACTCTGCATGGTGAAAGTTATCTGGGCATCAAAAATTAGTTTCTACTTTGAACTGTGATTTTTTACAGTTAATTTAATTTTTACAAATTAAATCCTTTAGCATTTCCAATTCAAAAGTGAGAAGTTCTAATAATCCCGAATGATGATAATTGAAATAAAATTTAGAATACAAGTTGTCCAATTATCTATTTCACCTTTTATGTACTGGAGTGTGAGTATAGATATGTAAATACTGCCCTTTGAAAATCTAGTATTTTTTTCATACTGGTACACTAAATAGAAGACAATGAGAGGCTTTCCTTGAAAATACCTTTAATAAAAGATTTTATAGACTGTTTTTAACTTCTAAAGTCAGATATGAAGTACCAATAATTTCCTCAGTTTTATTTTTTATGTTCCTGTATTTAACTTCCTAGGTTTATCCAGGGCAACCTCAAAGTAATGCATATTTGGTGGCAGGGAATGCACAGATGGGCCATATTCAAGGCTATAATCTTCCTCCTGAACAACTCCCTTCTCTCAGCCAAGGCACAGTTACTCCATCTGCCAGCTCAGGACTACCTGGTCAGCCTGCGCAAACGCCTTACACCAAGTAATTTAATATTTTTCCTATTTAAGTTTTAAATTAATTTAAACATAAAGGACTATAGATGATATTTAAAGGAGAAATTTTGTCTTATAAAAGTTTAATTTTAAACACAATGGAAAAATAATTCAATGCAATTATTTCCAAAGTGCTTTTTATTGATGTTGTATATTTGGTTTAAAACGAAACAAAAGAAAAAAACCATACAAGATCTGACAAACTTTGAACGCATCCATTTTTCTAAGAAAAACTAAAGAAAAGGTACATAAATCAGTCATCTCTATATCATTTAATGATCAAGGTTATCTGCTGCTTGGGCTGGTATTGTGTAATTTCTGAAATGTGTATATTGTCGTGTACTTTTGTTTCAAATATCTTACTGTGGTAGTATGGAGAGAATTCTGTTCATTTTGAGAAAGAAGTGGATGGACTATGAATGTTCAATAAAGCTTATGTAGTTTCCCCATATAAAGAAGCTGCAAGAGGCTTTCTGTTTTGGGGCTACGCAGTGATTGGACTGAGCTTATTATGGGAAAAGTTTTGAATTGGCCTTAAGAAGAGAATAAGTTTTTTCACTGTATAAAATAGTTTTACTTCATAACTCAAGATGGATGTCTTTCCCAACTTTATTTAAGTATTTGTCGCCCTGTCCCCCCAGAAGTAACTTATTTGGGGTGGTAGGACACATATCGGTAAAGTAAGTGGCTGCATACTTCGCCTAATTTGTTTTATCACTTAAAATAGGTTTGTAATTTTTTTTTCATGAGCAGAACAGAAGATAAATGGGGTTTCATGTTGCACATTGAAATTACCCGAAGTATAGATATATGGTCTAGTTTAAAATCTATGGAAGTTTGTTAGATGGAGGAGTATGCTTGAGTTTTATTTGGAAAATTCATTGGCTACACTTTTAAATATGCAAGGTGTCCAGACCTAGGAGATAACTTTTTGTATGCATATATATAGAGCAACTGAAGAAGCTGTAAAATGTATGTTAATGTTGCTGTTTTGTTAGTTAACTGTTTGTTAATTTAATCTTAAATTTTTTTTTACTCTTTCCCAGTGCAATGGTTGGCTCTGTTACTGGAAATACATATTCTAACCAGGCTTCAGTGTATAGCCCACCACCTGCTACTGTTGATGTTGCTGCTTATCAGAATGCTGGAACTAATATGCCCCAGGTGCCAAACTATAACTTAGCATCTACACCTCTGCCACAGGCCACAGGCAGTCAACAAGCACCTCCACAGCAACCACAGCCACCACCACAGCAACCACAACATAGTTACTCCCAGAAGGCTCTACTATAGGATCCAGGACTTCTGATTCCTAATCTTCTTTAACCTCTGCTAAACGCAGTTGACAATGTTATGAGTTTCTTTCTTTAATCTCTTAAACCTTGTTTATCCTCAGCTTAATAAGAATCTATCTTGGTGAACAAGTTCAATTTGCACTGACTTTTTAGGATTTTTTTTTTTTAATTTTGCAGAGGAACGGATATATTTAGGACATTTAATTCCTTTTAAAATGCCTAAAAATTGGTACAAGATTATTTATGTCTGGTAAAATTGGCTAGTCTGTGAAAACTCAACACTTGCAAACTGTTGTGGCATATATGTTATGTACATATAGTGTTTGATTGCGATAGTGGCCATTTCGTATAGCTATGGTGATCATATGAATATATTTAACACAATGTTTAAAAAAAAAAAAAATTACACTATTTTATTTTAATCAAGAACTGACAACCGTGTTTCATAGTTTTATCTAGTTTTATGACAGATGTGATGTCTTTTTGCAATGCAGCTGAGGTTGTAATTCTTTATATCATGGTTACACTTACAAGCTAAGGTCTGTATGTAAATTTCCAAACTTACCTGAGTCTAGGTTTCATTACTTTTGAACTGAACACAAGTGTATCATGACTATTAGATAGCTTTATCTACCAAAGTAAATGAGTTAACTTTTTAAAGTGGTCTGGGAAGATAACAGCAAATTATGATTCTGCTTCAGATATTACTAATAATTTAAAACTATTATTCAGAGGCTGCTAAACATATCATGGGACCATAAAACAGATCAGGATCTTGCATTTTATTATCAAAAGCATATAATTTATTTTTTCCATGCTGACTTTTTGTAATGAGAATCGGAACTGTATTTTAAGTGTGTTGGTAGAGATTACACCAAAGACAGAAATTGAGTTGGAAGAGAAACAATGGAGACTTAAACTGGAACACACAGCATGAATAACACTACTTTATTCAAGTCTTCTGATTTAGTACATGGAGAATTATGGACAAGTTAAATTGTTTTGCTGAACAAACCTTCAGGGCTTTGTTTTATCTCTTGTGGCCTTGTTTAGCAATTTGTTCTGTTTACTGTTCTTACACAAAACACTTCTGCCTTAAACATCTGTTAATTTTTTCAATTTCCAATTCTTGCAGCATTTGAGTTTATTAGTCCTGTAGTATAAATAGTTTTATGAGGCCTCTTATTTTGATCCGCTTGAAGATTAGTTGGAATTCTCTCCTGCAGCAACATGTGTTAGCCTTTCTTAAGCCCGTGTTTCTCAGTAACTTAGCCAGGTTGCTCTTTAAGGCATGTTATTTCCTTTTTAAGACTCAGGTGCTGCAAAAGGAATACAGTAATGGAAGGCAACGTTTTACGTATGCCAGATCAGACTTCCTTGTACAAAGACTACTATTACTTTCCATTTGTATTCAATCTGTTAATGCATTCTGGTGTCCTCTTACCTTTTCTGGTGACTCTTATTCCAGCAATACTAGATGGCTTCAACATCAAATCTGTGCTTTCAGTTGTCTTAGTGTATATGTCAAAAAATGTTTGTTTTTATGCACTGTATTTTAATGTGATGCTTCTGGAATTAAATGTTGCAATTGGTGTACATTATACTATCAGCTAATCTCAGTTATCCCGTACCCTCCTAGCATCTATTCATAGTTACCTAGCATGTCTTTGTTTCGCTAGTTAAGTAGATGCTGGTATTTTATCTCTGAATGCTTTCAAACAACTACATTGCTTAACCTCTAACCAGAATAGTTACAAAACATGCCCATAGTTGATCTGTTCCACTTGATGATGATAAAGTCAGAACAGCTGGCCATTTTGAGACTTGTATTTTCATATGTTGTTTTGCTTTTTTTTTCCCCTCCCCTGCTCTGTAATTCTTAAGTACCATCAAAAACTGTCAGTGCCTGGTATCATCACAAGACTGTGGAATTTGAGAGGTAAAGTTCTTTTTTTTGTTTTTTGGTTTTTTTTTGTTTTAAATCCAGGTCATTGTGTCATAGATTGCTTATTAATACATTGAAGAGATGATTTTATTTAGAAAGAGAATGTAGTAAGGTTTATATAGCATTCCCCATATGTTTTGGGTATCTTATTCCAAACGCAGAAAAATAATGTGACTGGAAGTATATAATTTCCACACAAAGATGAAAATAATTGTTCTTACTTCCATGGCTCTTAGGCTCCAAGGAGGAGCTTGAAGCATCAAAACAGCCCATTCAATTGACTTTGTTTGAGTATTCATATTCTTAGTTTTTCCACATATGTTGCCTGATGTTTCCCACTAAAGGCCTATGACATTGCCATGTAGAAATGGCTCAGCAAAATTTTTATGAATTTATCTTTATTTTTTAAATTTTTCAAGCGTTCAACGTGGTTGTCCTGGTTTATCCTTTGAACTCTGAAAGCATATGTATTTCTTGAGGCTTTTCTGTCTTCCGTATTATTTTTCTTGGACACATCCATTTTTTAAGAAAATTTAAATCACCTTTGATTTATTGTGCTCATCATGACCAAAATCCTTTCTTTAAATGCAATGCCACTCTAAACTTTTACTATATTGAATTTAGAGGGGGAAAAAGATGAACACTTCTTATTTTCCTTCATGCCATTTATTAGCGCCACTGCTCAAAGTTACTAACTGTAACAAATCTGTGAATGTGTTAGCTGACATAATCTGTTTTCCGTGTCAAATTATGCAGTAGATCATTAGTGCTTAAGTTTTTTTTTATTACACAGCAGAGAAGATTCTTTCATTTTCTCACTCGGTTGTGTTCCCTTACTCTAGATACGCTTCAGTGATGCCTTCTTCTACCTTGCTAGATACTGTTGTTGCACAAATTCCTTCACTCATCCTTTCTTCCCCTCTCTAATAAATTATTTAGCAGTTACAATTCAGTTTCCTCTCTGCTTGCTGGTTTAGTATTGTCTACCTGAAGATGCCCTTGCTGGTGCTGTGTTCTATTCTGAGATTCCTCAGTCACGCGTTGTTTTGACCAAGTTCACAAGTTCTGTCTTACTGTTACAATATGGAACACTGACCGGGGGCGTGGGGGGTACATCTCTGGCTACTGCATGGAAAGTTTTATAGCGAAGAACCTAAGCGTCAAGAAGTCAGTCTATTCAAAAGTTAAGGATCCCCAGAAATGTCAGCTTGTTTTCCATGTTCCTATAGAAGGCTTAATTTATGAATTCCTTATTTCTTTACACGTAGATTGTCAATGAAATGATAAAATGTTTTCATAATTTTCTGTAATGCTGTAACCCTTTCATTAAGGAATATAAAAATGTTAATTAACTTCAGAAAGGGTGTTGTAATGGTTTGGGTTTCATGCACTGGAGCAAACTCTGGAACGTGCCTTCTGTTCATTTCACTTCTATAAATGAAGTTTGTTTATCAGTGTGCATCATCTCAGTTTATGTAGGCATAGCATAAGCTTTGCTATTCAGAGGAAAAACACGGAAGTGTAGAGTGTTTAAAATTTGATTTCCTACACTGTTATTGTGGGAATATGCTCCAGAGTGTAGAGTTGCAATAAGGGTTGCAACGTTATTACCCACCTCTATGTAGTAACTGATACCCACGGAGATGTGTATTTAATGTCACCAGCCAGAGTACACAGACAGTAGTAATACAGCAGTAACAAAGAAGATCAGACATGATGCTGGGGTTGAGCAAAATCTAAGAACTACTGCATGCTTCTCAACAGGAGTGGAACAGCGTATTTCCCTCATGGTATAGTTACTATTCATAAATTTTATTAGAGGAGGGAACACACACTAAAACGGAGTTGAGACACCAAACTTTAGAAAATTATGCCAGATTGCAAATGCTTAGGTGTAACTTAGGAGATAAATCTGCTTTTAACAGCATGTACATATTTTGCTGATCAATTCCAGGCTGCTATAATAGTTCTCTGATTTCATCTAGGTGGCAGGAACATCAGTTTTACACTGGAGAACTGCTTAATACCTCATTCTCTCTGTGTCTCTCTCTCTTGTGCTCTCACTCGCTCTCTTTTTTTTTTTTTTTTTTTTTTTTTTAGTATTTTCTCTAATGCTTACCTGTATTTTTCACTCATATTTCAGTGATTTCTATATGCTCTTTGCTTATAAAGGCCTTATTCCTCTCTGCTGAATTTCACAGAAAGAATGAGAAAGAACTTCTGTAATTACAGCAGCTACAATGGCACTTGGAATTATGTGACTGCAGTGTCACAGTTCCCTTTGGGGAAAATGCATGTGTCTGTTGTGAAGAACATGGGAACATAATTTCTCCTCTTAAAAATCAGTAGAAGATTTTGAGGTAAAGTGAAAATTACATTGCTAACAGCAGGCAGAATTATTTTTACTCTGTTAATCAATCTTGGTAAAGCTGACCAACTTTACACTACAGATGCTCCTTTTTCTGCTGCAACAAAGAATATTAACTTTTATGTGTATGCTGTACACAGTGTATACTACCATAGTTAAACATGGGAAGGCCTTGAAATTTGAACTTTTTCTTCAATATATAAAAACGCTGTGTAACTCTTTGAAGCCTTGTTTCTTAAGCTAAATATTTGTGTTTAAAAACATTCCACTTGCTGCAATATAAAACTGAGGATCTAAAACTTACTTTTCTTGCTGCTACCTTAGCAAAAAGTTGGTAGGAGTTTTTGTTTTTCTCTCCTGCATGTGCTTCTGGAAATCCACATAACTTTTGTCCTTGTCATTAAAAAACAAACAAAAAAACCTGCTGCCGTCTGTTTGGTTTTAATAAAGTGTGCAGTAGGAAAATGCATTTTAGTTTGTTTTGATGTTCCCTTTGATGTTGGCATATGTATATATTTAGATATACTGCACTATTGTACAAGAGTTGTTTTAGTAAATAACACTATTTGTAAAAACTGTTAATTGTTTTTGGTATGAATGCAAAATATTAAAGTTGGAGTATTTAGTTCATTATGTTGCAAAGTCAATTTATAAATTTCACAGAAGACTAATCAGAAAAGGACTTCCTTTTCCAGGACTTGGATCTCAGGTTTTTCATCTATGATGAACAACTTTCAGTTCAAATAAGATGTTGTACCTTTTATTTCAGGTATGCTGGATACTGTATTGTTTTGTAAAGAATACAGCATAAATGTTTTACAGTGGTGTTAAAGAACAAATGAAGATAACTTATCTGTACAGTCTGTAATGTATGTATCTGCTTATTGAGTCATAAGCAGATATTACTGGCAGCTTGGCAATTAGTTTACGGGTTTTTTTATTTTTTTTGGTTTGAAAAATCACTTTAAGAGTACAAAGTGATTGTAATAACCTCTTTTTCCCTAACATACAATGTGATACAAATGTCATTTGTTTCTTATTTTGCTGCTGGGTCATTGTAGGGGACAGATCTGCTTCATCTTGCTGTAGGAGTGATGAGATATGATTTCAGGTGACTCTGGGCATTGATACATTATCTAATGCCACTTTGAGAAGATCTAATTCCAGTCATTAAAATATTTAGGGAGCCAGCCTTCACACCTCTAGTAATAATATAGAAAAATGCTTAGGAACAAATTTGCTAAAGGAGGATCAACCTCAGTTTATTTTGATTCCATTTCTGATTAAAGTAACCCAAAGTAGCGTAAGACTTATTTGTTTGGACTATGTGAAATGAGTGAGAGGTCACTAAAGCCTAGTCTGCACTACTCTTAAGATACGGTCATATCTGAAACTTGATAATCTTGACATATAGTGTGTTCTTAAAACAATGTTAAGCTTGGTTCACTGGTTAAGCCAATCCAACTATTGGAGATTACCAGGACTTGCAGGAGGAGCAGATGATAACACCTTTGTGCTTAGGATCTCTCCTTGAAACAGTGTAAGCTAAATATCTCAAAACGGCTGATGATATGGTCTATGGATCTAGTTCAGTATGATAATTCCTATGTTTCAAGAGAATATGGATCCAGCTGGCAGAATTAAAACTACAGATTGTCTAGAAATGAGACATGGAAGGTCCTGATTTGGAACAGGAGGGGGGACTGATACAGAGTTTGCTTTGTTGACCCTATGCTTTGGATGGAAAGCATGTTTCTGTTAGGAAGCCTATGATGAAAGTACAGTTTGAGAGTTTGTTCCATGGGTCCTGCATCTGGGGAGGAATAACCCCATGCAGCAGTACAGGCTGGAGGTTGAAAGCAGCTCTACAGAGAAGGACCTGGGTGTCCTGGTGGGCAACAAGTTAAGCATGAGCCAGCAGTGTGCCCTTGTAGCTGAGAAGGCCAAGGGTATCCTGGGCTGCATTAGGCAGAGTGTTGCCAGCAAGTCGAGGGAGGTGATCGTCCCCCTCTACTCAGCCCTGGGGAGGCCACATCTGGAGTACTGTGTCCAGTTCTGGGCTCCCCAGTACAAGAGAGACATGGAGCTCCTGGGGAGAGTCCAGCGGAGGGCTACGAAGACGATAAAACGCCTGCAGCGTGTCTCCCAAGAAGAAAGGCTAAGAGAGCTGGGCCTGTTCAGCCTGGAGAAGAGAAGACTGAGAGGGGATCTCCTCAATGTGTCCAAATGTCTGAAGGGAGGGTGTTGAGAGGATGGGATCTGACTCTTCTCCGTGGTGCCCAGTGACAGGATGAGAGGCAACGGGCGCAAACGGAAGCACAGGAAGTTCCATCTGAACCTGAGGAAAAACTTCTCCACTGTGAGGGTGACTGAGGCCTGGAAGAGGTTGCCCGGAGAGGTAGTGGAGTCTCCTTCCCTGGAGATATTCAAAACCTGCCTGGATGTGATCCTGTGCAATGTGCTCTAGATGACCCTGCTTGAGGAGGGGTGTTGGACTAGATGATCTCCAGAGGTCCCTTCCAACCTCAGCCATTCTGTGATCTGTGTTTAAGGCTTAAAGTGAAATCTGCCAATGTGAATCTGTGCCATAGGTAGTCTCAGGCTCTGTTTAAGGGGAATGAAACAACCGTTTTAATTTGAACTTTCAGTGACCTGGTTCATTTCTCCTCATAGTAGTCTCTTCATGTTGTATTACCTTGATTAACTAACTGACAGCTAAAGCCAGAGACCTTTATGCAGTCTTACTACTATGGCTGTTTTTCAATATCCTAGCTATTGTTTTGCAGGATAAAGCTTTTTATCTTTGTCACAGTATCTGCAAAATTTAAATTATCTGACTATTTTTCAGATGCTGATTGTGGTCTATGTTTTAGTGAGAAAGAAGACATAAACCCTTGTGAGAGAACTTCACCTTGAGGAGAAACTTCCATAGGTTCAGGCTAATTTCCACTTCTTTAAATTCACATATACTTAGGGAGTATATATGTAAAGCATTCACATGTTGTAATCAATGAGATGGAAAATAAAAATTACATGGAAAAAGAAAAAAATGGCCAATAACTTTATATTTCTAGCTGTAGACTGAGAGCATCTTTCAGAGCACAGTCTTTTGAATTGATATGAAATCTAAAGAAATAACCACTAATTAGTGTAGCACCTTATATTTTTCTTTGACTTTTGTTAATCCTGGTAAGCATGAGTTTTTTGAGTGCTTATGTGTGTGTGATTCCTAAAATCAATACAGCTTAGCGTTTATGCCTGATGTTACTGAGATTGGTGATATCTACTCCCACAATAATTGCTACTTTGGACCCTCTGGATAGAGTTGCCGACTCCATCAAGAAATATGTTTCGTGGTTGGTAAAGCTTACTACCAATGTGACATTGTAACTAGTAGAAATTCCTAATTATTTGACTTGAGTCTCTACCAGTTTTTGACTATAGTAAGCATAGATATCAAGAAACAGAACATTTTGATGTATTCACACCTGGTCCACCTATTAATTTTATATAGTATATTCTGTAGCTCCCTTCTAAGCTTGATTTACAAATAAGCAGACAAATCTTCCCAGACTGCTACTGACACTGGAATCTGCTTCAAGCCAACTCGGATGGCTCAGCCCTTTTGACTGATAACCATCCCCAGGTGTTTGTGGATTAGCACAGATGATGCTCCTGGCATTAAAACATATACAGCTGATATGCTTTTGTTGTAGTGCTGTGGATAAAAACAAAAGGAAATTTCAGCTCTGAGTGTAATTTCAGCTGAGTGTAAGGTAGTCATGGTTCTGTGGAACAGTGGAAGAACAGTTTCAGTATCAACCACACCAATGACACCTGCTATCGAAACATTTAAATAGGTATTTTCCAGAGCAAGTGAAAGGGCTGTGTAAAAGACTATCTTATTGTTATGCCTGGGTCTTGTTCAGAAGGCTCTCTTTCCTCCTAGTGTTATAAGGAAAACAAACTGAAGAATTTCTTGTTTTAGCAGAATTCACAATCTTGCTTGTTGGCAAACTCTTTGCTGCTTCTGTGGACTCACAATTTATATTATCTGATCCTGTGGATAATGACTGTCAAGTAGGATTCAGCATTTGTAATTTTTAAAACTCCTCCTGGCCACTTGACTATAAAGTGCATCATTTCCATTTAGTAATTTATCTTAGTAAGGTTGTTCTCTGTCAAAACAGAGATGCCTTCTATTCTTGAGTGCTTCTTATCTTTCATATCATCAAGACTTCCTGTAAATCTTGGCTATTCCTTCCAAGGTCTCCCAGTCCTACTGAATACTTCAGAGAGCAGCTATTTGCCTTGTTTGCTCAAACTAGTGCTTCATTTCGATCATGCCAAGAACTAGATTCCCTTGGTTTTGTCTATCCAAAAGGCTCAAATTGGATTTGTTCCTTAGATTTCTTTATTCAGGACAGAGAGTAGGTAGCAAGCACTTAATTGCATGTTTGTAAACAGTGCGGAGCAGAATAGCTTTCAGTGGGCTCCTGTAATTCACCAGTAGGAATACAAAGAATCCAAGCCCCAGCTCTCCTTTATATATATCCAGTTGGTTCTGTCTGTTGTCTGTTTCCTAAAGGTTATGCCCTTACATCACGTGCTTTTTCATGCTTGATCCATATGGTAAACATGTCTGCAAATACCAACAATTAGCATACCTTGAGTTTAGTTCATGTTGTATGTATATATTTCTATTTTTGAATATTTCCTCTCTGCAGACTGTCCTTTTGCAATAATATAAGTGTCTTCTGTAGGCTTTAAGTTTGTTTTTTTGAGTGCAAACAGTGCCGCACTCGTACGAGGCTCGTACTTGTCTGTACAAAGTACTGTCTCTCCGGCTCACCGTTGGTTCAGTTACACAGCTACAATAATTGAGCTTCATATTTTTCAAGCCTCTGTAATGCTGCTTTAACCTACAATTTATTCTTCACACACAATTTACCATTAACTTTGGATCATCATTTTCTGATCTGTGACACTTTGTTCATCTATGATGAAGTTTCCCAAGGGAATGGGCCAGGTTTTCAACCCAGGAAATGAGTGTGTCTGTTCACAGGGGACCCGAGTTTAGTTCCAAGTGTTTTAATAGTACAAGGTGATAGCTGTGTCCTATTTGTTATATTTATCCATTACGGTATTCAGAGCAGCAACTACTCCAGTATGCATACCAAGTCAATCCATACCAATCCATACCAAGTCATACCAAGTTTTTACGAGTGATTAATCATACATTGCATGTTGCTTTTAAGAACCTGGTTATGCTTACACCATCCTAAAGATGATTTCAGCATGTCATGTGAACATGCAGTGAAGCAGTTTTTGCAGCCTTGTTTGTTACCTAGAAGGCAAGCGCTCTGTTAGTGACTTTGTACCTTCCTTGAATTCTAGGTTGTCACTAAGGATGTCGTATGATGTGAGCACGGGAAAAAAGTGTAGGAGAAATTTGATTGCTAATAGTGTAAGAATAAACTATTCCAACCCTGTGTTTATCAAAGTTTGTGTCTAGATTTTTGGCTGGTTGAAACTTTAGTTTATATTTTCCAAAGTGAAAGCATGCCCTTTAAGAGTATAGCTTGTTTCAGCAAATTCCCCCAAAAATATATCTAAAGCTGCCATAAAATATGACATAAAAAACAACTTCTGGCCTGTATGGATGTAGGTCCAGAATAGCATACATTTCTTTGAAAATAAAACATTTTCTTTATTATACAGTGACTTACAATGGGTACACAAGTTTTAAACCATTGCAAATAGGAATACTTACTTTTTAAGTATTATTGAACAGCTGCAGTTTTTACAGTGTAGTTAGATGAAGACTCTGAGCTTTTCCAAGAAAAAAACAAAGGGAAGTAAATCAGTGCTGCTGGGACTATTCTCTTTGACAAATCCTGCCCTCATCTTTGAAACTAAACTGCTAGAAAAATGTTCTATTATTAAACAGTTCTATAGATAAGAACCAAAATCTCATAATTAGCTTTTCATTTATCTCTCATATTTTACTCAGGAGGAGACTATTTAGTTATTTTAATTATACCATTTGGGTACAGCAAATAAAATTCATTTAAGTGTTTGAATATAAGTGCTTTCCTTGGAAGTCATTATGTTTTAACGTTTTGTGCACTGGTGGAGAAAATATTGTCAGAGATGTCAGTCTGCCTAATCAGCCTAATCAGCCTACTCTAGTGAGAAGTGGAATTTGTAGCAGGCCATGTAAGACCTTCCACTTACGTATAAAGCAGTATATTTCAATATTTTTGTCATGGCATCTGCTTTCTTAATCTGTTCCTTCCTTGTGTTTCTCTATTATTTTAGCTCACTTCAATGACTTTTTGATACGGTATTTAAATAAAGGCGACTCCTTATTTTATGAATGTAATTCTCTTTTAGCTGAAGTCAGCAATGGTGTCCAAAACCAGCACATTTGTACTGATGTTTGGGAGTACCCATCCTGATCTTCAAAATACTGTATTTAACAAATTTCTTTTTCATCAAAACTTTTTTTAGGCATTAAGTGGAAAAAATGAGTCCTTTCCCTCTTCCATTTGTATTGGATTGTTTTCAAATAAATCAGTAAATTTATTGCACACACAGATATGATGCTTTTGATCTTTTTCCCTTATTTCATGTCCAATCTCCTGCTCCTGTGTATGCTTATATTCTCCTTTCTTTTTTATCCCAACAAATCCCAACTTTCCTGGTCACACATCCCAGTAAGTCTTTCAGTTGGCAGCCACTTCTGTCAGGCACAGCTCTCAGGATTGGGGAACAATGGTTCACTATTGAAGATCCGCTATGAAATCCTCTTGTGGTCTGGCAGGAATCTTACTGCCGTCATTGCAGTCTGTGGTCCCTTGCTTTGGTCCTGACTAGTTTCTTTACTCACTTTTATTTTTAAAACACTTCAAAATCAGTAATGGGTACATTATAAACACCCCTCCTGCCCTATCCTCCATGTTCAAAGAGAATTGCCTTGTTTAAACAGCTTAGCATGTGCTGAATCTGAGTGTGTCTTGATACGACAATGCAAATATCTCCATTAGCTATTTGAATTTGTACATGGCAATGTCAACTACCAGCCTTAGCCTTTTGTTGCCCTCTAGTCTCTCCTATACAAGGCAGGTATTGACTGTATTCAGATTATAATCTTGGAACTCCTCCTTCCATTTTTCTGGAAGACATTCGAGTTAGAGATTTAAACAGATAAGTAGCAGTTCTGAGAGCAGAACTGCTTTCAGTTCATAGTTTTCTGATAAAAAGCAGGATAGGCCCCATGCTCCTGGCTAATAGGGTAACTTACTTAAGAGTAGTTGTAAACACAGGAGTCTTTTTCCGTAGATCGCTTCCAAAAAATCCAGACCCAAATACCCATGCTTGCAGGGACCTCCATATCCTGGGCTGCTGGCAAGCAGTGGAAAAATGCCAAAGGTGTTCTCTAAAAATCACGTATTTTGAGAAGTGCTCCAGACTGAATGCGGCACTGCGTGCTCGGCATACACAAGTACCAGCATGTCTTAGATGCTGGACAATGAATGTCTGCACAGTTAATTTTCTGTATGCCTACTACCAGTGTTATTGCTGCTGTTGCAATACAGCTCCATATACAGGCAGCAGCACCGGAAAGAAATAGTTTTGGCCTCTCACGTATGTAATTTCACTCTTTGAAGGTTCTACTGCCATATTAAGGCATATGATCTCCTGGTTCATCACCACCAGCTTGTTTTTTTATCAGCAGCCCGACTGCCTGTTCCACAGCAGTAAATCCCGTTGGCTTTAGAACTGTTCTTATCAACAGACTCCGTAAGAAACCTCTTTTTCATGATTCTCTCCTAAGCCCCAGTGTCCTATAGGACTGCGGTAGCATTGTCTGCACATTTGCAGAATATTTAAGCCTACCTTGTGTACTGAGTTTACCAGAATATCAAGCTCTTCGTTTTTCTACTTTCATCTGAGGGATGAAATTTAAAATTGTCCATTGAAAAAATGGGCTTTGCCACTGAGGTATGATAGCCTTAGGTTAATTTATTTTAAGAATAAAAATCAATTGTACATAAGATCAGTATCTCAGACCTAAAGAGTCTGGCATTCATTTGAGAAAGCTAGTAAGGGATGATATTTATCTTATTTGATAGGAGGATGATGCCTTCAGGTATTCAAAAAGATGTCAATTCCAGCATGCATTTTCCATGACTAGTAAGCTCTGTTTCACTGATTCTTTGGTATTTCACTGACTGTGACTCCTAATGCAAAACTGTAAAGGTTACTGTGCCATAAAATGAACCTTGACTGCATATTTAGCCTGTTGTAATAACCGAGAGATACTTTGCCTGAATTTCTCAGCTAAACCAGACTAGTTATCCATAGCTTCCCAGTGGAATTGGGGCTATTTAGTACTAATCGTGCATTAATATTTTTCTGCACATTTGACTTTCTGCTTTGCAGAGCAGAGCCATGGTGCCTCACTGGGCTACGCTGTGAACTACGAGAAGGATCAGCTGTCAAAGACACCTGCAGTAGAAACGATGGGTATAGTCATCAGTCCTCTCAAGCTGTGTTGTACTTTGCTTGGGATATTGCTTGGGATAGCAAGAGCAGGCAGCAGCTGTTGGTGAAATAGGTTTATTCTACTATGTTCTTACTACCTCACTGCCAGATTTGTCAAGCATTGGCTTTGCTGGAACGGGCCTATGCCATACGGGTAGGGTCTCATTCTCGAGAGTGGTGGAGAAAATGAAGGGAAAAATCAGGTTAGTGTCTGAGGTGGATGATTTAATCAATCAGGAGAGATGGAGGAGGAAGAAATCTTTGTACAAATAAAGGAATCTTTAGTAATAAAGCTTTGCCCCCAGAGGCACACATATGCTTTAGCGTGGAGGGGATTAATCCATGTAAACCTGCAATTGTCTGTAAACTAAGCAGTATTTTAAGGCTAACTGTGTGGAAAGTGAACTATTTCCTAGAGTTTTAGAGAAGATATAAAGTAAAGCCAGGGCTCTGAGCAAAATTAGAATTAAGACACATTCTGTAATGTTAAGAGACTTGCAAAAATCTCCCGTTTTGGATCCAGTAGTTAAATACCCAGGAGAATTATTAAAACAAACAAAAGTTAATGATATATTGGCAAATCTGTTTGGACAGTATCCTGACTTATTTGGCATGCGATATCCTGAGCACTTCAGTGTACTTTTTCAATAGCTTACATTTTCACTGACTAGTTTATAGGGTAAACTGGTTTTTATGATTTATGAAATACTTCAGTTTTCTTCTATCTTTACACCTATGTTTGCTGTTCTCCACTTTGCTCTCAGCTTTAAGAGGGTAAAGTAAGCATGGGGTGTATATATGGACCGTGGTTTACTATATCCTGCTTCACTGCCTGTGTGACCTTTGCTGATTTGGTTTCCTGTAAAAACTCTGATACGCTAGCTCACTTCTGGTCATAGATAACAGGCAGGAAAAGTTGCCAGCACTCCTAAAAAGAATAGTCCATACAAATCCTCCCTGCAGCACAGAGCTGAAGTGAGTATTTTTATTTTGAAGAAAAAGCAAACGGCATGTTTTGATACAGTAAAAGGAAGCTGTTCTTAAAAAAAAAAAGATATTCCAAGTTGTTCATGACTTCGAGCTCATTGCTCAACAGAATGCCAAGATAACATGATAATGGCAGTACAAAATGAAATGAAATAAGAGAGAATGACGTAGCTGTGTCATTGCCATTGCTTTCTTGATTGTGTGGCAAGCTGCAGTAACTGCTCTGCCTGAGTAGTTACACATTGTACTGGTGAAAATAACAAACGGTACAGTTGTTGCTGTTGTACATTCAGAAAAAGAACACGAGCATTTCTTGCACTGAACTGAATACTGCAGGTATTTAATTGCTGCATTTCTTAGTGGAGGTAATCCAGCTTGGGTTTACGTGCCGATAGCAAAGCCAACTACTGGGCAATGAAAAATTAGTATTTTATTTACAGACTCTTGTGTTGCTTGAAATGATAGGAAGTGCTTCAAAATCTTAAGAAGTTTCTTTTTAAAGTGTATAGGCTTGAACATCTCCTGATAGATGGCAAATTATAGAAAAGACATTGGTCTTGACAAAAAAAGTGTCCACAACGGAAAAAATGTTCTTACCATATCACTATAATGCTTTCTATTTGAATTCTTCTGATTAACTGCAATTTAATCAGTTTTGAGACTTCAAACTTTGGATCAATCTGACAGCTAGGTTTCACATTTTCAAGGTCATTTTAATGCCTAAATCCTGCTGAAATGAGGCACTAAAATAATCCAGCTGTGACTGTGGATGGCCCTTCTAGTGAAGGCACCAGGAAAGGCAAATAATCCCAAATCCTTCCTGGCTGTTCTCTAAGCAAAGGAGTTCACCCTTTACTGGACACTTTTCCTAGTAGGCTTTTTTTTTTTAATCTGTTTTACATAAGAAATGTTTTGTTCACCTATACTTACAAAATTTGAAATACAGCTTACCCATAAACACCCTGCATCTACACAAAAACAGGACATGAAGGCTCCCCTAGTACTGGGACCACGGCTATTTGTCCATGTAGGAGGTACAGAACCTATCTTGTAGGAGAGAAAAGGAAGGAGAGGAGAGCATGAGAGGCTATTCAGCCCTGCAGTGATGTTGGTGTCCAAACGTGCGAGGGCTGACCCACATTGCTAGGCTCCACTACTCATAGAAGATAGTGCTGTACTCTATGAGTTGTTTTGTGGGACAAGTCTTTTTTCAGTTGGTGCCCAGAGCGTGTGCTGTTGCCTGGTATTTTGTTTTTCAATGTGGTTTTTCAAAATGGTCATGGTCTTACAAATATTAATCAACATACACAGTTCACTACATCAGCACATCTGAAACTGGTGAATTAAGGCACAGAGTGAGTGCGTCTTGCACAAAGAACACCCAGAAAACCAGTAGCTTAGATTAAACACCAGGAGTTCTGGATTCTAGTCCTGTTTTCACATCATGAGAGTGCTGTTTTCCTGGTTTTAAAATCTTTTGGCATAGGTCCCAGGACTCTGGACTACTTCCCTTTCAAATTCTATAAAACCTACGTTCATAAATATTCTCAAGGAAATGCCTGTTGAGTCTGTTACACAGTGGTACAAGACATTTAACTGGAAAAAATGTATTAAATGTTGAGATTTTAGTTCTACTAATGAGACACTATTGGACAAGTGACAATGAGGTTGGCTGTTTTCCTTAAGTATACAACAGGTATAGTTTGGCTTTGAGGTAGTGTGATTTTTTCTGTCTCCTCCTAACGCTCCCCAACAGAAGAAAAAAGGGTGATTCAGACTCTACGCTGCTTAAAGCCAGGGCATTTCTGCTGAAAATGTTATCCAGAGAAGGGCTGAAGTGATGGATGCTCCTGGCCTGAATCCATGATTTCATTTCATACTGGTTCACTGAACAGTTTTCAGATGGCAGCTTCTTTGGGGCCGTGTAGTGCTGTTTAACGTGTTGCTACATTTCTGACTACCTTTGGGGCTGTGCCAAACTTCTCAAAATTCACGGCAAGCATGTTGAATTTCCCAGAAATGATGATTTATAGACTCAGACTCTCACTCCTCATACAGTATCAAAACTTTGTAAGAGGAGGAGAGCTGCCTTAACTTCTTTCTGTCTTCACTTCTCTCCCCTTGAAGACCTGGGGCAGGAGACATCAAGTGAAGGGGATAAGGAACTTACCTCCTGGAGTGGCACTGCCCTGAACTTCTGCTATGGATGAGCAAGAAGATGGAGGAAGAAGTAAGAATGCTCATGACTCCAACTCTGCCTCTCCAGCAGCCCTACTAGATCTAGTTTTGAGGCTGTGTCTCAGGCAGTTTTTGGCTCATAAATTTCACTATATTCAATACCCAATACACACATCATTGTATTTGCTCCTCTAATAAGTCGAGTGGTAGCACTGCTCTCTTTTTAAGGGTAGGGAAGTGAGGACAAGAGTAAAGTGAAACACGTTAGCCAAGTTAGGTGCTGAGACTGGATGGGTTTCCTCCCAAGGGAAACCACTCTGCTCCTGGGCGATGCTGCGCCTCTGGGACGTGCTGCCCAGGGTCTGAAACCATCCTGGTGGCATCTGATGCCTTCCACCCATGTGGCTGGGCCTAATGCGCCCTGCGGTGGCCAGCAAGGCTGTCTTGTGAGTCAATCCTGAAAATCGCTTTCCAAACAAAATTGTTTGAACAGGGTCTGAATTCATGAGCAGGTTCAGACCCATCGTAACTATATGTTTGGGCCACTAAACAGTGTCAGAGAAAAATATTGTTCTCAACCCGTCATTGTGAGGACAGACAAACCTAATGTATTTATAAGCAAAACATAGGGTAAATTGTAGTGTGGTACAGTGCCATCTTGTGGTTCTGGTACCAGCCTAAAAGGAAGTAAGTGAGAGGGATGCTAGTTCTGTCTTCTGGCACTTATAGATCTAGTTGAGACTTGGAAATTGTATCCTGTTCTGGAAGGAATGTTACCAAAAAAAAAGTCCTATTGTCAAAAACTAGAATGAAATTTAACAATATTTTGCCAATAAAATTACATGTTTTTTTACCTACCATACTGAAAATGCAATATCTAGTCAGTGACTGTGTTTAGTTTACATATATGACTTCAGAATTTTACTGAGTTCATTTTCTGATGAAAAAAAATTTTAAATTCTGCAGAAATGTTGAAAAATGTCTGGCTGGCACAAAGCTAAAGGAGTTCTTTAAATAAGACAGGAGATCTAGATGTCAAATCGTAGATATAACTGCAAATACTTGGTGCCTTTACTGAAATTAGGTAATTTTCTTCCAAAAATCTAATAGTCTGCCGGCAAATGAAGCCTGTACTGTAGGTGACATTTCATAAAATCGAGGCTAATGCTTCATAAACTTGAGGATAGCATATATTTAAACTGCTGTAACAATAATCGATTAATATTGATGGTGTCAAATATGTTTTGTTGGTCAGCATAGGCTACACTTACTTGTAGCTGTAAGGAACAAGAAATGCAAGAGTGTGGCGAAACCTCATTTTCTTCTTTTTCTCATAGTGTGGATCATGCATAAACCAAATCTGAAATGTTAGAAATCACAATGAAAGTGTAAACACATTCCCAATATCCATGTTAGGAATAGCCACATGTAGGAAGCAATTAAAATCTATGCAAGGAACAATGATACTCTTGCTTTGCAGCAAAGGCAGAATGCCAGAATTTATTTTTTTTTTAAATTATATAATAGACTGCATATAAAAGACTGCACTAGTTGATTGTTCTCCCTCCTAAAAAATTTATTCTATTTTGTTTTTAGATATTAAAAACAATTAATTCCTCAATATCATTCAAAGGAATCTCTGATTTGCATTAAAATGAAATGAAATCTGAACTTTGCCAATTCCTATTTTTTCACTGCTCAGTGTCCTGTTCATATAGATCTTTAATGTAGTACAGGTAGTACAGGTATTGTGACAGTGGTGATGTTGCATAGTATGTGTGATTTGTTCTTGAGTATATGCTTATCACATACTATAATGCAAATATTAGAAAGGTACAGAAAACTATTGAATGTCAGCTGAGAGATACAGATTCACATAAGAACCATCAAAAATCATCTTGGACACAAGCATCCAAGAATGGATAATAATCCAACTTTTTTGCTCACGTTGAAGCAAAATAGGCATATTGTTTCAGGTCTGGATATGATTTCATTTATACAGAACTTTCCATCTTCCTGTTGACTATTAAAAGTCAGGTGCCACTATGACTTCAGGTTTTCAGGGTATTTTTCCAGGAACTGTCACCAGTTGCTAGTACTGGATGTTCCAGATTTGGGGAGGGCCGACCTGTTTCGGAGCAATGTAGGCCTCTCTGTTCCAAACACAAATGACAGCTGGCTTTCTACCCATGGAGAGAGATAAAAACATATGTCTATCTGGGGCATGTTTTAAGCAGTAAGCTGCCATTAGTTATTTAGAGTATTGGACTTCTGATAACTATTTGCCTACAAATCACTATAGGCTAAGACTTTACCAAATCCTTTTGTCCCAAAAGAGAGAAAATCTCTCCCTCGGGCTGTAGGAGATTAGTGTGTATGATCCATGTAGTCACACCATGATTTACCAAAAGCAAGCTAGACTCAATTGTTGGGGAGTATGCTGCAGGTAAGACACAGAGGCTAAGTGAGTAAGATCATCCAGACCCGTGCTGCTCTGGGCAGGGCAAGCTTCTGTATGGATGCACACTCAAAATTGCTTTGCAGTAGCATGTGGGGGTGTGCAAGGGGCAATGAGAAAAAAGGCAGTGCCCAGATCAGGAAAGGGGCTAATCTAATCCAGGCACAGATCCTAAGAAAGGCTGGAAGAAGTCGGTCACTGTCTTAGAAGCAGCTCTTCCTAATGTATCATTTTGGTTGGAAGGGACCTCTGGAAGACATTTAGTATGACCCCCTTTTCAAAGCAGGGCTAACTTCAAAGTTCATCTGGTTGCTCAGCACCTTGTCCTCCTGAGTTTTGAAAATCTCCCAGAATGGCCTAATACAGTTTCTTCTGTCACTTCAGAGCATAGGTCATTCTTGGTAGAGCCACCGAATACCAAATAGGTATACTTACTGCCATTTTTCTGCCTGTTCGTGTGACACACATACAAACTTGCTATGTGTGGCCCACTTTGCTATTTGAGTCACTGGGTTTAATCTGAAGATTTTTGAGGGAGTCATATATACTTGCATCAACACTGAACCTTACATATTGTGTTCCTTCTCTGTTTTATCTGTAGCCAAACTTTCAGTGACAGTCTTACAAATAAATGGTTGCTGTTAGGACAGCAGCATTATTCTCCTTCTTAGGACTTGTTCTAAACCTCTAATTTAGAGAAGCTAGTACTTCCTGAGCTTCCAGTTGTTGCTAACTGCTAGTAAAATAAATATGTAAATAATTATTAAGGTGAGCTAGGACCATATTTTTCCTTCCACATCTAAAAACACTTTTCATATATGCTCTGAATGTCTGCCTGTTCTTAAGGTGGTAGCGTATGGGGGGGAATTCTTCATTTCTGAATTGCACTATGGGTATTTGAGCTAGCTATAACCTTCTAAGTGCACGCTCTGGATCTTTTATTTGTTCAGCATAGGCCACTGCAAGTAGTTAGTGAACAATAAATAACGGCCATCCACTCCAGAATGAGAATTTGTGTCACCCTTGGGATGAAGTTTCCCAGGTGAGAATTCATCGGCATAATGATAAAGGAGACTGCTGATTACAGCTGAAATACCTCCCATCCCACGTTTCTGGGCCAGACTGCTCCTGACCTTTATGTGGGTCTGCAGATGTCAGAGAAATTATGAAGTGCTTCCTCATCACTCCCCATGCACAGTCCGTAGAAGGGCCCAGCGCAGCTGAAGTGCCTGGCTGGAATCCTCACCTATTGCTATTAATGGGAGTTTTGTCACTGAGTTCAAATAAGCTTGAATTTCACCTACGTTGTTTCTTCTCTTATAATACTACTGTAAAAGCACTGCCTGACACCACCAGGTAGGAACAGTCACCAAAGTCAGAAGAATAAAAAGAAGAAAATTTGTTGAATTTGATTTATCAGAGCTCAGAAAACACTGCAGGTATATTTAAAGAATAGGTGCTTTGGTCCTCCTCTCTTCTTCCTCAGACATGCAAGATTCCCAGTGAATTTACTCAAACAGGCAAGAAATCAGGCTCAGACTTTCAGTATTAAATAATCTAACATGAGCCTTAGTGCACAAAAGCAAAATAATGACAGTAATCAGAACTTGTTTTAAAATGATGTTGTGAAAGCCAATATTTACAGATGTAAAACTAATTGCACATAGCAGATGATGAACAAAAATCAAATAAATTCATGCGCTGCACATTTTCATGAAAACATGCTATAATGCTTTGTGTCTTGAAAATTAGTGCCTAGCTAGAGCTTTGAAGCCTGTGTATCCTCTTTTGCTTTTCTTTTTCACCCCGTAAATGCCATGCTGCACCTTGCATAGTTCTGCTGAGCAAGGCTGTGATTTTTAACCACAATCTGCTTTTCTGCGGCACCCTAGTTGTCTTGTCCCACCAGGGAAACTGCAATTAAGGCATCCTTTTCACACACGGGGGAGGAGTGAAGGAGGAGGAGGAACAGTTGAAATCCTACTTTCCAAAAGCGGGTCTCTCTGAGGTCGGCAGCTTTCGTACTCATGAGAAACCTGGTCATTCACATACACAAGCTTGGATTTTATTTCTGATTTGCGCTCACCTCCAAGAGAAAGGAGGGAAATATCCTGCTCTTTCAGCACTAGTTTGACATCGCTGCTATTCTCTGTCCTCCCTGGAGGGCTCATTTTCTTGGAAAACCAGCAGCTGACCCACACGCCACACTGACAGTGCCGCAGAGGGAGTAAAAACCCTCCTCTCAGCTATCACCGCTTTATCACCTGCATGTGCACGGAAGGAGGCTCTTCCCTCCGCTGAGAAATCAGCTTAGGAAAGCAAAAGTTTGAGCAGCGAATTCCTGTTATTTCAAAACACCCCATGTGACAGGATATTTCCTTATCATTTGGAGCCCAGAGCCTTCCCCCGATCCACCAGCCCTCCACAAGTGCGGCGGACCTGCCCGGCGGCGAGCCCTCTCCTCACGGCGGCAGCCGAGCGCCGGCCCGCCACCCCTGGGAGGCGGCGGGGCCGGGGGGCGGGGGCGCGAAGGACCAAGCCTCGGCCATGACTCCCTCCTGGCTCCTGGTTTTCCTCGCACTTGTTCCCCCTGCTTGGCCGCTGCTGGGTAAGTGCTGGAAGCGGGCAGAGAGCGGGGTCTGGGCGGGTGGCCGCCGCCGCCCTGGCCCCTGGGCTGGCGCAGCTGCCCCGGGCCAAGCGGCCTCGCAGGTGGAGCAGAGCATCCAGCACTGGGAGAAGTTTGCGGCCATTTTAACCCCCTCGGTGCTGGCTGAGCAGAGAGCTTCGACGTGCTGGGGCGCCGCGGCACGGCAGGCGGGCGGCTGAGGGAGGGCTCGAGGGGAGGCGGCCGCCTCCCCTCGAGCCCTCCCTCAGCCGCCCGCCCGCCGTGGCTTCCCCCTCTCCGCTCCCCGCGGCGCCGCACGGAGGCACTCGGTGGGCTGAAGCCGCCCGGCGAAGCGCCGGTTGGGCGCCGAGACTCCCAGCTGCGACACGGGGCTGGCGCCCACCTCGCCTCGCCTCCGCTGGCCGCCCTTGCGCCCACGCCCTTCCCGCCTCGCGGCTGCCTCGCGCCGCAAGATGGAGGTGGCTCGCGCCGCAAGATGGAGGTGGCTCGCGCCTCGCCTCAGTTTCCCCCCCACCGCCGTGGCGCCCTGGGCGGCGACGGGGAGGCCCACCGCCTGCTCGCGCGTCCGCCCCATCACCTCCCGCCTCCCCTAGGCCAGGCGCTGGCTTCCCTCGGCTGCTTGCTCGCCGCCGAGTCCGCGGGAGGGCCGTACTGCGGCCGTGGCGGCTTCCCTCCTCGCTGGCCTCTGGGAGCGCCCTTCAGTGGGACCCGCTGACCCGGCCGAGGCCCCACTGTGCCCACAGCGGGCCCGCGCGGGGCCTCCGCTGCGGGCAGAGGCGGTTCATGGCTGCGGCTTGCCCTAGCAGATGGTTTTTGTGCCAGTGCGAGGGTACCGGTGTGTTTGCTAAAACCAGACTATGTCTATAAGGGTCAGCAGTGGTGTGAGTGGAAAGGCCACCAGTAAGGTAGTGGCAGAGGTTAGAGCTGCTTATCTTTGTAAAATCTGGAACTGGCAGCCTCTCCCTCCGAAAATTACCCGGGTTTCAAATATGCTGCTACTCTATAATGAAAGTTTTGCATCCACCTTTGCCATTTTAGATCCGCTGAAGCTTGGTAATACTGATCTTGTAGCTTTTCTTGCTTTGTGTAGTTAGCAGCAATCACTTTAATCTGTCTTGGTAAGCGAGCGTTCACACGGAGAAGATAGCTAGTCGTCCTACCTACTGGCCACCTTGTGTCTTCCCTCTCTTGTTCTGGCTTTCAGTGAGCTGTGTTGGTGCTCTCCCCCAGTGTTTAGCACTAGCAGTGCCTCACTGATTTAACACCTTACTTCTTGATTTACACTTGCATAATCAGTTATAATTCGCAAGTGCTGCAAAGCGTGAAGCTACCTTTGCATACTGGAACTGTTAAAATGTAATCTCTTGCGTGGAAAAGATGCCTGGCTGGTAGGATATTACAGTACACGGTGCAGTCCGTTGTATATTAGCTGTGGCCAAAGACAGGCAAATAGTGACACAATGTGATGGCTGAGGAAATATGAAAGCCTGTGAGAGAATTTTTGTTATAATCTGGCTGGGACAATGTAGGGAAAAGATGCTACGATCTGGCTGAAGTAGATTATAGTGCTGAGGTAAGTTGTTTCCTACTCCTGGTTGTTTCTTACACGTTTTAAAGAATTTCCTTCCAGAAGTTGTTTTTGAAACCTTCATTATTCTGATAGCAATTGACATAACTAAAAGTACTGAGACTGGGGGACTCAGGATCATGCTGCAAGTAGAGCTTTATTTGTGCAAGCTACGGCTTATCTGTAGTAAAGGGGGAAAGGAAATCCTGCAACCACAGTGTCAACCACAGTTGCTGCTGCATCCTGCTGCCTCCTATTCTGTCCTTCTGTTTTGGTGCCATCTAATTTTCAATGCCTACATCTAGTGGCAGTACTCTGTTTACTGTGCATGCTATGTGCTTCAGGTTGTGTTGGGCCCTGAGGCTTATTATTGCCTGTCAGAACCCTGTGCACAGTGTGGCTTTTGTATAAGTAGCTGCAACATGTTTACGCACTGCTAACACCTTGTAAAGGTGTAGTCAGAAAACATTTTTTTTCCACCAGCCATACCTGTTTATTCAGCTTTCCAGCCTTCTCTCTGCAGCCGCTATGCTGCACCATTTTGTGCTTGGGCACAGCAATCCAGGCTTTTGAGTTTAGTTTAGGCTACTTCGGGGCACCTTTTTCACATGCGTTAACGTCCTCTCTTTTAACGCTGCAAGTTACTTAAAACATGGAATGATATTTTAGGCCAAAAATACAATTTTAGCAGTTTCAGAGATCAGGCAATGTTTTTACCGTTGTGAAAATGTCTGACATATTCTCTTCCCAGGAACTTTAAATAAGGTTTCAGGAAAAGGATGGTTGCAAGCATTGCATATATCAGTTTACAGTAACATTGTACTAAATGCTAGTAGAAAAGCATCATAAAAAAAGTTATCACCAGCAGTGATAATTATACATTTCCTTGTATTGTCTATGAGTAAAACTGATTGCCAGAAGGCAACAATTTCGATGTCTAGTGCTGATCAGTTTTACACTACTTCCTAGTGAGCTGGAAGCCAAAGGACAGACGAAGGAAACCGAACCATGGATGAGATAAGTCTAGGTCAGCTCTTTCACTGAGACAGAGGTTATTTTTTCCCAGGTTATTCTCCTGTAGAAAAGTATGATCACTTCCACATTGGAGCCTCAGCAAAGAGCGGAAAATATTCTGTGGTTAACCTGATTTCCCCTTAAATATTTCTCAATTTTAGAATTTGTTGAATTTGGTAATAATACAATAAAATAATTTTTTAATAATTTGAATGCCAAGAGTTGTGTAAATTATTATTTCTTTTACTAGTCTGTAGTCCAGTTAAAGTACCATTTTAAGTCCTTGCACAGCAGGTTGTGTTATGTGATGCAATATTGGAGTGAATTATTAAGTTACCGTTCTAAAATGTATCTCAGCGGGATCAAAAGAAGGAGGAATTCTCAGTCTTTGGGCAAGACCAGCTCAGAAACGCTGCTCTCTCTACCAGATCCAGATAAAAGATGCAAAAAATGTTTATACCAGTTAAAATTTTGAAATAAAGCTTAAAAATGTGAAAATGCGTGCTATGAGGCACCATTTACTAAGAGGGAGAAATAACTCTGGGAGTTATAAACAGCCACATAGGTTTTCATTAGTCATTAAGAGCAGTATTTGATGATGATGATGTAAGTCCCACTGTTGTCACTGTTTCATTCAGAATAGTAAAACGTAAGAAAGGAGAAAGACATCACAGATTACTGCAGTTGAGTGAAAAATGAATATGCTGTGCCTGACCTGCAAGTAGCTTGTGTATGAAGTGTCAAAAAAAAATCCTTTCCTTTAGTTGAAATTTTAAGGGTTCTAGCAGAGCTTATGTGAACAGGGCTCCATACCAAGGGGAGCCTGAAGAAGTGAAGGTCATAGTTGTCTGCTAGAGCTTGGCAGCTGGGGCCCAGGAGCCAGTGACGCCTGGAGTGTTTGCAGGCATGATCTGCAGCGTCCTCTGTGTGTGCTTCCTTGTTTCAGTGACTGTCATGGATGCAGCTTGTAATAATACCACGAGTGAGTTTTTCTCTTCAGTTTAACCCATAATTTAAAGCTATGGGAAACATCAGGTCTATATCTTTACTGCCTTGCACTTTTAAGTATAGATTCTTTCAGTGATGCAAAATAGTTTGAATGTCCTCAAATCTGAGCTTGTTGCATTCTGCATTCACTTTAACAGGTGTAGGCACCAAAAGTATTGCACCCTCTTTTGCTGAGCAGCTGATGAGATTTTAACCCTGAGAGCAGTGTCTCAGTGTCTCATGTCATTCATGTTTGATTTAGACAGTATGTAAGATTACTTCAAACCCAGTGATTCTAGTGTTTTTTGTCCGACAGATACGAGCATCTTTTTAATATATAATGAAGATCACAAGCGCTGTGTGCTGGCTCAAAGTTCTAGTTCAGTGACTACTGCTCCTTGTGTTCAAGACAATGAGTCACAAAAATTCAGGTGGGTCTCAGATCACCAGCTTATGAGCATAGCATTGAAATTGTGCTTGGGAGTGCCTTCGAAGAAAGACTGGGTTCCGATCACTCTGTATCCTTGTGACAAGGCTAGTGAACTTCAGCGATGGGAATGCAGAAATGAGACTCTTTTTGCAATCCAAGGGGAAGATTTGTTTTTCAACTATGGAAACAGACAGGAAAGGAATATTATGCTGTACAAGGGATCTGGTTTATGGAGTAGGTGGAAAGTCTACGGAACCACAGACGATCTGTGTTCTCGAGGCTATGAAGGTAAAGTTCTGCAAATTAATTTCTATATTTCAAACTCATTTCTATGTTTATCTAGTTAAAGTATTTTGAAGCGTAGAAAAACTTCTTTAGTTTTGTTAGTGATCAGTGAGTAGGACTTTTGGAGAAATTGGCAATACCTGAGTTTTTTGGGGGATTCATTTCTTTTCTCTCTCTTTCCTTCCTGGGGCCCCCCCCCCCTTTTTTTTTCTGTTGTCAAAGTTGGATTCTGAAAGGTAATTAACCATGCAAGGTGGTGATTCATTTGGAGAGGAAAAAAGCCCTGTGCTTACACAGAACATGCATATAACCACGTACAATGTGTGATGAAAGCTTTTATAATTTACATGTGTATAGAAACACTTAGTGTGAACACATAGTCTAATCATGTTTTTTTTTTTTCCTTTGGGGAGCAAATATGAATGATGCTGTATGGATTTAATTAACTCTTGATCCCTTCAGCTCCAATTCACTGAAGATGCCTTGTTAGGTGTTTGAAGTGAGTCTCAGAATTGGTACTGATATGTTAGACAAAGAAACAAGGTATTTTAAATTGTTTAATTTTAAATTGTTATGTGTGATGCACACATATATATATATGTGTGTGGGTTTGTGTGTGTATGTTTGCAATAAGTATCTGGGAATATATTTGGCTTCCCATTTAGTATCCTTTGGTAAACAGGAATAGGCACAGAGCGAGGGAGGGATGCATTTTCTAGGGGTTAAGCAAGGGCTGATTACAGTATTAGTCCTTGGGCCAGAGCCAGAATAAAAGTACCCTAGCAAAGCAAATTATGTGAAAGGAGGCAGGGTGGAGATGGCATTCTGGCCCTTCATCCCTTCCTCCTTTGTTTTCTAGCAGCAGTGGAACAGTGTCCTTGGTATGTCATCTCCCTAGCCGTCCCTGTCAAGTGGTACTGCTCTGTACTTCCTCCCACCCACGTATGTACATTGTGTGTGCACACATACGAAAGCTGCTTTAGGTACTTGAGTAAGCCACGCCTTCCAGTTTCTGAAGAAGCAAAAATTGCCTTTAGGTGCAAATGGTGAATTTCTTTGGGTGTAGTATAATAGAGTCCATTTGAGTTAAATACCCTTCCAGTTTATAACTTCATGCCCTTCCCCGTCTACAATGGCTGGCCAGCAATTGGACAGGTTATTAACAGAAGAATCAGCAGTTGTTTGGGATTAGAAAGTCAGTTGCTTACCTTTTTTGACTTTATATTCTTGGTTGTTACGCCTGTAAATTTTAACACAGGAATGTTCTTATCTTGGCTTAGTCAGTTCTGTATGATGTTTTGCTTCAGTGACACAAAACTTCTTTCATTGTGGAAATGGATATCAGGTTAGAGCTAGAGAGTAAAGTTACCCACATCTCCCATTCCTAGTGTAGTTTGTAGAGTTAGCTAGCAAGCTCTGCTTGCTATAATATGATCATAAAGCTGAACTGGCATAAATCCCATGCTTATTACTGCTTACATGTTTTTAAAATGTTGTGTCTCTTTAGATACCTACACAGTGAAAGGAAATGCCAATGGAGCACCTTGTGTATTCCCTTTTAAGTTTAGTGGTAAATGGTATGCTGACTGCACAGATGCTGGCAGGTCAGATGGCTGGTTCTGGTGTGGGACCACTTCAGACTTTGATGTTGACAAGATGTATGGATTTTGCCCATTGAAATGTAAGTTTTGTACATTGGTGAGTCTGCTGTGGTCTGCTATTCAGACCTGGAAATGTTACTGTCCTTGTCATATGCTTTACTGTACAAAATACAATTTGAAGTGGAATGAATGTTTTCCTGTCTCCACAGAGCCTTTCCTTTTAGGAACTACTTAGATATGTGAATATGGGGCTCAGCATAAAAATTTTTGCAGACTACATCCATGTCAGAATGAACACAATCACATGCTGCAAATGTAATTGCACCATTTACTTAAATAAAAAGGTAGTTAGACATGAAGATGTTACATTAGTGTATGCAAACAGCTGTGCAGAAGTTTATGCAGCAGAACTGGAATCTAGAATATCATTTAATTGTAAATTAAGACTAGTTTGTAGGAATGAGTTGCCTCTGGAACACAAAGCAGCTCAAAATAGAACTTTTTACTACGTTCCAGTATTTCCCAGATGTAGTAGTGTGCTCCAATGCCCCGAGTTCTGTAGTTGTATAATTAAAAACAGCAAGAAGCATTAATATTTAACATCCTCTGGTGTGAGCCTAATTAAGAGTTTCAACTGTAATATTATATTAATACAGAACTTTATGTAGAAGTGATAGTATTACTTTGAGTAAATCTGTGTAATATGCCTGTATGGATTTGAATTACTCTTGTTTTTACATATTTGAATAAAATTTCTTTGAACTTCTGTAAAGCACCTACAAAGCACTTTGTCTTCAAGCTGCTGCTTTTCCTGTCATGCTGAGATAGGTGGCACTTCTCCCTCCCCTCTTTGTTATTGTAGCTTTCCTGTAAAGCTCCAGCTGACCACAGTCACAGCTGAAGAGAAAAATATCTGTCGTTTGATACGAAGAAAATGGAGTGGATTGATCTTAACTGCTCTGATGATGAAGTATCAGTGTGCTTGTATGACTTCCATGAATGATGCTTTCATTATTTCAGACAAAAATTGCATGCTGTTTTTTTATTATTTTAAATATATTAAAAAGTCTTTGGGAACATCAGTCCCGTAAATATAGCACATGCAAGATCAGCCTAAGTATGCTACATGTGTAGCATGCTTTCAGTAAAGCAAATAGGAGGCATCATTAAAATTTTGTTTAGTTTTTTGGCATAATTCAAGGAAATCCATTCGGATGACTGTGATTGTTTTTGGAAAAAGCTGCTTTATGCTGATTGCCTGCATGTTTCCTTCCTGACTCTGCAGTACTGACTATAAAATATTCAAGTTTGTGTCATACAATTTAATTAGAGACAGGCCTGGGTAGCAGAAGTCCAGACTGTGACAGAGGAGTGCATTGCATCTAAGAATGATCAGTTAATAAATGTCAACAGCAGTTTTTAAACATAGAACTTTTAAGTCTTTGTATATTCAAGTTAATTTAATAAGATTTAAGCACTGTTTTTTTAAAATATCAGGGGAAGCAAAGGTGCTGATATGAAAATATGTAATGCAAACGATTACAGCCATTCCTCCTGGGGCACAGACACGCAGAGAAATTATTGTGATTGAAATAGTCACTTATTTTCATTGTGAGCAAAACCTACTCAAACGTTCTCAGATACAAAGAGAGTTAAGACTATACTCATGGGCAGTTACTGTTGCTCAACAGAAGTGTAGAAATTTGACCAGTGTAGGTAACATAGTGATGAGTATGAGCCTTTAGTTTGGTGCTTTAAAAAGAGATACTGATACAGTGGCAATGGAAACTTAAATCCCACAGGAAGAAACAGAGAATTTTTATTACTTCAAACAGTTTTTAATAGCCTAGGAAATATTGATGCTTTACAGGTTGTACTATGTCTCCTTGACATAGTCTTTTTGTCTTCTGTATAGTCTTCTTGACATAGTCTTGACTATGTCTTGTTGAGGAAGAAAACAGATTGCACAATACAAGATCGTCAGGAGAGCTAGACATGAGGAGTGTCTGTGGCTATATTCAAGCTGGCAAAAGTCTATTAAGACCACTTTTTTGATCAATTGAAAGAGCTAGAATTTCTCTGAAAAATTTAGAGTGCCTTATAAATAATGCTGGCTAGGGCCCGTGGAGAGGAAACAGGGTGTACAGGGAGCGAGAAAGAATGTAGTCATTTAGGAAGTCTGCCTCCATGCATTTATTCACTAAATACTAAATTTATTTTTTATAGCAGCTTTTTTCCCCATGTTGGCTTTTCAAGACGTTCTGAAGGGGTTTTTCACTGTGGTTTTCCATCTGACTCAAAATGCTTGGTGTAACTGGTCAGCTGAGTTTTATGAGACACTGTCTTCTTCCTTCTGAATGAGCTGGAACTCATGACCTGACTTTGAGCCTCACAAATTTATCTAACAAAAAGAAAGGGAGGAACTCTTTAGGAAAAGAGATTTAAATAAAGATAAGTGTGTGAAGAAAATTTAGTATACTTTAGACCTTTTTAGTCTTGACAGTACTTAGTTATTTATCTTTATATACTATATTGTAAACTCATGTGGATTATAATGCCTTTATTATGGGATTACGTTCTGACTATGGGGTTAAAGAGGGAAAAACGGCAGTTATTTTATGTGTGATCTGACAGATTTTATATTCTGTTTTTGCTTGCCATGATTCTACCCTTGCAGTTGCAAAGGATATTGGCCTGACACTCCAACTTGCTTTTGGTGGACAACTAAGAAAACAAGAATCCTTTTACTGTTACTGCTAGTCAAAGGCCAGATTTCAATTTGCAATTTTGAAATTAAAATCTCTCAAGACCATTACCAGTGTCTTAATTCTTCCACTTCCAAATTCAGGAGGAATACTGTATTCTGACCTGATAATTCAGTTGGCATTGTTTTGATTATAAATGTAATAAATATTTAAATTGGTCAGGACTTTCCTATGCCTTTTCTGTAAATTGGAACTTGTCCATCAAGGGCTATGCCTGAAATCTGATGTATTTTTTTTTGTTTACTTTGCTTTAAAGATTGAGAATTTTTGATGACAAGAATGAAATCTTATGACTTACTATATTGTATTTCTGGGACTTTGATAGTAACTCTTAGTGGAAATGGCTAGTTTTCACTAACCTCAGCATGTACAAAAATTGCATGCTGAATTCATCTCTGAAGAGATAAAGTTGAACTTTTTTATTCTCCCTCCAGTTGTGCACTAACGACAAGTGTAGTTCAACATTAATTTAGTTCAAATGCTAAAATATAGTTCCAGAAAAGCAATTCCTCTTCCGATTTCTCTGGGGATACAAAGCTTTAAACGATAGCCTTTCAGAAATTCTGCTCTGTGAAGGTATTTGACCTCATAGGACTCAAACATCTTAAAAATAAATTTTTGAAGGTTAAGAACTGAACTTTGATTTTTATGAAGACCACAGCTCTACAGATCAGCCCTTTTGAAAGCCAGCCATAAATTAACAGACTTGGGGGAGGGGAGTGAAAGGTTGGGTGAATGTCAAAGACATATTTTCTTGTTCCCTAGTAATGCTTGTATAGAAGTAGTTGCCACCAATGCAGAGCAAAAAGAAATTTTAAAACACTTTTTATCAGGTCAGCACCAATTTGCTTTACCAAATTCTAGATTTTAATACTTTTACAATCTCCATTTTACCTCAGGCTTATTACCTCAGGCTTACCTCAGTTGTTTGCAGGAATTTATGGTCTTGTTGAACACAATGTACCAAAGAAATTTTACCTTCCGGTAGTCATAAATATTTTGGACAGAAGTTGTTTTACAGATAGCGATACAAAAGTTTCCATTTTTGGTCAAATGTCAATATTACAGTAGGCTACGTTTTATTTTTGTTGTGTAAGGCTAATTTGAAATGAAGCACTTCATATTATCTGTAGGCTATCAGATTTAATACAGGAAAAAGTGGAACTGGTTACTGACCTGCTGACATTTAACATGTACCATCTTTTGTTTTGAGTTTTGTTTATTGTACTGTTTTCCTCTTATTTGCACACTAAAGTTTTCTGAGCTCTCTGAAATCGGAAAAGGAAAAGACCTCTTTCTTTCAGATTTTTCACAGCTTGCAACTTGAGAAGCTCTGATACAGGCTGCAGGAATTTCGGTTCTTTTCCCATGGTCAGCCAACATACAGTGACCTCCGGTATATTCTGCTTTTGTCGTGCAACTTTAATCTCTTTACGGAGAGCATTTAGCTCAGTGTTGAGGCCTCTTGTAGGATCCGTTTTTGGCAGAGCAAGATCACACTGTTGTAGGTTGCTTGCTGGGGGCATAAAACTGATGTGAGCCGGGAGAGGCTGTAGCAGTAGACTAAGCGATGTGATACCTACTGGGGCCACTTCTAATGTTGGGCCCTGCTGGAAGGCAGTTTCACTGGCTTGGTATTCGGCCATGTCCTCCTGTGCCAAGTTCAGGTATTCGGGACATCACACTTGAGTCATGTGGCAGAGAAGGTGGTCTGGTGGTGTATCAGATACGTGCTTAGGACAGCGCTGGAGCTGCAGGAGAGTGCAAAAAGTTGAAAATGTAAGGTTCGCATTCAGTGCATGGGATTTGGCAGACTGAAGTGCAAAGCAGCTGTTAAAATACCTCTATTGCAGTAAGAAAATCAGTAGCCGCTTGGGTACTACATAGTACTGTTCTTAGTTCAGAACAGTAGTCGGCCTGAGGTACACCTTAGGTACTGTGAGTTTTTAAGCTTATTTTTTCTTCCATAGTGACAATTCAACTCTTTTAGCTTGACTTGAGCCACTCATCTTCTCTCTTGAATACCAGCTTTGTTTTATCAGAGAAAACGGCGAGTCTTTCATTACCTATATATTGCCCAACGCTGCTGTTGTGGTTTAGATCTGACAAGGATTTACTAACACGTTAGAGAGCTTCAGGACTCCTTCCAAATTGGTTCTCTACTGAAATGTTTAGATTTATATATTTTTGCTGTGTGATTTATTCTACATGTTATCTGGCTCAGTCTTAGTAATTGGTTGCAATGCTTCTTTTTTTCTCCCTACAGTTAATAGTCTTGATTTGTTGTGGAATACTGACCCTTTAACAAATGTCCAGTACCAAATAAACTCCGAGGCAGCTCTGAAATGGCATCAGGCAAGAAAAAGCTGTCAACAGCAGAAGGCAGAGTTATTAAGCATCACTGAGTTGCATGAGCAAACATACCTGACAGGTAGAGTAATGTCATCCATCAGCTTTTTTAAAAAGTGCATTACTGTAACAACAACAGTCATATACCACACTCCGTCATGAAATTAAGTACTTTTTTCAGTTCTGTTAATTAGCAAATTTAAATTGCTACCTTGGATAGCTCAGCTGGAAGCACTTAAGAAAGATAATGATTATTTTATCCTGAATTAATATTCTTAGAAGCTTACAATAGCATAAAAAATACAGCAATTAAGTAAGCAATAAAGAAAGAAGGCTGGAGTGCCGGAAAAGGCAAAGTAGTTTTCAAATCAAAGATTGAGGTATCAAGATAGCATTCTTTTTATGTTCTTTATACTTGTGTATGCTAGTCAGCATTTTTTTACCTGTTTTTTTAAAGCTGCCTATGTCATCAATATGTGCTAAAACACAAAAAGAAAAAAAAAGAACTAATAAACCAGAAGGACTTAAAAATAGCTTGCCTTATTCTCAATCTACTGTCCATTTTTTTTTCTTTTTGAAGTCATTTTCAAATTTCTCCTCTGAGAAAATTCACTCCTGAATTCTTGCTTGGATGCATTTACATTCTATAATGCAACAGTGCCCTTTTTACAACTCTCTTTGCCTGTATACACATATTAAGTAGTCCACTAATTCCTCTGTTAGGTAGATTAGAAAATATTTTGACTATGTTACATTGGTAGGAAAATAATCTTTTCTATGCTATAAGATATTTATTTTAGTTTATAAGTTTAGAGGATGTCTGGTCATTTGATAAATGTATTTTTAATGCTATGTACAGTCTTTTCTGTCTGAACTTTTGTTTTCAGTTTAAGAATTTGGTCAAAACATGGGCTGTTCTTTTACTGAGTGTGATGAACTTATTGTTGAACAGAGTGCCCAATGGAGCAGTCTGACACTGAAATCTAGCAATGAAGTCTTTAGTAGATGTGTTTTAATTGCATACTGGTATATATTGCTGCCAAATATGTGTGAAAATTGGCATTTCATTCTACAGAAATCCTGGCAGAATCAAGATTTCCTGTCATACTTGCTTCTAGATTCTCTTAACCACAACTTATGCTACTGTGGAAGAAATACTGGAACACATCAATGTCTTGGTGTCAAGTTAGGCTCTGGTGTGGCACTCCTGTCCTTTCCAGTGGTAAACTACCTCGCTTTTAACCGTGCCATGCTTCAACTGCTGCCCATGGTCACAAAGTCAAAGACAGCTAAAAGATATAGAACAAAATTGCGTATTAGCATGACAAGACATCATCAGTAAAATCAAAAATTTATAATATATGTTATGCAATGGTTTCCTGAGAGCAATGCAGAAATATATTAATTAAAAAAAAACAACAAATCACCAGTCATCCAGCTAGCCTTCCAAGCCTTAAAGGTAAGGCAGAGGTAGACAGTTGATTAATAACGACTATAAGGACTGCTGGAGATTTCAGTAGGACCATACATGAGCATGACATTATTTCTAAGTGCTTTTCAGAACTGGAACAATAAATTGGAACTAGCTTTGGGATGTTGACTTCTCATTTTTGATAGACTATTGGCTAAAGAAGTGAAATCAGATGAGTCTGAAAAATGTACAAGATGCACTGTAAAAATGAGGATCTTTGGAATGTTCTTATGTTAATATAGTTTAATAAAATACAAACAATTTTTTTAGATTACAATATTTTGTAAATTTTGAACTTGCCATTTGCTCATTTTATTGGAAAATAAAATACACAATAGGAAATTATTCACATTTGCTTTTAGAAAACTGAATTTTGTTTTTATGACCTTTTGTGCAACTTTATCAATTTTATATTTTATAATTCTGAAAGGTAAGAGATTTGTTTTATATTTATGACAATCGGTTTATGAAGAACATATATAAATGTCCCTTTGTTTTCTGTTCTAACAAAATCCCCACGCCTGGAATTCTGAAAACTCTAAAGTGAACCATGTAAGACCACATATATAGGTTTAGCCTTCCCACCGCAACTCTGTAGTTAAAAGTTGTTAAAACTTGTGCTGGGTCAAAGGAGAAGCAAATGGTAGCTGGACTTCAGCTCTCAAGTTTTAAGAAAGTATTTGCTCTCGCTGTGTACTTCCAGTATTTCTCTTTGTCTTTGTTATCTAGGTTTGACTGGCAGATTGAGTTCTGCTCTCTGGTTTGGTCTTAACAGTTTGAATTTCAACAGTGGATGGCAGTGGGTTGGTGGTGCTCCTTTTCGATACTTAAATTGGGTTCCAGGTAAGGATTGTTTGTATTTAAAGGACAAAAATCTGGGTCTTGGTGCAATGGGTTTCTTTTGTAGTACTCTCTTCTCCTACATTTGTTGAACTTGTTTTGATGCTGAAAGATTCTGACTGTGGATATAAACACTGAATGATGGCCCTTTTACTGGGGATACATACTGGGCTTAATTTATCATTCACAATGGGAATTATAGCTCCAAATCCAAGGAAAGTTTTAAAAGTCATCTACTTAACGTTTCCTCTGGATATCTTGTTAATTTCCTTTACTTCTGCGTAAATATGGAATGAATCGAATGCTATAACTCTCTTAAGCTGCGGGATTATACTGTTCAATATATTTTTTATTTTTTTAGTTCCTTTCCTTTGCAGTTTGTTTTATTTGCTTTAAAATTGGATTTTCATTTTCATTTTAGGATTAATCTACCCATGGCAGTAACATGTATGAATGTGTTAGGCTAGTGTACTTTGAAGCAAAAAAATCTACACCTTCACACCTGTAGTTGCAATGTTGAACTCTGGTGCCTGTATTGAAAAGATGCCACCTGTGCAGACAGCAGAGAGGTACTTATCTGGTTGGCTATTCAGAGTGCCTCTGTTCAGGTGATTTGTAGCAGGACCCCAGGAGGAACCTGTTTCCTTGGACTGGCTATTCAGGAAACCTTTGGAGACTAGGCTAGTAACTTAAGAGTAGTTGCCTGAAGTTAGGTGGTATGAATGTTGTTCTTCATCTTCACTAAGAGTGTCACCTATGTTTAATAGGCAGTAGCCACTGTGTGTAAATGCACACTGCATCATTTTACACAGTAACTTCCTTTTGTAGATAAACCCAAAGCCACATTTCTGGTGGACAAACTTCTTGTGCAGGCAAGCTTGAAGAGTGAATTTAACCATTGTATAAATAGCTCTGCAGTGGAGAGAGCACACAAAAGGCAAACAGATGGGCTGAACTGAAAGTTGCTCTGATGGTATTTATAGCTCTGTCTTACAAGTGCATTGATGAGGATCTGCATATAATGAAAAAAGGTGTAAAGCTTTGATTAAGTGAGACGGGAGCCAAAGCAATGAGGGGAAGCTATTTATGGTTGTTAAAACTGCAGGCAGTTCTCAGTTATGCTAAGGAGAATTGTATGGGTTTTGAAGTAACTAAGCTGACCTCCCTTTATCTTGAACTCCTTATATTTGATTTCACTCTGTTTCTTAATCTCATTTTCAAAGGTAATACTCTTAAATCCGTATGGCCTATTTTATGAGGGTGCTATCTCTTGCATGAGTTTGCTCTACTCAGGCAAATCTCTATCACATCCGCATTACCCTGGATGTTAAAAGCGTTGGCTGTACTTCCACTAGTGCATTTTTGAAGAACTGATGGGAGTTTCACGTTCTTCGATCTCTCTAGCCATAAATAATCAGGAAAAAGAATATGTGACCACAGAGCTAAATTATCAACAATTAGACCAAAACTATGCTGGTTAGACATTTGGGAGAGCTAACTGCTAACAGCTGAACTTCTGTGTGCGTTAAAACAATTTAATTTTTGTATTTTGGAAAAAAAAGCATATATATTTTTTTCTCCCATGGAAGATATAACCTATGACTGCCAGTAGAAGACTAAATGTAGTCTAAGGTAATCAAATCATAATGATATAAGAATATTTTCATTTCAACAGTCTTGCACATTAAAAATTATTCTTTTGCTGTGTTTATAGCTGAGCAGTACTGAAACTTACTTATGTATAGCATAGTTGCACGTATTCAGAAATGAAACAAAATCCGTGTCAGGTTTACTCACATTAGACGAGATCTTGAAAAATTTGTCTGGTTTACTGTAGAAACTTACTTACACGTCCTAAGGAAATGAACTTCTCCATTCAAGCTAAGGGACTGCTTACTGTTGAGGATCACAGTTGTATAGATACTAATGTATCTAATAATTAAAGCCTGGAACAAATTAGACTGAGAGTAACTGGGAGGGTAACTCTCATGTACTTATAATTAGTTGTTCTTGTTGGACTTTTTGTTTTTTAAGGAAACCCCTCTCCAGAGCCTGGAAAAATCTGTGCAGCGTTAAATCCTGGCAAAGGTGCCAAATGGGAGAATCGGGAATGTGATCAGAAACTTGGCTATATTTGTAAACGAGGAAATGCTACTTTAGAATCTTTCATTATTTCTGCAGGTAGGTTTGGTCATAAAACCGCAACAAATTATTAAAGATCAGTGTTTTACATCTGTGATTCTAATAGGTATTTGTTTTTCTAGATGGTAAAATTGAGAAAAGGTCATGTCTCTACAGACTTTGGATTGACTGAGATTCCCTGTGAAAGAGAACAGCGTGTACTTCCTTTTTTATTCTGGCCTCCATACTTCCTATATAGTAATGTTTCTCCAGTAGCTTTGAGCTCTAAATTGCAGAAATGGCTGAGTTTTCTTTTCCAAAAAACAAGCAGACGTGTCAGATTTTCTTAATGAAGCAAAAGGAGAAATAATGTACTGTTTGAAAAAGAGTGTAATTATCGAAAGCCTTAAGCTCTCATTTAAAAGAATCTATTTCATCTTGCGATCATGTCTACTACTTATGAAATAGAATGAGTTTGCTCATGCAGGTTGGTAGTGGACTACAGGGTTTTTTTTAACGCTTTTGAGAGAGTTAAATAATAGTAGTAATAAAAAATATACACGCGCGCACACACACACACACACACACACACACTTTTTCAGAAGAAATATCATTTTGGCATGTGCTTAGTGCGCACAGGAAAGACAAAACAGGGAAAAAATTGTCATAGCTTTATTTATACCTGGTGCCTTAAAATCCCTCTGTGTACCATAATTTACCTTGTTACTTCTTCCTTCATTTCATCACCCTTTCCTTCTGTTATCCCCTGCATCTGAAGTTTTTATCTCTTTCCAGAACATACAGATATATCCTAAATCCGTTGACATTATTTTGCATGAGTTTTAGAAGCGGAAAGCTTCCATTGTCAAGCCACTGTTGGATTTCTAGTCTGTCTGTTCATATGCGTTATGGGCAAACCAGATGTCAGACACGTAGTTTTCAAAAGGTTTGGTTTGTAAACCATGTCTTTTAATGCCTTTCCTGATTCTGCCAATGTGTAACCAGTCTGGTCCGAACTGTTTAGGATAGAGGCTTCTGCCTAATTTGTTTTGCTTTATGAATAAGGGAAAACTACACAAGAATGTGCTAGTGTCTCATGGATGGTTTGGGACATCAAAATTGCAGTCAAGCGTATTTATTGCCTGGTTTGAGAAAGACTTTACTGTATATTTTAATACTTTCCTGAATTAAGACGTAAATTTTTGTTGATATTTGTATACAGCTGATAATCAGATAGCTTGCTTTATATAGCTTGTCTTAGACTTTTCAACTGGCTACTGCTCAGCTTTTCAGTTTCTTAAATCAATCCTTAAAAACTGATGACTGTAAATAGGCTATCTGTTCAAAAGTGGCTGCTATCTTGTTTAGATTTTAATTCAGTTGGAGGGGTGGAATGCATTAGGCTTTTGACCCCTGCCCCCTTAGTGCAACAATAATGGGGGAGGAAGAAGAGAAACAAGACAAAAGTTTTCAGTTGTACAGAAACTGCTGAGTAAACATGGTGACAGATTAAGCAGAGATTGGCAGTGATTCATATCTCAAATTATTTTCCAAAACGTCCACTGGGAGGAAGTAATAAAAGAAATAATCATGTAACCACGCAAGGTGTTAAATGCCCTCAACTTCTACTGATGTAAAGGAAGACTCATGGCAGACAATGTCTTCCTGACTAGGGCTCCTGAGTCAAGAAATAAATTAATCTCAAATACGTGCATGCACTTACTTGTGCACCTAATGCTAAGCACATTGGCAATCTTTTCAAATTTAACCCCAGAAGGTGCAACTGAGCCCACTAAGACAGTATGTGAGGGCAGTGAGACAGAAGAACACTTTACAGCAGAATATAGTCATGCTTGTATCCAAAACAAAGCAGAGAAGGATCTTGGCAGAACATTTACTTTTGTTGCAAATGAAGATTTTTAGGAATACAGCAGCCATGTAGCTTTTTGCAGCAAAAGTTTTTTTCCAGCAGGGGGCCACATAATTATATACATGTAAGTGATGTAAGACTTAGGGCTTCAGAGCATTAGTCCTGTGATACAGCTAAATGGATCAAAAGCAGCCTGTTAATTTCACTGGCAAAACTTGCTTATTTTTTAACTTCATTTTCTAAGGAAATGGACATGTGTGATCATGCTGTCTGTCTGTCTGTCCACCTCTATCAAATGACTGCTGAAACAGATTTCATCCCAATCTGACAAGGTCTAGTGATCCTAGAGCGTTATGTTTCCAAATGTTTCGTAAAACCCAACTTCTGGTTAGCGGAGATAAATTCTATTAGTGACACTGTTGTGACTGCTATGTGAGCTCCCTCTCATCAGACCACAGAGACTGGATATAGGAGAGAGAAGTTCTGAATGCCTGAATCATGAGGCAAGCTTTAGTTAGTGCTTTCACCGCCTAAGCACCCAAGTCAATTACTGTGAGACCTTCAGGCTTCAGGAAACAAATAGCTTACAAAATTACTTGCTGTCTTTTTGAGGAAAAGTTGTTACCGAAAAACCATTCCGTGCTTACAAGCTTCATTTCTGCATGTTGATCTGTTCCACAGTAAATCCATCAGCTGGACATCTGGGATAGCATTTTTTTTACACACTAATTTAATTTCTTTGATTATATTGTATTTGTTTAAATTTGCATTGCTTCTTTGCGTGAGTCACATGAACCTCAAGGTCTAGCACTCGTTTTTCATTAGAATGAAAAAATGGTTATGTGACTTTGTGTCGTCATGTGCATTTCCTTTAAAAGTAGAAGGGGGAAGCACAAAGTTCATTTTGTCTGAGTACTAGAAATGAAGAATTGAAGGCTTTTTCTTACTGGGTAGTACCTCACTATGTCATTCAGTAAGACGTGCACCAAAAAAGCTAGACTGTAAACTGCTTCTCTTATTTCGCTGCCTACAACAAATTCCATGGCATCACTGGATTTACAAGCAGAAGAGCCTTCTGGCCTGCCATAGCCGCTTTAGCGTTTACAGATAGTCCCGCAGTCTGAAAAAGAGACTTTTACAGAATTCACTGGGGAATAAAGAGCTTTGTGACAGTCTTTGTGGCCATGGCTGAACTGCTGATATTCATTCTATTCAGTCATAACAGTTTGCAGAAGGATGCACAAAGCGTGTTGGAGATGCATGTAGGCCTACATTTTTTTCAAAGCTGTTCTCTGACTCCTGTAGCAAAAACCTTAAAATGGCATATGGCCAGAGACCAATACAGGCATGGAATGAATTAGGCAGCTGCCTAAAGCATCAGACTAACTCTACAACAGTATTTGCCACCTTGCTTTCTCCCTTTCCTCCCTCACTAATCCGAGCAACGCTAGGTACAACCAGTTTGACTTTCCAGGATTCTCCCTCTCAATTCCAGTTCTTTCCCTTCTATGACAGGACTGATGGCTCACCTCATCCCTGGGGAGACAAAGTTCATTACTTAACACTTTCTGAGAACATGCTAATACTTTCTTGAGGCAGGTCTGCAAATGGCAGGCTATGTTTATAGCTGTGCTAGAAATCTGTGTTGTGACACTAAGTACCTACTAATTGTTGGCATATTCCAGCTGAAACAGGATATAGGTTTGCAATGTGGGCCTGACTGACCATGACTTTGGATGCCTACTTAAGTATTTCCATAGAATATACCCAGTGTCATACACAAACACATTGCTTCTACTGTCCCAACAAACGTATTAAGATTTTTTTTGCTAACAGAATTTCTGCAAACCTGCTGTCCGTGTTCTGCTCTATATGGTGGTGTTTGCTAAGCCCTTCTGCTGATTATAAATCGAGTGCTGCAAGAATCATAATTTGTTTCTATGACAGTGGTATTGTGTTTATTAGACTTTTGGATGGCACTCCTCCCAGAGCTGAATTGTTTACTGAACAACAGCGTGGTTGTTAGCAGTACTCCAGTGCTGTCTTATTTGCCGAACTTTTAAAAGCAATTTTTACGTGTAAATCGTTTACTTTGGCAGCGTAATTTTCTCAGTGGAGCCTTCTAAAAGGATTCCTAAAAGTAGGATTTTTATTTGGGTTCTCTTGTGATGCTGTAGAATCAATTCTCTTGTCTTTGCTATTGTAGCAAATAGGACAAATCCATAAAATGCTTAAGATTTGTTGGGAAAGATTGCCCTCATATATATGTTTTGTAAGCCTAGGTTCTTATCATGTATCCACGCAGCCTGGAGAATGAAGAGAAATGCTAACATGAGTGCAGAAAGCTGACAGAGCACAGCTTTGTAGACCTTACATTTTAAAGAGGATCACAGCGTGTAAGCTTTAACAGGTCAAAAGTATATTTTAATGGTCAATTTTAATTCTGTCTTTTCCCATGTTGCAAATACTTCTTTTGTAAATGTAGTAAACTTTTAAAAAAAATTGGAAGTTTTAATTTTTAATCATGCTTACATTTTATATTCCTTGCACATATTTTTCAGCTCTGCTATTCTTCATGAATAACTTATGTAATTAATTAATTTGTTATATCTTTGCTTATGTAATTTTCAGTCTTTAGATAAGAGTAGAATTCTAGAACTGTTCATGGACATTTCTTTTCAGAGACTAACGTGCCTGTTAGATGTCCTGATCAATGGATGTCGTATGCTGGTCACTGTTACATAATTCACAGGGATCCCAAAATATGGAAGGATGCCCTAACTTCTTGCAGAAAGGAGGATGGGGATCTGGCAAGCATCCATAATGTTGAGGAATACAGCTTTGTTATTTCTCAGCTTGGGTACCGTGAGTATTTTTCATAATGACAGATCAATATTTATACTAAGCAATTTAAGAGTCTTGAATATGTCTTATTTGCTAAGAAAAGGAGGAGTCTGTTTCAGAAAGGTTGCCCTGATCCTAGGGTGCAGAGGGAATTAAATTTTAAATTTCCAAAAATCTTTGGAAGAAAAAAGAATGGTAAGAGCACTAAAAGAAACAAACTATACTGTCACGGAATAGCTGTGATCAATGTTGTGGATTGCATCAAACCTAAACTACTATTTCTCAGGATCTGCTTCTACTTCCTCTTACTGAGGTAAAAATAATTGTTAACCTTTTCAGAGGATGGGAGGAATTATACTGCCAGTCTACAAAGATAAGTGAGAGGAAACAGTGCTTGTTTGTCAAAGACAGTGTGGGAAGATCTGAATTCTATTATCAGCACTGCTGTGTCCTAATTTTTAAAGTCAGGTTCTGCCACCTGTGTTTCTTCTGCAAAAGAAAGATGTCTGTCCTAGTGTGTGGATTCAGATGTACTCCACCTAAATGTGTTTCTTAGGCCATAGATCTCAGCTTCTGAGTGCACGTTTTAGTTATTGCAAAGCAAGTTAGGGTACAGATGCAGGGTGTTCATCGAGGGAGATCCAGTCATGCTGATTGTAGGGCAGTTTTGTGGCTGATACTGCTTTGTGTGGACCTAATTTTAAATATAGCGTCAATGACTGCTTTTTGGCAGGAGGAGCATGTTCACACCTATGTTTGCTTCTCTGCAATAACTAATCTTGTGGGTGCTCTTAGTCCCAGGTAAGTGAGAGGTGGTTTATTCTTCACTGATAGTGCAGTAAGCTGCCTTGGCCTGCAGGATAACAACGTTCTTAGAGTGGCAAACATAAAACAGTTGATATGCTTTAGTTTTGCATCCTAGCCAACTCCATGGTAACTTGTAATTGTCCCTACATCCCTGAAGAAGTGATTTGTTGTAATTTCATGAAGAGGCCTGCAATTTTTTTCTTCTTTCAAGAGAGATTATCAGGAAAGGTGGGACCTCTACATATGGGACATTAGGGTATTTGAAATAAGTTGGACTTGCATTTGGCTCTGAAGGAAAATAGATGCATCCACCTTACTCCTTGGAAGTACATTACTTCATACTTTAATGCTTTCTTGACTGACTGAGCTGCGCTCTTTTTGTAAATGTGAATGTTTCTGAAAGGCAAACAGTCCTGAAGGAAGCCAGGCTTCTTGCATATGGCACACTCACTGGAATAGACTATTTTGAAAGTTTTCTTTTCAGAGGAAGAGCATTGAAACGACTGAAGACGCCTTTTAAGGCAGTTGTAAGAAGGTATCAAATTACCATGGAGATGAGAACACCATGTGCAATGCCTAGAAAATCTTGTCTGCCTCAGAAATCTGCTGCTGCACTCAGTGCTGTATAAACAGAACAAAAGTCAGTCTTTGAGCCAAACAATTCACAGTCTCACGATAAAACAAACAAAGAGGAGGTACAATGAGATGAGTATTGACATAGTAGCCAAACTTGGTCAGTTTTTGTTGGCATCACCCACAAAGGAGAACTTTGGAGAGGAACATGAAGAAGAATAAAGTGCATTGTGGAAAGTTTTGTTTTTACACAGAAGTGCAGCCTGTGGTATGGCACAAACATGGCCTAGTGCATGTCTAGGAGAGTGGGAAACAGCTTATTTAGAAGGTGGCTATGAAAAAAAAATCCTGCTATTTAGCCACCCAGCTTTAGAAAAGGTTGCAGAACTTTGTGACAGCATTCCTTCTTGAGAGGAGAAAATGCGATGTAGGAAGTGACTCCACTAATTCTTGACCATTTCTGATTTGGATAGCTTATTTACATGACTTAGATGTAATCATTGTGTTAGGATTGCTATGTATTGTTTGTATTACTGTGGTATATAGGAACTTTTGCAGTGGTAAAGTCTCTGCTGTCCTAGGTGCCAGATAAACACAGAACAGAAAGATCTTACCAAATAATTAAAGGAAAGAGAAATTAGAGAGCAATATGGATGACAGGAGCTAAGAAGGGAATGGGACATTAATCAGTGTGATGGGCAATGTAATCAGAACAGGTTTGAGTTTTGGTAGCAGAAGAGAATTTAAAGGAGGGTACTGAGGTGTTATGTGGGAAACTTCTGAATGTGAAGGGCAGCCTGGAAGAAGAGGTAAAGGTTTGTATTTGAAAATGGAGCCTGGTGTTCTGTGCGTCTGAGCCATTGGTACTGGACAAGAGAAGGTAAGGACGGTGCAGATGAGCTGTGAGGGCTAGTCATACTTTCTGAAGGAAGTTAGACCCCTTATTATTGTCTTACCAGCAGAGTGGGTGGCATTTCTTGATGACTAGAGTGGCATATGAGGAACAGTGTGCGTTCTTTATGAAGTAGGGAGGCTTAATTTCCTTTGGCTGCCTTTTAACCTTCCTGAGCTTAAGTTCTTTTCTGTTCCATGGAGATAAAGGTTCATATCATATAGAAGGCCTGTTTATCAACAATGTTAATCATATGTTTTAGAGCCAGACGACGAGCTGTGGATTGGGTTGAATGACCTCAAAGTTCAGATGTATTTTGAATGGAGCGACGGCACGCCTGTGACGTACACCAAGTGGCTTCGTGGAGAACCCACTCATGCAAACAATAGGCAAGAGGACTGCGTCATCATGAGGGGAAAGGTGAAGTCATGTAGCCGTTGGCTTAATTGTCACATCAATTCATTTATTATTTGGGCCTTTTTTTTTTCTATTCAAGAGTGAAAGAGTAGGGGATATTACTGTTTAAAGCAGCCTAGAGTAGAGGTTTATAGGATTACTTTTTTGAGGAAGGTTCCCTGTTCAGGGTTGCCAGAAAGTTATTTTTGTTGTTTCCCTGAGAAGTAAGCAGTGGTGGCTTTCCTTGAAGGCTGCTTTCCCCAGGATCCATATTTCTAGATTTCAGTTTGTGCATGTGGGCTTTGGAAGAAACTTTTAATTCTACTGTGAAGCACACAAACGTGTGCTTTTCTTCAGGAAGCTGCAAAGACATATTGGATGAATTTGGATTTTTTTCTAATTAATTGACTGAATATGGGATATACAGCTAACTTAAGAAGTTGTACTGGCAATTTTTAATGATATTAGAGAGAAATGTATGTTCAGATGAAAAGAGAAGTGCTAGCTTTCTTTTCCTAGACAAATCTGTAAATCTTGGGTCTGGAGTCTAGGTGGAATAGATTTTATGCTTCTGTCTGCACTGCACATTAACAGCTGTGAGGAAAAGAGTTACTAATAGCATTAGTGGAAGCCTTTACTGAGTGATTATATGCCTACAATTACAAGGCTGCTTCGAAAGGCTGCCCTGTGGAATGTGCCAATGACAGATAATCTAGGCCTACTACAGGAGCTGAGATAATCGTCTTGGAATAAAAGTTAGTCGTAGTGTACGCTGCTGCAAAATGATATTTTTCCTCTTTGTGATATTTAAAACCACTGAACTTACCATCTCCTTCAGGGTTTAACTATTTTATCAGGAGCCAAAAAAGGTATTTTCTGATAACAAAGGCATTTTCTTACTTTGCAAAATTTTTTCTTACTTTGCAAAATTAAGACTTAAGGGTGGTACTTCTGGTGAGCACACAAATCAAAGAGGAGAACTGATTTTTTTTTTTTTCCCCAGTTGGCCTGAAGACTGTACAAAGCATGCCTCATAGGTGATTCTTGCCTCTAGTTCCAGTATGTCTGAAAATATCAAACATTAGAATATTTTTTTTTAAATACATAAGAAAAAATCAGACTTTCATATCTCTAGGGAAACAAAGACATAACTATAATTTGTTTTTGTATTTTGGCCTATATTTTTATGTTTGCCGTTGACAGCATTGAAAAAGATGCTGTCTTTTTTTTTTTTTTTCCCTCAATTCCTCTCTGTACTTCATGGAATGTACAGCATTTAATGGCGTAAACGTATTTAATGGCAAAGATCCAAAAATTTTGTAAAGGCTGTTGTATTTCTTACCTAACAGTGAGAAGCTGTTTGAGAGTCTCAAGATGGAAGAAAATGTGAAGGAAAGTGAATGTGAAGGTAGGAGGGTAGCAGAATAACTGATGGACTTCAAAACAGAAAACTTCTGTAAAATAGAGAAATTGGGAATTTTTTTTCCCAGTAGGTTGATTTTCCTAACTTACTTTGCTTAGGTGCCATCATCAACAGCAGTACTGTTTGATGTGCAGGGAGCTAGTTCACACATCTCTGCATCATTCTGGAACACACACACTCAACTGCAGAAAATGAGGTTGAGTCCAGTGGGAAAGGGTTGAGCCAGCTCTGTAGCAAGTCTAGGAGGAAGTCTAGGGGAGGTAGCAGATACATCGCTAGATGAAGGTGAAAAAGAGACCACAGCATCAGTTCTAGGAAGGAATGAGGAAGAGAAGAAGAACAGCCTCCTTGGGAGAGCAAAACCTTAGTAATATCCATGAAAGGAGAAAGCCATGTGGACTACAACTGTCCCTACATTGAAGAGAACTATGTGTGTGGGGTCTGTTTTCTGGCCTGGGCAAAATAGAGATCTGCAATGTCATTGCTGTATTAAGAATTCAGCACAGAAAAGGAACTTCATGTGCAATCAGAGGTGTCCAGAAGATTAGATTTCAGTGTGTGTTTTAGTGAAGAATTTTGCGCTGGTCAGAAGCATGGGTAAGACTGTAATCTTTTCAGAATTTTTCTCTATTGTAGTAGTGGTCATACTTTGAGAAGTATGTAAGTGTGTATTTCTTCCGTGGCAACCGGGCTGTGATGTGCATAGTAATTGAACAAACAGATTCTTAAGAGCGTAAGGATGTTCGTGCTTTATTTTCTGTGCTTCTTGGGCAATGGCTATGCCGGTGTAGTAGATGCTTTGTCCAACTTACAGAATTACAGGCTCAGGCAGTGGCTGGAAGCCGAATGCTTGAATGTTGGAGTCAGTCAGCTTACCTGAGGTTGGAAATGGCACTTGCTTCAATTGCCAACGTAAGAGCACTTGACCTTTTTACTAGTAAGGCCTAGAGAAGTTCCTGAAATTCAGGAAGGGCAGGTTTGTAGGGTCACTTGGCCTTGGTTCATGTGGGTAGTAAGTTACAAGGAACACTTAGCTGAGATTTTAGTTCATCTACCATACCGTGCCCTTTAGTAACCCTTATCTGTTGGTGTGAAATTTGGGATTTTATGGTATTATGCATGGAGGTATTGGTGCAGGGAGTGTTAGAGGAAGTTAGAGGCTGACAAGCGTTTGCTGATGTGGATAGTTATTTGAAAGGGGCGCTAAGATCACTTTGTGACATTTATAGTTCCTTCCTGAAATCCTTCCTTTGTGAATTTTTGTTTCATTTATCTTTTTACAGTATTTTGGAACGTTTAGGGCAGCTTACATGCACTGGCAAAATCATCAGGTTAATGGATGTCTGATTCTTATCAGAAAGACTTGACCCCTTTCCCCTGAAGAGTTTCAAGAAAAAATGGTATGGAGCAGTTTTTGCCTGAGGGAGGATCTGGATGGCATTTGCTGGCCAAAGGAAGTGCTAGAGAATTTTAGGGAACTTGGGTTCAAGCTAAAAATCCTTATTTGTGGAGAGAAGTGGGGATCCACTAACTAAATTCCAGTTTGCTGCAAACCCAAGAGAGTCCCTTCTTCTAATAGTTTAAATTCCAGCGCCTGTTGCATTTACCTAGGAAAGAGCAGCTACCTCAATTTCTGCTGCAAGGTTAGAGGAAAGACGAATTTGGTTAATTCTGTAAGATTTCAGGAGAAAGGCAGGGCAGGGAGAGTTTGCAGCTTGCCCTAGTAGCATCCTCTGGTGCAAGGGCAATAACAGCATAGCCTGTGGTCCCATGCCACTCTGCAGTGCTAAGCCCTGAGAGAACCACCGTTGGTTTGCCTAATGCCTCCTCCTACCCCCATCTCCATTTGGCCACACATTGAAAGCTAGTGGATGAGGAGATGGAAGGAGAAATGGAAGTCAATCTGTTTATGTCCTCACCATCTCTTTGTATTGTAAGTCTTGAAGTATATGCCCAGATGGCACCGCTGAAACGTGATATAAGGCATTAAGAATAAGCTACAGATGTACGCAGTGGTACGTGATTGCTTATGTGTGCATAGTCAGATCTTTTGATAGTTGACATAAGATTACAAAAGGGATCTAACATTTGGTTGGGTATTAAAATTGTTCACAAAATTGCCTTGTTCACAAAGCGTGCAGACTTGGACTCGCTGGTCATGTTGTATGTGTCATACTGAAGGCAGCAGCATTCAGTGCAGCCGGATAACCTATGGCCATTCCTCAGAGGCAGAATTTACGATGTCAGGCTGGCATGCTTAGTACTGTGCCTAGAACCAGCTGAAAATACCCAGTTCGGGTTACTAGACCTTGACTTTGGGAAGGAAGCAGAGGACTGTAGCCTCTGCTAGACCAAGCCTCCTCCTCCTTTAGCTAACACAGTGTCTGTCAGTACAGAAGGATTTTGAAATCTTCTGATAGTGAATATGTATTAAGTGATTAAGTGAGACTTTTATGTGAGCACCAGATGCCTTTTTAATTCCAGCAGAGATAGATATATTTATGGCTGAGGCTATAAATAAAAATAGCAGCTTGCTGTTCTGTTTTGCTACTTCAGTAGGGCTGTCACCCTTTCACTTGTATCAGTGTTCAAAAGCAATACGGAAAACATGATGTAGGTCTTGGCTGAAGAAATAAAGGTTTTTTTTTTATTTGGAAAAGAGAAGTTTGAAAGAGAGCGTAAGTTTTCCAGTATATACAGCTTGTTACAGAGCATGGTATCAATTCTTATAATTGTTTATATAGCAAAAAAGCAGAACAGCCTACTTAGGGTGATTTATTTGTGTGGTTAACGGGTTAGTTGGAAGACAGCAGGGATATTCTAAATAAATTACTTCCTCGCTTTGAGGGATTGAGATAGAGGATGTTTTGAGGTCTTCCAGCTACATGGTTCTTTGGTTCCCAGAGAGTGTGAATTTTTATGGTAAGTTTTCTGTAACCATTGCTTTATGTGGCTTGTCTCTCTGCTGCTCATCTTTACAGCAGATAATTAATCTTTCAGGATAATGAAAAAGGAAGTGAGAGGGGGCAGTGAAGGTCTTCCTCCTCTAAGGCCGTGAGCCAAGCACGATAACACGGCTGGCAGGACAGGGGTGTCGCCAGCCAGGGACTGTCCCACCACCCCCAGCAAGAGAACAGAGCAGGCCCAAAGGAGTCGGGGAACAGCCCAGGGTTTGGATCCTCAAGCAAGTCTATTGTGATGAGTCAGGTCTGAGGTCAAGCCAAGTAGCTGAGTCAGGATCAGGCCCGGTGAAGATAACCAGGGTCAGACACAGTCCAATGATTGCCGAGGAGGCTTACAGTGACGAAGCAGGGCTGAGTGACAAAGTAGTCACTTTGTGGAAGATAGATAGTCCACAAGTCAGGGTCCAGATCCATGAGGTCCATAGCCAGGTACGGAAATGGCTGTGATGGAGCTGGAGCCAGATAGTTCCATGAGGTGGAGCCCAGGCCTGAGCTTAAATTCAGCCTCTGAGCCCATGGGCAGGGGGGATGTGGGAAGAGGCCCAAGTAAGGCTGCTCAAGACTATTAAAGCCTATTAGTGCTCCTAGGGCCCTGACAGGAAGTTGGAAATGAATTGTAACAGTAAGGCATGTAACCGTGCCGTTAAAAAGCACTTGTATTTATAATGTGCCTGTTCATTACGTTATGATTTTTGTCCATCTGTTTTTCATTGAATTTAGTGATCTGAGATGTGGTTTTCTTTGAACTTATTTTTGTTGTGATGTACTCTTCTGCTGTGTTTCCTGTTCCAACGGGGTTTCTGTGGAGACAGATGACTCCTCCATTTTACCTTGCACGGTTATTAAATCATTAGCCTGTGTAAAGGTGGTGGAATGTTGCGATCACCTCCTCAGGTTCACTTTTCATCAGAGTAAATAATCAGAGAAGGTGTAAATCAGTGGTGCATTGGCCACAATACAAAAAATGAGGTTGGAATGAAGTTGAAAGTAATGAAGTTAGATGTAGGTTTTGCTTCTTTTAAAAACAGAAGAAAATCATTAAATGCTTTAAAATGTAGAGCACGTTTTTGGAAAACTAAGTCCCACTTGACTGATGTGCTGTTCTTATGTTCAGGATGGATTTTGGGCAGACCATTCTTGTGAAAAGAAAATTGGCTACGTCTGTAAAAGGAAACCCATGTCAGAAGCTCCTACAGAAGAGGAAACTATTGACATGGGCTGCCAGAGAGTAAGTTAAGAATAAGTTGTGTGAACTGAATAGGCTGCTAAGAATGCTTAAGAGAAGAAAATGTCACCTAGATGACTCTGGAAGAACAGGGAGAAATGGGTCTGTGTTGTCATTATCAGAACAGCTGGCCTTCTCATTTCCATGACAGATGTGATACATGTGAATAGTTCTAAATTCTGACTGTCATTTGGCTCTTGATGCTCCTTTTCTTTTTCCAGAACCTAATCCGAAACTCAAAACTATAGTCCTTACAGTAGGCCAAATTTCCTTGCTTTGCAATCAAGCCTTGAGGAATTTGCCTGTGTCAGCAATTGCTATTCTGCTCTCTCTACCGTTTTCTTCAGTGTTAGTCATGGCAGTGAGGCGCCTTGTCTTCATAATGTTCTGCAGGCTGTGCTGTGGCCTTTGGCAGTTCTCCCTATTTCGAAGAATTTGTTACAAGTGCCCAAGCGAGATGAACTGATCATTCTCCTTCTGAACTGCCAAATATCTATTGCTTATTTTGTCATGCTCACCTTCTAGTAACGTAATGCTCAATCGTTCTAGAAAAGCTCCTGCAATTTTTTAGGTCATAGGGAATCTTACTGAGGTTTTTTTTCTTTCATTAAGTCACTGCCTTTCCTTCAAAGTCTGCTTTATACAGCTGCAGGGAAAGCTTGCGTAGATACTTTTTCCCCATATTTGTAAAAGAGCACCTGGGAGACTTGCAAATATTGAATTGATGGAGAAGGTAGCACCCCTACCCACTAACCACACCCCTAACCACACTACAAGGATCACTTTTATCTTTGCCTAGAGGACTAAGTGTATGCTGGTAGAAAAAGTCGTCTCTCATGGGGGAGAAATTAAGACCCTCAGAAGGAAATGTATGTGAATTGTGGCTACTTACAGCAAACACTTCCTCTGTAAGCATATTCCTGAGTTAATGACATTTGATTGACAAAACATTAGAAGAGAGTCTTAATGTTAGTTAATAATTAACCAACTTGTCTGAGTTGGCAATCCATTCCTGAAAAGCTGTGCTGAAACTTGCTTCTCAAGAGCGCTCTCATTATTGGGCAGTGCCTATGTGCCAGGTGTAGTCCTATACTGAGCACTGAAGGTGCACAGCAAAGCCACATCAGCCTTTGTAAGTGGAAAGCGCTGATTAAAAATTCGTTATATACCAGAAAGCATTTCATAAAACAAAGTTTTGAAGAAGTCTTGTTCCCCCCTGTATATTTGTAATATATGCCACTTTATTTATAATGTTAAGCCCATAGATGAAAAAGTCTGTATGTTTATCAATTTTTCTGGTGTATAGAGATGATTCTCAGAGAGCTCAAGTAAAGTGCTTTATTATTTGCCAGGAGATTCATTCTGAGTGTCTACAATAGGAATAGTCCATTTTTATTGTCACAAATGTTATCTCGGTTCAGGAGGCAAATAAGCAATTCAGCCTGACTGCCTTCCCCCTCTCTGTATATAGTAGAAGAGGTAGTTGTCACTACCTCTTGTAGGCCGTTTGAACAAGCTCATTCTTCTCTCTGTGGAACTTATAAAGGGGCAAGATCTGGCACTCTGTGTAACCAGCCGTATGTCTGCAGTATCTCTTGGTCATCTCTGACTTCGAACCACAGTAAAGACGTAAGGCTGTCATAAGCACTGCAATCCAAGGACCTAAAGTGACCGTATTAAAACTGTTAAGAGTCTGTATTCTTTCATTACTGTACAGCTTTAATGTACATAGAGTAACATGTAAATGAATGTATAGTATTTATATCTTCTGCACTTCTAAGAGTTTTTCAAGTCCTACAGTACTTTTCTGTAGAACCACGTCCAAATTTCCCTGACCATATTTTGCTTTGCTTTCCCATCCAGGAGATGAAATAGTTGGACTTGCTTAGTCTAACTTACTGTTAGATAATTAGATAGAGAAAAGACAGATTCAAAGCCTGGTATTGGGTTTGAAGTGGAGGTCCCTGTAGAAAAATCAGTCATCATCTCAGTGTTATACAAAATACAGTTATGTTTTATTTGTTACCTAGTTAAATTATTTTCCCTTCTGGCTCTTTCAGTTTAATTGAGTCTCTGTCTTACAGTTAGCTGATAGAATTATAAATCAGTTTAGGTTTTTTTTTTTGCTTTTTTTTTTTTTTAAAGAAGTTTAGAAAAGCTGCAGCGTAAGTGATTGCTTAATGTTTATTTTGACAGGGCTGGAAAAGACATGGTTTTTATTGTTACTTCATTGGAAATACATTTGTGTCATTTTCTCAAGCAAATCAAACCTGTGAAAGGCATCAGGCTTTTTTAGCAACTATTGAAGACAGGTATGTAAAAGTCTGCTTGCCTGAGGGGACCACATGAGGGTCTAACATCATCTAAATATCAAAATAAAGGTTCTGTTCCAGAGCAAAATCAATAAGAAGGTAGGTATGAGAGGACTGCTATCTGTAGGTGCTGAACTGCTCAGAGTTTTTGTGTATATATTCAAATCCAGGAAGTCAGTTTGTAGCAAAAATAGGTGATGACTGTGAAGTCAATATTGATCTAGACTGTTACATTGAAGAAGAAAATAGATTTCCATTTTCTGTTTCTTGACTGGGCTGGCTTGAATGAAGGATGGAGAATCCAATTTTGATTATTTAATAAAGAGATATCGCTCTGAATTCCACCCAAAAAGTAGCTCTGATGAGCAAAAGGGTGTCAGTTTCACCTATCTGCTCTTAGAATTGAGCTACTTTTTTCAAAGTTTTATATAAGAAATAAATCAAGCGAAGACAAGTGCCTTGTACCTGAAAATCCATCAGAATTCAGCCATGAATTCAGTTTTGTATTTGGCTATAACAAGAAGTCATAAGAACACAAGGTACTAGAAACTCTCAGCAAATGTGGTGGTATCCTACTAAAGTCATGTCAGGTTTTTTCTTTGCCCTTTCCTTTTCCACCTTCATGTTGGTCCACCATTATGTCACCTCCTTTATTGGACAGCAGAAGAGAAGACATAATAATCTTGAATTCAAGTTTGCTAAATAACTGTTGGATAATGTTTTGTTGTTGGCTTTGTTCAATTAAATCCATCTAAGCTACTCTTTCAAGAAGGTACAAAGGTAATTCTGGGAAAGTAACAAACCATGTACAACTTTTTTTTTTTTTAGTTTTCCAGTATTATTTAACTCTTGTGTTCTTCTGAACAGATATGAGCAAGCCTATCTGACTAGCCTGGTCGGGCTGAGAACAGAAAAGTTCTTTTGGATTGGACTTTCAGATGTAGAAGAAAAGGGAACTTTCAAGTGGACTAATGGCGAATCTGTCTTGTTTACACACTGGAATTCCGAAATGCCTGGTAGCTATGACTCTACACTGTATACTGAGTGCACTGTCCAAAACGCATTGCTCGTTACTTACATGTTTTTAACTCATTCTGTAGCTCCTGCTTGGTGGTATAATGACTAATTGTTCTCAAATGTCCCTGGCTGCTCTCTCAAGCATGCTGTAAGGGCTGTTGCTAACTTCCTGCTTGGTGCTGAAGAGAGTTTTTAACATGAGCTTGGAAAAAACTTTGAACTGAAAAAAAGTTTGTTTTGCTTCTGTTCTGGGGAAGTCTGACTGTGTCTGTACCGCTTTAGAAGAGCGATCTCTGCAGGCATACTGTGCCCTGCTTGCAAGTCCTGCCTGTGCAGCCATGTCTTATAGTACGTTTGCTCACTGAATGTTTTGAAGCGTATGCATGAAGCATACATGAAACATCTCCAGTCTTAAAGAAGATCCCAGGGCTGCCTCCAGTAGGGAGTGCTGACATAGCTGCTGAGTGATTAGGGTCAGATCTGAGGTGAATGTGATGTGGGTAGCAATTTATGGAGAATGTAACATAGAAAAGCTGTATCTCTGTATGGTAGGTGAGCACCTGCAGATGACTCAACAGTCACTCCCTAGGGCCAAAACAGAATGAACGATTGCTGAAGTTATGATCTTGGGCGTCCTAAATGTTCACTCCAATTATTATTATTTTGCAAAGTGAAAATATAAAATCTTACTAGCAGTCTACCTAAGGCCTATAAATTTTGTTAAATGTCAGATTTATTTGGTTTGTTTTAATACTTAAGGGCTTTGCAGTGGTTTTGATTCTTTCTGCTAGGTGCAAGCCATTTTTCTCAGAAGATCCCAGAAGAAACTTCAAATGTCAATTTTTTCAAACTGCAGGAGTAGAAAGGAGGAAGGTTGGTTGCTGCACAGGAGTTACACTTTCATGGAAGGAAGACAGAGAGGAACAGAACAGGTTCATCTCTGACTGTCCATAGTGCAAGGTAGACGTGAGAAAGTAAGAGAGGTGGCAAGCAGGGGAACTTTCAACACAACTGTAGATCAGAAGTAACAGGAGTATCTTTGGAATAGAATATCCATACCAAGTCTTGAAGGCAAAGGGAGAAGACAGCCTGAGGGATCCAGAGGGCACTGGGTGTTCATTCACACCGAGAAGCCCCTAAGAGTTATTGGACTGAAAAATGGGATTGTAGGAAAGTGCAAGAGGGCAAGGGAGTTTTTGTTAGTCCTCTTTAGTCAATATCTTTCCTGGAAGAATTGTAATTTCCTTACTTACTAAGTTTTCTTGATCAAAACTTTTCTAATGTTTTGTGTTTCAATAAAACATATCCATCAGGGTAGGAAGCCTTTCCATCTCTGACACAATCACATCAGAAGGGGGATGCTCCCAGTTTCAGTATTCTGGCAGGTTGCATTTGCCTTTCAGGAGATCTTCTGATCGTCTTTAACTTGCATGCTTTAGATGCTGATTAGAAAGCATCAGGTGGGATGGTAAAGTTATATAGACCGTGAAGCCAACACGAGGCCCCTATATAGCAAGCTCATCAGCAAAAAGTCTTAGTCAATTTAGACAAATTTGAGAAAATAACACTAACCACAGCTTCAGTTCTAGAGAGTTTGTTGGATCACAGGTCATGATGTTGCTGGAGTCAGCCACTAGAGGTGATTTGATATGAGGTGTAGTTCAGTGTCTCCGATATGGATGAACCACTGTTTTTTTGGACTGTTTTTTCATATGCTAGAAACATTTTTGACTCTGTACAGACAAAGATTTAATTTCCATCAAGTTAGAATATGGAGTTACCTAAGTTCTCAGTGACCCCTGAAATGTTGCTTTTGTGCATTCCTGTTTACAAACAGGAAGAAAGCCGGGCTGTGTGGCCATGAGAACTGGAATTGCAGGTGGATTATGGGATGTAATAAAATGTGAAGAAAAGGCAAAATTTATATGCAAAGTATGGGCAGAGGGAGTGACTCCTCCGCCTATTCCTACAACAACTCCTATTCCGAGGTGTCCAGAAGGCTGGGACTCAAACAGTCGTATTAGTTTCTGTTTCAAAGTAAGTATGCTGCTTAGTTCTGAATTAAGAACTGTTCTCTCTGCTTGTTTGATGCACATAAATGCAACAGAAATTTGTATACTAATGTGTCTTACTGTTTCATAAGCTTCTTTATGGATTATGTAGAGGTCTTGTCCCCCCTTATTCAAATGCTCCTGTTTCTGACATCATTTTTATTTCCGTAAACTCTCATCTTCAGATCTTAATTTCCCTTCCTTGCTCTTTTAAGATTAAAAGTGCCATTCTCCTATGTGTTTTGCAGTACAAGAGTGCAGACACACTTGCAGAGTGTGCACACTTGCACACTCTGCTAACTTGGCTCAAATACACTCATATGAAACCTGTTTCACACAGGTGAACACTTACAAAGTCTGTGTACAAAGTTTCTGTAATCTCCATAGAATAAGCGAAATTTAAATGGATGGCTTTTGGATAGCTGGTGTTTCTTGATCTTGTGATCTTTATGGTCTGTTATATCTGATTGTAAAGCATATTCTTATTAGCCTTTTTCAAGAGGAGAGCAAAAGAAAACATGGCTTGAATCTCAAGAGTTTTGTCGAGCTATAGGAGGAGATCTGGCCTCCATTAATGGTAAAGAAGAACAGTATGTGATATGGCGTTCTATTGCGTGAGTATCTATAGCATGGTCATCCATTCACTTTAATTAGCGTTTTGATCTTTCTGAAATGTTTGATTTCAGTTGTGTCTCTTTACTTTTACCCAAGCTGGTCTGGATTCATTATCAGCATCTGTATCAAACACATAGCAAGAAAGCAGAGGTGAGGAGATAGCAGAAATATGACTAGTGGCAATTATGCAAGAAGCTGATGCTAGAGAGAGATTGACGCAATAACTTGTTGAGGCTATATTTATGATCTTATGTAAAAAGTTTTACCGTGGTTTTGAGGCTATTATAAAACTGCCACAGATGTCATTTGGCTTAACAAATATACAAATAGGGTAACAGTCTTGATGTAAATCTAGTCAATGTATTGTTTATTCCTCACTTTTATGAACTAGTCAGAGAGCAGAAGTACCTCCAGATTCAATTGTTCTGTGCAGGGAATGTGAATAAGGTTAGTAGGTCCCTGAACTGTAAAAAGTAAGTGAAAAATTTCTGAATGTGATCAAGTGCTCTTAAAAAGGCAACAAGTGCAACATGAACTGAGTAGAGCGGAGGCAAAGAACAATTTCATATCTGTCTAACTAGGAAGTCAGACTGAAACATGGAAGCTGTGCAAAATGCTTCAGCCAAACTAGAATCCCAGATACATGCCTATCATAAGGAAGTCTCAGATGCTGAATTACCGCATATTAACATATCACTAAATTCTGATGAATTAGTAAAGCCTGTCTGCTCTCAGACAAGAACTAGTTTAAGATATGATTTTTTTTGAATGCAATTCAACTGCAGCAAATAACTTTAATAAAGAGTTTGGAAACTGTAAATGCCTTTAAAGAGAAAATGGAGAGTTGACAAATGGAGAAACAATAACTACTGGACCGTTGAACAAAAGTACTGAGCCACCTGATTGGATTTCCAGGAGTAGGATTGGATCTGGACGTTTTTCTCTAAAAAATGTTGGTCAATATTTCAATCCATCTTAGTTAATGAATACTGTTGACAGCTAGAAATAATTATGTTTTCATTAGCTTGCAAAATGTCCTCAGTATTTGCAGTTCTTTCTAATAACCTTAAGGATTATCTTTACAGAATTTTATCCACTGTTGTGAATTGACAGGTTATAAAAATATTTTAATGTCCTTAGCTTTGTTTTTATGCTTTAACTGCCTATAAATGGAATATTTATTATTTTTGTTTAGGAACAATGGGTACTACCATCAGCATTTCTGGATGGGTTTATATTACTTGAATCCTGATGATGGCTTTGTTTGGAGTGATGGATCTCCAGTGAGTGGTTTAATTTTCGCTGCTGTTATTTGCATTCCTTGTATTTCTTAAGTGTGTGTGGTATATATGTTTGTTTTTTTTTATGCTTAATGATAACACTCTGTTGTGTCAGGCTTTCTTTAGCAAAGCTTATGAATAACAATCTCATGGCTTAATTTTTGGCTAAAACATACTGATTTTTAATTATGAAGTGTGCATTAAATCAACAAGAAAATTAAATTCATGCTGAGTAAGAGGAAAAAGATCTTTCCGTGTCATTTTTTTGCTTGGCTGTTCTTATAAAATACAAATTTCTTAGAGGAAAATAGTCTGTCTCTGGTATTTATCTTCTTTGCTAATTAGATCTTAATATGAAATAGCCTGCGTTCCATGGATATGAAGGCAATTGTTTTATGCCAGTGTGACTTGACTGTACTTCAGACTAAGATGTAAAAATGTAGAAACAAAAGTGGAGTTGGAGATGTGGATATATTTTCCTGTAAAGTCAGTCAAAATTTATTTGACGGAACAGTTTACCATATGAAAAATGGATTTAAACTGAATTTGCAATTCGTACAGAAAAATTAAGATTGCAGTGATATTTTTATGAGGAGAAATGCCAACTTTTTATTGTGTCTCAATAATATCCTAATATTTTGCTAATATAGAGTGTTTATTTAATTGAGCATGAACATATAGCATACATCGTTATTGTCATCAGATGAATTTTACAGAATTTAGGTTCTGTAAGAAATGTTAATATTCTGCCAATTGTGATTGGAAATAACTGTGGTATAAATTGTGGTCTATTGCAATCTGAAAACAAATTTGAAATATCAGCATGTGCAGAGGGAGGTTCTGGTTTCCTCTCATCTCAGTTTTTAAACTGATGATAGAGGTAGACTGTGGGTCTGTGGTTTGATGCTGTCTGCTCCCTCTCTCCATTATTATTTTTCTATATAATGGAATCATCACAAAACTTTTTCTGTCATAGGTGAGGTATGAAAACTGGGGCTTTGGAGAGCCCAATAATTATCAAGGAATTGAACTTTGTGCAGAGATTAGTGGCGACTCCAGCATGTTATGGAATGACAGACATTGTGATTATCTGTATGGATGGATTTGTCAGATAAAAAAAGGTAGTATTGCTTCCAACTGTATCGAATAAGAACGGAATTGCATTTGATTTTTTTTTTTTTCTTAGCTATGAGCACAAACATTTTCAAAAGCTGTTCATCAGAATGGTACCCTTTGGAAAGCAAAATGTCAAAATGGTGTAAGGATTTACCTGCTTTTGATATATTCAAAGATACAGAGCCAAAGGTGCCCTGCTGGGACTTCTCACGGATCTTTCTCTATGATTTCAGAAGAGGAAACGTGATTCTTGAAAAACAGGAAATGGTAGTTTGAATATTCACATTCAGTTCTGCCTTTTCATTTAGAGAAATTTGTGCCTTTTCCAGCAAATTCTATTTTGGAAGAAATTTTTCTGAGTCAAGTGTCAAACTTTTAGCAAAGAGTTTGCAAAAAACAGTTCACACATTGGGCTCTTTAAGTGTCAGAACTTTTCTTTCCTCCCTCCTTTACTTGGCTTGCATACTACTGTTTGGTCAGCTGGTTGAACCTATAATTGCAAGATGAAGCCTAATTTTGGGATATGTTACGTTGCTTTGACTGGGTTTTGTATTCATTTGTTGGTTTCTTGCAATATTTTCTTTTTATTTTCTGAAGACGACAAGCCAGAATTTCTAATTTGAAATTGAGTTCCACAAGCAGCATATCTAACTAATTTTGAATATTTTGGAAAGTGCTCTGTTAAGTATTGTACCATAGCCACTTACTGGGTTAGTGGGAAACAAAATGAAGATGCTGCATCAGCCTATTGACAACAAACTACTGCATCTGCTTTATATTGATAAAAGGATTTTTCAGGCACTCAGAAAATTTTTTCTCTGGCAATACCTGTGAGATTATTTTTTAGCACAAAACAAACTGGTAACCCTATAAAGATCTCCAGGGAGATCTTTAGGGCATATTTTCCTGAGATACTAGTGACAAAGGATCTCCATGATGCTGTAGCTAAAACAAACAGGGGAATTCTTTAGCATGATGTCTTTTTGTCAGAAAGAATGAGTTAATTTCTCAGGAGCATATCTGTTCCCTAGATAAAAATCTCCCTGGAAATTTTTAAGATCCAGGATAGTAGTTCTTCTCAAAACCAGAGAAAGATGGAAAGAACCTCACTCCGTAGGAGCTAGGGCAGCATGGAAGATAACCCAGGCTGCATTCCTGCGCTTTCTGATTTAAGCCAGAATTCATGTATAAATGACCTGGGGAAAGGAGGAGGAGGGAGACACAGGGACTAGCTTAATAGAGTTAATGCTTTGGGACGTAAAATTTGCTGCATCCAGCGAATACCAAATGTAATTACTCAATTCAGTCAAATTTCAAGGTATTTAATAATCCCTTGTGCATTAGGAATAGCTTGTTTTTAGACCTAAGGGAACAAGAATACATATTTAAAATTGAAGAGTGTTGCAGAAATTTATTGTTGGATCATAATAAATATTTTTTCTTACAGGGGCAAGTGTAAAACCTGAACCAACAGAATCTCCTGCGCCCAGTAAGTGTATTTACTATTGGTATTTGTGTTTGTGCACTTAAATGCTCTTTTAAATTCTACTAATGAGAATATTTTATACTTCAGGAACAATATATTTAGCTTACCCTTTATCTTGCAGAGTATAAGACTAGTGAGGATGGATGGATTATACATGAGGACAAACATTATTATTTCAGCACAGAAAGTGTTCCTATGGAAGAAGGTCGGGAGTTCTGCAAGAAGAACTTTGGAGACCTTGCCGTCATTGAGAGTGAAAGTGAAAGAAAATTCCTCTGGCGATATGTAAGAAAAATCTTTAATGGAATAAATCATCTGAATAAGTGAGCATGGGCACAAGTCGTTTTCACCCTCGTGTTCTCCCTACCAGTTTTATGACAGTGAAGTTAGTGAAATGGCAGTAGCAGTAAGACAGGTTGATATGAAGGTCAAATAAAGTCTTTTTTTGGATCTTTTCATAGCTGGGACAGGGACAGTTTTGGTTCTGTATTTTGCATAGTAACAAGCATTAAAACATATAGTAACAAGAATTAAAAAAAAAAAAATTATCTGCTTCTAACTTACTCAACCCAACAGTCACACAGCATTACATCTGTATGCAACTGCTAATGCAGTTAACATAAACCTAGTGCATAATTTTAATTATCTCTGGCTTCACTTTAGCAAAATGACGTACTCTGATTCTGTAAAGTAGGCTGAGTTAACTGCAAGTTAAAGTGCCACGGTGTCAACAGATAAACTCAAGGTATCCTAAGATGTGGATCAAATCCATGTGGATTGGTTTATGTGCAACACTCAGACATTGGCTTTTGATCTTGTCAGTGTGGTCTGAGATGTGATCTACCTAGCAGCCTTTTTTTGATCTGATAGTTTCCAAGTTCACAGCTGTGCCTCCTTCTCCCTATGGCATATAATATGGGGCAAGAAGAACTTAAGGCATGGATTATGCCATGAGAAAGAGCTTTTAAAGGATTGTTTCCTAGGTGACTGGAGCTAGTTCCCTGTTCATACTCTCTTGAAGGTCGGTTTCTTTTAAATCAAGAGTGTGTTTAAAGGTCAGATATGACTTTCCCTGAGCTGACTGAAGAGTGGCAGTGAGATAACGTGAAAGTCTTGCATTAATTGGCACCCAAATTGTAGGAGGGCTTTGCCCTTGCAAGACATTTCACTGGTGATGTCAGCTGCAGAAACTGTGCAAGAGGTGCTGATTGCAGTGACTTCTTTAAAATTTAGCTTTATAGCTAGAGAATATAACATTTCACATCTTAGGTGACTCAGCAGTAGGTTATTCATTATTTTCAGAATACATTTCTGTGATAAACAGAGGAAATGTGTACAATTTTAATTTTTACATTCTAGATCTTGAAAAATGGGAAGGAGGATTCGTATTTCATCGGTTTACGACTGAGTATTGATCAACGGACAAGGTAGGTCACCTAGAGCCATCAAGCTCACGTGGTGCTTTAAAATCAAGAACAAATCCACTGAGCAGAGCAAACACAATGAAGTACTTGAGTGAAATTGTGGCATCTCAAAGCAGATGAAAATACTTTTCCTCCAACTTCCCTGAGACTAAAATTTCATGCTTGATATTTTTGATTATGAAGGTAAGGTTGTAAAAATGTGTTCCTTAGTAAAGATACTACACTTTATCCTAACATTTAATCCATTTTTTTTGAATCCCATCTATTGCTAGGCATTCTCACCCCGCTAATAATACTGTTATTCTGTATTTTATTATAGCAGGAAAAAAGCTTTCAATTTTGCCCTCAGCTGTTGTCTTCCTTGTTCATATTCCAACAAAGTATAGCTAATATAAGGAGTTAAAAAAAAGTATTCTCTGTTGATGTTGGACGAAATTCTTCAATCATAGAAGACCAACTCCTTTTAAAGTAAATGGCATTCCTCATTGAAACCACTGGAAGCTAGAGTAGATCGATAAACCTTAAAACTGGACTTACTCTTTGGCAATATTAAATCATTAGCTTTGTATTTTTAACTTTTCAGAAGTTCACATCAGCTCTCTTAGATTTGGAAAGTTCTTTACAGTTTCAAGATTTTGTAGCCTGTAGCACAGAATAAGTTATCTTGAAAGGACCTGGAGTTTCACAGGACATAGCCAGGTTTGAATCTTGATTTAAACACGGTTATCTTTTCAAGTGGTTTAATGCTGTGTTAATTTAGCTCCATGTCTAGATGTTCCAAGAGGGATACTGCATGTTTCATTAATAGTTTTCACCCAAAGCTGACAGAAACAATACAGTGGAGATAATGTATTTGAACTTTTATTAAAAAAAAAAAAAAAAAGGTATAATTTCTTTTATTCTCTGATTTATATTTAAAATACAAATAGATGCCCCAACTCAAAATATGTAAGATGTCTGGTAGATAAAAACATTCTTCTTTTCCCTCCTTAAGATCTGTTGGGAACAGACTGTATTTAAAGAGAAAAATGCACTGCAAGTTAGCAACAAAACTCTTATTTTCTTTTTGTAGAGCAAAGACAACTGCTACCATTTTATAACTTAAGATGCTCAGTGAAGATAAGCAGGTTTTCTGTGAGCTTTTCTGAATGTCAGCATGCAGGAGCATAAATTGATTTTTGCATGTGATGTTTATTTAGGCATGGCTTCATGTCTCTTCTTTTGGGGTCCTGAAGTGCCTGGATAGATGCCTAGTAATTCCTGGTTCTTTAAGTCCATGGTGAAAAACATGCCCTTTCAGAGGATGGTAAAGATATTAGGTGGGCCAAATCACCTTCCAAAGAAGAGATGTCTCTCCTGTTCCATTGTATTTGTAGGGACCCTGCTGACTACAGACCCTGACTATGCTTTTAGGTGAAGTGCCTTGCCTATCTATCTGAAGTCATATAGGGTGAACCTAGGCCCCTCTATCACTTGCAGTGCAGTAGGAATATGTCTCCTAATAAATGTTTGATGGCTTATTGCTTGGTTATGCTTTTGTTCTCTATAGTTTAATCTACATAGATATACAGCTTTTTCAATGTTCAGATTTTACGTTATGTCACACATTGTCAGAGCACATTGTCAGACGCATGTTGTCAGAGCAATTGCCTTCTAGGTGGTTTGTCATGCCGTCACAATTTTCCCTCTGCATGGGGGATGAAGCATTTTGCCAGTATTATGACTCCAATCTCTTATCTCTGTAATAGCCACAAGGAATATGTGACTTGAGGGAAATGATGAGCATCTGGGTTCTCTCATGTTGAAATGGTGTCTGGCTTTCATGTTGGCCTGAAAGGTTATTTTGAAGATTGTCCTATCAACTGCAAGAGCGTCAGCATGTTGCATAAATCCAGAGTAAACATAACTCCAACACCTATCTTGTGCCTTTGCAAAGAGAGCAAGTAGCGCAATGAGCTAAGTACCTGATACTCCACACCAATATTCATGATTACCTGGATGCTATATTCTTTATTTTTCCCATCCTTGGAAGGGTAGTTACCAGAGATTTTTATTTCCTGGCAATAATCACACTATCAGGTAAATTACTAGTTTCCTTGTATCTACAGTAGGAAATATTGCGTATGTCTCAGTTTTATGGAGTAATGCGTTCATTCCATTAATATCAAAGTTTAAAAAAAAAAAAAAAAAGAGGAAAAAGGTATTTTCTCAGTTAACTCCTGTATTGTGGATACCTCTGAATTAGAACTGGTCCAAAAGCCTTGTATAACTTAACCTGTGAATGGGGATATTAAACATCTTGCAAAATGACTTTTTGTGAGATGGAAGCAATTCTATTTGTTTGTTAAAGATGGATTTTGTTGAATTGTTTCCCTTCAGCTGGATGGATGGGACTCCAGTGAATTATTTGGCATGGGCACCACATGAACCCAACTTTGCAAATAACGATGAAAACTGTGTAGTCATGTATAAGAATTTAGGTGAGTTTTTAATGTTTGTTTCTGAATTTTATCATCTGTGTGTTTGAGTCACAACTTTTTTTCTGAGAGGCACCTCTTTTCACCTTTTTTTTTATTCTTTTACAAACTTATGGAAGTGGAACATGATGTTAGATTTTGTATTTTTGTATTCTTGTGTTTATGTTAAATGTAGCATGGAGAAGGTCTGGTAGAGGCCTTTGCTTGTGATCGCTATACAACTGCTATATATTTTTTATTAAAATAGGTCTAATGTGCTACTATAAAAATGAGTTTTCTAATACCTGATTTAAATAGTATATTACTCTTAATATTCTGTAATTACACTGCATATAAAGTGGCATAATTATCGTAGCTGCTGACATTAAACGATCCATAAACTAGCAGACACTGAGGATTTGATCTTCATTTGATCACTGTGTAACGATAACTGAAATTGATTTCTATCTAACCAGCATTGGATATAGTGTCATACAGTTCCCCATTTGTCTTGCATTCAGGATTTTGGAATGATATAAACTGTGGTTATCCAAATCCCTACATATGTGAAAGGCACAACAGTTCCATTAATTCAACTGTTCCTCCAACAACATTTTCAGCTCCAAGAGGATGTCATCCAACTTGGCTTTCCTTTCAGAATAAGGTACCGTAACAAATTCATAGCATGTTGAATGCTTGGTAAAGTATTAGGTAGAAAGCAAAGGAATTAATTTACGTTATTATTTCTTATTAGAATAATTTTTCCTTTCCAGAGGGCTGGTTGAGATCTGCGCACTTTTATCACTTTTATTTGTTTGCGCATCCACTATTTTGCAGGAAAAGTGTTTGTTTGTTTTTACACTTCTAATGAAGTGGCATATGAGCCTATCCAGCTGCAGTTTGTGGAAGTCATTCTCTAGTCATCTCTTCAAATCTTTTGATAAGCGTTTCCTAAGGGATTAGATGGAATTTGCAAAGTATTGGTGTATTGATTGTGATGTATTTTAACTGAATCATAATGTTCTTCCAGCAATGAATATATTTTGTCTTCCTTGACTTCAAAAAATGTAGTATGCGTTGTAGAGTCAAATAAAAAAATCAGCAAACTACTATCAGTAATGTGTAACTTACCAATATTAGTTGGCTGTCTACACAAATTCCGATTTTGCTTATTTTTTAGAGATTTCACATCAAAGCTAGCATGCGTCTTGCTGAGGAAAACATTTTCTTGAGAGCTTTAATTTTACATAGAAAATGCACGAGCACAAAAAATCCTTTTGGGTGTGGTTTTTTTCAGATGAATGTGTTGTTTTACTGTGCTTTCTCCGTCCTGATTTCTGTAGAGCAATGCCTTTTGATCTGTAAGAGGTATTGGAGTAAAGATAATATTTGGAGAATTTGTTCTTCTTTCAGTGTTACAAAATATTTGGATCTACAGAAGATGAACGTGTCACTTGGCATGCTGCGCGAACAGCTTGCATGAATTTAGGAGGAAACTTGGCTACTATCCCTAATGAACAAGTGCAAGGTACTATGTATGGTTCTGTAGCAACTAGATTCTGTAGCAACATTTATTCTTAACAGGATGGCTGTTATATTTATGTGAATAAGGACATCATTGAATAATGACTGTACATCTGATTTTGGTCCAAAATCGTATATTTAGAAATTTCTAATGAAATCTGCCCCTGAATCTACCACACTCTAATGTACACTTAGACTTATATGTGTGTGTACATACACACACACACACATTTATGTGTACATATATATATATGTGCATGTATGTATATGTAAATTGTATGTACATGTATATAGTCTTGTTAACCAGAGTAGTGCTTTTTCTGCCTATAAATGATGCCAGCTGGACCCAGTGAGTGATGTAGTTTCACGCAACTAAGTGTTGTAGTTTCACTAGGTGGCATTAGCTTGCTGCATGACTTTTTATATTATCTCAATCAAGCGCAGTAACTTTGGGGTCAGAACTTGCTGCATCTGGGCAGCTTGGGAAAGAGATTTTTATGGCACGCAGCTGTATCCCCAACTCACCATGTAGATGTACCATTTTCTTCACTAGAAGAGCTTATTGTAATGATCAGAAGAGCTGCATGCCTGACTGGGGTAGGTGGGCAGACAGAAATTGCCCTGTGTTTGAATAAATATGGACAATATTCAAATTAAAATTTGAGGAAAATTTTTATGTTAATAAACATAAACATTTTTAGAAATGCTGTTTTATACTATGTTGCTGAGAAACAGATGCTGCAGAGCATGTACTGTTTGTGAACTCGGAAGAGCATAGAGAAAAAATCAACCATAATGAAACAAATCAGTGTTGTACTCTGATAGTTAACTAGTTTAAATTCAGACTGCTAACATGAACTTTGTACTACCTATGTTTTCTGCATGTGAGGAGGTGAAGGATCAAACCTTCACTTTTCAAACATAGTTAAATTCTTGCCCAATGTAATTTCTACAGTGCAGATTTCAGGTGGTTCATGCACAGGGCTTGAATTTCAGGTAAGAGAGAAATGGGTATGCAACTGTTAGCACACAACTATTGCTATTATTGGGAATGCAGTAAGGAAAGGCTTGAATTCCTGTTACAGTTTCTGGAAGAATAGCAATGCTAACATTTGAAAAACAAAAATCTGCAGATTTTCTTCCTGGAAGGGTAGGTTGCATTCATTTTAAAAGACCAAAGGAAGATGAGCAGGTGATAGACAGAAGTAAACGGCTGTTGTTTATAGAGAAGAAGGGTAAGGTCATGGCTATTACTGTTGCAGTTGGTAAAAGCCATGATATGTTCATTTTATCACGGCGCTTGACATATTGTGGTTTAGTGGGCTGTTGATTGCCAGCTGACCTAGCCTGCTCTACATGTGAGCTAAGACATGTTAGCCTAAACCACCTTCCTCGACTCTGTGAAACTGTGGTAATTGATTTGCTTGTGATGAGTAGTTCTGTTGAGGGTCATTTTAAGCGTGTCTCTTCTGCATTCTGCTCCCTGCTGAGACAGTTTAGGCAATTGCCCAGGTATTCCAGAGAGAGAGGAAATGCTCTTGTAATTCTGTAGAAGAACTGGTTGGTGCTCCGTTGTGTTTTCTGCCTGATGCCATTGTAGGGTAACCAGTCTGGTGGGATTATCAAAAAATTATATAAACTACACAGCTGGATATTTGTGAGTCATTTGTAGGACCAGGATTCAAAAAATATTGTGAGAGATTGCTTTCCTCTCATGCTTCTGGATTTCATCCCAGTACCAAGTCAGAAGCTTAGCTGAAGTTTTTGAACAAAGGAGAAGTTGCATATCTAGTTGCCTGTTCATTAAACTCAAACCTCACCTCCTTTTTATCTTGCCTTTAGTTGTTGTGAAGTAAATAACTTGAGTGTTTCTGCTTGTATTGTCAACAATGAAGTGTTCTGTCCTTTAGAGAATATGTAATTCAGCCTAGTCCAGGTCTGGATGTATCAGCAGGCCAGACACCTGGGCTCAGTTGTCCTTCACTTAAACTATTTTTCTTCTCTTTTTCTCACGGTAGCTTTCCTCACTTTTCATATGAAGGATTTTATGACTGATACATGGATTGGATTAAATGATATAAATCATGAACTGAGGTTCCTTTGGACAGATGGAAAGGGAGTTTACTTTACAAACTGGGCCAAAGGCTTCCCATCAGGACATACAGATTTATACTCGTATGATGGCCAGGTGAATATAATTAATCACAAAATGTTCACTGCAATTTGCATGTAGAATGCCTTTGGGCATTTGCTGGGATTTGAGACATGGTACTACAGGATTTACTGCTTTCAGATCTGCAGAATTTAATAAGAGCTTTGACTGAGGTTATATACTGCGCTGAGAAAATTGTTAATTACAAACCTTTTATGCATGTCAAGTATAAATCCAAGTAGAGCGAAGGGCTTTCAGCCCTTGGGAAGTTGCTGTACCAGCTAGCTACAGCATCTGGAGTGTGCGCATACAAACGCTGGTTTCAGATTTCGGTTCTCTGTGTACGTGAAGACTGTACATAAGCTCTGGTAAAGGAGACGTATGGGACTCCAGCCTTATGACATATGCTGCAAAAATGCATTAAATGAGCAGATCCTCCTACTCCTGTGACCACGGTTGTCCCTGAATTTAGGGGTTTTCTCAGTCAGCCTGTAGCTTGCAAGTGGCACTTGCAGACAAGCGTTACCCTCAAACAGCCATATATGGATAAGCATATGCATATGTTGTCAGTCACATTTGTGGAAGGAACATATTACTTCTATAAAAAGCCAGCCATTCAGTTTTTCTGGGAAAAAAAAAAAACAAAACAAAAAGCCACTTCCCCTATTTCTCTATCATGCAAACTGATCTCTGATGGCACATGTTTAGGTGGTGCTGTGCTGTGGAACTACATCACGTTCACTCACTGTATTTACACTGAGTACAATTTGCGCTGAAAAAACACTTTTTTATGTACAATGGTTTTTTTCCTCTTTTTGAAAGTAGCCTCACTGAGCTTCTGATCCTTTATTGAGGGAGAAAATTTGGGAAAAATTTGAAGTTAATCAGAAGTAGCATGCTTAAAATGTTACTTTTGGGAGGAACAATATATATATTTTTCCTTCTTTATGAAAAGCGATAGGGTTTCTATAAAGTCTTCTCTGAAAAATTTCCTGGTGTGTAAATTTCAGCTTTATTTTTAAATATACTTGACCTGAATAAAAAATAAGTTGTCAAGGTTAATGCACAGTACTATGCAACTGTTCAGTTAGAAAGATTTAAATCTTAAATGTATTTCACTAGGCAATTAAATGTTTCTCTGTGCATCTCCTCCTGGCCAGCCAAAGTAAATATGTAAATAGAATAAGATAAATATGGAAGCTTCATTGCACAAAATATTTGTAGACATACAGTATTTTGCTTTAGTCAGTGTTTGTTACTGTGTGACTCACATAGGTTCTGTCTAATGCGTTCATCTCGGGGTGGCTGAAATGTCACCATAAGGCTGGCACCCTGAGATCAATGGCTGCCTTTGGGAAGGAGCAGATCTAATTTTTCTGTGTATAATACTACAGCTTGCAAGAATAAATCTGAAGAGGAGAGTGAGATGTCAGAACTGTTGCATTGCTTATTGATGGTCAAGCCATGGCAGGAGGGTTTTTTTCTGGGGCGAAGTTAATCAGTGTTTTCTACAATAGCTGATGTTACTTCTCTTTAAACTGGCTGTGGCTTTCCTCCTCTCCATTCTGTATGCCTGGAGATGGGAGGATACCAGCATTTCTCTGGTCTTCCTTTTCAACCCTGGTATTGCGCAAGAGGGAGGAACTTAAAAAGTTTGGAAAGCGCAAGAGTTTTATCATCATAAAACTGGAGCTGCTAAATCTTACAAGGATATGAGAATAAAACTGCAATATTACTTGTGTCTTAAAATGTGAAAGGGTGATAAAAGTTTCTTACTTGCTTTTTCTAGTTATATATAACTGGTTTTGTGTCTTTTTCCTCCGAGGCGGATTGTGTTGTCATGAGAAACAGCCCTATTAAAGAAGCAGGGAAGTGGGCTGATGAGAGTTGTGATAACAGCAGAGGTTATATATGCCAAATTAATGCAGGTAATTGTCTTTTCAATTACAACACAGTCAAACCTAACGTATTTTCAGGCTTTCGCTTGGGCACTAGTGCTGAATTTCAGCATCATTTCACTTCCAATAAAGTTATATCCATAAGTTGTTTTTCAGGCAGAAACACAAGGGACATATGCATCAAACCAAAGGTCCAGCTGGAGAGACTATCCTAAGCTGACCCTTCCCAGTAACTGCCACATTACTAACTTCCTGGACTGGAATTTGTATCTACATCTTTGTGTGTAGTAGAAACGTTGCCCTGATATTTGCTCTGTCATTTTGTCTAGTCATTTTTTTCTAATCATTTTCTGAGCACACTGACTTTCAAAACATATTCTGGAAAACACTGGATTGTACATGTAGCATGAACTGCCTGGAATGTGAATGTAGCTCATCCGCACTGAACTTGAGCTAATTTATCTAGAAAATAAAATTTAAAATCAGTGAAAACCTGCAATCAGATTGATTTCTACTCTAATCCTAGTTCATTTCAGTAATACTAGCCTGGAGGATTATGCAGAATGTTCCTTTTCTTCTTGTCAAAGGCTGCTTTAAGCAGCTCTTTCCCTTTCTACAGCTCTATAATTGATTTCTGCTACTGATGCTATCTTAAAGAATAACATATCTAACCTATACTGGTCAAAAGTCATGGAAGAGGAGATGAGGAAAAGAGGTAGTTGTTTTATCATATTTGCTACTAAAGTCAAATCATAAACCCTTTTGAATAAACATCTGACATAAGCCTTTCTTCCTCCTTTATTTTATAGACTCTGAGTTTCTCCCTTCTACAAGTACAGTTCCATCCAGCATTATCCGTTATGGTAACAGTAGTTATTTGTTCATCCATACCAAAATGAAATGGGAGGATGCACGAAAAAACTGCAGACGTGATCAGTTTGACCTTTCCAGCGTCTTAGACCCCTACAGTCATTCGTTCCTGTGGCTAAAGATATTGAAGTATGGGGTGCCAATATGGATTGGTCTTAACAGTAACGTGGTAAGAACATTGAACCAATTAAAAATGATGCTGCTTCCCTTATGTACAAAATAGGGACTGGAAAATCTCTTTATTGTTAGCTTACTAGTTTACATCTTGATTCTAAGTGCTTGTATATAGCATGTTTTTACAGGTAAGGGTATATATACTCTTCCATTACTCTGATTAAATTGTATATTTTTTATACTCATTCTCTGTGGTATTTTACTCTGTGCCCTTCCAAACAGGACGTTTTAGGCTAGCATTCTGAAATATCTCTTCATGTAGACAGTGCAATGTTTGTTTTGGGATAAAATTCTTATGTCTTAAGATTACTGTGGAAATCATTTATTCTAAACAAAGGGCGTAACAATACCTGATTTTCACAAATAGAATAAAGTGGTATTGAAATGACTCTTGGAACATTCTGAGGATAGTTAGCCAAATAATTAGTTTGTTTACCTCATTTAATTTTTTGTCTTATTTGTTTCCCCTCTCCCTGCTCTCTTGATATTTTGGTACCTTCCAGATATTAAAATATACCACTCTTTCTTCTTGGCATAGGCACTTGCCCGGCATTGACTAAGCATAAGAAAGAAATGCAAATGAGTGAATGTAAAACACGTCTTCCAAAAAAAAAAATTCCACAAAGCTAACCAACAGGATGATCCTTTGAGTTCATAAACTGTGGTGGGAGAATGTTAATTTTTAAAGGCAGTTTAAGCTAAAATAATCTGCACTTCTTGAAACTTGAAGAAAATTAGATAGTACAAAAACTAAGCATCAGAGGTTCACTCCTACAAACTATGTTTAATGAATTTTTTTTATGTCCAGGTTTTATTTAACAGTTTTGTCAAGTCCAAAATGTATTCAGTGTCACTTACTTTGCATTGCTAAAAAGTATTTGTTGCCCTGCTGTATTTCTCCATGAACAGCTGCTGGTCACAACATAAACGTAGAGATTTGGTCCATTTGCATTTGTTATTGATTTCTAAAGGAAACTTCTGGCAGAAGGTGCTAGACAGACAGACAGACAGACAAACAGACATTTGACTCACAAAGCAACGGTTAGTGCTCAGGGTTTAATCATTCCTGTTTGTTCTGTGCTTAGACCAATGGGCGTTATGAGTGGATTGATAACTGGAGAATGAAGTATACTAAGTGGGCTGAAGGGGAACCAAAGCAGAAGATAGGTTGTGTCTATCTAGACATTGCTGGAGCCTGGAAGACAGGATCCTGTAATGAAAGTTACTTCTCTGTTTGCAAAAAACCTGATGGTAAGAACTTGAATTTTTGCATTTATGATGATTTTCCTTTTATAGTTCTTTGTGCTGAGTGGTCTGCTGATATATACTTAAATGCTTCCTCTTATATCAAGAACCAAATAGATGAAATAATTAAAATTTAATTGGATTGATAGGCGACTTTAAAATGAGGGCCAACACATACTAACAAAGCTATTGTGACAATGAATACCCATCACTTCACGTTAATAATGTTAGATACGTTTTGTCAAGCTCAGACTTGCATTAGTCTGATATTTACTGTGCTACTAAGTAAATGTTATTTTATTCTGATATTGATTAAGCAAACCCTGGAAGAATCAAAAGGTAATGAATGGTCAGGTAATGGTCACATTGGGTATGGTGTTGAAAGGGGAAGAGCTGAGTGACCAAGCCATAAGAAGTCAAAATGAGTGTTCACTTGTAATGGCTTTCCAGGTTTTCCTATTATAACTGCATAGCAAATTACAGGTAGTATATAAATGTTTAAAGATGCTCCTTCATGCCACATATGCTACTGTTCTGATCTGAAACTTCTGTTGTTATTGTCTGATAACCCTTTCTGCCTGATAACCCTTTCTGTGTTCGATGATATTAGGTTACAACCCACGTGACCAAGTTTAGGCTCTAATTCAGCAAAGCACTTATTCAGCGTGACGCTCAGTTGTGACTATACAGTTGTGAGCAGAGAGTTGATCTGACCTTAAGATGTATTTGAAGAAAAAAATGCTTACATTCTTTGCTGAATTAATTTTCTTGAGTGTGAAGCACAGCTGCAGTATTTGTTGTTCTCCAGTTTCAGACTTTTTCCCATTATTGTTTTATACTAAGCAGTGCAGATTACCAAGATTACATTTTGTTTAAGATTTGTTTCAAGTGAGTTTTCCAATGTTCAGTTAGAATAACCTACTCACGATAAAAGAATGTTTAAGGAGCGGTGTCTTTAGATTGTGCCCTTTCTATTTTTTAAAAACAGTTCAAGCTCCTACTGAGCCCCCTCAGCTTCCAGGAAAGTGTCCTGAATCAGAAGGTCACAAGTCTTGGATCCCTTTCCGAGGTCATTGCTACTACATTGAATCTTCATCTACAAGAAACTGGGCCCAGGCTTCTTTAGAATGTCTCCGACTAGGTGAGTATCCTCCTTAATCAAAGATCACACTTTCTTGACTTGTTTTTTTTGATCTATGAAAAACTGAACATGTGCTATGTATTTTTGTGATTTCAAGGGTAGTCAGTTATATCCAAAAGCTGCTTTAATTCTGGAGGAGATGGAGAATAGCTGTCTACCAGTGGCACACACTAACTCTTTGATGGGTGTGGGGTGAGGCATTGGAAGATGGGTGTGGCCTGGAGTGGAGATGACAGAAGTGGAACCTTTGTCCTTTGACAGGACAGGTAGTCGATGAGGTAGTCAACCTCATGCACAGCAGTCACTAAATCTTGCTTTAAGCATTCCCTGTGATTTGCATTCCTAATCTGATTTGCTTCTTGGTTATTCCAGTTTTATGCCACTGAAATGAAGAAGTTACAGCTGTCTAGGATGGATAATATATTAGTAAACTAGGACTGTTGTTTCATTCTTGTAACTTACTTCTCTGGGCAAGTAAAGATTCATCTTGCCAAACTTCATATCTACAGTGTTGACAGCTGTATGCAACCCAGGTATCTAAGTTCCCATTAGAGTGCCCAGAGACCTCGTTCTTGTGGTCGGTGGAGCTGGCTGATTCATCTTCACTAGAAATATACACTGATGTTTGGTCAGATGAATTGCACCCTAAACTCTGCTGACTGTGTTGATTTTCTCTCCACTGACTAAAACTGGTGGTGCCCAGCAACAGGACAAGAGGCAATGGGCAGAAACTGAACCACAGGAAGTTCCATCTGAACCTGAGAAAAAACTTCTCGACTGTGAGGGTGACAGAGCATTGGAACAGGTTGCCCAGAGAGGTGGTGGAGTCTCCTTCGCTGGAGATATTCAAAACCCGTCTGGATGTGATCCTGGGCAATCTGCTCTAGAGGACCCTGCTTGAGCAGGGAGGTTGGACTAGATGATCTCCAGAGGTCCCTTCCAACCTAAACGATTCTGTGATTCTGTGAAAACCTACCACTGAAACCTATGTTACATACAGACACCTAGAGCTCGCATACAGACACCTAGAGCTAGGTGAGATGAATCTCACCCTTTCTGTCAGCGGTCAGATTCGTTCTTGGCTTCTCATTGCCAGCTTGGAGAAGAGCTTTTAGTATTTCCAAGGGAATGCTCAAGTTTTGCTGTATGTTCTGTAAATCTTAACTATATTCTCCATGTTAACATTTGCATAACGTTTGAATAGAGATTCTCGATTGTTTACTTTTAAATACAGAAATGTCTCAGAAGTACAACTCTCTTGCTATATAGCTCAGTCTTTAAGACTGTGAGAGTTGTCACAGTGTGACCCATTTCCATGCAGTCAGATTCTGAGTTCTTTTGTTGGCATGACAGATGCTTAGTCTTTGGAAACTGCAGTGTGTGTTCTTACTTCTGCATACTCAAAAAGATCTTGGCAGCTGTGCAAATAGCAGGAAAATTTGTTCTCTGCCTTAGGTGGTACGATTATAATTTTGAACAAGCATATGCTAGAAATTAGCACTTTCTTGTCTTCAGAGGGCTAAGTTTCTGGAACAGTCTTTGAGTAAGAAGAGCGGGGCAAATAAATGGAAGAGTCTTAAGGTGAAGTTTGAGAGAAATTTGACATTGCCTGTGATAGCACGTGGCTCAGCTTATTTCCGCAGCTGCCCTCCATCTTTGTTGTTGGAACCTGCAGTTACATCAGAATTGCTTTTTTGTGTTAGAGTGAGATCCCTGAAAAAAGGGACTGACCATTTGTTTCAGCCTGCGTGGTGAGAGTCTGGCATTATGTGCAATTTAAAAGTTGCAAGGGATTATAGGCAGACTTCACATCACTGACTTCCCCTTCAGTATTGCCCTTAATCTTTGATGCAAACCAAACATCTGACAACATTCAGAAAAAGAGGAACAATTAGAAGAACGTAAAGACTACTGCAAAAAGAGGAACATTCCATGCTCTGTTACATTCTGCTGTCCCTACTTGCACTCTGGATTTTCTGTTTGTAGTTGGGCATTTTCTAATTATAGTGAAGTGACCATAGTGAAATTCTGAACCATGGTAGAATTTAGCACTAGCTCAGTAGTATTTCAAATGACTTCTATTTTTTCATTCTCTTTAACTGTGTCTTCCTCACCTGAGGAGGAACACCTTGAAAAATTCAGCATCCTAATCAAAACAGTGAAATGCTGAGCACAGCTGTTGCTACTTATCTGTTGACTGCATTCCAACCCCACACTGAAAGAGAAGAGAAGATGCACTTTATAAAATGTTTAATAACACTCCATGAAAAATCTGATTTGCTCTGCTGGCACAGTACAGGCCCCATGCCACAACTTCTTGACCTTGCTAGAATGAATCATTATGGCAGAATGCCTAGTGTTGCAGGTGGATGGCTAACCAGGTACTAACTGGGCAACAGATGACCAAGGTGAAAGATACAGAAGGCAGGGAGGAACAACGCAGATATTGTCACCTCAGAGTAAAAGCTCAGGCTTCATGAAAATCTTTTTCCAATTTCTTCTGCGTGGAGCTAAATTCCCTTGCACTTCCTTCATCACCAGGGAGAAAGAGATTCTTTTAGAAGGTGATTCAGAGTAAGAACCTAATTTAGGTGCTGTGAATCATACTGTGGAAAATCTTTCTCTACTGACTACAAAGAAAACGTGTGTATAAGTAAACTGCGCAATTAAGGAGTTACACTTAAAACTCTACCTCAAAAAGTCAGCAAAGACTGTGCTATAAGCGAGTTATACAAAGGCTCAGAAAACTTTTAATCATTAATGTATGAAGTGATATTGTGCGTAGATAGAAGTTGTTGCACTTTTTAATAAAAACTTGTAGGCTTCTTTTTATTTGTTAGTTTTTTGTTATTAACACATCAGTAGAAGTTTATACCAGGTCACATATTCACCTTTTGCATTTTGAGTCATTGTTCAGTGGTGCTGCTATTTTCTAGTGGATGAGGAAACAAAATGCTGGTGCATTGTGTTGGAAATGCTGAGAAATATATCAAAAACATTGCAAGAGCACTTCATAGGAAATTATCCCAAGTTTTTGTTTTACATGTTTGCTGTGAAACTTGTGTCTCTAAGACATTTTTTTTCCTTGTGTTTTGCAGGGGCCTCTTTGGTGTCAGTTGAAGACTCAGCTGAAGCCAACTTTCTGGCATACACCATTGAACCTCTTGAAAGGAAAATATCAACTTTTTGGACAGGAATGTACAGAAATGTAGATGGTAAATTCTTTAATTTTTGTAAAACATCTTTGTGTTTGGTGAACAATTCTCACAAGCTGTTTGACAGTGGTGTTGAAAATGTGAGATGGTACTTGGTAATACATAAAAGTGAAATTAGGAAAGGTAATGTAGTCTTACAACAGGGCAGCTGTAGTTCAGTAGTAATCAAGTAATAAGCGGTAGTATATAAAAGAAAGACCAGGCACAGCAAGTTCATCTTAAAGCAAGAAGAGGAATTCAGGATGCAGTAAGGCACAGGGTGTGGATAGCAGAATACAGACTGGATCATGCTGATAGTTGAAAAGAACCAAGGTCAAATGGTTCCTCTCAGATCTGGAGAGGCCACCGGATTGATGTGCTTTTCACTGAGATACTCTTAATTTTTATGGTAGAGAATAATGTGATTAATATCACATCTCGTCTTTGGACTCACCATCCTGAATGATCCATCACCTGTTTTTTAGCTTCAGCTGCCCCTCAGAACAAATTTATTTTGAAGCTGGAGTTCATGTCTTTGGAATAACGCGTCATAACTTTTTCTATTTTCTGCCTCATTGTGAGGAAGGGAAGGAAAGAGAGAACGGACAATAGGCTTATTTAATTTAATCTTCCTTTGCTGATTATTGCTTATTCATTAATAAAATCAATATTCAGTTAAATAGTTATTTCGGTCTTAACAATAGACCTAACGGCTACTTCAGGCTTGTGCTGCTCAGAGTAAAAACTCCAGTTTAACAGTGTCAGAGGCAGGGCTGCAGAATAGTTCGGGGGACTTAGGTCAAATTTCAGGAGTTTTCGAAGGTTTTTCCTATCACTGCCTGCTCAACTACTGCAACGGCAAGTCCAGTTGAGGAGAAGACAAATATTCAATTATGTTACTTGAATCCAGGGAAAAGAAAGAAAGAAAAAGGAAGGTCTTCAGTAGAGGGGAAATGAACTTGAATAGATTAATGATTTATGTAGATAATACATATCAAGAAAAGCTGAGGTTTACTCATGTGGTTAATTGACACGTAAACATGGTTTCTAAAATTAGTTCTAGAGCAGGTGAAGAACAATACATTTTTTTATAGTAATCATAAACCTGAAGCTGCTTCAACAAGTAGATACCATTGTATCGTTTGATAATGATTATCATGATTTCAGCATAACTAAATTTTGTATCTTTGGAAAAGTGGTATCAAAATGTTATGCACTGACACAAATTGGGGCAGGTATTAAAAAAACTAAAAAAGTAAAATACAAGGTACCTTGTAAGAAAACAAAACAACTTTCATGCTGAGTCTTAAGAATTTTCTTGTCTGAGTACAAGTTAAGAGTCACAAGGGCACATTTATTCTAAATAAATAACACTATTAAAAGAAAGAAGAAAAAAGGAACAGGAAGGGAGACAGAAAGTCCCAGGATATTTAAACAAGAGTGATCACAAGATTTTTGAAGCAGATCTTCAGAATTGAAAATCAAAGTCTATAAGGTCAGTGGGAAGGAGCAGAAACTGAAAAATAAAGGGAATTAGAAAAACTTAAGTGGGGGTTTTAAAAAGAGTAATAACCTGCCCCCTACAAATTACTGAGATAAATGGCCTTCTGTTGAAGATAATTTATATGTTGACATCAATCATTTCTATAACTGACTAAATAATTGACACCATACCAATGCAGAAAATTGTGTGGGAGATATGTCTTTAAGCTTTCTCTCCTTAGTAACTTTACAAGCCAGACTGGCTGGCCATTTTCTCAAAATTGATATTATATCATTGGCATAAAAACTTAAAGGCAGCCATTCTGTATCAGACCAAAAGTCCAAATAATTTAATGGCCTGTCTCCAAACGTGTCCACAAGTAAATTCCTTGGGAAGGCAATAAATGCAGAGCAGATGTCAACAGGGAAATGAACGCAGTCTTGTTTTACTATATTAAATATTTTTCCAATTAGGAGAATGGTTGTGGCTAGACAACACTGCAGTGGATTTTGTCAACTGGAATGTAGGAGAACCTTCACCTCAACAAAACGAGCACTGTGTTGAAATGTACGCAAACTCCGGGTACTGGAATAATATTTATTGCAGTTCCTATAAAGGCTATGTTTGTAAAAAACCAAAAAGTAAGTGCTACATTTATGAATTTATTTTATGTATGGAGAGAGAGTGCTTTCTGTATGCTTAGTATTAATAGGTAGCGGCCATATACAGAGTGTTTCAGATGGGTATTTTGTGGTTTAGTAAATGGGAAGGGATGCACTTTTGCACGCCAACAAACAGAGAGAATAACTCTTTCAGAAAGTACAAGCTCTGACCTGTGCTCAAGAAATGGATGTCTCTCAGAACTGTTTGGAAAAGATAGTTTCTGTTTCTGTAACTGTACCTAGTGTATGCACTTGACAAATTTGCCTTCCCATATCAATAATTGTTCAGTAATCACACTGTTAATACTGTGTTTTGCAAACATGAATTAGTTTAATCTCTTTGAAAATGTGTTACTCGGGGAATACCCTCTGCTAAATCCAGGTAATCCCCTTTGTGCAATTCCCTCTGGCAGGCTCAGCTGTGTGCATTCCTGAGTATGCAGTGGTGCTTCTGTGAATTAGATATTTATGGACTGTGAATTAATTAACCCTTTCGGACCTTTTGTCTCTGTGTTGTCTGGTTTTGAGAAGATGAATAAATGAAAGGCAAAGCAAATAGTTTGAATGTACTAAACAGAAAGTGTGCTGAAATAATTGAATGTGCAAATTTGGCAGCATGTACATCCAGCGCATACATATTTCTAAAAGTCATCCTAAGCATTTATTCCAGCTTGTATTGCAGTATCAAAAATCTTTTAGTAACATTTACTGAGAAGAGTGAAATACACTTAATAGCTGAATTATGCCTACTTCCTCAAGAAGATTGGAAATGGGAGAAATTCTGCTGTCCTTTCTAGAAATCTGCTCTCAAATGCAAAATCATCCTGACTCACTCAGATGCTTGTAAAGATGACTGTATCTGGTACAGGAAGTATTGCAGAACTGTTACATATAACTATCCATTCAGAGTCTACTTGTCTATCCTTTTACATTGTGATTGACAAATGAAAATGCCATTTATTTTCCGTTTTCTATCAGAAATAGTCATAGATATAGGTTAAAAAGTGTTGCAATCAATGGCCATCCTGTTTAGCTGCGCTTGTGCTTGTTAAGTTTGCTCCTTTCTGAAGAGGCTGCAAAACTCAAAGCTGGGACTGAAGTCTTCCTGTGAAATAGATCTTACTTTCTGCTCCACTTGTTCACATGATTTTTACCTTAATGGTCTGAAATTTTGTTAACGGGTCTATTCCATAAATAATTTAACTTTTTCGTAAACAAAGATACTCAAAAGAACTGTTCAACAGTTCAATAGATGCTTGTTGTTTGTGTTACAGATAGGCTAGGAAGATCATGGTCAAGGCTTCTCACTCTCATTTTTCAGGAATGGTATCTGTAAATATAGTACTTGACTAACATGTAGACGAGCTGAGCATGTATTCATCTTTTAGCAAAAAACAACAGTACATAATAAGCATGATTAGAGCTAAGTAAGTAAGTAGGTAAGTATAAGTGCTTATACTAAGCCCTGCCTACGAGATGCAAGAAAAAACTCTCCATATTCCAAAAATGTTCCTATCAAATTAAGCAATGCAGTCAGAAGATTATTTTCAAAATGTGCATAATATAAATTATTTCCTTCTATTCCTTGTTACATTTGTGAGATTGTTTTTTACACAGTGCTTTTGGACATAAAGTAGCATTATTAGAGAACATGGAATGCCTCTAGCAGGCACTTCGGAAGTACGTAAACACAAAAATCTCCCGGTTTCCCTCTTTCCCATGGATTTATGTACTGGTGTAATGCAAACAAGTAACAAGCTACTTTTTATTGTCAACAGTATTAGTGGACGCTTTTCTTGATAAAAGCTTTTGGAAGCATCCAAATAAGCATGTTTCATTTTACTTTGAAGAGCTAGAAATAGGATAATATTTGTCTCTAAATGTAAAACTAGCAGAACTGATGGAAGCAAGGATTGTTGGATCATTAATGGAGTCAGGCAGTGTAAGTTGGGGGAACTGATAAAATTATTTCATTTTCTGAGCTCACCTTCATCAAAAGGAAAGATAATTCCTTGATTCAGGATTTAGTATCGACATATTTATGTCCACACAGCAAAATGTGGATTTTCATCTTAAATGATAGCCCAGTTTTCCCTGCAAGCCTGATTTCATGGTCCAGATCTTAAATCTTAAATGAGCTGCAAACATTTTAGTTTGGATGTGATCTCTACTAAGGTACTTTGATGTTCAGGACTGGATTCAATTGTCTGTGTAGGCAGGGCTATTAAGGCTCAGCAAACCAAATGTATTTACACTTGCAGTGATTATATAGAATACCAGCTACTGCAAGAATTAGTAATTATATTCAGAATTAGGTTTGAAGATGTCTGTCCTGCAGGATGCTCTGCAGACACTCTTGTGGCTTTACATTGGTGTAGGCTCTTGTCTCCATGGAGCTCATTGATGGTTCTTTTCTCTCTTTTTTTTTTTTTTTTTTTTTTTTACATATGCTAGCATATGTACATGTCTACTAGTGTAAGCATCATTGTGCTCTGCCATTTGATAGGTGTACATAGCTTTCTATGAAATAAACCAATGTGTTTTCAGTATTTAATGGTATGTGTAACTGTACATTTTTCTGAATGTAATTTTTGTTATGCCCAAAAATCATTATTATAATATATAAATAACAAGAATATAATAATAACATAATTCCTTTACAATTTTTTGGAATGCCAGCAGCTGAAACACCACCAGCAGCTGAAATGCCACCAGCTGAAATGCCTACAAAAGGTAAGAATATTTTCTTTCAAGTAGATGAAGATAATTCCATGTACGATCATAAAAACAATGCATCATCTTCTGTATTATGTGTCTTAAGTTTTCAGATATACCTGAGTACCACATCTGTTTCCTACAAGCATATTATTTCCTAGCAGGATATAATACACTCCATTCACTGCTCAAATGCAGATGTTTTAGAAAAAGTTTTGTGACATGACATGTGGTGTTAACCTTTTAAAGTCAATTAATTTTATGTTAATACCTTTGTCACTCATTATTTGAAGCAAATGGAACATGTTACTTAAAAATAGTGCTTTCTAAAGAAATTGCTTCCAGTAATCAGATAAGAAGTAATGTATCATTGTCTTGATTTCTTTGTATTTGTTTTCAGCAATGACAAAGGATGAGAAGGCTCCTAGTCTGAACCATGGTAAAACAGGAGTTGTAGTTGTTGTTGTGATCCTCATCCTAGTAGGAGCTGGCCTTGCAGGCTATCTCTTCTACAAAAGAAGAAAGAATCGCTTGTCGACAAATGACAGCTTTGAGAACAATTTGTATTTTAATAGTGATGCAGTTCCTGGAACTAGTGACACAAAGGATCTCGTGACCAATATAGAACGGAATGAACATGCAGCGCTCTAATGTAATAAAATAAAATGTAATGTAATATGTAATGTAAAGTGTAATGTAATAAACTGTGCCTTGTTTTAATAAAATTATGCAACTAGAATTAAGCCAAAGCTATTTTCTCATATGCAAATACTGTAGTAGACATTTTTCAGTGTGCTTAGGATTACATACAGCAGTTAATTTATTTTGTAACCATTCTATATTATGTAAGATTTCAAATCTTATGATCTGAAGACCCAGACTAATGAGTTTGGGTCTTAAGAAGAGAAATAATACTAGTTATTAAATGGAACAATAGAAATGGATACAATTCAAGGAAGCAAAATGTAAGATAGATCTTACAAAGAGAAATGCTTCCAAAATTTGAAGTTTCTGCCCCAGATTTCTTTCAAACCACGCTAATGCACAGATTCTCCAGCTATTCAGCAAACATCTCTGTAATTCTACCAGCTTTCAAGTATTCCTACTTAGCTATGGGTGTGTTGTAGTTGCTAGATGACAAGTCTGTATTTAAAACACATCCTCTGTGAACCATGTGGAAAAATAAGTCCTTTTCTTGTATAATTTCAGTTCCCGTAATTTCACACACATAGAAAAGCAAGTATTCAGTTCTTGCAGCATATCTATTTTAGGATTTTAATTAGGTAAAATTTGGGGGCGGGCCTCTGGAGTGGAAAGGTGTGGTTGGTGTTCCGTCGGGTATTCTGACTGGCCACAAGTGGGCTTGTCTGGGAGAGGTGGTATGGATGAGGTCAAGGCAAAACCTTCTTCTGTATCGGGACAACAGTGACTGAGGAGCAAGAGGAACATTGCCTATACATATCCTGAAGGTTTGCGGGAGCACTGGATGGCTCTTAACGGTGCTCACATGTTGTAACTGCTCACCTATACCCTCCCAATAAGTATGGTAGCTTGTGAGGTGTGTCAATGGCTATATAAGTTACCATTTCTCAAAATCTTAGATTCCCAAATGCAGAGTTTATAATCAACATTTTTGTAAATCCTGTAAAATGTAAATCATATGTGAGTTCAGTTCCTCACATAAAGGTGTGCAAGGTTCGGGGTTTTTTTTCAGATTTTGTTCTGTGACGAAACAGTAACTAGTTTTGATTTTTTTTAAATAGTTTTGCATTTTTATAGTCTTGTCTATGTAAGGCTCTGTAATAAGTCAGAGTTAAAAGGAGATTATATGGCCATATTCCATCTTGAACTGTGATGAAATAGTATATTGACCATATTTTATTGTATCTGTGCATATATTATCTGCTTAAAACTGAGAGAAAAATGCCAGCTAAGTGATTTAGCAACAGTTTGAATTACTAGTTCTGGCAGATAAGGAGACATTTATTCTGGAACCCTGTTCCTCCTCTGTCTTTGTTCCCTTTCTCCCAGTCATTGACTCTGTTCCTGCTGCTGTTTCCTTTTTTAAGGACATCTTTACAATTGTTTGAGCATTCTTTTCAAGATGTAGTACTTTTAATGGTGGTTCACCTCTCCTCATCTGTGGCTTATGTGCATGAAAGTACAGGAATCATTTGATTTTTGGGCAGCATCAAATTCACAAAGCAGAGGAAAATGGACGTGCTGCTATCGTTTGCTGCTACTTTTGTCTTCTAGCACAAAGAGGCTATGGAGTTATAATAAAAAATCTTTTCCAAGCAATGTCAAGATTCATGAAGGGAAGAAGGCCTGCAAAATGGGAGGGTTAGGCAGCACGGATCATGAAACCTCCTGACTGAATCTGAATAATGATGTTAAAGATGATGTCATCACTGGTTTCAAATGTATGGAGAAAGTCATCTATAACAAGTGGTGCAGGCTAGAAGGTGAAAGGGGTAGGGAAATCATAGCCACGTCAAGAGGCCCTGACTGGAATCTCAGCCTTGTTGCGCTGGCTGATGCGCAAACGACAAATAGGTGCAGTTTCTGCCCAAAAGACTTTCCATCCTGCTTGGAGGCCCTGCACAGCTTTAAGGCTGTGCATGCTGAGTGGTTCTTCCAGATAACATTTCATCGACATGTAAATATGCAAAGTATTATTGGAAAGAAAACAAAGGATGAGGAGATGTCTCATACTCTGGTGCTTCACCAAACTTAGCAGGTACAGCTCTACAGCTAACGTAGGTCAGCGAGAGAACGCAGCTCCTGGACCTTGGATTGTCCTGAACTCATTTACTCATTTTGCACTGCCAAAAATCCAGCATCATCTTTGAGTTGAAGAGAATTAAAAATACCATGCCTTCCAAGCTAGTAGTAGGTGTAGCTACCTCTGTGAAATATTGTATCTGTTCTGCTCTCCTGGACAAATGGATACAGCAAAAACAGAGAAAGTTCCAAGTCTGAAGCTCTATGTTTTTAGTCTGAAGATGAATTTAAATACTTTGCCTACTCTTTTTAGAAAGGGGGTAAATGATAAAGATATGAAAGAGTTTCAGAGGAGGAGATTTAAGCTGCCTGATTTACCATTCCTTTAGATGCAATGCAATGGAATTGAAGCGAATTTCTCATTTAAAAAAAAGCAAACATGGAAGCAGTGGCATTTATAGCACAGGAAATCAGTGAGTTTCCATTTAGTAAGCTTAAGATGAGCACCAGTACTTAAGCACCCATACGAACTCTAAAAGCAATTTTTAAATGGAAGGTAGAGAAACCAGCAGACTTGGACACTGTCACCAATATCTAATTAACATAGGATTGAATAGAAAACTTTTCCGTGGGAGCTTGTAATCATAAAAATGGACATGAAGGGATTTCTTTTTTTCCAACTAGTCTGGATACAAGAGTCTGTATTAAGTTTTTAACAACATTATTCCTTTGGTCATGCTTGTAACAAAACTGGTCATACATTTTCAAGAACTGTTGATAGAGTGGTTCCAAAAGTACTATTCTCTTTCCATAGCCTAATGTTATTTACATCTTCCCTGTACCTAACATCACTTGGTGACCTTGCTTTATGTCCTGTTTTCCTGCTATTAAGCTACAATGTTCCTGAGAAGTAATTGCTACTTAAAAAATATTTCTAAGATTGGGCTGAGGAAATTATCCTTGTTGCTCTATTGGATTCAATATTGACAGCGATTCACACTGGTATGGATGCCATATAATTTGTGACTTAATGTATTCTGATCAATCACCAATTCTTTCAGCTGTTTTTTCCTGCCAGCTGCTATTCCTGCTCAGATTGGTCAGTCATCTTAGAACCATTGTGTTGCTCTCATGGTGTCTTACTTTTTTTCCCCAGTGGATGCTACCACTTTTGGAAGGTTTAAGCCTGTATCTTGTATAAATAAACATTCACAGAGGAATTTGGATCTTGCTTTTCTGAAATTTCCTTGCTGTAAAAATGGACAGAAATAACTCTTGATGTACAAGATGAAAAGGAAGGGCTAGGTAGAAAAGCAAAGGAAACTTTTTGACTGATTACTATAATTCATATCCATAATCCCCTGATTCTGCCAAGATTTCTTGTGTTCGTTCTTGGCAGCTTAGATAAATGAAGAAAAAAAGTTGATGATGTAGTATGAAAATACAGTATGATAGTGCAAGCTGCGTTATGCTGCTCTTTCAATCTATTTTGAGCCTGTCTAGAGGAATAAAAAGGTTGTTTTCTCACTTTGTTTATTTAGCCAGTAGAATTGTTGCTCAGTTTTCCGACAGTGCCTTTTGAAAAGTTTTTTGTGTCCAGCTGGCAACTTTGTGATTGTGCTATATATGGGGATTCTGAGTTGAATTTTTGTGTCAAGTTATATCAGGATAAATAATCATAGTATTCCTTTCTCAATTTAATATGAATGTTATGAACCCAAACTGATCAATGTTTCAATGTTTTGTGAAAATGAATTGTTTAACTTCTGTAGGGGAGCATCTACTAGAACCTGTGTTGGAACAACCAATTTATTTCTTTGGGCAGTTGAGGCATGCCATGATGGTGATGGGCTACAGCATGTGAAGATTTGTCTGTGTGCGCATTGCTATGCTTCTTGATAAAATTCTGCTTAATTTTCATTTCCCCTTTTCTCCAAAAGAGTCCAAACTTCAGAGAAAAGGTGGCGAATAGGCACGCTGTGAGCATAACTTCCTGCCGGAGAAACAGAGATTGGCAAAGGAACAATGCTGAATCAGCAATGCTAAACCCTGCAGCCTTTCTTCCTCACAACTTCTAAGCTTTCAGGCTGTGCCTTGCTAAGTGGAAGATGCTAGAGTATGTCTCTGCAACCTTCAGGTTTCCTTTCCCACTTTCTAGACTGTGAAGGGATCTGCTCAGACAAACATACAAGCGCTGAGGTGAAGTTGAGCATAGTATGATTTGCTCTTTTCAGCCTATCTCAGCAGGTCATTGATAGCAGTCCTTCATCAAACTGGACCAGCCTTTCTTCAGAACAGGACTAGTTTCTCTGTTGTAATTGTATTTGTTTGCTCCTTGTAGCTTTCAAGATGCTGGGACATTGTGTATCCTGTCTGCATAGCAGAACCACCAGACATTGTTTCTCCTGCCTAAATAATAACTAAAAATATTGTCTCCATTTTCATATCTAAAGGCCCCCCCCAAAAAAGATAGCAAGAATTATCTTAGTGGAAAGTTGAAGTTGCATAGTTAAGCATTCCCATGTTGGCAAATAGCAGAATTCCAGACTGGATGTAGTCATCTTTGCATATACATGACAAGACAATCAGTAATTGTCCATCTGTTTCTTTGTCAACACAGTCCTAGCTTTTCTCCTAGTTTCCTCAGCTCTCAGTGTCTTTCCTAGGCTCTTGCCCTTTCCTAGATTTTTGGTCCAGCTCTACCTGCTGTCTCTCAGGTCCCAATTTTTTTCCTCTTAATGCTATAAGTCTTATTCTACTCTAGTCCCTTATGTACCTTTTTATACTCCGTAAGTTATCTATCTGCATCTGAGTCAGAGCAGTAGAGGCAGGATCCCTGATCTTTATGTAGGTGCCCAGTGTTCCTGTTCTGTACAACAGCAGCAATTTTCAGGCAGTCTTGTTTGGTTTCCATAGCTCATAAAGGACCTTAAAGAGTGGTCACTGCAAACAGAATATTGGGAAAATTAGCCCAAACCAGCCTCTGCTGAAGCTGTAGAAACACGTTTTTCAAGGGCCTTTCATTTAGGCATACTCAAGAATACAAAAACCTATGATGGGAGTAGATTCTCTTCTCCACCCCTACCCTCTCCATGTTTCTAATTTTTCTACATACCAGAGAGGTGAGAATTTTGTCAAAGTAAACATCAGAATTTTGTCAGCGTGACTGAAGATTGTGCACTTTAGGGGATGCTAACTTTCACAGAGCAGAGATTATAAATGTAGGCACTAATGTTTGTCAGTTTCATTTTCCACTGTAGCAATAATTGAAAATCCCTCAGTTTTCCAGTTAGTTTATCTTCGTCCTAGAGTTGTGTAGCTTCTTGGCAGGGTTTTGTCGATTGCTGCTTTCAGTTTGGGTTCATAACTCCTGCATATAGCCCAGAATGGATCCAAAGAAGAGACAGGTGCCTCTCTAAGAAGCAAGTGCTTTTTCTACAGCTCTGCTCTTCTCTATGGAACTGCAGATGTGGGAAATTTTTATTCTTTCTAATTCTAAGGTCAGAGGTACTTGATTTGTATTTTTGTCCCAGCCAATTTTTCACAATACTACGTTGCACTCTGCCTTTTTTTTCTTACTGACACACAAAACTTCCCCTTCTTTTTACCTTTTCCTTTATTTCCAGTAGAGAAACATTCATGTCAACTTCTTCCTAAAAATAATGACCCTGAATTGTAAGGTGTATTTCCAGAAATCCACACTGAAATGTGACCTCTTGGATCTAGTATTTCCATGGAAGAAAAGACACGTACATACAGCAGAGAAACTGGCTTAGAAAGCAAAGCTTATTCATTAAGGTATTATTTCAAAATTACTCATGTGACAAGATACAGTTCCTTATTTACAGTCCAGAACTTCCCTGTATCTTTGGAGCCTTAAAAACTGAAAAAGATTTGCTAGTCTGGTTCAGTGCAGAAATGTTTTCTTGCAAGGCGCAACTTTAGTCTTCAGCATCAGTTTGAGGTGAAGGAGAGAAGGGAGTGAAACATTCGATAATGGCTGTCTACCTGCTCCTGATTTTTCTCTTTAGTATCTATCTCCAAGTGTCTGGTAAGTCTATGATGTCCTCTGTTGAATATGGAGATTTGCAAGTACTCTTGTGCCTTCCTGACATTCTTTTTGGTGGAGACTGAATGTAGTTTTGATCTGTTTATGGCATATAATTTGAAACAGTTTCATTCAACTCTTAAATTTGGTAATACCTGTATAGGCATTGTATTTCCTTAATCCCAAAAACTAGTTTTCAAGGAAGGATATGAGTGAAAGAAATGTGAGAACAGATGTGGGCATAACCGAGAAAATGTTGATTCTTGAAAATCAGCTAGCTGAATGTGGACAAAAGCTGATCTAAAACTACTCTACTGGAAGTTAAAATAATTCAGATGTACAAGACAGTGTCCTCTCATCATGCACAGAACCGGTGACTGATGTGGTGCATTGATTTTCTTAGACAGCACGTGTAGACTATGGCATACTGATAATTGCGTGTTGTAATCCCTTTCCAAGCTGAAGGCTTTAAAAAGGAGCTTAAAAGTCACTGTCTGCTAGATTTCAGATGCTCCTACTGCTGAGAGGAGAGAAGAGCTATCGTGTCTGCTGCAGCTCTTTCCCTCAGGAAACTCCCAGCTAGAGAACCAGTGGGCGTCTGGTGCTATCACTAGAACAGCATCAGGAGCTCGCTAACAGTGCTGATCTGATCTAGTGCAGGCGAATTTCTCCTGGCCACATGTCTGGGTGAGACCAAGCTGGCTCTAACCCATTCTCTTCCAACCTTGTGAAGCACTGCTACAGCAGGAGAGCTGTGCTGGGGGGATGCGATCTAGCCTATGTGCTGGCTCTGCAGCCTTTCGGTTAGATGACACCAAGGATGTTCTAACACTCTTGGCACCCCTACGATCTAAGGGGTTATGAAGCCACATTTAACTGCTTCACTTGCCAAGAAACCTTGGCAGCAATACAGCTCAATGGGACATGAGAGTGAGCTGCATGATGTTGCTGTTACTTAGAGGAGGAGCTAAGGAAAACAAAGCCATTTGCAAAAATGGTCAAGATTTAGGACAGGCTGAAGTTGTTAATGTAGTCCCCCTTTTTTGAAGTTGGTTATAAGAAATAATCTTAACTGTTCTGCAGTGCCTCACATATCTATTTTAAAGTGTTGCTATTAATGGCACTTAGGACACTTAGTGAGCTTAGCTGCTCAGAACTGAACTGATGATATGGGAAGTTGTGATTTCCTTCCTAAGAAACTCACAAGTTGAACAGTTTGTTCACAGTTGCCAAAAACTTCCAAACTAATTAATTTAAAAAGTGAAAAAGACTGCACTTGTTTGAAGAGCTGAAAAATACAATGTGATTTCGGTAAAGTATAACAATGATTACATTGTGAATGTGTAAAATAATTTTTAATAACTGAAAAGCAAAAAGGACCTTTACTGTCAAAATTAAAGCCTGTTTAATGTGCTGTGTGATGGTGGAAGTTTGAAGGACTCATAAAACTTAATAGAGGTCATTTCTGAATGACATTTTGAGAAAAGTGTGCTTTAAGGAGGGATCTGTAGAAGAACAATTTCCCTTGAGTTACTATATTTTCAGTTTCTGCATGTATGCGTCTTGAGAACATTTTGATGAATATCCGTAATAGCGGTGATAGATCTCCCTTGATTTCTTTCTTTATAGACTCTAAATACTCACTTTTTGATGTAGCAAAGTGTCAAATAGCTAGTAACCGACCTATCTCCTATTTGATCTCTCTTCAAATATTTGAATTCTCATTTTATTTTACAGCTAGTGGAATATTTTCAATATATAATGAAGATAGCAAGCTCTGTGCCCAGGCTCAAAACTCTAGCTCAGTCATAACTACCACGTGTGAGCAGCACAATGAGTTCCAGAAGTTCAGGTGGATCTCTGCCACTCAGCTGCTGAGCATGGCACTGAAGCTGTGCTTGGGAGTGCTCTCCAAGGACGATGAGGCTGCAATCACTTTGGAAGCCTGTAACAAGACAAATGTACTTCAGTGGTGGGAATGTGGAAATGAGACACTTGCAACCCAAGGCAAGGATTTATTTTTCAACTATGGCAAAGGACAGGGAAAGAAAATCAGGCTGTCCAAAGGATCAGGCAAAGGGAGCAGGTGGAAAATCTATGGAACCACAGAGGGTGTGTGCTCTCAGCACTATGAAGGTGAGTTCTGAAAATTAATCTCTACGTTTCAAAGTAACTTAGCTGACTTTATTTTTAAAGCATTCGACTACCTGCTTGTCATCCAGCAGTCCCTTTTGCACAGTGACCTCAGTAGCAGAGCTGACTACAAATAGAGAGTAGAAATGCAAAGCGTATATGACTTAATAAATTTGTGCCTAACCTAGAGAGTGTAGTTCTGTCAAATAAAAGTATAAAAAGACAGAGGCATCGGTTGGGGGAATGAGAATTCTATTGGTACAGCAACCCCAGGAGGAAATCTATGACTCTTTCAAAATCTATCTATCTGATTCATTTGTGGAAGGATTGGGGAATTACGTTATATTAAATATTTATTGTTGGATGACTTGCTTTGACCATGCGCTGTCTCGAAAAAGTTATGTTCTAGTTAATATAAATGTGATCCAGTTCTAACAGTGTTCACCTGGAGTTTCTCAGGCCCAGCAATAAGGAAAAGTAATTCAGCCTATGATCATTATTTGGTCATCATTTGGCCTTTAGATAAGAAAACTGCATTCAAAGATAAAAGGAAATTAATTTTATCAAAACCACAATGGAAAGAGTATCATTTAAACCTTTAGAAAAGATGCAAACTTTGCTGTACAAAAGAATTGTCTCAGAGTGGATTCAGTAAATGTGAATGCTGTCTTTGAAAGCATACTCCTATTAGTTTAATAGGCTGCTAAAACCGGTAAGACACTTCCGTTGTGCTCCTTCCTCTGTTTTCCAGGCACAAATTTTGGTTAAGCCTGGATTACCTGTAAAAAATGTTGTTATAGTTCTTGTCATTAATTTAAAAGTTGAAATTATTTCAAGAATCTTTTTAGTATTAGAAATGAGATAGATGTTCACAGCTATGCAGGTCAAAACTGAGGTTACACTTAAATATGTGCTGTCCTTAACAACCCTCTGATAATAATTGAAGAATGGTGCTTTAATGGTTTAGAGTGCGATAGGGTCTAACAGGCAGACAGAGGAGCACTAAACAGTCAGATCTCTTTTTTCCTACATTACTCTCCTTCTTGGGTTATGCAGACTTGGCATGTGGGCTCAAGCATTAAATTAAAAAAAAAAATCCCAAACATTATCCAAAGACAGGATGTATGCAGTGGGTGAAGCTAAGTCGTGAGCACTTCTGGAACACTGCTTCAGATAGCGTTTTAACAAAATAAATTGGATAGAAATTACTCTGAGGGCCAAATTAAGGTTGTTTAGTTCTGGGTCTTTATTCTGAGTATCTTGCCCTCATCATATCTGACTGGCATAACAGTCTTGGAAGACTTCATAGTAATTAGGCAATAACATGTTTTCTCCACATCAGCTCTTGCATAACCCAGCTAAACAACTGTATGTACTTGAAGATCTAGGGAGCACTAGGAAGTGTTGTCTATAGGCAGACGCTGTGCTCAACATCTGATACCAACTGGCTGCTGTCGCTCTTCATTTTTGTCCTTAGATACGTTTACACTGGGAGGAAATGCCTTTGGCGCACCTTGTGTATTCCCTTTTAAGCTCAATGGTAAATGGTATGCTGAATGCATACCTCGGAGTGATGATGCAGGCACTCTCTGGTGTGCAACATCTTCAGATTTTGATAAAGACCAACTTTTTGGAAATTGTCCACTAAAAGGTAATTTATTCATAAAAATTTCAGGAAAGGCATTAAGCAAAAGTTTCATCCCCTTTCATTGTCAAAATCTGCTCAGGACATGGAAGTAGTATTGGAAAGCAAGCTGGATTCAGGCTAATCTACTTTACTAGTGAGCTACGTAATGAGAAAATGGAATGTCTACTATTGGCTTTCACTCTTTCTCTCTGCAACTGAGATGAGGAGTACTCCTTCAGTACTCCAGGCAGAGGCTTGTAGATATGGGGAGCATGGGAAGAGCCATCAGTATAGCATCGGATGGTACTGGAACCAATGGGACAAGGAAGAGAAAATCCTTAGGACTAAGGGAGGAGAAAAGTAGGGCAAATGAGAGGCAGAAAGAAGTGCACTGCGTAAGGAAGATGGGACGTAGCAGAGTCAGGAGACAGTAATATATCATAGCATGGAGCAGGAAATGCGAGGGCTGGCATGAATGAAAGGGTACAGGACACAGCCTTGGGATCCCAGTGGTCCTTACACCTGCAAACCACTGAACAGAGCTTTTCAGTGAGAAAAGAGCAACCCTAAACCCTTCCCCCTGCCTCCCAGTTGACTGGAAGTGGTTGTTTCTATGATGTTGGCAGGGCTTGAGAGTACAAGAGAAGGACCTGAGGTATGGTATCAAATGTGCAGCCTGAGATTTTCTGTATGGGAAATAGGGAAATGTGTGTATATGGGTAGAATATATCAGTGAGTAGATTAATGTGGACTGAACTGTGAGAGAAGTAGATGAGTTTGTAAATGAAAAGGCCTAGAACAGAGTGAATGTAGAATAATCAGGTTTGTAACGAAAAGTAATTCCTTAGGTTATTAATAATAATATTGAATAGATAGAGTATATATTATTGAACAAATAGAATATATATAAATGAGACAAATTGTGTGAAAGCTTAGAAAATCATACAACTACATAGTTATAGTCTGCAATGAAGATTTTGTTTTCCATGCTAGCAAGTATGACTATCTTATGAAATTGCTGTTGCCATATTTTATAGACGGTATCCACAATGATGTTTGGAAAACAAACCCTTTGACAGAAACCCACTATCAGATAAACTCAGAGTCACTTCTGACATGGCACGAAGCGAGGAAAAGCTGCCAGCAGCAGAATGCAGAATTACTAAGTGTCACAGACCTTCATGAAGAAATGTATTTATTAGGTAAAGTAAAAAAAAAAAACAAAACTGTGTGTGGTTAAAATGTAGGTCAAACCCAAGGGCATTCACATGGATACTTATAAGTATTTATAAGGGTAAATACCTTGTGAAAATAAGTCTTAGTGGCATTCCTAAAAAGCTTGTCACTTTCTCACAAAACATTTATTAAAATAGCAGAAAAATTCAAGCCCATGTAAAATAGGTATCTATTATGACACTTTGACCTTTTCCACATTTTAAAATTTCATTTTAAGTTTCCTTCAGTAACTTACAGAAGCAGATGCATTTAATAACTTGTCTGCTCTTTTATTTTGAACACTTAGGACTCACTAGTGACCTGGGTGTTAATGCTAAGCTCTGGATTGGTCTTTTTGGTACACTTGACAGTGGCTGGCAATGGACTGGGGGTAATCCTTTCAGATATCTAAACTGGGCTCCAGGTAAGTGCACTTTTCTGAAATGATGATCAGTATCTGGGCCAAAATTATCTTCTGTTGTCCAAACTTCTGTTACCTAATCTCTTCAGTTTCACAGAATTGTCACAAATCCTGGGGGAATAGGGAAAAGTAGGACATTACAGTAATGCGGATTGTACCAGAGATGGTTGGTCATTAATTCTGAATTTGCCATAAAAAGCAGATAGCTCATCCAAGAAAACATATAAACATATGCATTTGCACCTCCTTCAGTGTTTGATTTTCCATGCACAATTGGAAATCAGGCATATTATTCAATCCAAAGGAAAACTCAGGAAAAATGAAATATGTTCTAAAGGGAAACATCACATAAAATACATTTTCAATTTTTCTCCACAGTTATTGTTTGTTTATGATGTTTACCTGATTAACTTTATCTATTAATAAGTTTCTGCTATTTTCTTAGCATCTAGCTCACCATTTTACATATTTTCATAATAGCTGTTGTAACTACAGAGAAAATCCAAAGGACAAACATTCCCATGGAGTTGCATCCTCATCTCAGTTTCAATGTCTAACAGTAAAGGAGGCTTAGCTGCTTGCCATACTACCACCCAACATAAATTGTTTCTTAGCTGATCTTCTATGAAGTGTTTGCCTGTATGCTGGAGTGTTCCAAACACACTGAATTTCTCCTCAGGAAGTGCATGGGAAAGGAGGGGGAAGTCTAGTGTTTGAACCGTCAGCTCTGTGGACTGGCTCAGTGATTTTCCCTCACCACCTCTCTTAGGAATTCTCATTCTGAGGAATAACATAACAGTGGCTGTGTGGGTGCAAGAGACTTGCACATTCGTTCCTGTGATGAGATGAAAATTGATATTAACATAGTGATTGTCTGTATTTTGTGCCCTTTTCCTAAAGGAAATCCCTCTGTGGAATCTGGAAAAATATGTGGGACCTTCCAAGGTAGGAATGGCAAATGGGAAAACCAAGAGTGTAATCGGAAACTGGGATATATCTGCCAAAAGAGAAATGCTTCTTTAGCTTCCTCCACTATTACCTCAAGTAAGTTGGTCAAATATAAGGCTGGTTTTGCAGTGAATGAGAAATAACGGGAAGATGCCATTATTGCATATTTGAAATGACATTACATATAAGCCTTCTGTGTTGTGTGTTGTTAAAAGTGTTACACTTGTTGACCTTGGTCAACACTCAGAAGACTTTAATTATCTTGCTCATTTTAAAGATGATATCTAGATATTGTTCAACTAAAGGCCATTCTGAAAAGATTCCAGAGTACTGAAGGAGGCAGGATTATTTGTTTGGTCATGTAATCCAGATCATGAAACACTGATGAATGTTCTGTGGTCTGCAAAACACTCTAGAGCTGCGCCCTGCAAAAAGGTGTGATCCAGAGTTCACGCCCCACCTGCTCTGCCTGACCCCTTCTGCTCTGTTCTGGAAGGACAACTCCAGAATATGGGTCTGGCACCTTTTCCTATTTGAGTTTCCTTTAGACCTGAGGCAGACTCAGATCTTATTTACGTGAAGAAAATGGTGTGCAGTTAGTCCACATGGGAATTCCTACCTGGAGTTGCTCCCTCAGCCACAACTCTAATAATAAATATGATTATTCCTCGGCTCCTAGGAGGAACGGCACCTCACAGCAAGGATCGCTATACTCGTACCCTCCCAGATTGGCTGCACCCGAAACAGCGTACTGGAAATGGTTTCTGATCCATTTTAACCTCCAAACCATGCCTAGACATTTTCTAGGGGAGTGCAAGTTTGCAAAGGCCAAAACCATGTCTAGGGAGCGTGACAATGACTGAAAAACAGAGATGATCATATGCCATTGCTTGGGCCCACCTCCTGCCCTCTTCAGTTTGCTCGTACAGGGATAGACCATATAAGCATTCAGCAAAATGCAAGATGGCTGACCATACTAAATTCACACCAAGAAATAGTCACAGCAGGAGGTGTGCTGCATTTCTGTGCAGCTGGTAGTTCTGACACTTCTGATACAACACAAACGTGCCTGGGCTCTCTGGATGTGTGATCTGGGCTGTGCAGGAGCTCCAGCTGGTTGTCAAGCACCTGATGTTTCCAAAGAAAAACACAGAAAGTCTTCAAAATTCAGTGATAAAGTTCCTGGCAGGAATAGAGGCCCCATTCTGAAAAAACATGGCTGTATCCCTTGCTGAAAAGGATTGAGCACAAAGTAGGACTCTGCTAGGTTGCATATCAAATTACTTTTTATTAATTTCCTTATGTGAAAGGGTTCTTGGGTAGCTAGTAGTGAAAAAATAAGCATGACAATACTGTGCTGACAGGAAAATCCATTTTGTATTCTTCATGTTACTTATGCATTTTTTTTTCTTTTCTACTGGTATGTGCCACAATATTTCAAATGTATGTCAATATCAGTCATTTTCTTTTTGATTATCAGAAAGCACTGATCAGGACTGCTCATTAATTGTTTGAAATAACTCTTTTTAGGTGACTTAAAGTCTATTAAATGCCCCATGGAATGGGTGGCCTATGCCGGTCATTGCTATATAATTTTCAGAACACCGAAAATATGGAAAGCAGCCCAGTCTTCCTGTAGAAAAGAAGGTGGAGAGCTGATGAGTATTCATAATATTGAGGAGTACAGTTTTACAGTATCTCAGCTTGGGTACAGTGAGTATTCCTGCAGGTCATTCTTTCACCTGGAATTACAATGTCAATATTATTGATTTAATTGTAACCATGGCCTTAAGGATCTTTAAAAAATATGGTAGGAATCAGCTTTTTCGCTCAGTCAGTCTCCCGTGGGTGTGAGATGTGTATGTTCCCTTTTAAGACACAACCACACCTGCAATTATGTTTGTGTTCGCAGAGCCTGACGATGAGCTGTGGATTGGTCTAAACGATTTCAGGGTTCAAATGTATTTTGAATGGAGCGATGGGACACCAGTGACGTATACCAAGTGGCATCAAGGAGAGCCAACCCACACACGGGATAAGGCAGACTGCATCATTATGAAGGGAGAGGTAAAAACCTCTCACACTTTCATGCTTTCTTTTGTCCATTGGGCCCCCCAAAAGGAAATAGTCAGTGAAAAAAAATATGTAAAGAAAAGATTCTAGCCTTTATTTTTAGGTTTTTAAGAACTTAGTTTAATGCAGAATATCTTAGTGTGGAGGGACCCTAGATACTAGATGCAGAAAGAGGTATGGTAGAGCACAAGAAGCACTGTGCTGCATTGAGGCTTGGTCTGCTCTGTAATAATTATAACAAATCTCCCGTTTGAAACTGATTAAAGTAACTCATCACCCACATACAATGGCCGATTACAGTTGCATAATATGACTCTTGGTGCAAGGACATTCATATGTTTCCCCTAAACCACCTAACACATGTATTTATTAGAGCCAATTTGGAAGCTGATATTACTGGAAACACAAAAAAATCTATCTTGTTTTATACTCAGTTTAAAATGATGTATCATAATACTATGGAGAAAAGCTTAAGTAATGTATGTTTAATATTTTATGTTTAATTTATCCAACATTTTATTTCTAGTGTCATCCAGGTATATGAACGTTATAAACACTATGCTAGTGAGAAAGAATGGAACAGAGTATTTCCTTACTGTTCTCATCAGTCACTGAACCTTTATTGCATGCTACACTAATTCTGAGATCTCTGAGGAAATGTTACGCCCACTGTATTATATTCCCTACTTGGGGGCAACGGAGAAAGTAGCAAGGCAGAGAAGAGAGCTGAAATGACCTCAGCCAAAAGTAGAGAGATCTAGATTCTCTCTGAGGATGGTAAATATTCATATTGGATCTGGATTTTCTTCAGACCTCTTTGTGCTCTCTTGTTACAATGCTCAGGATGGCTCCTGGGCTGACAGTGCATGTGAAAAGAAACTTGGTTACATCTGTAAAAGGAAACCTTTGGCAGAAGAACCAGGGGAAGCTGAGGTTACTTACCCAGGCTGCGAGAAAGTAAGTGTAAAACAAAAGCAGTGATTTATTCAGGTCGTTGCATCTTACTTTCACTCCCGTGATGGTTAAGCTGTGTCTCAGAAGTCATTTACATTGACTGCACTTGGTGGAGTCCTAGAAAACTGTTAATTTGTAGGTACTCACACTTTTCAGACTAAAGGCCAGCTTCTTTTTTTCACTCCTCCATGTGCTCACTTCGCCCAGCTCTCTTCTCTAAACAAAGCTGGTCACTTCAGCTCAGGTCCCATAAAAACTGCTCTCTGCAGACCATGTCATTATTTTTCCTGCCGTATCCCACAGGTCGTGGGTGGCACAGCACCCTTCTCAGTTCAGTATATCTGCCACAAAAGGAATATTTGCATAAACTATCTTGCAGATTGTTTGTAATACAGCCTGTTGCAACAGCTAAGGAGAAAAAACGATAGTGCCAGTAGAGTTGCACGATGTTAAAGCAGATAAGGCTTTACAAAAGGACCTGCAAAGTGATGATGAACGTGCATTCCAGCTCCAAATCATAAGCAAGGCCCATTGCTCATGAAGACCTGAAATTTTTGTTCTTGTGTGCCCTTTATCAAGGAGGAAGAAACAGTTATGGTTACAAAGGCCATTTGATTATCCCCTTCATTTTTTCTTATGGCTTCTGAGATTAATTTTAACTTAGCATGTAGCAATAATGTAGCTTTTAGAAGAGTTTAGCATTGTGGAATTTTACAAAACCTCCTGTGCATTTCTGCTGTTTACGTTGGCAGGGCTGGACAAAGCATGGTTTTTACTGTTATTCCATGGGACAGATACCAACAACATTTTCAGAAGCAAAACAAATCTGTGAAGAAAACAAAAGTTACCTGGCTACTGTGAAAGACAGGTATGGAAACAAAATGCTTGTCCTTTCACATGTGCAACCAAGATGGAAGGGCCAAAGAAAGTCATCACTTCCCAGTCTGCATTTAGTAATAGTGTCTAATGTGACACCATTCCTTTCACAGGAATATGTATGGTAGAGCTGAAGCAGGGGCTTTATGTCATCGATACAGATGTTCAAACGCCTGCTACTACACATCTACACTATTGCTGACCCCAGGAATTAAAAAACTTCCTCTCCCCCTCAGAAGTGCCAGATTGTTTTAAAACTCATTGAACTAAAAATAAACAAATACATGTGGAACTATTTATTTCTTCTGGTGTTGAGCTTTTCGGCCTTTTCTTTGCAACAGGGAGATCTGGAAACTTACCCTTTTTGGAATAAAAGTAAAATTTTTCCTAGAGTAACAAGATTCAATTATCTAGATCTTATCACAAAGCTCAATAAAACACTGAATTGCTTATTTTTACAGAGTAAGTAACACACATGCATTACCCCAAGTGCTCCTGGCTTATGCTGTTCATTGTACAATGAACAAGGTGCAAAAGGAGAATAGAATCTCTCTAAATTATAAACATAACTTACATTATAAAATTATAATATAAACAATTTACACGATAAGTAGAATTTTAAGGGTAATATAATTGCTCTTGCTTCTATCCGTGCTATTTTTTCACATATTAAAAAATCACTTTAACTTTACTAAATTTGGTATTATGAATTGTTTGAAGAAATGGATAAATTAGGATAAAATATTAGTACAACGTCCTCTTGGAACTTACTCTTCACAGATATGAACAAGCATTTTTGACTTCTTTAATTGGATTCAATCCAGCCAAGTATTTCTGGATCGCTCTCTCAGATGCGGAAGAGCAGGGGACTTTCAAATGGGCCAGTGGCGAAGCTGTTACATTCACTAACTGGAACTCAGGAATGCCAGGTACACGTTGTGGAAACAGAATTGAAGTTTCTGGTCTGGGGGCCCAAGAAGTTAGGTTTTCAAAACCAAAGTGCTGTTTTGAAACTCTTCTGGCTTAAAGCTGCAGAAATGACAGTATATCTATCTATTTGTACTAGAGAGAAAGGTGTCACATTGGGGATGGTGGAACAGGCCATCCCCATTTCCCAATTGGCTGTCTGGGATTGAGTGTGTTTGTTGGTATCATTTTCTCTTTGTTATTTGATTGTTTGATATTGTGGTGCTTCACAGTGTAATATAAGAGGAATGTGATAAAATTTCTTTATGACTTAATTGAAATGCATACGAGCTATTGGTGTCCAAACACAGTGGAGTCAGCTAACTTTCAGTAGATAGAACATGCTTTGAGAAGATGCAGATCTTTATCAATTAGGTTTGTGAATTTTATGTTTTATGAAGGAAGGGAGTCAGGCTGTGTGGCTATGAGAACAGGAACTTCAGCTGGATTATGGGATATTTTGAACTGTGAAGAGAAAAACATGTTTCTCTGCAAGCAACTGGTTCAGGGAGTGACCCCCCCTCCTCCTCCAACAACGACTCCTCTTCCATCGTGCCCAGATGGGTGGCAATCAATTCCTCAAAGTAGCTCTTGCTTCAAAGTAGGTATTTAACTGCTAAACGCAAATGTGTGTGATTTCAAATGAGAACATAAAACATAAATGTATGAAGGATAGATTTTACCCCTTTTACCTCGTAGTTATTCTGAGGTAACACGGTTCCAGTCAGCCTCGGGGTGGTGTGGCAAGACCAGAAGGAGAGTAACATATGCAGATGAAATTGCAGTATGGACTCACAGGAACACAAAGATGACAGGCAATGCAAAGTTACAATAATCAAATTTGATAGATGACCACAGGTTTTGGTGGCACAGTTAAATAGTAATTGCCCACAGAGCAGGGGACCAGGAGAAAGACAGAAGCTTTCTGAATTTCTGAATGTATCCAAATTTCTGTAATATCTGACACAGGAATTAACTGTCCATTTTTTGTAGCTTTTCCAGAGGGGAAGGGAGAAAATGCAAACATGGTTTGGCGCAAGAGATTTTTGCAGAGCCATTGGAGGAGATCTGGCCAGTATCCATAGTGAACAAGAGCAAAATCTAATATCTGACTTGTGAGTATCTGCACAACCTGTTGTTTAGATATAGGGGATAAAACATTTAAAAAACTACCCTTCTGAAAGACATAAAGAATTTCTGATGATCAGTTTCTACTTTGCAAAGACAATGTATATCTTTGCAAAGTGGCAGAAGTAAATGGGTAGAAGAAGGTGAGCAAAAGAGTTTCTTAGCAGGTCTTTGGAGAGGGAGTACTATGTGTTGACGCAGCAGGGACATGTATAGAGAGAAAAGAGGAACATTGAAGCTGGTTTCAACTGAGTTTAGTTCAAAGAAGTAAACTTTATCTTTTTAGCTCATTAGTAGTTGATCAGAGGATGAAATACTCTAGATTAAAGGAATACTTTCTGTTGTAAAAGGTTCCTTTCCTTCCTTAATTAACAGGAAAAATTTGGAGACTAAGAAAAGCCTGACTTATTGATGCACTTATACATATGTTTAGCTCAAGCATATGAGCACAGGCAGGTCAGCATTCAGATACTTTAAGTGCCAAAACACTGAGAATGTAATGACATGTAGCCTTTTTCTCTATTTTCCACTGTGCCTGATTGATTGTCTATATTCATGTGTAATCATTCAGAGACAAAGATTATCTTCACTCATCTTACTGGATGGGTTTAAATGCCCTGGACTCTGGCAGAGGATTTATATGGAGTGATGGCTCACCAGTGAGTAAATAATTTCTTGTTCCAGCTCTTTGTCTAATTCTCTGTATATATCTTGTCACACGACCCCTCCTATACCAGCCACAAGTGCCTTTAAGTCTTTACTTTCCAATCCCACTCTAGGAATTAGTTTTTATTTTTTGATTATTCATAATTGTATATAACAATATGACATTTTGAGCATATGCAATATCATCAAAGGTGATTAAATACTCATAATGTCTCTCTTAGTTAAGCAAATCTAGTTCATACTAATCTCTATATCCCTATCTGTTATTTACTCTTAGAAATAATGTTATATGTCTCTCAAGCTAAGCTCTGTTGGCCTCACCCAAGGTCTGCAAGGGCCAAGTCAGTATAGCAGCACATGTGGATTGACTCAAGTTGAAACATTAGAGCAGGATAATCAACCTAGTGGTCAGAGGATGGTACTTGGATACTTCTTCTCAGAGCTTGACAAGACAACTTCATCTCTCCTGATAACAAGGAGGGCCACAATTTCTCAGCTTATTAACATGACTTATAAATACACAGAAGAATCACTACTCTATACAAGGGCCATGTCTTTCTCCTTACAAGGTCTGGCACCAAAACACAAGACTGACCTTGAAATTAAGTGACACACATTCTCCTTTAACAGGAGAGAATAGTTTTGATTTAAAAGAAAAATAGTAACAGGGCTATGTTTCCACTACAGGTAAATTTTGAAAAATGGGCAGGTGGAGAACCAAACAATTATGATGGGAATGAAAAATGTGGAGTGTTTAACGGATACAATAATATGAAATGGAATGATTTATTTTGTGAATATATGCATGACTATGTTTGTCAAATAAAAAAAGGTAAGGTGACTTTCTTTCTTAAAATCTTGTAGAGACAGATAAGAGCATCCTTTCCAGGTCACATCCCACCATCTGCATGTATGAAAGCCAGCTGTATCATCAAGCACACTGAAGCAATTGATAATTTTCAATTTAAATAAAAGCATGAATTTTGTCTGTGAGATCTGTATGTAAGTTTAAGATCTGTGTGGTACGTAATGAAGAAGTGAAATTGGGTAGTCTGAAGTTATGCATACTTTCTGTGGGCTTAACTTGTGATCAGCTCTGACGTGGTATATTGCTGAGTGTAACATTTTTGCATATGTTCTGAGAAATTCTGTGACAAAAATAAACCTACTGAATAATCGCTACAATTCATTTTAGTTTTGGGAATTAAAATGTTAATAACTATTAAAGTATATTTAATTGAGAGAAGATATCTGAGACATAATATAGTCAGATATTGATTTATATTGCAGGAGCATCGTTGAAACCAGAACCTACTTCCACATTCAGTAAGTCTTGTACTTCTAATACCAGAAGGAAATTATCATATAATGATGCTAATTTCTATTACAGGTACTTTGCTTAATGTTTTATCTTGCAGATTATGAATATGATGTTAGTGAAGATGATTGGATAATATATCATCATAAGGAATACTACTTCAGCAAGGAACCAATGCCTATGGAAAAAGCTAGGGATTTTTGCAGGAAGAATGGTGGTGATCTTGCTGTCATTGAGAGTGAAAGTGAAAAAAACTTTCTTTGGAAATATGTAAGAAAAATATTTTACACCAAAAATACATAGTTCTGTACAACACTGAGGCATCTTGGTCAGCTGGCTTCTGATATGTTAGAAAGTGCTCCCTGCCATTAAAAAAAATCAATGCTACTTTTCATGGGCTTATCTACTTAAATCTTTTACCATAATCATTATTTTGATTAATTGCCACGTGTAGACAAATCCTCAGCTTCTTTGCTGAACACTCTGAGAGCAACTTTCAAAATCCCTTTCATTCTTAGATGAAAATTACAGTCATTGAGTATACTTTTTCCACCCATTCTCTTTACAAAATTCAAGAAAAGCTTTTCCCCTCTTTTATAAACTGCTGGTATTTTTCAGGTTTTCAGTAAAAAATTTAAGTCAGAATACTTTCTAATAGGAAGTGAATAGCCTGGTGATAATTCATTTCTTTGGAAAAAGTTTTTATATTATTCAAAACAAATATGACTCCTTCCTTCCCTCCACATGAATGAATACTAAAAAAAAACATTTACTAGTAGTCCTTCAGAAATTCTCACTGTATTTTCCCTAAACTCTTAAAAATATTGCTTTATTTTATAGCCTGCCTAAGAGATGTTTTTATTTTCTGAACATAGCTTTTCCCTCCATTTTTTGTCCCATTCTGCTTTTCTTTTTACTTAAATACTAGAAATCAGAAGAAAGTTTTGCATTTTGCAGATCAGGTACATAATCCCAGCAACTCCCTGCACATTACATACTATGCAAACTGAAACTAAACCAGTTTTGAGAGCTTCCTTATTTTATTTGAAAACTGTATTCTTACATTTCATTAAAATCTTATTTTTTGTGTTTTAGAGTTTCTATAAAGACCGGGGAAATAACTTTTATATTGGCTTAAGTGTGAGCCTTGATAAAACATTCCGGTAAGTAAAAAAAAAAAAAAAAAAGGTTTGTCAAATATCATGTATTAAGTGTGAATATTCAGCAAGGCTGTCTATAAGAGACCATTGAAGTTCAATGACTGACAAAACTTGTCTACAGCTGTATCTTGGCATAAAGCTTTAAAATAAGATTGTGATCCTTAGGGTAGCACTCCTCCCATGATATCTGCACTGTCTGTTTTCCCTTCTCTTTGGTTCTAGGCTCTACTGTTGTATCAGTGGGGCTGACATGCTTGCTGGCAGTCATTGTAGTGTCATCCCCTTTTCCTTGTTAGATGAAAGAAAAAATAGGTTGGAGTTCTCTAGGGATGTTTCAGCTGGCAGTATCACCTCACTTGTAGACACTGAGTATTGAAAAGGTCAAAAACAAACAAACAAACAAACAAAAACCAAACTTACAGTGAGGCTTCACTGTGTTTTTTTAGAAGCGAAATAGCAGTACTGGAGAGCTCATAGCCCCTATCTGGAAGGTAATTTCCAGATGGTTATAATGTCAGAGTCCAGGGCAAGACGGTTTCAGGCTGTGTGGAGTCGTTACTCTTCTACAAATGTCTTCAGAAATAAAGTGCCGTAGGAACATCATAAATATCCATGGAGCCTTAGGTGAGTTACAGATACGCTTCCCTTGCGTCTGTAGTGGACGCTCCCACTTTTCTCCCTTTCTCTAGTGCTGCCTCCTGAGATATTGAACTTGGTGAGATGAGTCTCAGCCTCTCCGTCTCAGCCTTTCTCCTGTCCTCTCAGGACGTCTGCCCTGGCTGCAAGCCACAGAGAACATATAGTCTCATCTCCTGGAACTACTGCTTCCTACACCACATCCACTGCTCAGAAAAATGGTTTTGTCCAGTTTTTTCTGCTCCCTCCTTAATTTCATCCTTTTCTCTGCTGGATGATGGTGCCACCATTTCCCTTTATTTTATTCCTAGTTTATTATACACCGTTTTTTCCTATTTGGTTCAGGAAGATTTGCAAGTGGAAAAAGTTAGGTACCACCTGTTACATTCCTTATTTGTATTTTACTTGTACAAATACACATTCAGTTGCTTAGTCTCCAAAACTGGAAACCCATTGAGCTGAAATTGTCTGAAAGCCTTTTGCCTCAGCAATTCCCCACCTGGTTATCCTCCCCTCTAGCACACTGAGCCTTTTTTCACTTTGTTCTTGGCTTTTTTTTGAGACAGTATGGATCATTGGACTAGGAAGTAATTGTTGCATAATGAAAGCAACAGTTATACAATATTAAAGATTACCTTTGTTTAACAAAGTGGTTACTAGTGATACTGGGAACAGTATGTGGCTCAGGGATCTTGCCTACCCTAAAAGGTCTTATACTACTGCTTGTAGCTAGAAAACAAAGCATGTTTGTTAGCTAGGATATTTAAAATTGTATTTAAAATAAAAAGCTCTAATATGTCCTTTGAAAAGAAATATTAACATATTTACTAACAAATATTATTTCACAACATGATTTCTTTCAGATGGATGGATGGAAGCCCTGTGAACTATGTTGCTTGGGCACCAAATGAACCCAATTTTGCAAATAATGATGAAAACTGTGTGGTCATGTATACCCAAACAGGTGGGTTCTGTAACAACATTCTATCTGCATGGTGTAGTATAGGCTTGGGAGACTGTGTGTGCGATGCTGGGTGAGTTATAATACCGAGCAAGGTGATATTTGATAGAGAATTTAAAAAGCTTAGGCGGTAAATCATGTTGTCTTCTTTCATTTATGCCCTTTTAAAAAATTCGACTCTATGTAATTAACGTGTTGGATTACATCTGCAATTTAATCCTAGCTTTGTCAAAAATTTTAAATATGAACAAATCAGTTAAGAATCAAACCATCTTCAGGTAGAGTCAATATTATTTTCTCCTCTAATCTTTGTCCATTTTGTTACTATCTCTCCAGGACATCAACTGTCTGTTATCATTTGTGCAGTTGCTAACAATATACGGTTTGGACATGGCTGTGATTATTACTATGCAATTCTATACACCAATCATATACCATACAATCCTATACTGTGTTTTAATGTTTAAAAAAAAGAGTGCAAATATTTTTTAATACAAACAGCTGAGAAGGATAATTATGCTGATTCTCACCAAGCACTTGCTCTCCTTCGATGCAATTATTCTTTCCTACTTTTAAGCATTTGTAGTCTCCACATGTACAGCTGAGATAATCTTACCAGGCTCTCTTAAAGGTCAGTGGAAGGACATACACACCTTTGCAGAGTAGATGCTATGTCCTGTTTTAGATATCTTCTTTAAGACAAGAAGAATAATATCCATAACTTCATTGAACTATAATGACAAGATCTCCATTGAACATCACATGTGATTATCTCTGCTGTAAATATCTGCCTAGGAAATGTCTACAGTTAATGAAGTGAATGCCTTTTTTCTCTCCATTCCTGGTATGCAAAATGGGGATGGTGATGATAGTGTTATACTCTTACATCACACTCCCATCCGTGTGGAGAATAGGTGCATGGAAGACTGCAAAACTGTGAGAAGCTCGGGTAATATGGTAACAAAGAGCAAGCACCTTATATAGGCAGACTGAACTTACAGAGAGTGGGTAAATTAAGTAGTTGAAGTAAAACTCCTCTTTGGCAATGCCATGGCTTTTCAATATTGAAATATTTCTGTTCTCAGACAAAATATTTCATATTTTGAATTTTGCTGGAAACCTGAATGTTTCTCAGGAGGATATAATAAAAATAACTCATTATTTCTGAGGGAGAAGGGAGAGAAATACAAATACTGAAATCAGTTCTACTTCTTATAATAGATTTTTTTTCTATTAGGAAAGGACATTTTTCATCCCAATCTCAGTTTGATTTTTGTTTTTCTTTTATTCCAATTTCCCTTCAGGTACATGGAATGATCTCAACTGTGGCAGTGTTGAGTTATTCATCTGTGAAAGGCTCAACAATACTGTTCGTCCAACTGTTGTTCCCACTTCACCACCCCCAAAGGGTGGTTGTTCAGAAGGCTGGGTCCTTTTTAATAACAAGGTACACTATGAAATGCCAGTATATTATATTTTTAGAAGAACAGAATACAAAATGTTATTGGTTCAGTTTTTCACAGTTGTCGCAGGGATCTGGATTATCACAAAATATGTTCTGGTTGGGTATATTAAAGACTCTAAAAAATAAACCTCCCTGAAACAGAAGTGTTAACCTCTATTGGGACCAGAGCAGTTATAAGAGAGGTTATGAGCCATACAAGAATTAAGCCTCATCTTATATTTATGCTGCTATTTGATGTTACCCAAAATGGTTGAGCAACTTTCCTTGTGTGGAGATGCACAACTTCAGAGCTGTAGTGTGTTTTTTGTTACTGTGCTGAGCTTATTTGGCTGTCACAGGTCACTTGGACACTTCTCCATCCCATGGCTGCTATGCTACTGGCTCTTAAGCCACTGAGGCACTTGTGTTGAGCAAACTTCTTAGTTTCTTTATAGAACCAAACACTTGTTAAGATTTTTCAGTAATCCAGTTAAGTAATCTAGTTAAGGTTTTTAAGTAATCCAGCATTGCCACACTTCACTGAATAAGATCACTTAGTCAACCTTCTCAAAAGATGGCATTTCAAGATAGCTAGCAATAAAGATAATCCTTATCTACTTTATTTGTCTCATCTAACTTCATCTATCTTTCTTTTGACTAAGTCTAAATAAGATTTCAGTTTGACAGAGCTCCTTTGTTTAAGGTACCTGGCTGCTATCTTCTCTTTCTTCCCCACTCTCTCAGTCACGGGGAAAAGAGGCACAAACTCAGAGTTTGTTCCCTTTTGTAGTGTTCTCTAAAGCTAAAGTGTCTCTCTCCTCCTGGAAGAGGAGCTCCCAGAGTCGCCTTCCTTGACACCTGTCTGAGTATTTAGGCACCACTTCTGACTGCTGTGGAGACACCTTGCTTTTGCTGACTTCTTTCCCCAGGGTGCCCAATTAACTTTTCTGTTGTATACTTTAATTAGCACATTCCTGATTTTATGTTGCTTGACTCTAACTGCGCTGTCTAACAACATCTTGATTAAAAATCGTAAATCATATTACAAGAAATGGCAAATTCACCATTTTCTTACTAGTGTTAGAATCATTCTCTTTCTGTGATTATCCTATGAAAACCAAGCATAGTATCACAAACAGGGCAACTGGAAACTTAGATGTTTAGTTTCAATAACATCTTATCCTTGTTTCATCTTCTTTGTTTTCTGAGGTCTCAGGCATTCCTCGCACAAAGTCATACCTCAGCAATGCTGAGGAACCATTGCTTTAGATTCATTTCCACTGAAGCTATAGAGACTGTCATGTTCTTCCTTTTAAGTAGATGCTAAAATGTGAGGGTTTATACTAGTTTCCTAGGATTTATCTTTTCTTTCATAAAGACCTTTTCAAGCCAGAAAAGACTTAGATCAGCTGATCTCCCTTTTTGTTTAGAATAACCAGTTTATCTTGGTTGTTACAAACAGAAAAGTTATCACCAGAAACTCTGAAAAGCTGTCTAATTACAACCTTGGCACACTACTGTTTTTCAGTGTTTCAGAATGTTTGGCCTTAATGAAAATGATACATTGACATGGCACGCCGCCCGGAACAATTGTATATATTTCCAAGGAAACCTGGCTACTATATCAAAAAAGGAAACACAAGGTATAATGTACAAATTTTTTCCTACTAGATGAGGCGTCAAGTAATTCCCGTAAAACAGGTTAAAATAAACACTTCTGCAGTATATCTAGTTATTTATGCCATAGTAATATCAAGTTATGCTGAATGAATAAATTTTAAGTTTGAAAAAAATACTTGCATAGATATTAGTATCCTGACTAACTTCTAAAATCATAGCTTTAGAGTTAATATTAGGACTGACATGGGAATTATGGCTGTTCAGATATTAAGATTTTATTGTAGGGGCTTATCCTCTAATAAATGTCCCTATATTATTTTTTAAGTTTAAGTGCACAAATAAAATAACACATAAAGGGAGTAAATTACTATAGAATAGAATAAACAGAATAAATTACTGTACAGCTAGCTGCTAATTCAAATGCGGTGGGTATCCGTGACGGACATACCCTCAGGCAGCAGTTGATCCTAATTCTGGAGTCTAAACTTCCCCCTTTTTTCCTTGCTTTGCTAGACCTGAGCCTGATGTCCTTGCTGTTCAGCATGTTACAGTTTTTTATTGAGGCCTCGTGCTTGCTCAGGAAATGTAATGCCTCAGAACTCCTGAGGGCTCTGTGGACCATCTTCTGGCTTGTTCCATCAGAGCTGAAGTTTTCTGCTTTTTCTCCACAGCAGAGGAAAGACAGTCTTTTACTGGAAAGTCAGTCTAGGCAGGAGCGAAGGAAAACAGTATCTGGCCTTCCACCAAGCTGAGGTCTTAGTACATACACACTTGGTTCTTACATAGTCTTATTTGTGTTATGTCTCTTTAGAAACCAAGTTATTAACTCTGGTTAGCAAGGAAGTTGCTAAAGAAGAAAACGGAATGCACGGTCCGTGGAACTCATTTTCTATGCGCCAAGTCACAGTGTACTGAAGTTGTTAATTTGTGTGTATAATACCGTCAAAACCATTTTATGTGCCTCCTAAGATGATCAACAACAGAGAAGAGTGTGGACATAAACTCCTTAAAAAGATCTAGAGAGCCATTTTATGTTAAAATTTTATGTATAAAACTTGCCAGTGCTTGAATTTGTAAATATTTTTTTCTGATTTTAACACCTGAGGAATATCGGTTCTTCTTATTTTATTATGAGATTAACACCTTATTAAAAAAAAAAAAACAGAGCAAAATAAAATGTAGTCCTTCTTCCAGGCACCCTAGAATCTGTGTTGCTTGGGGATAGATGCATTCAGTTTTCCTCCTTGTACAATTTTTCTTTTTTCCTTTAGCTTTCCTCATGTCCCTCTTAAAAGATGCTGCAACTGATGTCTGGATTGGACTGAATGACATAAATCAGGAGCACACATACTTATGGACTGATGGAAGCCCAGTTTACTACACAAATTGGGCAAAAGATTCACGAAGATATTATAGTAAGGTAAACATTAATTTCTGGTTATCATTTAATCATCATAGCTTTGTTAAATGAATTAAAATGCGTGTAGCTACAGCTGTATTTTCTATAAGGTTTCCTTTATGAAGTTTTTTATTGATTTTGTTGCTTTTGAAAGGAATCACGTTGTAGATCTACCGTCAAGCATTTTTTTCAAATTCTATGTTTTGTCATGATTCAGTATGAGTCCAGACAGATGATTGGTTGGAAGTATTGTGCAAAACTCAGACTAGTGAGCAGTTTCCTTCACTTTACCATGACTAATCAGGATACTCAAATAAATCATATATGACAGTAACTGTATGATTTTGGGACACAGTGAATGTTATTTAGAATTGATGAAAATATTTATAGAACTGTGTATATTTGTATTTCTTGGCTCTGAGCTTATTAAGATAAATGAATTGAATTATACCATCAGTAAAAGGAGAATCTGGATCCTCCTTTCTTATTTTTGTCTTTTCCCTCTATATAGTTTATCAAATCTTCCTTGTGAAATATCTCTTCTGCATGTTTTGAAATTTTTATCACTATTATGCCAATTTATATTTAATTGCCAAACAAAATTGAATATTATTCAATAGTTTTAAAACTTCTAATCACAGAATCACAGATTATTTTAGGTTGGAAGGGACCTCTGGAGATCGTGTAGTCCAACACCCCTCCTCAAGCAGGGTCCTCTAGAGCATGTTTCCCAGGATCACGTCCAGGCAGGTTTTGAATATCTCCAGGGAAGGAGACTCCACTACCTCTCCGGGCAACCTCTTCCAGGCCTCAGTCACCCTCACAGTGAAGAAGTTTTTCCTCAGGTTCAGATGGAACTTCCTGTGCTTCCGTTTGTGCCCGTTGCCTCTCGTCCTGTCACTGGGCACCACGGAGAAGAGTCAGACCCCATCCTCTCAACACCCTCCCTTCAGATATTTGGACACATTGAGGAGATCCCCTCTCAGTCTTCTCTTCTCCAGGCTGAACAGGCCCAGCTCTCTTAGCCTTTCTTCTTGGGAGACACGCTGCAGGCGTTTTATCGTCTTCGTAGCCCTCCGCTGGACTCTCCCCAGGAGCTCCATGTCTCTCTTGCACTGGGGAGCCCAGAACTGGACACAGTACTTACTCCAGGGGAGGCCTCCCCAGGGCTGAGTAGAGGGGGACGATCACCTCCCTCGACTTGCTGGCAACACTCTGCCTAATGCAGCCCAGGATCCCCTTGGCCTTCTTGGCCACACGGGCACACTGCTGGCTCATGCTTAACTTGTCCACCAGCACTCCCAGGTCCTTCTCTGCAGAGCTGCTTTCCAGCAGGTCAACCCCCGGCCTGTACTGGTGCAATGGGGTTATGCCTCCCTAGGGGCAGGACCCTGCACTTGCCTTTGTGAACTTCGTGAGGTTCGTCTCTGCCCATCTCTCCGGCTTGTCCAGGTCCCCCTGAATGGCAGCACAACCCTCTGGTGTATCAGCCCCTCCCCCCAGTTTAGTATCGTCAGCAAACTTGCTGAGGGTGCACTCTGTGCCTTCATGCAGGTCACTGATGAATAAGTTGAACAAGACTGGACCCGGGACTGACCCCTGGGGGACACGGCTAGCTACAGGACCCCTGGGGGACACGGCTAGCTCCTGAACTCCACCACCTCATGGTCACTGCAGCCAAGGCTGCCCCCAACCTTCACCTCTCCAACTAGACCTTCTTTGTTTGTTAGTACAAGGTCTAGCAGCGCACCTCTCCTTGTTGGCATCTCCACCACCTGTGTCAAGAATCTATCCTCAATGCTCTGCAGGAACCTCCTAGACTGTTTGTGCCTCGCTGTGCTCTCTTCCCAGCAGATGTCAGGGTGGTTGAAGTCCCCCATGAGAACTAGGGCCTGTGGTTGTGAGGCTACTTCCAGCTGTCTGTAGAAGGCCTCATCGACGTCCTCTTCCTGATCAGGTGGCCTGGAGTAAACCCCCACCACCGTGTCACCCAGGTTAGCCTGCCCTTTAATCCTTACCCGTAGGCTCTCAACTTGCTCTTCATCCACCCCGAGGCAGAGCTCCACACATTCTAGTTGCTCCCTCACATAAAGAGCAACTCCACCACCTCGCCTTCCTGGCCTGTCTTTCCTAAAAAGCACATAGCTGTCCAGGACAGCATTCCAGTCGTGTGAGCTCTCCCACCGTGTCTCTGTAACTGCAACGAGATCATGGCCCTGTGACTGCACACAGATCTCTAATTCTTCCTGCTTATTCCCTATGCTGCGTGCATTGGCGTACAGGCATTTCAGAGAGCCAGTCAAGCATGCAAGCTTCCCAGGAGAGGTGCAAGAGGATCCTCCATAGCCATGTCCCATGCTGTCTCCCCTGGCTGCATGTGCTTGCTGGAGGCATCCTGACTTGAGTGGTGTTTTACTGACTCTCCTGCCACTATACCACTCCCCTTCCCCCATCTTTCGTAGTTTAAAGCCCTCCTTACCAGGCTGGCCAATCTGTTGGCAAAGAAAGACGCGCGTGCCCCACTTGGTAAGGTGGATCCCATCGCTCCCCATCAGCTGTTGATCTTCAAACAGGGTCCCATGGTCATAGAAACCAAAGCCCTGTTGCCAACACCAGCGGCGCAGCCAGTTGTTAACTTGGAAAACTCGTCTACTCCTCCTCCTGTCCTTTCCCCTCACAGGCAAGATTGAGGAGAAAACCACCTGGGCTCCCAGACCCTTGACCACCATTCCCAGAGCTCTGAAGTCCCATTTGATGGTTTCCAATTTGCCTTTCGTGTCATCAGTAGATGTAGAATGTAGAATACTGCTTGATAGCACCACTTCTGTACATCTGTTTAACTGTCCTTGAGAAGCCACGTTCTGAAGTTATGAAGGGAGACATACTCATAGCTTGATACTGAATAATAAAATAAGTTAGTTTTAAATGTTGTTGCTATTTAGAAGATGCCTTAATATACTTTCATCCTACTTAAACAGGAAATAATTCTATAAGGTCCAACCTCAACTGTCATTTAGGCTAGACCCAGTTTGGGGGATCTCCAAGGCTTCCCCTCTCATACATGCTTTCTGTAGGAGCCTGTATCCATTTCCTTATATGAGGAGCTCCTGTACCTCCTCCTTAACTTACAGCCAAGACCTGGGCTACTGCCTTTAAGGGATTTCAGATATATGGTTAGGCTGTGTTGATATGAGGGTGGGAGAGCTGCTGCCTCCAGCTACAGAAAGCAGAGCAGCAGCTTCTCATGCTGGGGGAGGCAAAGCATGAGGGTAAAGGACCCAGATCAGAGTGGAAAGAGTTGTGGGGGGAGGGGGGAGGGGGCCTACAAAATGTTATTTCTGGCTTCTGCCCCTATGCTGCTTTACAGCAGTGGCAGCTTTGGTTCCTGGTGCTGGATCAGAGCAGGAAGAGGATTTTATCTGTTTTGGCAGCCTTCAGCGCTGACAAACGGTTCCCCATGAGCTCCAGGAAAACAGCAACGGAACTGCAATGTGCTGTGGGCCAGACGTAGCATATGTGTATATACACACACATACACATGCACACACACGGAGAAATATACACATGGACATGGTCCCAGGTGCTTGTTCTGTGCTGTGCTTTGCAACTTCCGCTGTTGTGCCAGTACAAACTCTTCTAGGGTTGAGTTGTAAATGGTTATAGTCATATTACTGCTTGTGACCATTGCTTATATGAGTTCATATATATAACCTTCATTTATTCATTTATGTGTGTCTGTATGTGATAGGTGAGTCTGTATATAAAGCAGGAATAGGAACATTTGTTATTAATCCACATCTTTTTCTTGTTAATCTCATTTCCCTTCTAGGAAGACTGTGTCTTTATGATGAAGAACCCTACTGGACAGGCAGGGAAATGGAAAGATGAAGAATGTGTAACAAGCAAAAGCTATATATGCCAGAAAAATGCTGGTGAGTTCTCTTTCAGCTTCTAGTGCAGATGATGATTTATTGTGGTTATGTCACACTGGTGTTAAAAGTGGCTTTCTCGTATTAAACCCTATTTTAAGTGAAATTAATTTGATAGCATCATATGCACTAGGGAACATTTTAACAAGATGAGCATGCACTTTATTTTCTGGAGAAAAGCTCTTAACCATTCCTATTTTAGAGACCAGACCAATGAATTAAAAAACAAATCCTATGGATCACCGTGTATTTTACTATTTTTGATGATTAGGAAGGAAAGAGATATGTCAGTAAAGTATTTTGTCTTTAGGTGGGTAAATTCTTCAAAACAGAAATTTTACTCTTATACTTAAAAGCATTGGAATTTCTGCTTTGGAAAACTGCCCTGCTTGATTTCCTTGATTCCTTTAGGCAATTTTTTTAGCAGCAGTTATATCCCTCTCCTTGTTCACAGTGTATCAGTTTTATGCTCAGCTACTTATCTTACCCCATTTATTATCAGTAATTTTACGAATGCTAGTCATGGAAGACGTGGGGGGCTGTTCTCTTTGAAGCCCTATACAGATACATTATACTTCAGGAATATCTAGTGCATACAAGGGCATGTTCCTGGAGGTGGTATAGATATTTATGGCAAAAGGCTATCAAAGACCATTCTGATAAGATCATGGCTTTCACCACTGCAGTGATAATTCTGACATATCTTAATTTGTTATTGCAGCCTCTTAATTACTTGACTGCTCTAGTACAGTAGATCCTCTTTCAGTGATCTATCCATTATAAAGCATTTGACTTTTCTTCTTTGTTTATTACAGACCCTGAATTGCATAATTCCCAACCCACAGTTCCAGTCTTTGGCTTTAATAATTATGATGATGACCGTTATGCAATCATCAACTACAAAATGAACTGGGAAGAAGCACAAAAGAACTGCAAAGACCAATTTGCAGAACTTGCCAGCATTGTGGATCCTTACGCTGATTCTTACCTGTGGTTACAAATGTTACACCATGGGGAGCCTGTATGGATTGGTCTTAACAGCAACACAGTAAGACCATCAAATACTTGTGCCAGTCATACCTGTACTCTAGATCAGAATAGGTTTTGCATATTTGTTGGTCAGAGGTTAATAGGATCCAGTACTGAGGGCACTGTTTGCTCCTACACAAGTGCTATGAATCAGATCTGTCAACGTGCTACAGGTATCAAAGTCTTGCTGAGGTGCCTAACTTGCCTTGACTTCAGGGTTTTAAACTTCTAAAAATCTGGCCAAAATGAAAGCAGGAACTCCCAAAGCCCCTATTTCGAAGGCTGCACTAGATAGTGGCTTCAGTGGTGAAAGTGGCTAAGAATTTTCCACTTCTTGCGCCATGGTTGCCACACGCTCATATGTGCTAGTACAGTTATTTCTGGGGACACACGATAAACAAGGCCATAGAAATAACTGCTTCCTCTTGAGGTTATTTTTACTCATATTGTTTCTATTTACTTCCTACCCCTACAAGCACTTGAGCTGGGGCAACAGGGGAAATGACAGGATGCAGCATAGAGGCAGGAACAGGCATCTGGAAATGGGAGTATCTTAGATTGGTGTCAGAATTGAAAAATTTCAGACTGCTTCAGTTAGTGAAGAGTTGAAAGCCTTGAAATGGGCACATGGGGAAGCATGTATTAAAGGCAGATGAAAAGGACATGAAAAAAGATGATGCAGTGGGGTATCGGTGGAAATAAACTTGAAAGGAAACTAAAAAACAGAGGTAGCACCGGAGCTGGGTGGGAAGTGGGAATGAGAGAGGGCACAGATGCTGAGGAGAGAGGAACTGGAGCTGAACTAAAGTGAGAGGAGGCACAGGGAAACCTGGGTTAGATAGGAAGCTGGGAAGAAACCTGGTGAAGGACTTCAAAGGAAAAAGGATGGTTAAACTGGTACAAAGAGCTGAATGGGAGCCTACATCTGAAGACTGAAAGAAGAAGGGGTCATGTTGCACAGAACAGGGGAAGAGGAGCAAGCCGTAGCTGTGACTGCTGTTGGTCATCCTCTGCACATCATGGTGAAATACACTGAAAAATATATATGTTTAGCTTGTTCTTGTAAGAGACGGGTCCTTATAAGAGGTAGAAACCTATTGCAAGTGCTGTTAACATGAGTGGCAGAGGTCCATAGCATCTGCCTAAGGATTCTAGCCCTGATGAAGATTGTGGTCAATATTTCTCTCTAGTAGAACTTCTGCTTTTTCTTTTTACTTTCTAAGTACATAGATAAGCCTATGTAAAAGGAAGACTAACACTAGTTTCTCTGCAATCTTTTATTTTATCCCTTTGTGCATAGGTATGGACCCCATCATAAAATCCTCAGTTCTGTATTCACGTTTGTACCACAAGGTCTTCTCCACATTTACTGCACAGGATGGGTGGTATGAATTTAATAATGCTAGTTGCATATTGAATGAATGTTTGTAGGACCACTGCTTCATCTGCTGTATAGAGACTGAAAGTTGGACCAGACTGTTAGGTATTCATGACAGAGGACTAGTCTTGCACAAGAAGCTGCAGTTCTGCTATTTCCTTTTTTTGATTCAGTTCTTGTATGTGAAGTAATCTTTATTGTCATTTACTTTTAGACTCATGGCCATTACATATGGTCAGATGGAAGGAGAACCAGGTATTATAACTGGGCCAGTGGAGAACCAAATAAGAACACAGCCTGTGTCTATTTAGATGTGGATGGTTTCTGGAAGACAGCATCTTGCAATGAAACATTTTTCTCTCTCTGTAAACAATCTGATGGTAGGTTGTGAATGGAACAAGTGTCATTAGGGAGGCTGGAATTTATATTCATGGCTTGATTCCAGTTTAGCCATTCCACATACATAAAGATTGTGATAGATGGTGTGGGTCTTGTGATAAACTATTGCTTTTGTTCAGGAAGAACTCTCAGATACAATCTGTCTTACCTGAATGATTTCCATAGTTTTGTACATTACATTTCATTTCACAGGCCAGTCAACGCATGCATGTCATAAAGTTAACTAACTGCAACATTTCATGCTACAGGCAATGGATCTTTATTTGTACTTGTTTGTCAGGGATTGCAGGATTGGTGCTCTTTAGCCTAACTACGAATATATTAATGATATATTTTTATACTTTAAATTATCTTTTATTATACTGGGAGATAAGAAACTTCAGTTAGTGTAACAAATAAAAGTAGCTGGAAGCAGGACCATGAAGTAGAATGCAACAAATATGTAAACAACCAAACTGACCTTTTGTAAAACTATATGTAGAGAGAGAGGTATTTATATGTATGTATATGTCAATAGATGTTAAGGATTAAATGAATGAATTTGTATTTGAGAAAAGTATAAGATCCTAGGAAGCTTCTGCTAAAACACTTTAGAGGCTCAGTCGTTGTACTGAAAAGACGTTATTGTCAAGTCTGTATTTAAATTATACTTGAAATTTGTGATATTTCCACCATACCTCGCAGTAAATCTTATGTTCATTTAAGCCCTAGTTGCCTTTAATCAGACCATGAAAAGGAAGCTAATTCTGCTTTTACATAGTTTAGGACATATGTGCACTTAGAATGAAGCTGCTTGGAAGCTGTGTGCACGGAAAAACAAAAAACATTTTGTGAAGCATGGAATAATATGACAGATGTAGAACATGCTTCAACAACAAATGACTGACGTCTTAGGAACACATCACTGTGTGGTTTTGTTATCAAGATTCTTTATGTATACTGCCTCATTCCTCATTCTGTTTCACAAATTTTAAGTCAAAATAACCCAGCTGAAGACAGTTGCAGTTAAACTGCTGTGAACCTCCTTTAGCAGATTGGAGATTTAACCTCAACCAAGGTAGTTTATCAGTAGTTTACCATCATTAGCGTAATATTTTATCATTACTTACATCTATGAGATGTTATTTCTACTGGAATCATTGTCACGCTGGTAGGGGCTACTTGTGTCACGTGCTTCCCTTGGCCTTTAAGACTCCATTGAAATCTATGTCTCCCTAACAGAGTTAATCCCTAGTGAACCACCACAACTTCCTGGAAAATGTCCCGAACCAAAGCGTGGTAGATCTTGGGTTCCTTTCCGTGATCATTGTTACTATGTTCACATTACTTCTGAAGAAAGCTGGCCTGATGCTTCCATGACGTGTATTCAGATGGGTGAGTGTCAGTTTTTATTAAGAGATTTCAAAGGTTATTCATGTTCAAAATAAAGAACCAGGTTGCCGTCTAAATCTCATTGTTGTTTCACCTTTCCATCTTTCTACCATTTCTAGTAAAAATACAAGAATCTCAGAAATAGACAGGGCGAGGGATTAATTCTTTGTGGACTGCCCATTAAGACTTTTAAGTGGCCTGAAGGCCTCTGCTTGCCTCTCTGAATCTCCTCCTCTGTTACACCTTATGTCTCTCCACTCACTCCATCACTGTTTTGCTTTTCCTGTCCACTTTATCCCACCATATTGATGGCTCTTCTGCTTTTTGTCTTTTCTTCCTTACCAGAAATTCTTAAATCTGTTCATAGAGGGTCTGTGTTCTTAGTTTCAGTTTGGTGCAGCCTTTACCAGGTTAAAGTCAGGTCACCCAAAGCAGAAGTATATAAATACCTGCTGAACCTAGGGATCAATCAAATCTTGTGAATTTCGTGCTGAAGTTTTTAAACTTCTTTTATCGTTTTTTTCTTTTTTAAAATCCAGAACTAGGAGATAATATATAGATGTTTGTATGTGTATCAGTTATAAGCTAGAACTAATTTAAAATTATTATCAACCTTTTTAATAATATGACAAAGCTGATCATCATGAAACATGTCATGATTATTGAATGAGATAGATAAATAATTTCTAATGAAAAATCTTTCTGAAATTATATGTAATATTTAATTGATATTTTAGGTGCTTCCCTGGTTTCCATAGAAGATTCAGCTGAAATGAACTTCCTCTTATTTTACTTGTCTGCAATTGCAAGTGACTTCAGAAAGTTTTGGATAGGATTATTCAAAAATATTGATGGTAATTATTTCACATTGCATATTGAGATAAAAATGCTCAGAAGTAAACAGTGGGAAATCACCTGTTAAATAATTAATAGATTTTTCTGCTAAAATACTTTAAAAAATTAGTCATCAAGAGGTGTACAATTTTTGTATCTTTACTGTAATTAGAGTATATTTCAGTCTGAAAAAGGTTCCACCTTAGATCTGCAATAGTTGATTAAATGTCTCCTGTCACTTTTTTATGCCATGTGTTTGATATTGAACTGGTGTTAGTCCTTTAAGAAAAATATTGTCTTGCAATTAAAAGCTCAGGCAGCTTTAAACTGAAATTTATTTCTAAACAACACAGGAGAATAGCAACTTATATGAATGGCCTAGCAACATTTCTTAATCTTATTTTTCATTTTTTCCGTAAATTTTTGCTGGAATATTTCATTCGGTCATTGGTGGAGTATTTCATCCAAATTATGTCAGCTTTTTACTTGTACTTGTGGTTCAAAATTTCCGGTGAAAAATATTGGTGAAAGCAAATCTAATTCTATTTTTTGTATCATTATAATTCGAAAGCTTGTTTTTCCTGGCAATCTTTCAGAGTACAGCTCCAGAGCAAGTCTCAACTGGGCTGCTGTGGTCCTGGCCCTGGCTGCCCAGTTCCCTTGACTCTTGCTGCCAGCAGTGGCAGGCATATTGCTGCATGGTAGGCCAGTTAGAGCTGCTCTAGCTGAAAACTAACTGTTCAAAAGAAATGATTTGTTCCCTGTGCTGGCCCACTGTATTGCCACATGGGTGTCAGTGCAAACAGAGGCAACAGCAACCTGCAGGTGCAGAACATGGCTTTGAGAAGGTGGGATTGTGGCAACTGCAAATTATGTCATGAAATGCTGCCATGAAAGTACACCATGAAGAATTAGAGATTGTAATTATTTCTACTTCATGGGCCTGGGTATGAGAAGAGAAGGGAATTATTATTTAAGAGGTCTGATTCAGTCTGCTAAGATAATTAATTGATCTGATTTTAATAAAACAGCTATTCACTGGCCTTTGATCCATATATAAAGAAAATTTTCAGAGTGGTCTGGATCCTTGAACTGAATGATCACAGAGAATGCCTTGCACTGGCACTTTGCTTGTTCTCAAGGTGCCCAGGCACTGGCAAAGTCTGGACACTGGCTTTGATTAAAAGTACTTGGGCAGCTAGGTCATTTCCTTCATGCTTTGCTGTCAGCCATGACTGTCTAGGGTAATGGAGTTAACTATGTCTATATACTGCTTATGAGAACTTACATTTGACACATGCCCATCTGAACATCTCTGACTGTTAAAAGAGTGAGAACTGAGTCCTCTGTTACGCTAATGTGCTAATTTAATCAAATAATAAATTGCATGCACAGATGTAGTAGTATCTGGTAGAGAAGAAATGATTCCCCACTTCATGCACTCAGTAGTTAATACTTTTAATTTTAGGGGAATGGACGTGGGCAGACAGGAGTGCAGTAGACTTTGTCAACTGGGACAAAGGAGAACCTACAGCACTTTTTGCGGAACACTGTGTTGACATGGATGTCTCAAATGGAGCCTGGAGGAACTATTACTGCTCTGTTGATCAGAATTTTATTTGCAAAATCCCAAAGAGTAAGTTCTGCATTCTGTGTACTGGGTTATTTTAGAAGTAGCAGTTAATACACCCTATTCTTATGCACTGGGTACCCTTTTTGTATTGATGCTTATGCATGGGTTCCCTACTTGCATTAAAGCCAAGAGTAACTCTTCTTAAGGACAAAGAAAAATAATTTTGGAGAAGAACCTGAGGGTCATTATTTCCTATTCTCAGTGCAAAAGCATTTATTTCTTGGTACCTATCTGTACTCCTGGGGCGGGGGAGGAGAGCATATCACTTGGTAAGGGTGCAGGGGAAACCTGAGAAGCATTACAGTTAGACTGTAAGTGGCAGTAGATGATGAGTAGATGACTGAACCAGTGCTGAGAAGAGAGAAAGGCACACTCTTAATAGAAGAGCCAAAAGGCAGCAGTGGAAAGTTACTGAGATCCTGGCAAGTAATGCAGGTGCTGCTGGTGGGATCAGGAGGAGTGTCACATGCCTGGGATCTGCTGGATGGCCAAGCAGACGGTACAAGATGCGGGTGGGCCCAGTTTGTTTCCCTCAGTCTCACTAACAGGCACAGGGAGACCTGCAAGGCCTATTCAACAGCCTAGTACATTTGATTTTTAATGTTTATTTGTGGCCCTGTGGGTTCTTTTGGGTGTTGATCCATGAGAAATCTGAATGCATTTCAGACTAGGGTAACGTCCACCTTGTGTGCACAGCATTGCTGCGTAAGATGTGAAGTATGTAAATCTGCACGTACATAGGTAGCATGAGTCACCATGCACGCATGGAGTCTGCTGTGTTTACGCAGATCAGTGGGGAGATAGTTTGAGATTTGTAACATTTCCCTTGGGCAAAATGATCCACTGCACAAGTATAATAGATGCAATGTGGGAACAATTAAAACTCCTGCTTTTGGATCTCTAGATGTTGGAAGACTGGCAAATGAGTCATCCACGCACTTTGTAGGGCCATCCTGCCAGCCCAGTGAGCAATTCACTAGATTACACTCCCCAGCCAATGGTGGAAGGAAAAGCAAGTTTCCTAAAAATTCCACTTCAATGCTTTCAAGTATAAAAGTTCTTTTCTTTTGCAAGTGTAAGAAATTGAATTTCTCAATGTGAATGTTAGATGCCATGGAAATGTGAAAACTTCCAAAGTCTGTCTTCCTTCACCAAAAAAAGAAGCACTCAAAGCAATTAACAATGAGACAAAAACTTTTGTTTATTTTAAGAAACATTTTAGCAAAAATATTAGATTGATACAGCCTGAATTGTCAGGAAAAAATATTTTCATATATTTTTCATCTCCATTATTTAAAATATCATACGAACACAAAATAAAAGATATGTATGCAGTATTTATTTACTCTTTGATTGGTTGCTCACAAACTCTATGTAATGTATATATTTTTAATTTTAAAGTTCCTACAGTTGAACCAACCCGTGATTCATCAATCCATAAAGGTAAGTTTGCTTCTTGTAAGCATATTAAATAGAAATTTCTGTAACTTACTTATAGGCATTTATTATTTACTAATAAAATTGTCTCCAGGTAAGTTTCAGTAAAATTTAACTCAAGCTTTTATTTTAAATTTCTTTAGATGGAGAACTCTTCTCTTAAACCGGTTGTCTTACTGAATTTAGATATTTATGTTGTTTTCTGAATTAATTTTAATGAATATATTGTTGCTTTTAAAAGTAACATTGAAGAGACCAAGCCAAATTTTGCATCATCCATCCAGAATTTGCATCGGCTTTAATTGCTGTTATTGTTCAGTATTTTTACAGTCAAACTACTTAATTTACTTATGGAAACGTTTATTGTATACAGTAGCACTCTTTGGTCATTTGTGGTAACTTTTTTTCTTTTTTTTTAATTTTCACAGCATCAAAAAATGAAGCTACTTTTGCATCTGCGCATGGATTCAGTGGGATGATTGTTATACTAATTTTTCTTCTTCTAACAGGAACTGGCCTTACAATCTGTTTTTTCTATAAAAAAAGACATGATCAGCAAACAATCACAGCCAGTTTTGACAATACCATATACTGTGGTGATGCTGAACCTGGAACTCACGAATCAAACTGTCTTGTGACCAATATCGAACAAAATGAACAGGCAATAGTTTAATGAGCAAAGTAAACTTGTGACTAATTTTAAAAGAAATTAAAGCACTAGAATACAAGAATTCTTAAGGCAAAGTGGTTTTCTCCTCTGGAAATTCTAGTCTGTTTTGCACATGATGCTTCTTGTTTTATGTACTAGCACGAACAAATAATCTTGTAAGGCTCTGAAACTGCTCACAAAGAATAGCATCTGGAAGGACAGTTGAGTATATACTTAAACCTGGAACTACACTGTGTAAGTGGACACTCAGGCATTTCCAGCCTCTACATGGGACCAGCATCACCTTTTGGCCACAAGGAGAACTGTGCTCATTAGAGGTAACTGTGAGAATAAGCTCCTTAGTATGCTCCAAAAAGCACATCACCGTCTGTAGCAATCCTGAAAATGTCATGCTGCGAGCTCCAGCACAGACTGTCAAGAGTTGGGCAGTTTCAACGGGACCTCTGGAGCTCGTCTGGCCTCTTGTCCTTGCTGTGCACCTCTGAGAAGAGTTTGGCTGTGTCTTCTCTATAATCCCCCTTTAGCTAGTTGAAGATAGCGATCAGGTCTCCCATCAGCCTATAATTCTCCCAGCTCTCTCAGCCTCTCTTCATATGTCATATACCTGTACATCGAGGTCCCTACCCCTCTAAGTGGCCCTTGGTTAGACTCACTGCAATTTGTCAATATCTCCCTTTACCTAGAGGCCCAGAGCTGGACAGAGTATTCCAGATGCGGCCTCATAAGTGCTGTGTAGAGGGCAATAATAATCTTGACCTGTTATCTATGCTCTTGGTAATGCAGCCCTCAGTGCAGTTGGCCTTCATCACCTCACGGGCACAGTGCTCACCCAAGTTTGACTTTCAGGCCCCTAGGATTCCATATCCTTTTCTGCAAAGCCCTCTCAGCTGGTTGGCCTCAGAACATACTGCTTCATAGAGTTATTCCACCTCAGGTGCGGGTGACCACTTCAGGTGCAGGTGAACTTCATGGAATTATTTCACCTCACGTAACTTTGAACCATTGACCACTACCCTTTGAGCCTGGTAGAGCAGCCAGTTTTTCACCTGCCTCGCAGTCCATCCATCCAGTCCATACCTCTTGAGTTTAGCTGCAGGGATACTACGGGATATGATGCTGAAAGTCTTGCTAAAGTCAACGTAAATGACATTCACTGCTCTCCTCTTGTCTGCCAAGCCAATCATTTTGTCCTAGAAAGTAATTGGTTTCACCAGGATCAGTTGGCCTATGGAAATCTATTCTGACTGTTCCCAATCACCCTTTTGTCCTTTCTGTGCATGGAAATGGCTTCCAGGGGAACTTGTTCCATAACTTTCCCAGGTTGGCTGAGATGAGGTTGCCTGACCTATAGTTCATTCATTCCTATTTTGAAGATGAGTGTGATGTTTGACTTTTCCAATCATTGGGTGTCTCCCCCGCTCACTGTGACTTGTCAGAGATGGTAGACAATGACCTCAGCCAACTCCCTCAGCATCCTCTGAAAGCCATCCCATCTGATCCCGTGGACTTTTGTTTATCCAGTTTACTTTAGTCCCTAACTCAATCCTCCTCTACCATGAGTACTCCTTCTCCCCTAAACTCAGCAGCTACATACAGAGAGTTGGAAGGCTTGAGAGGGGGGTTGAGGGCTTTGAGTACCTCAACCTTGTCCGTGCATGTAGAAGTAGGTCGCCTGCCCCATTCAGCCGTGGACCAACATCTTCCTTTTGCTGCTGAGGTACTCCTAGAAGCCCTTCTTGCTGCCTTCCATATCCCTTACTAGTCTCAACTCCAGCTGAGCTTTGGCTCTCCTAATTCTGGCCTGGCGTGCCCAGGAGATATCACTATATAACTGCTGAGTCGGTCGTTGCCGTTCGTACCTTCCAAACACTTCTATTTGAGTTTCAGCTCAATCAAAAGTTTCCTGTGTGGCCAGGCTGGCCTACTGCCTTGCCTACTTCTTTTCTTGCACATTGGGGTAGACCTTTCTTATGCTTTAAGGAGGTTGTCCTTAAAGATGAAGAAACTATCCCAGGCTCCTTGGCCTTTCAATCAGCATATCATCACAGATTTCACTTTGGATTACTGTTGTACAAATTCAGGTCAGAAAGCTTCAAAATCAGACAGCATGTGTTTTCATACTGGGATTTTCTTTAATTCTGCAACATAGTTGTAATATATGAACAATACAATATTCAGAGTTTTTCATCTCAAAAATATTATTTAATCTTATCTTTTGATCTTTTGTAAAGTTTCAGTCATATCTAAATTAACACATTTTCCTCCTCTACATACGGCTGATAGAAAGGGAAATGTTAATAGCTTTTCTTCTGCTATATTTCTGTGATATAAGCGATGAAAGATTACGTATAATATGAGGTGTGAATGTACTATGTATAGAAATACTGTATCATTTAAATAATAAAATAGGGACCTCAAAGGATTCTGCCAAAGGCAGGATCAAGCAGAATGAATTATACTTAATTCATAGCTGACAAAACTATGTAAAACTTATTCTTGAAATCTGCAATATCAGTGAAGTCTTCAAACATTTTTAGGCCATTAATTCAAAGCCTAAAGAATCTTGCACTGATAAAGGCTTTCCTAATTTCTAGTCAAATTCTCCCTGTCCAAGTTTGTTTTAATCCTGCAAATATCCAGTTATTCCAGACTTCCATCGTGATCTAGCAGATAGCACTGCATTTCATATCAATGCACTGCTGTATCATCTGGGTTCAGAAAGCTTTAAAATATACAATGTATTCACATATAGGTAATTTTTATTTTTCCAGTGTATTTTATGCTAAGTGTAAACAATGAAATGACTCAAAGCTTTTAGTGTCATGAAGGTCTTTATGTAATTTGATATCTTAATTTTTTGTCAAAATTTAATCATATTTAAATTAAAACATTTTACATTGTTATGAGTGGCTGAAATATATGTAAATAAGTTTTTTCTTGTTCTACTTTGGTTTCATTAAAAGATTGGTTCTAAATAAAATTGCGTATGTATTCTTAAATTAACAGTTTATCATGAAAAGTAAAAGTATTAGAAAAGAGGGATGGGATTCTTAAGATGCTATACTCAAACCAGCATCCACTGAGCTTTGTCTAACATGTTCTTAATCTCCGGTAATGATATGCCTTTACCACCCCATGAAGCAGTGTGTCTCAGCTTCTTTATCCCTAACATTAGAACGTTTACCCTAACACATTTCTAATGAAAATGCCTCCTGCTGTAATTTAAGACAATTCAGGTACTGTACTGGTCTAACACTTTCTGAGGCGGACTCTTACATTTTTGATAGCTATTGTCATGTCTCTCCTCCGTATTTTATGATAGTGACACCAATTCTTCCCCTTTTACTTCACTGGAAATGTCTTCTAGATCTCTAATCTATTTTTCTGTTCCCTTCTAGACCTTGTTCTATGTTATCTAGGTCCTTCTGATAGCACAATGCGCTAATGTGAATGTGGTATTTCAGGTGAGATGCTAACAGCAGTGAACACACAAAAAGATTAATCCATCAGTGTGGATGAATCCCCAAGTGTGGATTTGTCATAAAGTCCCCTTCTGCGTGAGTTTGTCTGAATTAGTTCTGTAGGATCTGTAGGTCTGAATGGAGAAACTGTTACTAGAAACCAGTAGCCAAAGAGAGGAAGATTACAAAATGAGATGGTAGTTTGTGAAAGTTCCAACAGACTGATAAGCTTTATAGACTAGTAGTGCTATTGCATCTGTGAGAATTAATAAACTCAGGACACCAATAGTGTGCTGGGGCTGTAGAGGCTGCTAGTGCGCACAAGCATGAGCAGTGGGTTGTATAATTCAGACCACATCCAAGACAGTGGTGGCTGCTATCTGATAATGAAGACTACAACCCTCTGAGGGACCTTCCAAACACCTACCTAGAAGCCACTGGAGTGTCAGTATGACCCCCTTTGCCCAACTGTATAGTTGAGGTTGGCTCCCAAACCTTGCTCCAACCGGGTAACTAAGGGTGAATGTGTGTCACAGTGAACTGTGTGAGTGAAGAAGAGAATGTGTGTTGTGACTAGTTATCTACTATTTATAAAAAACAGCTTGATTCTATTAGTAACAAGAGCTTAGCGAAAGGAAAACTTGTTCTGAGCAATACTTGTGATCGGCATTTCCCTCCCACCTTGATCCTCTATCTGTGACAAGGAAATTTACAACAAATTTCAGCTTGTGCATCCTGCTATGATGCTGCTTCTTCTTAAAGTTTTTGTTTGATGTTAAGCTTTTGATTCTGCATCTCTTCCTGCAGAATTGCCTGCCTAGGCAGCTGCCTCCACTTTGTGCTCCTGCAGTGGATGATGCCCTTTAAAGTGTAGAGCATTGCACTTGTCCTTACTGAATTAAACCCTAAGTACTTCAGAACTTTTCTGCAGCTGATGAAAATTATTTTTAGTGTTAACCCTGTCTTTCTGTACCCACAGCCTTTTGACCTGGAGGAACAATCTATATTCTCTTTAACTTAATCCAAATACTCACTGCAATAAGATCAGAAAATGTCTAGCCTTGCTCCTAGGCTGTGGGAGCTTGCAGCACAATGAGTGCTCCAACCGCTGAACAGTACCACTCCTTGTCCTGCAGGTACATTTCTAAAGGAAAATGGTGGCTGCCGCTGTGTTTCGTACTGGACCATAGCTAATAGATCTGCTCTGAGAGTGCTCCTCAGACAGGATAGATATAGGGCTGCCTAGTTTAAAGATACTGATTATACTTAAGGTATGAAATAAATGCTGGACTGCCATGATTTGCCACATTAAAGTACTTGGACACAATACCTAGAAACAGACATAGGAGAACTTCAATGTCAAAAAGCAAGCTTTTAACAGCACCTAGCCACCTTCAGGTTTAGGCTGCAGTAAAATAGGGATAATAGCACAATTTGCTGTTCAGCTTTCAAATAGATTTTGTATTTGGGCTTCGGTGCAGCATATTAGCATTTGTAAAATGCCTCTCCATATGGACAGGATGTTGAGACCTACTTTCTCAGTTGCTTATCCTTTGTTTCTTTATATTAGGATAGTATTTGAGAGAGAATGTCCTGACTTTTCTCAGAATTTCACTGCTTTATACCTGTAAGCTACATCTGTAACATGGCTGAAAGAGTAGGAAATTCTCAACTTGAATTTATTACTGAGTATAATGCAGTAACTTCCTTTAGGGAAGTTCTTCTCTGTGGAAGAATTCACCATAGCAGCTTTCTATAATGTGAGAAGGTGACACAGCTGTGGCAGACAAATCTACGAAGAAAAATGGAACATCCCCCTCTTCTAAAAGAATACTAATTTACACAGCAATTAGATGGTAATATTGATATCAGTAACCTGGAATAGCAAAGCCAAACAAATGTTAGCTACAGTTCCTTGGCTAAAGCAGGCATCTGAAAAGAAGTTAATGAACAGACATTATTTAATTGTGCCATTTCCATTTCTGAAAATAGAAGATTAAAATGGGATATGAAGAGCAATTTGAAACAAAATATAAGAAAGATCTATAAATGGAAGTACAATAGATAGACAGATAATTGTGAAACGAACTGGTGCCCTCAGGCCGAATTCCAGCGGGCAAGAGCCAGATTTTCTGGTGTCAGTAGGCAAAGTCTGAACTGCTCCGTAAGCATAAAGTTTTCCTGATGTCACTGTATCCGGACACAGGAAAAGTTAGGGTTCAATTTTCTCCCTTTTCAGCTGTGTCCTTATTTGACATATCCAGCTTTCTCCCTTCTGTAACATTCTGCAAAGCACAACCTTTAACTTACTATCTGCTAAAGAATGATAGCTAAAACATTTTCAGAATATGTTTTGCCATTCTTCTGGGAAGAAATGTATCTCTCATTTCAGGAGAACACACACAGTGCAAGCATTATCATCAGTATTGCATTCTTGTCCAGACTATTGATTTAGATAGCTAGATGAAATTCATCTCAGCTACATTTAGAACTAGTTGAAATAATTCTTCTTTATAGTCAATTGTTAGGAATATACATGTGAGGGTGCAATTCACCTGGCCTTGCTTAGGTATCTTTTAAATAGGATGCAGAGCTCCCTGTTGCGCATTGTGCAAAGGGAACTCTGAAGGGCCACGAGGCTGGAGAGAGACAATGGGACAAACCAGTTGAAAGAAACTGGAACCCCAGGAGCCCAGGAGCACAATTTAGCCTGGGGAAAGCGTGCATGCGTGTGTGGAAGGGGACGTGGCAGAGGGTAGAAAACATCTGTATGCTCCTACCTCATTTGTGTGGGTACTCTGTGGCCTTTTGGAAGGCTGTGGCGTCAGGGAAGAAGTTAGGGTATCTCTTTGTCTTGCTCTGACTCCTAACGTCCTGCACAGGGCAGCACCTTCTAGAAAGCACCTTCTAGAGGAGATGGCTTCTTCACTGAGAACAGTGGGTGTACACTGGTTTGGGTGTACACTTTGAAGTGTTGAGGAGGAGCGAAGAAGATGGGAGGGAAACTGCGTTGTGAGTACAAACTGGGGTATTCCTCAGAGGAAGAAAAGCTGAACTTATGGAGAAGCTGCAAGGGTGATGGAAAGGAGGAGATTTCTCCTAGAGAAGTATACAGGAACTATATGGAGTTTTTGCAACCCAAGAAGCCACTGAAAGCAAGCTTACAGGCAAGGACTTTCCATGCAAAGAGACCATGGAAAGGAGAGAGATTTGCTTTTAATCCTGTTTTTTAACCTAGCTTTTCTCAGCAGATCTGAATGTTCTGCATTGCACAAAGGTATTGTTGGTTGTGTTCTAAGAAAAGATCCTGATAAAGAATGAAAACCCTTTTGGTGTTCTGGGGTATGCTCAGTTTGAAGAAAATATGAAGATAATTCTAGTTACTGGATCTGGCCAGCTTGAGGTCTACTTGCTAAGTAGAAAGCAAGAAAAACAGGTGAGGAGAAAAGGGGATACACTGATGTATTTGGTGTACTAGGCGTTTGATCAGTGGAGGGAATGAGAGGGTGAGTCAGAGGGTGAAGAGGATGGAGGAATAATAATAATTAATTAGCTATCTCTCATCCCCTCAGAATTATTTCTTGCACCCCCTTTTGCAAGAAAATTGCTCTTCATTACCATGTGATGGGAACAGCAGATTTGTCTCCTGATGACTGTACTTTTAGTTTGCTACCTCTTGGGATGGTGGTGGTTCTTAAGTTGCTATCTCAAAATAAGATTGTTAAAGGCACAGTTTGCTGTGTGCTCTGGCCTAATGATACATTTAAAAACAAGCAAAGTTTAGAATCTATTCAGAGTAAATTCTGTTTATTTTGGACAATTTATTAACAGGAAATGGGAAAACAGAAATGTGCAATCTTTGCACATTGCAAAGATAATAAATGTCTAATAAAGAAGAGACCATCTCACTTCTTGACTGATTATTTGTCAAAGCAGCTGCATTTAGACCACATAACAGTGAAGCTGTTCATCCTGAGTTGTATTCACAATGAAAGGGAATTGATTTTGCCACTAAAATCTGGCTAAGTTATGACTCCTTTATTGAAGATGAGAAATTAATGATATCAAAACTTAGTACAGAGACACAAAATAAGGAAGGAATTGTAAAAGAACAAGGAAACGAGAAATGAGATAAAAAGGAAGGAAATCCGTAGACATCGTGTGAAAGTTATTTGCATTCAGCTAAAGAATCACAAGAGGCAAGCAGGTTCTGTGAACTGTCTTCCTTTAACTGAATATTTTCCATTGCTTGTTGCATGCTTTTGTAATTTCTTGGTACTTGCCAGCATTCTTTAAAGCACTTATTAAATAAATAATTGGAGAAGGTGGGAGATGATTGTTTCTTAGAAAACAGTATAAAAGGAAATGAGTTTTAACATAGCAGATTTTTATACAATTGAAACTTAGGTGTAGAGTTCTGTTATTGACAAAACCAGTTATGTTAGTTATTTTGTTTTAAAAATACTTAAGTATAAGCATATTTCACAGAACCACAAAATCGCCAAGGTTGAAAGGGACCTCTGGAAATCATCTAGTCCAACACCCCTGCTTAAGCAGGGACACCTAGAACACATTGCCCAGGATCACGTCCAGGCAGGTTTTGAATATCTCCAGGGAAGGAGACTCCACTACCTCTCTGGGCAACCTCCTCCAGGCCTCAGTCACCCTCACAGTGGAGAAGTTTTTCCTCAGGTTCAGATGGAACTTCCTGTGCTTCCGTTTGTGCCCGTTGCCTCTCATCCTGTCACTGGGCACCACGGAGAAGAGTCGGACCCCATCCTCTCAACACCCTCCCTTCAGACATTTGGACACATTGAGGAGATCCCCTCTCAGTCTTCTCTTCTCCAGGCTGAACAGGCCCAGCTCTCTTAGCCTTTCTTCTTGGGAGACACGCTGCAGGCGTTTTATCGTCTTCGTAGCCCTCCGCTGGACTCTCCCCAGGAGCTCCATGTCTCTCTTGCACTGGGGAGCCCAGAACTGGACACAGTACTTACTCCAGGGGAGGCCTCCCCAGGGCTGAGTAGAGGGGGACGATCACCTCCCTCGACTTGCTGGCAACACTCTGCCTAATGCAGCCCAGGATCCCCTTGGCCTTCTTGGCCACACGGGCACACTGCTGGCTCATGCTTAACTTGTTGTCCACCAGCACTCCCAGGTCCTTCTCTGCGGAGCTGCTTTCCAGCAGGTCAACCCCCGGCCTGTACTGGTGCAATGGGGTTATGCCTCCCTAGGGGCAGGACCCTGCACTTGCCTTTGTGAACTTCGTGAGGTTCGTCTCTGCCCATCTCTCCGGCTTGTCCAGGTCCCCCTGAATGGCAGCACAACCCTCTGGTGTATCAGCCCCTCCCCCCAGTTTAGTATCGTCAGCAAACTTGCTGAGGGTGCACTCTGTGCCTTCATGCAGGTCACTGATGAATAAGTTGAACAAGACTGGACCCGGGACTGACCCCTGGGGGACACGGCTAGCTACAGGCCTCCAACTAGACTCTGCGCCACTGACCACAGTCCTCTGAGCTCGGCCATCCAGCCAGTTCTCAATCCACCTCACCATCCTCTCATCCAGCCCGCACTTCCTGAGCTTGCCAATGAGGATGATGGGAGATGGTGTCAAAAGCTTTGCTGAAGTCAGGGTAGACAACATCCACTGCTCTCCCCTCATCTACCCAGCCAGTCACTCCGTCATAGAAGGCTATCAGGTTGGTCAAGCATGATTTCCCTTTGGTGAATCCGTGCTGACTACTCCTGACCACCTTCTTGTCCTCCGCATGCTTAGAGATGTCACCCAGGATGAGCTAGCTGTTCCATCACCTTTTGAGGGATGGAGGTGAGGCTGACAGGCCCGTAGTTGCCTGGCTCCTCCTTCTTGCCCTTTTGGAAGACTGGGGTGACGCTGGCTTTCTTCCAGTCCTCAGGCACGTCTCCTGCTCTCCAGAACCTTTCCAAGATGATGCAGAGTGGCCTAGCAATAACATCCGCCAGCTCCCTCAGCACTCGGGGGTGCATCCCATCGGGGCCCATGGATTTGTGGATGTCAAGTTTGGACAAAAGATCTCTAACCTGATCCTCCTCCACCAAGGGAGAGTCTTCCTTTCTCCAGCCTTCCTCTCTTGTCCCCAGGGTCAGGAACTCCTGAGGACTGGCCTTAGCAGTCAAGACTGAAGCAAAGGCGGCATTCAGCGACTCTGCCTTCTCTGTATCCTTCGTCACCAGGGCACCCGCCCCATTCAGCAGCCAGCCCCCATTTTCCCTAGTCTTCCTTTTGCTATTGATGCATTTGAGGAAGCCCTTCTTGTTGTCCTTGACATGCGTTGCCAGATTTAATTCCAAATGGGCCTTAGCCTTTCTTGTTGCATCCCTGCACACTCTGACAACGTCCCTGTATTCCTCCCAAGTGGCCTGTCCCCTTTTCCACGTTCTGTAGGCTTCCTTCTTCTGCTGCAGTTTTGCCAGGAGTTCCTTGCTCATCCATGCAGGTCTCCTGCCCGCTTTGCTGGACTTCTTACTCAGAGGGATGCACCCATCTTGAGCCTGGAGGAGGTGATGCTGGAATAGTAACCAACTCTCCGAGACCCCCTTCCTTCTAGGGCCCTACCCCATGAGATTCCTCCAAGTATGTCCCTGAAGAAACCAAAGTTAGCTCTGCAAGAAAACATATTTATATTGTTGTAAGTAGTGTGATGGTGGACTATTTTAGTTTAGTTCAGAGTTTAACTTCACTTTAAAGAACTAAAACCTTGATTTACACCTTTCCATGAAGACAGTTGGTAGTTATGCATAAGTATTATGCTTTATTATTACTTTCATTAAGGGAAACTTTCTTTGACTACTCTTTCCTTGCACAGGAATCTTCCCCAGATTTTTCCGTTTCATTCCACAAGCCAGCTAATGCAGGTTCTTCATGAAGTTTATTCTGCATTCAACTTTCAAAGAGTGGATGCTTCCTGCTGTCCTCTGTGCCCCTAGTTTTTGGGCTTCAGGAGGAAATATAACTGCTCGGAAAGCGCAACATTAGGCCTCTTCTAAATACTTTTGAATATAGCTATCATGTTTTTATATATAATAATAGCAGAAATGAAACAGTCATATCCATGCCAATGTGAGGAACAAATACAGTTACTGATAAAGATTAAAATGCCAGAAATTTGGCATTGTATCTAGCCTAGCCAGTTTATTTCATGAATTTTTCTGTAGATAACAGAGTTAATGATCTGATACTACTGGTAAAGCCATGGAAAAGTCCTATGCAGTACAGTGAATTCCCAGAGATAGTGGTGAAAGAAATTAATTCTTTAACATAATATTCTTATAATTTTTCCTGAGTTTCTGGCAAAGCTGTCTGTTCATTTAAGTCATTGTCTGCTCTTGATTTTGTGATCGGGAAAGTCAGTGCCACTTTGGTTTAACTTCGGGTCTGCCTACCAGACCAGGCTTGGACATACCAGCCCCTTCTGCCCATGGACGCACAGCCAGAGCCAAGACACGGCTCACTGGCATCCTTGTTGCTTTTAAAGCAGATTAACTCAGGCACAAGGGGGTGGCTTTCAGATGGGAGCAAGCCTATGCCGGGCATCTTGGACTGCTGGCCCCAGGGTGCTGTCTGTATCGTATAAGAATACAAGAAGCGATGCTCCCAGGAGAGCTGCCACCCTGAAGGGCTGCAGCATTTCCACTTACCACTGAGGGGTGTCCTTATCCAGACTGCAGATGTGTGAAGCTTGGCTCCCCGACCAGCCACAGAGTATCACAATGAGCAGGCAGGCATGCCTGGGGCACTGGTTTTTATCTCCTTCTGCATTTAGTGCACCTTCCAGTTCAGCATAAACTGTTAATGACTACTCTTTCCTTAGGGCTTGACTATGGTCCTTGCTGTCTTGTTATCTTCTATTTACTAGCGAACAGGCCCATTTTCCTGCTTCTCTCTCTCCTCCCATTTCCCTTAGGTCACCTGAAAACAGCTCAGTCCCTTTTTGCTAGGTGTTTGCCTCCTCCCTGAGAAGGCAGGGACACTGCAGAAAGCACTAGATGTCTTCAGCATTTTGGGATCTAGTCTGCTGATTTGCCATTTAACACTGTTACGTAATGCCAGGTTGTAGATTGTGTTGAAGTGTTTGTGAAGACCAGCAGCGGGTAAAAGGAGTTGAATCTACACCTCTTCCAAGAGTTCGCTGAATGCTATGCCTGGCTTGCCTTGGGTGAGGATGCTCTCTATCCCTCTTTTTGTGTCTGTGCAACAAGGAGTACATGAGACAGAAAAAGAAGAGGCAACAGGGAGGTCTGTCTGAGTGCTCATGGCCTGTGGGTGGCATAAAGCAGAGCTGGGGGACCCGGCCCCAACTCTCTGCAGCACATGTGGTTTGCATTAAGCCAGCGCTGTACCAGTGAAGCAACAAAACTTTCCTACAAGGACAGAGCCATAAATCCCAACAGTAACCATTAGTCCAGTAGCTCTTTTCAGGCTCTTTAGTGGAGCTCAGTTGTATGGCTGCCTAAACATGGATTGCTTCAGGCAAGACTTAGGTGCCTGTCCCTCCAGAACAGGCAGTTTTGCACAAAGAGGGATGACCCAAGCTGCATGCTCAGGAATACAGGCAAAGCAAGGCAGTAGCTTCAGGATTAAACAGTTCTGAGAAGCAGGAATATTGGGCTGGTGACTGAGTCTTAGGCAAATCAACTCCTGCTCCTGTAGAGTTATAAGTTCAAACCCCCCCCCCCCAAAAGAAACAAAAGAAGAACAAATTGCTTTACAATGAGATTAAAATGCTCAGACTATGTCTGGAAGAGCTGTGATTGATTTAGATGACCTTCATAACAAAGAAATCTAGAAAATATTTGAGACTAAAATAAGTCTTTAGAGCAACTCACAGAGGTCCTTTTACTCTATAGGAACTCCTATGTGCAACTACTCAGAAAAAAAGAAACTCAGCTGCACAGACCTTATTACAGTTTTGTAGTTAAAGGATTCCTTTGGTAGCTGTCCTTGTGAATGTCTGCTCTATCTCCCTCTGTGCTGTTAGTTATGAAATTTCCTTCCTCTTTCAAAAAATGTTTGATGCAATTGTAATTGGCAGGTGTGTGAGTAGGGGAGGAGCTTCATTGTCATTCGTGCAGGTCAGTGTAAAGAAAATTCAGTAACTACAAATCTCTCACCCCCATAGAAGACTAACAGATAGGTCAGACCATGAACCAGCTGGATTCATCACCATCACCACCATCACCAGCTGGTGTTGCTCATCCTACTGGTCTACCTGGCATTATTCTAGTTTTGTGGAGCTGGCATTATGGCTTTTTCAAAAGTGTCACATATCCTTGTTATCCATGTATAAAATGATGTTCTGAGCCCCACCAGTCCACAGGGAGTGGAAAAGGAAGTAATCTTAAATGTGACTTCTCTGCCAATCTTCCTGTTTCAGGAAGTTTCTCTTAAATATTCAACTGCTGCGCTTAGATATTGTAGACAATTAACATAAAGAAAAGGATTAAAAATGTGTAGAATATTAAAGTACTACCCATGGTAAATATTCTGAAGCATTTTTTTCTAGAAAGTGATATTTTTTCTTTTTATAAGGAAGGAAACACTGATAAAGCAAAGGAAGAAAACAATGACTCATCATAGAGATAATACAAAGAATAGGAATTTTTCCAGTTATTTTTGTAACTGTACACTGGTATCTAGGAAGCACAGCTGGATCAGCTATTTTTTTTGTTATAGAAACCATATATTGAAACAATAGTCCAAAGATGAATGCTGATTAGTTACAATGATTGCTGAGGTCCTGGTAATGAGAAGCAGTTAAAGGCTATTACAAAAGGTTGATGAGGGTATCTCTAAATCAGTAGTCAGAAAGCATACATCACCTTCTTGCACATCAGCCAGAATACTGAGGTTCAAACGCTCCCAGGGGATGGGACTGCTCAGGAGGCTGGCAGGACAGCACAGCCAGGCGCGAAGCAGCAGAGAGGCCATGTGGGTGCCAGGTAGGCTGACCTGAGTTGTCAGTGAGCCCAGCCTGGAATCTCTCCTCTCCTTGAAGAAAACCCTTTGCTTTTCTCTCACTCGTGTTGCAAAGCGTGGCAAGTGTGGTTTTATTTTTCACCAAGTTCACCCACATTTTCAATTGAGCCTGTGCCCCTTCAGCTGTGACTGGGCTGAGGAATTACAGACCCAAACTTTTCCCCAAGCTGAAGCAGTCTTGGTGTCTCAGGGGCTGGAAAAGCAACTGCAGGGCAACCACAATGGATGGGCCTGCGCTGGCTATGGGCAGCTTCTTGGTCACAGTCACTCATCCTGCCACTGCACTTGTCCCCGTGCCACGCGGGCGCCTCAAGCAGCCTGTACCGAACCGCGCATCAGTACGTGGGGATCTCCCAGAGCAGCAAACAGAACAGGCAAGATGAAAGTCTTGGTCTGTGATGGACACCTAAAATGGGTGACAAGACTGGTTCCAAAGAAGAATCGTGAATCAAAGTTAGCATAAATACATCAGTTTAGGATTGTAAATCCAAGTTAAAATTATTTTTCTTTTTGTAAGGATGAACAAGCCTATATGAGTGTTGAATTGAAACCTGGAAAATATTTCTCAGTTTTGAGTATTGTGGTTGGAAGTTGGAAGAGACAAGCAGGCAGATAAGGGATATTGGGTAGAGGGCACAGAGGGGAAGGTGGGAATATTGCAGGAGGACTGAAGGGGAGGTGCAGTCAGATGTTGTTAAGTCAAAGTATTTTTTATGAATTGCAACAAAGAAAGTAGCTGTAGCGAAGTGTGCTGTGTAAGGAACAGCACAGTTGCAAGCAGTGTTAGGAAAGTAAACTGGAAAACCCTGAGGACTGTCCACTGGTGAAGGAGAGACGAGTGAGTCTGGTTGATTTCTGACAAGTGCTTTCCTATTTTGCTTTTAAAAAACTCTCTCATTGTATAATCTGTCCAAGTACTTAACTCTGCTATCAAGAAATTTTTTCCTGATATCAAACCTAATTCTCCCTTGCTAAAAAGATTCCATTGTTTCTCTTCCCATATTTCTTATCCTTTCCCTAGTGGATATGTAGAATAATTTATGAGCTTCCTCCATTTAGGAACATTTTAAATCTTTGCAGATGTTATCATGTCCTGCTCCAGTCTTCCCTCCTTTGGAATAAGTTCTGCTAGCATCTCCTCAGAGCTCATGTAATTCTTCTGTATCTTTCTGGGATTATGGCACCACTTTAAAGGAGAAAAATAAATAAGTTTGAGGTTATTGGTACTTGAAAAGTCTTCTCCCCCTACTGAAAGCTCTTTGTTAAAAGAATAAAATGCTTAGATTCCTAAGAGGCGCAGATAGTAAAGAGAGTTTTTAGTTTGCACGGCAGAGGTAAGGGTGAGACCCGTGATACAGAAGACCACATATAGTTTTGTAGTTGGAATAATAAATGTAATGATGTCATGCACTGATATGTTAATTTGGAGTATGTTTAGGCAAGGCATAATGATGTTCAAGCCTCAGGTGTCCTTACAAATTGTTTATGAAATCAGGCTGCACTGATACTGCACGCTTCAAGAAGTGAGGCTCTGATAAGGGTCCAGCAGCTGCCTTTATGCTATTGTTACTGCTGAAGGTGTAAAGGTGCTTCTCAATCAATAGAATGTGTTACTCAAAGCATATTATGGGGTATGTCACCATACGCTGTATATATATCCACCCACCTATATAGAAGGAATATATAAACTAGATGATTCTATCAGATAAAGGAACTTTTTGCTCTGAAACATGTTTCCTCCACTCGCCCACAGATGAGCTCAGTGATATCTGTTATTTAACTGCCAAACCTAAGAGTTGTAAGAAGAATAAGAAATTGTTAAAATTCTTACTTTAGTAAAATGTTTTTATTGAACTGAGCAATAAAGAGTTTCACATTTATGCCTTGTTTATTCTTACTGTGCAAGCATAAAATGTATGTTAAGTCTGATAACTTTCTGGTGACTGCTAAAGAAATAAGCCTATTAGCTAAGCAGGTAATTAAGGAACTTCTCATCATATTAGCCAAAATCCCATGATATTTCTCACAATATTTTTATTGAAGTTAGGCCAATCCTCATTTTCCCCCTCTTAAAATATATTTCATTTGTTGTCAAATCTGACTGAGACACATGTAACTCTCTTCTCTAGTATTCTAAGACCTTATATATCTTGCATAATTTTTTGGAGATTAATGATTTACAGTCAGCACATGAAAAATTTCAGTCCTCCATTATGCCTATAAGCACATAAGACAAAGCTGATTTAATTTCAACATGTATCCTTTCCTTGTTCTAGTTTCTGTTCTTCCTCAAAGTAGCTAGCCGCATTAAAATTCTATCACAATTAACTTTTTTGTGAGGATTAAAAAAATAAAAACTTAGTGTATTTCTGCCTTCTTTGCATCATTCATTCTCACTAATCATTTCCGACTAAATTATGGAGCTTTACTTTCTTTGGGTTGTGTTTTCCTTTTTGTTCTAGTGTATAGAACTTACAACTTTTTCTTAATTTATAATAAGTTCTAGATGCCAAAACATTATGGTTGATTTTTATTACTAATTGCATTGTATTTCTCCTAACATGATACAGGCTAGAACATATGAAACAAATTACTCATCCTATCAGAAATATTCACATCATTTTTGTAGACAGTATAAGCCAATTATCGTACAATTGACTTTTCATTACCAAAAAGATCTTGTTAACATTTACAATTTTTCATTTAGTTAATTTGATACTTCCTATTATGGATAATAATAAAGTGCAGACTTTTAGTGAGTACCCTTGCTAAACAGTGAAGATTCATCTTATAACTCCCTATTTGGGAGACGTTTTTTCACTTAAAGTTTCATTTACATTTGTTTGTTGCTAAAAGTGCTTTTTAAAACACTCCTATCCTTGCAATGCCCACACATGTAGTCTCTGTCAGTGCAAAATGTCCTTAAGATGTGAAGACATTATAATTATGCTCTTTTGGGGCTCTTTGGTAGCTACTTATTTATGCAATACCACTTATTTCCAAGGAATGCATACAAATCCTAATTCTTTAGAAACTGTAGATAAATTCCTTCCTCAGAAATGTCCACACCTGTAATTCTCCAGGAAATCTTTCTGTTCTCCCTTTCAGGGTGAAGTTCATGATGGTGTTGCCTTTCTGCTTGACTTCTCTTTGCTTTGTGATTGCTTTCACCAGAAACATATAAAAGTTGACCAAAGATTGCCATAGTCACTGTATTTTCAGTCCATGGAAGTCCATGTTTCTGTCAGTGAGTTCTTGTTTTGACCTGTATATTTAGCGATCTTGGTGGCTTTTATTGTTTCAACTGCTGCTAAATAGACCAGCTTTAAACTGATGCCTTTATCAGCCTGAATGAAAAGTGTTAGGATGGATGTCAGACGGTACCTGTGCCCCTCACTAGAATATGACCAGGCTCTGTATTGAAATATACAACTTTTTGAGCTAACTGCTCAGGATTTGGCACAGGGGGACAAGTTAATCCTGGAATCTATGTGAGCAAGCCCATGCAGCCAGTCCCCGAGGGATGGGGTGGACTGTCAATGCAGAAATGCCACAGCTGCTCTCCACCACTGTGGCCGAGCGTGTGGGGAGCGTTACCCCACTGCCAATTGCTCTTCCCAGCACATGGACCCCGAAGGACCTTTACTTTTGAAGAGTTCCCATGTGCTTGAAGGACTCAACATATGTATCCTTTTACATCACTGTAGCTCTCCATGAACCCCTCAGAGGCCACAGCATTTAACAGATAATCTGCTACAAATCTGTTGTCGCATGTTAGCTCCCTCCTGTTATTCACTGAGACTTATCAAGTATGCTGATGTACAGGGCACTATTCATATTGAGCTGCTCTTTTTCTGGTAATCTTTGAGTGAGTTAAAGTATAGTGAACACAGTGGGATTTCCAAGGGAATCCTTAGCAAGTCAGCGTGTACACTATTAAGAGGAATCTCTGCATGGGTTTAGTATCTAGGGCATATGTCTAGAAACTAACCCTGCAGCCACTCTGAATGTGCAGTGACAGAGACAAAATTAATGCCAGGGACTGACATTAAGACTTTAGCTCAGCTCCTAACCTTCTAGATCAGGACTGGCCACGTGCGTCTCTTTGCAGGAGGCAGCTCCCCAGCAGCCAGCTGCACCCATGCTGGGGCGCCATGTCTCCTGTGGTGTGACCAGCCCCAAGGCTGCCAGGTGCCCAAGTGCCCGGCTGGGGCAAGCTTTTTAGCCCTAAAATCAGCCTGCAATCTGGACAAAGGGATTTCTGTGAAATATTTGTTTTCTCTTCAAGAACCAACACTTGTTTTACTGCCAGACTATGTCTGGCTCTGACGTGGTTCGAGGAGGAAGCAAAATAAAGGGACCATTTCCTTCAGATGTTTTAATATTGCACAGTGTCCAAAAAAGAAGAAAGTGGAATCATTTTGGCATCTTGTTGTACCAGCTCCAGAATAAAACAAAATTTCTAAAACTCCTGATACTATAAATGGTAATGTTTCTCATATATAAACAGGCCATATGCCATGATGGAAATGCTGTCGGTGTGAGAAATGCCAAACGCGTAGTTTAGGCTGAAGAAAATTTTTGCTCTTTTCAGGTAAGATGTGGGCAAAAAGATGTTCTAGAGATGTTCTCACCACTCAAGTCAGGATGTCTCCAGCAAGCACATGCAGCCAGGGGAGACAGCATGGGACACGGATATGGAGGATCCTCTTGCACCTCTCCTGGGAAGCTTGCATGCTTGACTGGCTCTCTGAAATGCCTGTACGCCAATGCACGCAGCATAGGGAATAAGCAGGAAGAATTAGAGATCTGTGTGCAGTCACAGGGCCATGATCTCGTTGCAGTTACAGAGACACGGTGGGAGAGCTCACACGACTGGAATGCTGTCCTGGACAGCTATGTGCTTTTTAGGAAAGACAGGCCAGGAAGGCGAGGTGGTGGAGTTGCTCTTTATGTGAGGGAGCAACTAGAATGTGTGGAGCTCTGCCTCGGGGTGGATGAAGAGCAAGTTGAGAGCCTACGGGTAAGGATTAAAGGGCAGGCTAACCTGGGTGACACGGTGGTGGGGGTTTACTAAAGGCCACCTGATCAGGAAGAGGACGTCGATGAGGCCTTCTACAGACAGCTGGAAGTAGCCTCACAACCACAGGCCCTAGTTCTCATGGGGGACTTCAACCACCCTGACATCTGCTGGGAAGAGAGCACAGCGAGGCACAAACAGTCTAGGAGGTTCCTGCAGAGCATTGAGGATAGATTCTTGACACAGGTGGTGGAGATGCCAACAAGGAGAGGTGCGCTGCTAGACCTTGTACTAACAAACAAAGAAGGTCTAGTTGGAGAGGTGAAGGTTGGGGGCAGCCTTGGCTGCAGTGACCATGAGGTGGTGGAGTTCAGGATCCTACGAGGAGGGAGCAGGGCAATGAGTAGGATTGCAACCCTGGACTTCAGGAGAGCTAACTTTGGTTTCTTCAGGGACATACTTGGAGGAATCTCATGGGGTAGGGCCCTAGAAGGAAGGGGGTCTCGGAGAGTTGGTTACTATTCCAGCATCACCTCCTCCAGGCTCAAGATGGGTGAATCCCTCTGAGTAAGAAGTCCAGCAAAGCGGGCAGGAGACCTGCATGGATGAGCAAGGAACTCCTGGCAAAACTGCAGCAGAAGAAGGAAGCCTACAGAACGTGGAAAAGGGGACAGGCCACTTGGGAGGAATACAGGGACGTTGTCAGAGTGTGCAGGGATGCAACAAGAAAGGCTAAGGCCCATTTGGAATTAAATCTGGCAACGCATGTCAAGGACAACAAGAAGGGCTTCCTCAAATGCATCAATAGCAAAAGGAAGACTAGGGAAAATGGGGGCTGGCTGCTGAATGGGGCGGGTGCCCTGGTGACGAAGGATACAGAGAAGGCAGAGTCGCTGAATGCCGCCTTTGCTTCAGTCTTGACTGCTAAGGCCAGTCCTCAGGAGTTCCTGACCCTGGGGACAAGAGAGGAAGGCTGGAGAAAGGAAGACTCTCCCTTGGTGGAGGAGGATCAGGTTAGAGATCTTTTGTCCAAACTTGACATCCACAAATCCATGGGCCCCAATGGGATGCACCCCCGAGTGCTGAGGGAGCTGGCGGATGTTATTGCTAGGCCACTCTGCATCATCTTGGAAAGGTTCTGGAGAGCAGGAGACGTGCCTGAGGACTGGAAGAAAGCCAGCGTCACCCCAGTCTTCCAAAAGGGCAAGAAGGAGGAGCCAGGCAACTACGGGCCTGTCAGCCTCACCTCCATCCCTCAAAAGGTGATGGAACAGCTAGCTCATCCTGGGTGACATCTCTAAGCATGCGGAGGACAAGAAGGTGGTCAGGAGTAGTCAGCACGGATTCACCAAAGGGAAAGTCATGCTTGACCAACCTGATAGCCTTCTATGACGGAGTGACTGGCTGGGTAGATGAGGGGAGAGCAGTGGATGTTGTCTACCCTGACTTCAGCAAAGCTTTTGACACCATCTCCCATCATCCTCATTGGCAAGCTCAGGAAGTGCGGGCTGGATGAGAGGATGGTGAGGTGGATTGAGAACTGGCTGGATGGCCGAGCTCAGAGGACTGTGGTCAGTGGCGCAGAGTCTAGTTGGAGGCCTGTAGCTAGCCGTGTCCCCCAGGGGTCAGTCCCGGGTCCAGTCTTGTTCAACTTATTCATCAGTGACCTGCATGAAGGCACAGAGTGCACCCTCAGCAAGTTTGCTGACGATACTAAACTGGGGGGAGGGGCTGATACACCAGAGGGTTGTGCTGCCATTCAGGGGGACCTGGACAAGCCGGAGAGATGGGCAGAGACGAACCTCACGAAGTTCACAAAGGCAAGTGCAGGGTCCTGCCCCTAGGGAGGCATAACCCCATTGCACCAGTACAGGCCGGGGGTTGACCTGCTGGAAAGCAGCTCCGCAGAGAAGGACCTGGGAGTGCTGGTGGACAACAAGTTAAGCATGAGCCAGCAGTGTGCCCGTGTGGCCAAGAAGGCCAAGGGGATCCTGGGCTGCATTAGGCAGAGTGTTGCCAGCAAGTCGAGGGAGGTGATCGTCCCCCTCTACTCAGCCCTGGGGAGGCCTCCCCTGGAGTAAGTACTGTGTCCAGTTCTGGGCTCCCCAGTGCAAGAGAGACATGGAGCTCCTGGGGAGAGTCCAGCGGAGGGCTACGAAGACGATAAAACGCCTGCAGCGTGTCTCCCAAGAAGAAAGGCTAAGAGAGCTGGGCCTGTTCAGCCTGGAGAAGAGAAGACTGAGAGGGGATCTCCTCAATGTGTCCAAATGTCTGAAGGGAGGGTGTTGAGAGGATGGGGTCCGACTCTTCTCCGTGGTGCCCAGTGACAGGATGAGAGGCAACGGGCACAAACGGAAGCACAGGAAGTTCCATCTGAACCTGAGGAAAAACTTCTCCACTGTGAGGGTGACTGAGGCCTGGAGGAGGTTGCCCAGAGAGGTAGTGGAGTCTCCTTCCCTGGAGATATTCAAAACCTGCCTGGATGTGATCCTGGGCAATGTGCTCTAGGTGTCCCTGCTTAAGCAGGGGTGTTGGACTAGATGATTTCCAGAGGTCCCTTCCAACCTCTATCATTCTGTGATTCTGCGAAACCATTCTGTGTTTCTGTGATTCTGTGAAATGCCTGTTCAAGAAAAAGCTGTTAACTTCATAGTCTTCGCCTGCATATTTTGTCAACATCTGAAAAAGCAAATTGCGCTGACTTTGTCCTTAATTTCCTAACATCTGTGCCTAGCAGTTCCTTGTAATTTCTCATGTCATAATTCAATTTCTGCTTTTTATTTTAATCTTGTAAACATTCTTGCGGAGCTAATCCTCTTTTTACTTTCTCTTTCTGCTGAGCAGCCAAGTAGGAACAAATCCTGTATTTAGGAAATTCTGTCATCTTGGCAATAAACAGGAGGTGAAGCCAAATTTCCTTGCTATCACGTTTGCATTGCAAGTTCTGAACAAATCTGTTATTGCACTTCAAGTAATATTTTCACATCACAGATGCATTATTCCATTTAGCAGTTTTTCTGAACAACACAATATTTATATGGTAAAAGTATTCTATGATGAAGTCAGGGCTTTATGCAGTTACGGGGACAATCTATATGTGTCTGGAGATAACTGCTATTTCTGTTGGAGTTCCACCTGTATGTTTACCAATATACGAAACTTCTGAGTGCTTGCTCTGTGATCTGGGTAAGGAGAGACACATAGCTTTTCATGAAATTGTGGCTGGCACTTGGGACCATTATCTGACAAGATTTACCTACTTCACAAGATAAACGGTACTGCTTTTAAAAATGAGCCATTTTCCAGGTAGCTTTGAGTGTTGGTCTTCTAGTTGCATTTAGACAGAAATGAAGTTCAGCAGGAGAAGGGCAAGCTCATTTAGGAGAAAAGGAATGTAGTGTCCTGCATAGTGAATTCCACTGAAATCCAGCTCCTCTAAAATTCACTCTTTTCTCATCTCATACATGAAAACAAGAGACTGACATGTTTTTCTGATGATGTTATCTCACCGTGTAATTAAGGGGTGAGATTCGAAAGCTGAGGTGGAGTTTCTGTCTTTGATGTCTTGCTGCAGTTTGATCCCATGAGTTCCCCAGACACTTCTTGAGAATAGCAAAGTATTGAAATATAATCTGCGTATCACTTGCCTTTCTCGGGCAGCACAGTTTGCCCTCAGTTAAAAGTCATTTGTTTGCAAAGGAAAATTTTGTGTTGCGTAGTCCTGTTATTTTAAAATATGACATGTGACAGAATATTTCCTTATTTAGCACTCAGAGCTTTCTATCCAACCATCCAGTGTTTGAAACTGAGGAGGGCCAGTCGCTGTCCTCTCTTCTGAGGGTCTTCATTGACTGCAACTCTCACCACTTGGCTTTTGGTGAAAGGAAGCAAAGAATGAAGCATTTACAATGACACCCTCCAGGCTCTTGCTTGTCCTTTCTTTTGTTCATGGTACTTTGCAGCTGGCGGGTAAGTGTCTCCTGCTTCTCTGCTGTAAAGCTGTGTGTGAAAGTACTTCCATGTGTCATGGCATTTGACATAGCTTTATGATTCTGTGGCAGTGCCTGACTATACATTATTAGTTTGGGACGTAAAGATGGGGAATCTCTTAAAGGAAGGCAACAGGCAAGGACAGGATCTAGCAGAAGAGGGAAATGGGTAGAGGAGGAAGCAAAGACTGAATTCTTAATGGTTTTATTCATATAGATTTCGAGTGGTATTATTATTTCAGAAACCCCAGAAAATCAGAACTAACAAAATCATAAGATGTTTAAAATTTTTTTTTTATTTTTTACTTCTGCGTTCTGATTTTTGAGCTTTTGGTGTCTGGGTTATGGTTACCAAAATCAGGCAGGAAAACCTGAGGGGTGGTAAAATATGGAATTATTTGAGGGATGTTAAGACGTTCACAGATGATGGTTGTGCTATCCAGAGAGACTAAGTGATTACAGAAAAGAATTATTTTCATTCTGTTCTTGCTGTTTTGAACAGATGCTGAATTCACTGGCATTGACTGGGTGGATGAAGCAAACTTTATATGAAGTAACGTTGGGTTAGGTTTGGGAAAGTTATTGCAGAATTGCACTAATAATATTATTGACCTCTGTTTAGTTGCACTTCTACAGTAGATGTTAAATAGTTGGCCTTTGAAGACCTGTATGTTTAAGGGTAAATCCTTTCAGCTGTGTAATTATTGAGTTGAACTGTTTATTATGGCTCGTCTCAGAGTTTCTGGGTTTTTAGTTGCTCACGGTATCACTGCAGGGACAGAATAGTTTTTTTCAGTGCACTGTATATTACTGATTAAATTGATTTCAAAATTTTTCAGACTTTCTATGAAATTTCTTGGGTTTTTTTCTGCATTTGTATTATATATGACATCCAGTGATGACATCCATAAAAATATGTTGGGCATCAAAATAGGTTATGAATCCCACAAACTTTCAAGGGAAATAGAACCAGCTGGGTCACAAAAAATGCCATAAAGCGGCAGAGCAAATTTGTGTGCGTGGCTCGCTTTTTCCACTGAAAAGCTTTTAGGACTCAAAATAGCTCGGCTGTTTCTACTTTACATTGCAGTAAACTTAATCCAAGAAATGAAGTGGAGTTCTAGGGATTCAATTGCTGTTACAGGTGGACCTTTTAACTTCCATAGACCTTTCCAAGTGGTGGTCGAATGGCACAATTATCCAGTCGTTGCTTCTTTCTCGGTGTCATACCTAGTTTTACATCAATATGGTTCTTAGTAGATGCTGCAGGTCTTGTAGGTCAGCAAGGCCAATGAGCCCAGGGTACCCTCTATGAGGTTCAGAGTTGTTCACCCAGATTTATACAGTGAAAAGAAAGGGAAATCTGGATTTAGGAGGGGGAAGACAATTGGCTTAGCAAAAATGACTGTGACCCACCAGGAGACCTTTAAGATCTTGCAGGGTCAGAAAATTTCAGATTTGAGAGATCTACAAGGTCATGCACCTGAAGACACACGGGAAACAGGGTAATAGTGATAACAGTGAGGTTGAGGGAGTTCACATGACTAATATAAATCAATTCAGTAAGCTGTGCTTAGCTCTGCTGATGCTACTGGATGCCACCAATCCACATATGATCACACATAAAGGACATAGCCTATTGCCTACCTGATTGTTTTTTGATTGATAAAATTGACATTGTTCTTGACTCTATTAAAAAACATCATAGTTGTATCTGAATCCTATTCATTTATGTGAAGTAGAACCATGTGTCTTATATACACTATACGTATATTACATACCAACAATATATTTTGCATTATTTCATTTCACAGATATTGAAATATTTTTAATTTACAATAAAGCAAGCAAGCTCTGCCTTCAGGCTTCTATTGCACAGTCAGTTAGAACGGCTACTTGCCATCAAGACAATGAATCACAAAAATTCAGGTGGGTCACCGATCACCAGCTTATGAGCGTGAAACTCAACCTGTGCTTAGGCGTGCTTTCAAAGGAAGATCAGGCTGCGATCACCCTGTATCCATGTAACCAAATAAGTGAGCTTCAGTGGTGGGACTGCAGAAATGAAAGCCTTCTTGCAATCCAAGGAGAAGATTTGTTTTTCAGTCCGGGCAATGGAGAACATGATAATGTTATGCTAAAGAAGGGGCTGAGTGCAAAGAATAATTGGAAAATCTACGGAACTACAGATGTTTTATGTTCCCATGGATATGAAGGTATAACATAAAACTGATTCTTTCACCCTTTGCACTATTTTTTGTGAGGGTTTGAGAGTTTTGAGTTTTTGAATATTCTGATTCTTTCAGTGACCATCAGAGTTTCGAAAATCTGGGTACTCAGGGCATTAGCCTTGAACTTGCTTTCATATTTATGGCTATCGTAGGTACTCTCTAAAGTAACTATTACTCACCATGCAAGGTAAGTACACTGTTAATAGAGAGTATAAATAACGAGGACTACTGTATACAGCAACACAGAGACAAAATTACATCTTCAAGTAAAAGACAATGTGGGTGAGCTGGGAGAGGGCTGGAAATAACAGTGTAGGTGGAGGAAGTGTGGCTTTTCTAATTCATCAGTTGAGGATAATCACAGCATAATTATTATTACTGATGCAGTTATCCTTTGTAATTAGCTGGAGTCTGATTGTTCCAAAAGGCTTTTGCACATCCAAAACAAATGTTCTGAAAACTATTCTTTAGGATAGTTGCAGTATTAATCCTTCAGCCTTGCTTGTGGGAGCTGCTCTACTGTGTGTGAAATACTTAAATGGTCACTGCAATAACAGTATAGAGAAGGGTTGTCTAACATGATGTTTACTTTTGTCAACAAGTAGGACATCTAAATATTAGTTCCTCCTATTGCACATATTACACAAATCTTAAAATTGTTTAAAATAGTAGTATCTTAGGGTAGACCTGTGGGGCTTTATTAATAGATCTTGAAAGCATCTGCATTAGAACAAAAATCTGGTTGTAGACCTCAGCTATGAACTATTGCTTTATATCATAATGACACTGCTCTACAAAATATTTCAGCAACTTAAGTTTGAAAAGCCACTGAAATGCGTTTTGCTATGGTAATGAGAGAGATAACGTGGAAGGCACTTCAAAGTACAATTCACTCATTAGCACAGACTTCACATTTTTCACAGTTTACATGAATTTGTTATTGTTTTCCATACTGTTTTTGTTGTTTTCTTAGAGACCTTTACATTGCTAGGAAATGCTTTTGGGGCGCCCTGTGTATTCCCTTTCATGTACAATAAGCAGTGGTACTCTGAGTGCACAGATGCTGGCAGGTCAGATGGCTGGCTCTGGTGTGGAACAACTGCAGACTATGACACAGACCAGCGATACGGATTTTGCCCATTAAAAGGTAAGTTTTCTGTTCTCACACAGCTTCCCTCAATGAGGTCTTGGCAAGCCAGCACTAGTAGACTATCAGTATCATTATAATGACGCATTATTTACAAGATACAATTTTGCTATCTGATGTATTGTCACATCCTGGAGTGTTCTACATAAGGCAGTAACACAACATGTTGCTGAAAGACGTGCAAAAAAGTGTGATTAGAGTAAAATAGCATGCAGTTTCCCATAATTGTGGTGGCATTGCTGAGCTGCACAATAATTTTGAGTCTTTTGCTATTTCCCAGAAGGGATATGTGCTATCACCATTGTACAACCCTTTTCTGAGAGACTCTCTTTGGGATGTATGTGAACACAAAAATGAGTGCTGTAGGAAGATTAATGATGAGGTTAACATTTCAGACTGTCTGAATCCCATGTGGAACTTTTTTTCTTTTTTTTACTTAAAGTGGAATGTGTCTTTTTAACCATCCTATTAAGCCCTCTTGACTTCATTTGGAAAGCAGCCTTTTCACTCCTCCAGGCAACTGCCTGCCACCCCTGGCATTTCTCTACTACTTCAAGGACCTTCTGGAAATTTTCTTTTGCTGTAGTCACTTCCCTCTTCATGTCCCTTGATGGCTTTATTTCTGGCAGGTGAGCTTTGTTTTTAAAGGTGTTGAAAACTCTTCCTGACATTTCTCAGTTCTCCCCTGTCTTACTTCTCATTGCTCCAGTTCAACATTATGTCTTTTATTATTGAAATGCCCCATTACTCCAGTTGATTCATAATGTGTTTTCGGCATGATTCAAACCATAGTCAAAGGCTTTCTAGGATGCTGAGCCTAAATGGCATGTGACATAAGGTCGATTAACAATTTTCAAAGCTTCTGAAAGCTGATCCCAGATGTCAGCTTGTCTTTTAATTTAGTTCCAGACTGGTTTTTCGTAAAAAATCAAATATCTGATTCAGTTTTGTATTATGTTTTATTTAACATACATAGATCTACAGCAGAGCAAAGAAAAAAAAAAGATAATCTTAAGGGGTGAAATGTAACCCAGTAACTTCGCAGTGCCCAGACTCTGAAAGCTGTGTGACAGATACATTCAGAAACACTTTGCAGGAGGAATTTATCTAAGAACTGTTTGATTCTAAATTCAGTTCTAGAGTTGATTCTCACAGCCCTCAGTGGGAACTCATGTCCAGAAAAAGGAGATGTTGTGTACGTTTTCATAGATTTCATCTAGGATTTCTGCTGCAGCACGCCATGCAATATATTTTTCTATGCCATCACTTCCTTTGTAGAGCTGTAGTATTTCCTGAATTACACAGAATAACAGAATGGTTGAGGTTGGAAGGGACCTCTGGAGATCACTTACTCCAACTACAACTCCAACTCCCTCCTCAAGCAGGGTCTTCTAGAGCATGTTTCCCAGGATTGCATCCAGGCAGGTTTTGAATATCTCCAGGGAAGGAGACTCCACTGCCTCTCTGGGCAACCTCTTCCAGGCCTCAGTCATCCTCACAGTGAAGAAGTTTTTCCTCAGGTTCAGATGGAACTTCCTGTGGTTCAGTTTCTGCCCGTTGCCTCTTGTCCTGTTGCTGGGCACCACGGAGAAGAGTCGGACCCCATCCTCTCAACACCCTCCCTTCAGACATTTGGACACATTGAGGAGATCCCCCAGGCCCAGCTCTCTTAGCCTTTCTTCTTGGGAGACACGCTGCAGGCGTTTTATCGTCTTCGTAGCCCTCCGCTGGACTCTCTCCAGGAGCTCCATGTCTCTCTTGCACTGGGGAGCCCAGAACTGGACACAGTACTCCAGGGGAGGCCTCCCCAGGGCTGAGTAGAGGGGGACGATCACCTCCCTCGACTTGCTGGCAACACTCTGCCTAATGCAGCCCAGGATCCCCTTGGCCTTCTTGGCCACACGGGCACACTGCTGGCTCATGCTTAACTTGTTGTCCACCAGCACTCCCAGGTCCTTCTCTGCGGAGCTGCTTTCCAGCAGGTCAACCCCCGGCCTGTACTGGTGCAATGGGGTTATGCCTCCCTAGGGGCAGGACCCTGCACTTGCCTTTGTGAACTTCGTGAGGTTCGTCTCTGCCCATCTCTCCGGCTTGTCCAGGTCCCCCTGAATGGCAGCACAACCCTCTGGTGTATCAGCCCCTCCCCCCAGTTTAGTATCGTCAGCAAACTTGCTGAGGGTGCACTCTGTGCCTTCATGCAGGTCACTGATGAATAAGTTGAACAAGACTGGACCCGGGACTGACCCCTGGGGGACACGGCTAGCTACAGGCCTCCAACTAGACTCTGCGCCACTGACCACAGTCCTCTGAGCTCGGCCATCCAGCCAGTTCTCAATCCACCTCACCATCCTCTCATCCAGCCCGCACTTCCTGAGCTTGCCAATGAGGATGATGGGAGATGGTGTCAAAAGCTTTGCTGAAGTCAGGGTAGACAACATCCACTGCTCTCCCCTCATCTACCCAGCCAGTCACTCCGTCATAGAAGGCTATCAGGTTGGTCAAGCATGACTTTCCCTTTGGTGAATCCGTGCTGACTACTCCTGACCACCTTCTTGTCCTCCGCATGCTTAGAGATGTCACCCAGGATGAGCTAGCTGTTCCATCACCTTTTGAGGGATGGAGGTGAGGCTGACAGGCCCGTAGTTGCCTGGCTCCTCCTTCTTGCCCTTTTGGAAGAATTATGCATCTTCACTCAGCTGGAAGCAACATGTGCCGCATATACCTACTTGTGAATTTACAGGCTTTAACTTCATCCTTCCCTATCCTGCTCTTAACATTTTCAGTTCAGTTCAGCTGTTCTTGAAAGAACAGCACTGTGACATTTAATGAGAATGTCATGTATAATGAGAACCCATAACTCATTTTTCTCTGGCCTAGTCACTGTTACCACAAAAATAATTATTTTTCTCACAGATGAAGACACCACTTGGACTACAGATCTTTTAACAAATGTCCGCTATCAGATAAACTTGGAATCAGCTCTCACATGGCATCAAGCAAGTAAAAGCTGTCAGCAACAGAATGCAGAATTACTAAGTATCACTGACATTCATGAACAAATATATCTTAAAGGTGAGGAAAAAAACCAAACCCTGACTAACATATAGTATCTTTTCAGTGTATCATCACAGCAAGAACTAGCTGATCTGGTTTTGGCCAAAGTCTATGTGCTAAATATGGAGTAAGTGAACAAAATCTATTTGATACTACAAATTCGTATCAAAATCACTGACAAGTTTAAACAAAATTCAGTGAAAGTACTGCAACATTCTCTAAGTGTAACATTCTAGCTTTGTATTTAGAAACATTATTTCATTTTGAAGTTTAGCAGTTTTTTTAAAGAGGAAATATTTTCTGGAAATTAAATGAAAATTTCACTATTGGTTAAAAACAACTTTTAAAACAAACTGAAAATAAGAGAAAAGATATATCTTTGTGACAAAAGAAAGATATGTTTTCTGTTAAATGCAATTTGACATCTAATTTTTTCAGTCATTTGATGAACTGAAGAATATCAGTCATTCTTCATTTTCCAAATTATGGCTCTACCTACCCAAGTATTTTTGGAGGAATGGCAAGTCTCTTGTTATTTTAGTGATGAATTTGACTTCTGAGAATCTTAGTGTGAGCATTTGCATTTACACTGTGCAAATATTTCCACTAAAATAATTCTGGTGCTGCTAAAAAAATTAGGCTATTTTACAATATAACTTCCATCCTAAATTTGGTCTGTGACATCTCATCTGTGCTGATTTTGCAATAGATGACAAGAAGACTAAGAGAGATTTTTCTTTGTTTGCATTCTACATTGATCAAAGCTTTGGCACATATCCGTTTATCAACTATCTCCGTATCTGAACATATTTGTAGTATTTTATTTAAGAATTACAACAAACTTCCTATAGACATTATTAATGACTGTTGCTTATAAAAAAGTGATTGACAGCTTACTTATTTTCTTTTGGCTACTTAGCATTAATGGAAAATACAGATTCTGCACTGTGGATTGGACTTAACAGACTGGACTTGAGGAGCGGATGGGAATGGATTGGAGGCAGTCCTTTCCGGTACTTAAACTGGGCTCCAGGTAGCTATGACTTTCTTTGATTCCCTGTTTCTGAAGATAAAGTATATATGCCTCAAATACAGATTTAAATTCTATTCTCTGGTTATCTGGATATGAGTGAAAGAAGGACTTTAGCATTACATCAAAATAATATGTGTTTTAGCTTTTCTTGGGAGTTATATTAATATAAACCAGAACTCTTTGTATTGCAAAAATATTTTGTCTCTGAAAAGCAAAGTTACCCTTCACGTAGATATTCTGGCCTACAGCAACATAAGCAATATTAAAAGTCAGAAGATTGAATGGGTTACATGTTCATGTCCACTTAAATGATACTATATTTACATGCAGATATTCCCACTACAAGATCTCTTAGTCCTCACAGAAGCTGTGAAAGACATGGTCTTTGGGGTTGTCAGTTCACCAGGAATGATTTTTGCTGTCTGTTTTAGAGCTTAGAGCACTACTTGGTGTTCAAGGGAGTTCACGCTTTTTTGGTACCTTTTGTACCTTTCCCAAAGGAAGTCCATCTCCAGAACCCGGAAAAATCTGTGCAGTTTTGAATCCTGAAAAGAAAGCTAAATGGCAAAACTGGGAATGTGATCAAAAACTTGGTTACATTTGTAAAAGAAGGAACTCCACCTTGATTCTCTCAGGTATGTTCATAAATGCTGGTAATTAAAAATAGAATCTATTAGCTGAATTGTATGGTATTTCAGTTGACAAAGATAACTTCATTAGAACTAAAAACTTTGTCAGCCAGGATTTTCACAGAGCAGGTGCACCTCTTTGTTAATCGAGTCCGCTTTTTACAGCTCTTGCACCCTTTGTAGGCTGGATCTCCAGTCTCACAACACACAGAATGAAACAGGTAAAAGGAAAAGAACAGAAAACGTGATCCGTCTGTCAGTGTTCCTGACAGTCAAGTCTCTCCTTTGGACTAGTGGACATAAAAAGGGAGAACAAACTAGAAAATTATTTTCAGAAGGGGGAAGGAAGTAAAAATAACAAAATGTAAAGGAAGAAAGATTGCAAAGATAAGGATATTTTAAGTGAGTAACTACTTTCCTGTTGATGTTTCCCTATTTGTAGAGCTAGTTCTAAAGAGGCCTGGATGTTTCTTGCTCTATCAATATACTTTTTTTTTTTTTTTTTAAGAATTCTTAAGCATTCTATGTCAGCTGCAGATAATTTCTGATGTTTAGTTAAACAACAAATAGGTACTAAAGTAATACAGAAGCTGTTGAGATTAATACAGTCTGAAAGACTTTCAGCAACATGAAACATTTAAAGCAGTCTGAACATATAAGAACCTTACAATTTGTATTAAATAATATCTCTATTCAAAATTCTTCATTTTGCATGTTAAAACCACCAACTTCGGAATCATGTTTATGATTGATGCGTTTTGTATACATTGTCTCATTACAATGACAATTTCCAGAGAAAATTCTTAGTCTTAGAGCTTTTACACAGAATAAGTGAAAATATTATCAATGTAATGTCCTTTGCATTGCATTTGAACTCCTCTGAAACACTGACATTTATTTCTAGGCGACTTTGGGCCTATTACTTGCCCAGATGGGTGGGTGCCATATGTAGGTCACTGTTACAAGATCTTCAGGGAGATCAAAGTATGGAAAGAAGCTTTGACCTCCTGTCAAAAGGAAGACAGTCACCTGGCCAGCATCCATCACCTTGAAGAACACAGCTTTATAGTGTCTCGGCTTGGGTACAGTGAGTATTTCCAAGGTGCCCTTTGCCTACATGTCCACATGGATAAAGTACCAGTTAGCTAGTAGAATTTGGATAAATTTAGGTATAACAATTCTATGAACATGAAAGATTGCAACCAAAGAAATACAAGGACCCACAGGTCTGGCAGTGCTAAGGTGGTGCAGCACTTTCTGTTTCAAAGCTGACGCCTCCTTGTGGTCTGCAACTTGCAGACTTACTCTACAGTCCTGACATGTACCTTGCCTTGTATGAGTGCAGGAGAATATCAGTCATCCTGGTAAGAGACTTTCTCAGCAAAAGTATTTTGAAATATTGCCTCTCGTTTGAAAGAGGTCTTTTAATGGAAAATATTGTAGTTGGACTACTTTCTGTGCACACTGGAAACTTACATTGCGGCTCTAAATCATTCCCTGTGTCTTCTCCGTTACCCAGTACCCAGATCAGCAAGTTCATGGGGCTCTGTAAAAGTGATGGAAGAAACCTATTAAAGAGAAGTTTAGCTCTTTACACTGGTAATCACCAAATGGATGCAATCAGCAAAGTCAGCTGAGGTGATTTCCAGGCAGTCTGCTGTGAAATTGCTTGGGCTTTCTGAAGAGCCGTACTCGGGTAACTGGATCTAAATTGTCACCTTGATCTGACCGCATCTTTTCTAATACCCCTGACAGAACTAAGAGGAGTCTGCAAACATGTTGCTATGTTTTGGCCTTGTTAACTGTTCTGCTTTTTTCATGGTTAGAGGTAGTAAAAGCCCTAATTAACTGTAGGAAAAATGAAAGATGGTCAAGACAGAAACAAATTTATTTTTTCAGCATAAGTAATTTATCTAATTAGTGTCCAACCATCCTCACAGCTAGTTCCTACCAGGAGATACTTTTTGTTTCCTATAATTTTTGGTTCTGGTCTCATATCCTAATTTAGTGACTACTGAAGAAATTGTGAATATCCTTCCATTTCTTTTACTTTTTTTCTCTTTCTTTCTGTCTTTCTTTCTGTCTTTCTTTCTCTGTATTTCTATTTATCTGTCTTGTCTTCTTGTCTTTCTTATCTGTCTATCTGTCTACTTCATTTTGGTTGATTGCTCTTCAGTAAGAATACCTAAAACTAGAGGATCATGCAATGATTTAGATTGTAAGAGACCCCGGCGTTCATCTGGTCTAGCCTCTGCTGAAAACAGGGCCAGCTTCAAAGTTAGATTGGTTTGATGAGGGCCTTCTCCTGCTGAGTTTTGGATGGCGCTGGAATTTCGGTTTTAACTTTTTACCTACAGAAATGATCTAGGGCTTGGGGACTGGGCTTAGGGCATTCCCTAGCTTTTCTCATTTTGCTGAAAGAAATTTAAAACATTCACATCCAATGTTAGATAAAACAGTATTTTAAAATCTGACCGCCAAACCTAAAAACTTACTGTTCACACATTTCTATCATATCACCGTTGTGCATTTGCATTAGGCTAGTAATTTTCCCACTGCTGTGAAGAAGAGAAGCAAAATTTTTTGATTCAGTGCAAGGACTTTACTACAGCCTAAGTTTCCTAAGCATACTGTCTTTATTCTAATATGTACATGAACATTTTATCTTATAAAAGAATCATGTAGCCCACTAAGTAAGTTTATGCTTTATGAAAGGGATTATATGTTCTAGAGCTTGAGGTTGCTGGGGAAAGGATTCAGTGATATAAGAGGTCTTTTCTAGTTCTATGTTCCCATGTTTTAGAACCAACAGATAAGCTATGGATTGGACTGAACGATCATAAGATTCAAATGTATTTTGAATGGAGTGACGGTACTCCTGTGACATACACAAAATGGCAGCTGGGAGAGCCATCCAGCACAAACAACAGGCCAGAAGATTGTGTACTTATCAAGGGACAGGTAAAATTTCTATATACGTTTGACTTAAATATTGCAATTAACTTCTTAAAAAAAAAAAAAGGTCTACTATTTCAGCAACTAGTTAGGGCCTGAAAAGGGGATATGAAGACACAGAATGAGACTCAGATATCAGCTTTTTTCTTTCTTTCCTTTCTTTCTTTCTTTTTCTTTTCTTTTTTCTTTTTTTTTAAGAACGCATTACTGCTTTACTTGTGAAATTTTCTCCTAAAGTTCAGCTAAAGGTCACCACTGAGCTTCCTGGGACTATGAAGAAGGTCTCTGAATGTACTTGGAGGATGAACTCCTAATTTAACAACCTTTTTCTTGTTTCTTTTCACATGCCACAATGGTGGCATGTGCGGATCCCCGCTACCCCTTTTGCACCTGCTCGTTGACCCTTCTGCTCTGCCCTTTTACTGCATAGCACGACTTGTGGTGTGACAGCCCTATAAAATCCATCTGGAACCAGCTCTAGCCAAAAAGGAGCCTGGAAACTCTGCACCCTCATCCCCTGTCATCACTGCTAGGAGTAGCTGTACTACATAAGCCACACCGTTGTTTCACTGAATGTGAGGAGATTTATTTGAGGAGATTTATTTTTAATGTGAGGAGATTTATTTTTACTATCATTAGGAAGATTGTATAAGGAAAAAAAAATTTCTGTATCAAAGTTAGAAAGAGAAAGACAATGAACAGTGTTCTTAAAACTATCCTTCTCATCTCATTGCTATTTCTTTCTTTTTCCTTCCACATAGGATGGCTATTGGGCAGACTATGTCTGTGAGAAGAAAGCTGGTTATATTTGTAAGAGAAAACCTATACCTCAAACAGCTGGAGAAAAGGAAAGCACTGATGTAGGCTGCAAAAAAGTAAGTATTCCAGAATGGAACGTTAATTTTCCAGATCAAATAGAGACTTTTTCTCAGAAAAATCTAGAATTATTTGGAAGTCAAGTCATTACATTTTATCATAAAATTTCTTCTTCTCTCAGTTATTTTAAACTTTATTAAGACATCTACAGAAACTGCTTGGAAGGAAGCTGTAATTTTACTGTAAAGACTTGCTGTTTCATGAATATTCATGATTATTGTACTTCATTCATTTCTAAATTGTATCACTCACTCAACACATGCTATCACAATTATTTAAACTCATGTGGAGATCTTGAAACCATGTTACAGGGCTGGAGAAGATATGGATTCTACTGCTATTTTATTGGACATGTACCAGCAACATTTTCAGAAGCAAACAAAACTTGTGAAGGGGAAGAAGGTTACTTCGCCACAGTGGAAAGTAGGTATGACAATGAATTTTCCTTGGCTTTTAAATAGGTAAAGGTTGTATGTTCTAAAATACTCTTGAAGTAGTTCTCAATTCTAACACAATATCGAATTACAAATTATCTAAATTACAGATGAATTGAACAAAAAAGTCTCATTTTTGTTTGATAATTTACATGGAATCATAATTCCATTGCAAGGTCCTCTTCCCTAATCTGAAACAAAAACATGAAAAAATCATCCATTTTGCCATGGAGAAAGAGAATCATCCATTTTGCCATGGAGAAAGAGAAAGGGAATCATCATCAGATTAGATAAATACAATCTGAATAAATGATTTTGTTTTCACCTACATTTATTATGACCCTTTTTACAGATACGAACAAGCTTATTTGACTAGTCTTGTTGGGCTGAGGCCTGAGAAATATTTCTGGCTCGGTCTCTCTGATGTGGATGACCAAGGCACTTTCAGTTGGGCCAATGGTGAAGCCGTCTCCTTCACACACTGGGGTGCAGCAGAGCCTGGTAAGTGCCAGGACAGAGTGCAGTGGGTGCTCTGGGCTTGCTGTCCTTATTTGGTTTGCATAAGTGACGTTCTCTGAATTCCATTCTTTAGCCTTTGAACATATTTTTTTCAGGAACTGACAGTTCTCAGAACCCATCTTTGAATTTCAAAGGGATCATTTGAATTTCAGTTTTATATAGGACTTCTGATATACTTACCCTGTCAGATTAACCTTTTGGCTCGCCTTCACAAAGGGAATCTTAATAAGAATATGAGCAATAAAACTTTTCTAAACTCATCAAGGGAAGACAGTCTTCCGGGTAGTCTGCAGTGCTAGTGGATGACCAGAGTGCAAAAGGTGTGCTTGGAGATCAGTCTGTAACAGTGAAGAAAAATTAATTTTTTGCAACTGTGTTGACTGAGGAAGAAACTGGGCTTTCTGTGCTTGAAACTTTCTTTGTGGGGGTCTGATTGAAGCTTGTTGCAAGCTGGAACACCAGGAGAATAGACTATGGGAAAAATAGAGGAGTTGAAGAGTGACAAGTTGTCAGGACTAAGGAAAGATGAAAAGGCATCCAAGATGTTAAGTAAACTATTAGCTTCAGTGTGTAAGTACCTGTTGAAAACTGTCTTGATAGCTAACAGCTGAAAGAAGGCAAATTTGGTGCCAGCTTTTATTTAGTGCCATCCAGGGAGAAGTGGGGAAATATAGACTAATGAGTCATGGGTAGATTAGTTGAAACTCTAATAAAGAATAGAAGAGAATATGTTGAGGAAGAAATATAAAATTGCTTTTGTAAGGGAAGGTCATGCCCACAAATCTCTTGGAGCTCCCTGCAGGAGCCAATAAGGATATGGATAAATGAAATCTAGTTAGTGTGGCCTATCTCAATTATCAAAAGCCTTTCAGCAACGTCCATCAGATTTTAAAGAAGCTAATCTGCCCTGACACAAGAAAGCTCTTTATATGAACACAAGGTTTGGTTAAAGACAGGGAATGCAAGTGAGAAATTAATGCCTAGTTTTTATGGGCAGAGAAAGTGCTTACCATTAAAGTCCTACAATGATCTAGGCCAAAAGCCATGCTGTTCAATGTATTTACAGACAATCTGGGAAAGGTTGTGAACAGTGAAGTGACAAAAATTTGCCAACGATACTAAATTATTTCTGGTAGTGAAGATGGGTCTGTGAGAAATTGCAGGAGGATCTTAGGAGAGTGATTGACTGAGAATGATCAGTAAAATGGGAGGTGAAATTGCATGCAAATAAAGTGCAAAGTATGAGCTGATTGTTCACAGTCTCATTCAGTGCAATAAACACAGGTTACAGAGTGAAGGTAGTAAGATTCGCATTATATAAAAGCAGATTTTACACATCTTTATATAACATGTAGCTGAAGGATGGAGTTCCTTGGCATAGGATAGTGTATGTATTTAAAGTTTACATATATTCAGGGAAAGAGTGGACTAGCTCATAAAAAAGAAACCCACTGAGAGTCCTTAAACATCTAGAAGCCATTTCCAGTCAGGAAGCTGCTGAACCAGGAATGTTGGAAGATTAGGAAATACTCAAAAAAAGACAGTATATGAGATCCATGAGACTATCAGTCGAAAATCTGTTGCTTTCAGTTTCATATGTGGTTAGAATTTTCTCTTCATTTTCCTGGAGATATTCATATCTATTCAAATTCTTGAGTGTTTTCTTGTTAAAGAAAATACATCACAGGATGTATTTTATCATAGCTGTGTTGATGTTGGTATACTTGCCCTACATATGCACTGAAGGCTTGATTTTCATTTATAGGAAAAGCACTAGTGACTGAGGAAATGTTGCTTAAGGTGGTATAAAGCAGACTTAATGTGAGTGGGAATGAAGTTCTCTCTTGCTAATATAGGTTTTCACTGTAACAGAATAAGACCTATTTTATATCTATAACATTTGTTATGAAGGAAATCAAAAATAAAAGAGGAGGATCCCAAACTGATTATGACCTCCTCAAACAGAAACTACTAGTCTTGGGCTGTGTGAAAAATGTCTAAAATGTAATTCTACTTTTGAAGTGTTATTGTACTGCAAGAAGGAAGGGGGCACTGTCCAAAGTTTGTAAGTAATTTAGACTGTATAAAACACCTAGCCTGTTTTTTTTTTTCTTATAAAGGAAGGAAGCCAGGATGTGTTGCCATGAGAACTGGACGCGCATCTGGATTATGGGATGTTCTTGACTGTAAGACAAAGCAAAAATTTATCTGTAAACAGTGGGCAAAAGGTGCAACAGCCCCACCTATTCCAACCACAGCTCTGGTCCCCATGTGCCATGAAGGCTGGATATCAAATACCCATAGTAGTTCCTGCTTTAAAGTAAGTACATAAACAGTGAAAGGAAGAAGAAAGGCTGTGTGCTGCTTCATTTGAATAAGAAAAAAAAAGAGGAAAAAAGAAGGGACTTTTCATTTTGCAATATCTGAGATTGAAATATAGCCAAAAGAAAAAGAAAAGAGAAAGAAAAGCTCTCCAGGAATTACCTGTGAGAGAGGAGAAACTAAAGAAGAAAGATGAGATTGAAAGGACTTGACACAGTAGATGGGAGATAGAAAGGAAAATCAAGACGTTTGTGTGAGGGGGTAGAATAAATTGGAGCAGCAAATGATAAAAGAAGAATATAGATATGCAGTCCCTGGAATGACATAAGGAAAAGAGGAAAAAAACCAACAATGAAACAACATAATATTTTCAAAATTATTAAGAGACCAATGTCAAAATGTTACATTAAATAGTAGAAGCAGCAAAGCTTGGCTGTTAGCATGGCTCTTTATATCAGATGTGATCACTAGGTTGTGCAAAAATCCCATATTTAGCTGAGCTGCTATGTGAAAGTTCAGGGAATGAGGTAAAGTGTAGTCTGTCCAAAAGCAGGACAAAGCCTAAGGCTGGACCTTTCTAAGGTCAGCACATTCCCACAAAGCAACAGGTAACACCTCAAATTAAAGGTTAATTAAAATAATGTTTATGGAGCACATTTATGAGGGAGTTTCAGATGCACAGTTACAGATAACTTGTATTGAGGTACACTCAGTTATGAAGGCATATGAAAGGACTTTGAATAAGAAGCGCGGGTGGTGCGCAAAGATTGACTTGGGATCATGCAGAGTAAAAAGGTACTAAATAAATCTGAGATGTTAATATTTTTTATCACTGTATTTGAATTAAGGAGTCCTTGTCTTTTTATTACATTAATGTTTTCATTTCTTTCAAACTCACCTGGAACAATAGTTGTTTGGGTTCTGTTTTCCCCAGATCATGAAGTTTCTTTCTTTCTAGCCTTAATCAAACTTGTGTTCATTCTCTGTTAAATTACCAAACTGTTAAGACAACCCATTGCAAATGTGAAGTGAGACATGGGAACCACCATGAGATCATTCTTTTGCCTCTGTCTTCAGACTCCTCTCACGACGTCTTTTCTCTCACCCACAACCACTGTCCTTTCCCTCCTTTTGGAGGGAATCCTGGGTCCTCCTCCAGATAAAACAAGTCAGAGCTGATTTTATTCTCTTCTAATGCTTCCTTTGCTTTGTTACCCCTACGGTAACTAACTAGATCATTCTGTAAGTGTAAAAATTTTGTGACTAGTTAATCAATGGTAGTCCATGTTATTTCACCTATGGAGTATTATTTGAATTGTACGAAACTTCATTTACACATAAGAGAGATTATGTTTCTTTATTTTATTAAAATAGGCACAATACATTTTAAAGTATTTTTTCTCTAGTGTTTTCACAGATCAAATATTGAAAAGAAATCATGGTTTGAAGCTCGACATTTTTGTAGAAAAATAGGAGGGGATTTGGCTACTGTTAATAGTCAGGAGGAGATGCAGTTAGTAAAAAAAGCAATACGGTGAGTGTCTATTCGGTGTTTATCTTACTAGATTTAAGAGATATTTAATATGAACTATTATAAATGTTCTTAGATGATTTCTGAAACATATGAATTCCTTAAAAGCGGAAAAACTTTGTATTACTTTGAAATTTTATCTAATGATGAGTATTTTTAACTGTTTCATGAAAAAAAAAGTTGTTTATATGCAGGAGCTTCATATACCAGTGTCATGATTAATAGATATCGTTTAGGAAGACAAGAAATTGCGGAGATTTTTTTTTTAATAGGGTAGGAAATATGGCCAGTGACTCACCCTATTTTTGATTCACCTTTAAGTAGTCAACACTTGAACCGTTTTCAGAATCAAGAATCAATTTGTGAAGGCATTTCCTTGCCTAAGAGAACAGAACATAGAGGAAATTCAAGATTGATACTATGAATAATGTTGACAAATAAGTCATTGCCACTGAGCCAGTGCACAGGTAGCAATGGCACAATGTCAGTTGTTCTTACAGCTCCTTTGTGGTGTTGATTGTCTTATATAATCTTGCTTCCTTCAAGAAGCAGTCCTTGTCTCAGGTAACAATAACACATTTTTAAAGACATCTGTTATATTTCTAAATTAGTACAATAGTCTTTCCATAGTTCACTATTCCAGGGCCAATGCTTTGCAATTGGGTGCACTGCCGATTACATGAGTTGCCCCAGCACATTCAAACTGGAGATCCCAGCAGCTGTAAGCACTTGCAAAGTCTAGTGAAAGCTACCAGACTACATCAAATAGTCAGGTGAGGTGGGTAAGAGGGAGATAAATATTAGATATTTCTATGACTTCACCCAAAGCTAACTCAAGTCAAATGAGATATTACAACTTCACTGTGCTTTAGAATGTGCTCTACCAGATTTACTGATCTATTTCTAGATGTCATTTGCATCATAGATGTTTACACATTGCTCTATCTTATAATTTGTGTTAGTGACAATCGCTGTAGCTTTGAAAAGATTTGGCTTGGTATATTTTCCTTGAATCCAGATGAAGGATTTGCCTGGAGTGATGGCTCTCCAGTGAGTATTTTAATTTTTTTATAACATTTGTTTGCTCAGGATGTTTTGGGGCTTGTACATGTGCTTTTTAATTTTTTTTTTTGTTTTACTGCTCTTCTTTTCAAAGAGATCGCCAATCCTGCAAGCATTTACATGGCTGCCAACCTTTACTATCATGAGTAAAATGACATCAATACATTTGGACACATGGAAGTCATCTCCAGCTCATCATCATTTAGTTGGGATCTGTAGCTTTCTGCACACCACTCCAGCATATTTTCTTTTCCTAGAATATAATATGAACACATCAGAATAAAAAACTTGATTGTATCAGATTTTGTGTCCTGCTTTTGGCAGTGGCCAGAAGCATGTTAAGAGCTAAGCATACAGCAAGCATACAAGATAGTTTCCCAGTATACTCCTGTTCCCCCCAGTAACTGCTGGCTCATCGTCTTCCAGAATCAGAGGTGTGATCTTTATAATCAATGCATTTTTTCTGTGAATGTATGCAGAACCAGGTTGCAGTCAATTAAGTGAAACTTACCTTGTCGATGCAGCAGCAGCAGCACCAGGGGGACTGAGGTGAAATTCTTAGCGGCATGAAGAAGCCCACTGGAAACAGTTCATTTGCCTGTTCCTATTCTGACTGCCTCTAGAGGATGAGATGTGAAGACAAAAAGCCCTCCATGCTTTTGGAGGGCAAGCGAGCCTGATTCCCTGACCATTGACGGCATTGCTCAACTGGAAAAATTCTTAAGACTATTATTTTTCCTATATTTTCACCTGTTTTTAGTGAGAATCTCTCAAGCAAACCCAGCTTATTCTTGTTGGCCAGTGGTGTATATAACTGCTGAAACTGTCATTGAGATGAAAAGAGTAACGAGGATGATTTCTTCCACAGGTTAGGTACACAAAATGGGATGATAGTCCAAGAGATGCAGGAGAAGACATGTCCTGTGGCTTATTTCATGATGGGTATCTTTCTGGTAAATGGTTTATTTGGCACTGTGAAGCACAACATGACTGGGTTTGTCAAATAAAAAAAGGTAATTTATTCCTTTGAAGTAGGAAACTTAAATAAAATAGCATTTTAAGTAGTTATTTTCTAATGAGTAGTAGGAGAAAGATAAAAAATTTCAAAAACTATATTTTTTGCAAGTGCAAGCAAAAAGAATTAGGCAACATAATATGGGCCAGGATTTTTCAGTGATAGATGATGAAAATAAATAAATGTGTTTCTCTATGTAAATTAGGTTTATAAATAATCTGTGTGTTTTCCAGGGCCTCACAGATTGTAAACTTCTGTACAGTAAGAAGCTTTACTTTGTGTGCTTATGTTGTAGGAAGTACAAGCTCTGTATGCCTTACAATACTAGTTTTTGCGCCTACATGGATAGAGCTAAAAAAATAAATAAATAAAAAGAAAGAAAAAAAGTTGCAGAGAAAGCGTACACCAAATGTATTTTTGCCTTGAGATTTGACTGGATTTATCATAAATTATTGGCAGTCAAAAGGAGTTAGGGAAGGTAGTGGGAGATGGACAGAAGCAGAAGGTTTTGTTTTAACTTCCTGTTGCCTTCCAGTCCCCTTACTGATGTACCATAGCCCTGCGGGCCCTGCTGAAAACATACTGAGGAGTTAGCTAGCTTGGGTATGTCTCTTGTTAAGCAGCCCAGGCAGCCACTAACAGGACACATGGTGAGCTGCACAGCCATGGGACACCAGCTTTTCTGCCTGAAATCCACCAGAGCTTTGGACAGTATTAAAACTTTTGCATGGGATATTTCAATTCTACCAGATCGGATTTTTTTTCCAAAGGAAAATAGTTCCAACAGAAAATTGTCTGCTGCCTCTAGACATTATCATAATGGTCTGATCAGGAAACCATTTCATACGAGAAAAGTCTTCAGGCTCACAGCAGTTTTGGTATGTTTGGCGGTTGTTGCCTAGGCTGGTCACAGCAATAGCAGTATGGTTAAGAATACATCTCATTTTGCTTATGAATATTTGGAACTGAGAGATTTTTTTTGATAGAGTCAAAATAAACTTAATGAAAACTTTATCTTTCTTGATAAGAAGATCATAATCCACCCCTTTGGAGGATTATGATCTGTTTACGGCTTCATCATTAAAGGAGCTGTAAAACTAAAGCTGAAAATGTTTTAATTAACTCTATTCTTGCTTACAGAATGTCAGAGCAATTTTCCTTTACATTGCTCTGTGCAGGAATGTAATCCAGGCAAAGCCATGACTTTACTGGCATGAAATACAGCTTATGATGCAAATATAAAAGTAAATGACCATGCAGATTTAATGATGTGTAGCTGAAGTACATGGTTAAGTGTGCTTCTTTTATCCCAATGGCAAAAGATTGCAGAATTCTATTCTAGTTGTTTCTCATTCAGGTTTTGCAGGCAATCGTAAGTTACGTAATAAAACACATCAGAAATTCTATTCTCTTCAATTTTGCAGGAATGCCTCTAAACTCTGAACCAGGTAACACATATGGTAGGTTTTTGTATATCATCTTGTTCATTATTTTTTATTAAAATCGTTATTCTAAAACAAACTTTTATGTTCCACAGATGCAGAATTTAAGGCTACCTTATTTATCTTCCAGAATATAAAACCACTGTGGATGGATGGGTCATATATGAAGATAAGCTGTACTACATCAGCAAAGACAGTGTGTCTATGGAAAAAGCCCAAGAGTTTTGCAGGAAGAATTCTGCAGATCTGGTTGTTGTTAATAGTAATAGTGAGAGGACATTCCTAAGGAGAACTCTAAAAAAAAGAGTAAGAATCAATATCAACTAATAGCCTAAAGTAGAAACACTTTTGACAATCTGCTCCCCCAAAATGAATTGCCTCAATGATAGAGTTGTGAGCTTGTTCACTACTGAAATCTGCCTGAGATGTGATCTATGAAATTCCCCCCAAAGCGCCTTGTCCTCTGATATGTCAAATCAGTGTTTGTCTGCACAACCCTTTTGGTCCCTCAGGGTTTGTTCTGTTGTTCTCCCGTGCCAGGCATGCTGAGGTTGTAAGGCAGGCCAGTTGGAAGAGCAAGGTGGGAAGCTGCCGTGCTGGTCTGGGAAGCCCTCAGTGTGAGAGAGAGACATGAGGCTGGAAAGAGACAGTGCCGCAGTCCTGGAGAGAGGAGAAAAAACATTCAGCAGTTTCTTCCTCGAGCACTACTTCTCTCTTACCCCGTCCCATGGGCTCCTAGAGCTGCAGGACTGCAGCTCTGATGCTGCAGACAGTGCTCCACAGCTGTGGAAAGCTGACTTCTGCACCTGAATATCTAAACATATGACTGTGCTTAATTATAAGCATATGCTTTAGTGCTACTGACTTTAGTACGGACCTAATCAATGGCCAGTGTGTTTCTATTTGTTTTACTTTAATGATTTTTTTTTTTTTTAGTTAAAATTGTGTCTTTCTCTTCTAGGATAAATATTGGAGTATGTCTACACCGTACTTCATTGGTTTGAAAGTGAGTCTTGATAAAAAATTTAGGTAAGTTAACATGATCACTGCAGCTCTTAACATGCAGAAACAAATACTGCATTTTTTGTAGCTGGAGGCAATAAAATATATCATTTTCAAGGACTGAAAGCAATTGTATGTACTGAGTACAAAGCAGTATGGAATAGTCCTGGAATAGTCCAAAGTCCAGCAGTTTTCTCTAAGGGGAAAAAAGCACATTTTTTTCTTGAATAATCACTTAAAGGAAGAAAGGCTTGGCAGATGTATTTCTTCAAGTACTCTGCAGACATGCTTTCTCAAGTCTCTTTCAAAGTTTTGCCTCATAAACTGGAGGAACACCTTACTACACTGTATTTTTTATCTATAAAACCCATAAACACACATGCACAAAATATGTTCCATGCTATATACTCTATCTTTCATATGCTTTCTATCAATATATCATAGTTTCAATTCTGACCTCCTGATTTACGACACTAACTAGGGAGATGGGGCATTGCTTGATTCCAGTGAACATTTCATTTATTTAGAGCAAGTGCAACACATTAGCGAGAGACAGAAGAGGGAGCTGAACTTCATTTCCCACTTCCAGCTGAGTGACCTAATCTCTGAGATTTGATTAAAATACAGGATCAAACCTCTTCTTCCTACAATAGCAATTTATTCAAAAAAAATGGAGTACGTATAAAGAAAAATGTCAATTTTGATACTTCTCAAAGGGCAATCTTAAAGCTGAGAGAATGCCTATTAGTCTCCAGACCCAAGAGTTAAGAGAAATAACCTATTGAGAGATTTCTCTTCAGAGTAAAATCCACAGATAAGTGTCTGCTGCCTTTGTGTCTATGAAAGTATCAGAAATACTCAGACTGTGAAACTAAATGATTCACCCAGATCAGTTAAAATAAATAAAACATTTAATTTTCTTCCCTATATTACAGCAGGCTAAATAATAGTTTCTAACATTAAATGATTGATTCCTGTCTATCAGTGGAAAATATGTTTGTTTGTTTGTTTCTACTTGGCACCAGTAACGTTTTACATAAATTACATCAAATGGCAATAATCAAGTAAGGAAAAGAAAATCCCTAACAGTCCTTCTAGTTTTGATGCTTATGGACCTTTTCTTCCCTGTGGGTGTTCATTAGGATTCTTATCCAATGACTGAAGTGCTTTAATTAATAACTGTTAGTATATCTTTTTTTTAAGCTGGATAGATGGGACTCCTGTGACCTATGTGGCTTGGGCTCCCAATGAACCCAACTTTGCAAATAATGATGAAAATTGTGTGGTAATGATGTCAGACCTAGGTGAGTAACAGCTAAAATTTTACGTTTTACTTTTTTCTGTTTGCCTCAAAGGCAGTCTTAGGCACTTTTAAATCCTCTTGAATGTAAATACCTTGCACAACAAACCCTAGGGGTAATTTTTCCTCTTGGCTTTATCTCTGTAACTCAGCTGACACTAATGGGAGTTTGATAGTGAGGACAGAAGGAAGCCAGTCTCCCCACTTATGATTTCTAAACAATTCATCCAGCAGTCCCATCTAAAATTCTGCATTTGTATGAAGTCACTAAAAGCGAAGTTCATTTGCTCAAATAGAGGCATCTACTGCTATTCTAAATGCATCCTACCTCCTTCAGCTGCTGGTCCAGAAAAGGTGGCTCACCCACAGGTCCATGTCGTATCTGCTAGGCCCCATGTAGATGTGTCAGCTGTCATGAGCTCATCTCAGATGATGCTAGAAGCCCTCATGTGGACAGCTGAATTGGACCATAAGTGTAGCATTCAGCTTGAGCTGACAACTAAAAGTAGCTTATGTGAGCTAGGCCCCTGACCTCTCATTATGGTCAAAAGGAGATGTTATCGGTGCACCCAGCGCTGCCTGAAGAGCAATTCAGTTTACCCTAGAGTAGTATTCAGTTGCCAAAACATACATGACTGTAGTCACCTGCAATGTCCTAGTGTTATCCCACCTGAGTGTAAGTTTTCCAGAGGAACTGTGACATGTCTTCCGTCTCTCTGCATAGCCTCTCAAATGCACTAAACTCTTCTGTTTAGATAAATGAATCCTGACCTAGTGCTCTATTGATTATAACAGGTACTTAGAAACTTAGGTAATTTAATCTGCAAATTGAATCCCTAGATAATGCTGCATTAACTTGGATCACCAGGAGATTAAACATATTTCATAATGCATTTTTAAACAGCATATTGTGCCCTCAGTTAGATATGGTATTTCCTATCTCATCCATTCCTCTCCCATTTTCTTTTCAAATTTGATTACTGATATATGTCCCCTGTGGTCTGCAATGTAATGGTGCCATTGCTTGAACAAACCACAAACAGGTAACAGATTCTGTGGGGAGCTTAGGATGAGGAGCAGCAGGGTCAGGCAGTTCAAATTAAGCACGAGGGATGACAGCTGTGCAAGCATTAGAGCTTCAGCTGGCTCATCAAAGCTGTCATGTTAACTTGGCCCTCACATCAAGCTGCAGCCTGAAATACAAAATACACTAAATTGCTTTCTGCTACAAAAATGTTCATCATATCTTCATCTTTTTTCTCTTGTCCTCTGTCTCCTGTAATTCTCCTACTCAGACTCTCTGAGGGGGAGAAAAAGTAGAATGAAGTTAACTGATGATCACAGGATTGCTTTTGAGCCACTTGTCCTTTCTTCGCTGTCCTGCATTCTTTTTTTAATTGCTAGACACTGGCCGAGTAGCAGTGCTCAGCAGCTAACATACATAAACATCTGCTTTTGTAAACAGTAGTTCAGTGCATAAATGTAATGCATGGCTGTTTTACTCTCTTTTACAGGTTACCCCCTTTACAAATTAAAATAAAAAGTGTTTTTATTTATTTAATAAATAAAATTTAATTTATTTCTATAAATAGTATTATAACACTTGCTGATTCAATCTAATTATTTTGTAGGCTTATGGAATGACATAAACTGTGGTTCCTCCAATAATTTTATATGTGAAAAGCATAACAGTTCTATTAATTCAACTTTTGCTTCTCCATTGCCTCCTGGAGGTTGTCCAGAAAGTTGGCTTTTTTTTAACAACAAGGTATGTCAAAAAGTATCTTCAGTGAATTGTGCATGACAGTGAAACTGAAGAACTGATTACTGAAAGAAAGAATTTGCACACCATTAATGACAACTGCAGTTTAGCACTCTTGAGCTTTGTCATTATTCTAGCCCCGCTTTCTCTTTCTGGAGAAAGGTACATCCTATGGCTAATTGGCATTATTCACATATAACAATTTCCTTCTTCTTTGCTGATTCCAGTGAAGTGCTTGATTCATGCTTTTCTTTTCTTCCCCCTGCAGTGTTTCAAAACATTTGCTTCCAATATAACAAGACAGCTCACATGGCATGCTGCACGAGACACTTGTGTAGATTTGGGAGGAAACCTGGCTACCATACCAAATGAAGAAGTGCAAGGTACATATATGGGCTCTATTGAACCAGATGGGATTTTGGTTACTTGTCATAAAGCCAGATGTTAACCTCCTGCTAAGGAAAGTACTATCCTGTCCAATGTAGATCACAGGATTATCTTCTGAAAATTGTTTATTAGCTAGATCAGTTCATGCTTGGTTTTAACTCCAAAGTATGAAAGGTTAGCTAAATTGTTACATACAAGAAATAAAGAGTGTATTGCTAGTTCTTTCAGCTTTGATCATGAAATTATGAAACTTCCAGTTTGTTTTGAGTGTGATTCCCTCAAATTAACAGACAGCTGCATCTTCCTCTCTCTTATTGGTGATAGGATTTGTTTGAGTATAATGCATGCATACATGTTGGGGAAGGGAACATTTCCTCATTTGCTCCAGAGCTTGCTCTTTGACTGTTTTGTCAGCCTTAACGCTTGCATAAGATATGTTCCTGTAGGTGCTAACCTAAACATTCAGTAAAAGGTAGCTGTTGTGGGAAATGTTATCTCTTTAATATGGCCCTGGGTTCTGGGCATGTGCACAATTTTTCTATCTTGGGTAAGGCACAGTGGGCTTCCCTTAATGAAGAATCTTTGCTTCCCTCCAGCCTTCCTCTTTTATCATTTAAAGGGAGTCACAAGTGACGTTTGGATTGGAATGAACGATATCAACACAGAGTCCACCTTTCTTTGGACAGATGGAAGCGCTGTTTCCTACACCAACTGGGTTGAGGGTGCACCAGAAAAGAAACAAAGTTTCTTCGACTTTTATGACTATCTCAAGCTAGTGGACGACACTGTGGAGGTATTGAAAGTTTAAGTAACCTAAATCTTAGGCAGCTAGATTTTTTCTAACAAGATAACAAGATGTTGAAACAGGTCCTTCATAAGCAGCATAGGGCTTAGCAAATCACCTGATAGCCATTCCTAATACACCAATATATTTGGCAGAGATTCTGAAGAAGAGAGACTTTGTGCTTTCCATCTGAGCCATTACAAAATACGAATTCTTTAAAACAAATCCAAAGAGGCATATATTACATTAGTTAGATGATGTACAAGAACTACATTACTCCATACATTAAAGCTGCAAATCCAAACTTAGAAATGTTGGCACAAATCAAAATTAAGGTGGCTGTTGCAACATTAATCTGTCTCTCTGTTTATATGCTCCATTCCTGGACAACATGTTCCCATATTGTTATACTAGTTCCTGATAATATAAAAGGATATCACTAATATAAAGGCCATCACTCTGCTGAAATTCAATCTCTTTTCCAAAGGAAAGACACTTGCAGTTTCTGAATAAATGGTGGTAGAAGTTAGTCACCAGAGATTTTTTAACATCTACGATCAATCACGTTGGTTATGACTAAAATTTGTTTCAATCAGCATAAAAGAAACTCAGATGAAATGCTAAAAGCCTGGCAAAGCCAATCTTGAAATCAGAGAAGCTACTGGAAGGACATCTTGAAGCAATTAAAAATAAGGAGCTAAAGGGAAATTTTGATTTTTACCAAAGGTATCTGATAGTGATAGCATAATAAGGACTGCAAACCACTAGTACAGAGCACACATTTTCTGTAAGATATTCTGCTTCATTTAAGGTAAATGCAGGCTTGCACTAGAAATACGGGAGATAGACATGCTTCCTCTACGCAAGTGCAAGGAGCTCAGCTCACCACCTCCTTGTTGCCTCTTCAGTGACAGCGTATGTCCCCTATCCTGCAGACAGATTGTGTCTTCGTGATAAAGACAGACGGGAGCTGGAGAGATGATAGCTGTGACAACGAGAGAGGCTATATATGCCAGATGAATTCCCGTGAGTTCTGTTTAACACAGTCTCCTAAATCAAATGAGTACCTCAGTTAAATAAGATGAATATAAAACACATTGCGAACAGATGTGATTCTTTTTAGCTTAGTTTGAGCCTCATTTTGAGTCTCTCAGGCTTTCAGAAATCCACCAATCTTAGGGCAAGACTATTTTAAAAGCATAGTTTGTTCCACAGATCTTACTAGAGAGGAATCATTATCTTAATTGGGTTTTTGTGTCTAAATCATGAATAGTACTAGACAATAATAAGGGGAAACAGATTTCTTCTCAGTGAAGTATGAGGCTTTATGCATTCTCTTTAAGTGCATTGTAAAATCATGCTCTTAAAGTGATCTTCCCTGGCTGTTTCAGAGCATAGCAGATAACCCTTTCTTAACCCTCATACTGAATATCTTATGGTGCATGTACAGTCTTTGGGCTATTTCTTCACTGCTGAAGAATACTGAGGTTTTTTACACCAAAATGAGTAGTGATTGGTGACTCTCCTGCTGTAAAATTCTAATTATACAAATCTCTGCAGCCCAACATTATAATGGAAGTAGAGAAGGCAAAGCACAGACAGCAAAACAGTGTTTCTTTGCCTTTTTTATACCATTAATAAAGACAATCTATCTCCTCATTTTAATCAGCTTGGACAGCCTGATAACAGTTAACTTGCTTTTAAGAAACCCACTCTCCCTGCACAGCAAGTCTAGGGTTTCAGGAGGGCAGTTGTATCTTCTTTAATCCTAGCTATGCTGTTTTTGACACATGGTTGATCCGCAGGATAAAAACAGATGCTCAAGTGTGCGAAGAACTTTCACGCGGCCTTTGCAGACAGGCTAATGGCTTTGAGTCAAGCAGCGACTGATAATCAGCTAACACCAAGTTTCAAAGTGTCAAGCTGTGATAACGTAGTACCTGCGTAAATGCCCTAAAAGCCTAGCCCACTGTCCTCCCCATCAGTGATCTGGAATAGATATATACTCAGATATCCAGATTCAGCAAGATACGTTAAAGCATAAGGAATCAAATCTCCAAATTATGAATAAAATATTTGTACTAGCCAGGTCTCTAGCAAGTGTATTTTCTATTTCAGGGCATCTAGGATTTCACTCTGCTTTCTACATTAACAAATTTTATTCATGCTTTGTAACAAGATTTTGTTCATTAAAAAGTTGTTCATGAACTTAAAAGAAGATTTTCACTTACTGCTGGTACTGTACCTTACATATATTTTAAGAGCCTCTATATTAGAGATTAATGGTATGTTGTAAATTCTTGTGTTCAATTTTCTCTTCATAGTTGCTATACAATCTGAAGTATCAACAAGAAATCCATCTCCTGATTTTGCCCGTTATGGTGACAGTAGCTATTCAGTCATCTCATCCAAAATGCAATGGGAAGAGGCCAGAAAAAACTGCCAAGACAAATCAGCAGAACTTGCCAGCATTTTAGATGCCTATATCCATTCATTCCTGTGGATCCAGATACTGAAATATGGAAAACCTGTATGGATTGGTCTTAACAGCAATATGGTAAGAGTGCTGGATAGACAGGAGGTTTGGGTGCTCAGTGAGCTCTCCTGCTTATTATCGATATGTTGATTGCCACAGTCTTATTGGTGATGCGAGAACTGTCCCCTGGACGGATTTGCTGTGTATGCATGGATTTCTAGCATTCCTGCTAGAGTTGCTCAAAGACTATATGCACCAAATGGAGTGGAAAGAGAGACAGAAAAGGTCATACTGGGAAGCAATACGTGGAAACAGAAAGCTACAGAAATGGTAAAAGAAATAAAGGCGCAGTCTGGGAGTCACAAGCCAGAATGTGCAGCTGTTACCGTGTTGCAATTGTTAGCAGATCTGAAAGTTTAACTCTGCTATATCTATGGCTACTTATAAGTGTTATTATATTAATAAAAATATTGTGAGTATAAAAGAGATATTTTATAGATGATTTTGAGTTTTTAATATCAAGTAATCTTTACTCATCAACCTGTTCCCTGTCTTACTCTAAATAAAGCAGAGCAGAGAGGGTGAATTCTGTGTAACTACTTCTCTTGATTCAGGAATTGCAAAATGATCCAAGACAGACTCGCCTGAGGCTCTTGCAGTGTTCTGGCACAGTACAAAGCTGTGCTTCTTCCAACACCCGCTCGCTTCCAGTAGTGCACTGTTGTACACTATTCATACATAGGTCTTACGTAACTCTCATATTCAGCATCCAGTGACATTGCTTAGCACAGTGAATGTTGTTTAAAAAAACAGAGCAGTACAAGCCTTTTTGGATGAAAAATTCACATAAGGAAATTCACATTTATAGCACATTTATGTATCAATGCTTTTTATGTACCAATCTCTATCACCAGGACATATTTCTTTTCAGACTGGGAGCTATTATAAATGGACTGACAACTGGAAAACTAGGTACACTAAATGGGCAGCAGGAGAGCCAAAGGAGAAAAATGCTTGCGTCTATCTAGATCTTGATGGTACCTGGAAAACAGCATCTTGCAATGAAAGTCACTTTTCAGTTTGTAAAATATCAGATGGTAAGCAAATGAATTTAACCATTTTAATGACACATTATTAATTTCGTTAGTCTACCAAATCCTAGGGACTTTGCTATGGCTTGGGCTAAAACCCTCAGAAGAGTATGCTTCAGGATACTGTCTACTTTCCTGTAAAATATACACATATATGTAATATACATATATGTATGTATATATGTATATTTTACCTCATGGGCTAATCATTAAAAAAGACTATGTTCACTTCCTAAGTTATAGCCCCTACTGACCCTGCTCAGCTGCCCGGAGACTGCCCTGAAGCAGAGGAACTCCAAGCCTGGATTCCTTACCACGGCCACTGCTACTACATTGAATCGTCCGCTAGGACTAGTTGGGCCCTGGCTTCCCTGGAATGTGCCCGCTTAGGTGAGAGGCTTTTTTATTGACTGACAAGATTAAGAAGGAAGTTTTATATTAAGTACATATATACGTACATACATACGTATATAAGTACATACATACAAAACTGTAGAAACATTAATTTAAAAAATCATTAGGAATATTTCAATTACCTAAAAAGCTATTTTAAAATCAGACGCAACGAAAACAAACTAACATGAGTGGCTTTCTGCACCTTCCTCTGGAAGGTGGAAGGGTGAGTGGATGAGGAGAAGGGCTGAGGCCACACAAAGAGCAGCGGCTCCACATGAGCTGCCTGCTGCTGGAGCAGCGGTTTGCGAGCCACCCTCACCTGTTGCTGCAGGGCTTTCCTTCATAAGAAGCGATAGTGAAGCGAGCAGAGAAGTGTACGTAAAACTTTCAAAAGCAGTTGTTTTGAAAGACTTGAACGGGTAAGACTTTCCAGCAGTTGCTCATGCACAATACTGTTACTTGCTTGCTAATGCTTTTCAGGTGCTACCTTGGTTTCAGTAGAAAACGTGGATGAATCTGACTTCCTGATGCACACAGTACAACCACTTGGAAACAAAGTAGGAGGTTTCTGGATAGGACTTTACAGAAATGTGGCTGGTAATGTTTTCCCCTCAACATTTACTTTAAAATTCTTTCATAATATGAGAAAATTAAGGATAACTTTATCTCTTTTTACAGAAAGATACTGACAGTATCTATTTTTACTTTATTTTAATGCATAACAGTAATATATGTAGACAGATATTTAACAGCAATAGGATGGCCTTCGCTATCCATTACGAAAGCCTTATGTTAGAAGTCACCTGAGTTGGCAGATAATTTATGCTAATAATATGAAGTGAACACTATGGAGGTGCTCTGGTCTCCAAGTGAATTTCATTGGATGGTTTGGGACAAAGTAATAACATTATGATTCAGAAGGAAAAGAAACATTTTGTCTCTTTGACACAGTCTTCAAGTTTTAGTCGGCAGACTAATTCAGAGTTGTGCCTAGCCCAGGATGTCTCCGCTGTGTTGCTTATTCCAATCCTTTTAACGTGAAAACTGTAGTTTAAGAAGACAAAGTCTCATGATTGACCTGAATTCTCTGGTCAAGGTCCACATAAAGTTTCTCACCATCACCTCGAAATGCTAGAATTTCAGACCCAGAATGTGAGTCGAATTCAACCCAATAAAGTCTAAGAGTGCAAAATTGTCACACTAATTGTTGGAAGCTGTCTCTGTCTCCATGAAGAAAGCTAATATGTTTATAGACTCAAAACGTGTGAGTGTGTACCTTCCTGTAACAACACTGTCGCTTGACATGGTGATTTTATCTGTCCTTGAACAGCAACTGGCCTGTCTTTCCTGGGATGACTGAACCAGCTATCAAAATGTGGATGATTCAAGGGTCCTCTCGTAAATCTGGTTAACTTCTGCCTAAATACCTATGAAATATCCCTCCCTCTATCTCGTTCTCCCTCTCTCTCTTTTTCTCTTTAGGCATATATGTAATCATATGTTGTGCTCTCTATGATCTCCTTCTAGTGGTGGTCAGTGGCCAAGTGTCTGTGTAGATCCTGGATTCCAGCAGCATGGGCCATAAGTGTGCATTTTTTTAAAGCACCAAACAGAGCCTGCCTTTGTGGTCATAACTTCCTGTCAGAGGGTTGTGCTGGAAAATTGCTCATTTAGCCCAGTATCGTTCTTACAGGGGGTGCTCCATTTACTTATGTCACAACTTTTCTTCAATGTGTATATACCCTTCAGGGCACGTGGTAAGGATTTATAGTGCTTTGGGTGAACTAGAGACAGTCAGATGCACACTCTGAATGGAGGGATACCTGGACTTGTTAATTAGTAACTGACATTACAAATATCAGATGACCTGATTAATAGCAAACAAATATCTCCGAGCAAATTTTATCTGGATACAATTAAATAATAAACTTCCAACAGATTTCTAGAAGGAGTATATGGGGAAAAATATTTATTTTACTATTATGCAGGTTTTTTAAAATAATTTAGCTGTAAAAAAGTAATTTAACTGATTCTTCTTTCATAGTTATAAATTCTTTCTCCTACATTAATCCAGTGTGGTTTTATGAAAACTATTTTCACAAATCTGAACTCACAGTGAAAGCTGCTTGAATTCTAGCAGAGTAGCATTTCCAGTATCCCATGCTGTGGGATTACTTCTGCAACATATGCAACTTAAATACTTTCCAGAACTCAAATGCTAAAAACTTCTTTTCAGTTGTAACTTCAACAAAATCTCTTGTGCTCTGGGATTTCTTACTCTCTCTATAGCTTTCTTGGATGCCATTTACTGTACTACAACTATGCCTTTAGTAATTCTGTACAGTATACTGTAGCATTTCCTGAAACACCCTCCTATCAACAACCTCCTAGCAAGAAAAATAATGTGATCTCCTACAGGAAATGGATTACTATTACATCTTTTGAAGTCATTTGCTGAGCTAAGGAGTTAAAGTATCCATGAGATATATTTTAAAATTTATTATTCAATGTATTGCTCTTAACTTTAGACCAGTGGTTGTGGTTAGACAATGCTGCAATGGACTTTGTCAACTGGGCAGAGAAAGAGTCCAGTGTGGAGCATCGCTGTGTTGAAATGACTGCACCATCCGGTTATTGGGATAACACTGAATGCTCTTCTGAAAAAGGATTTATCTGCAAAAAAACCAAAGGTAAGTGCTGTAAATAGTAACAGAGCAGATCTGTTTATTAAAAAATGTTATAGCCCTTTCATTACCATGTGCGCTGTGTAGCATGCAGCATGTGCACGAATAATGCAACATGTATGTATGGACACACAGGAATCATCAGGACTGAAAGGGATGTCTTGATCTTCTTCAATTGCCCTGTATAATCCTTTTCATCATTTTACCAATTTCTATCTTAAAATACTATGCTCTTTGTTCCTACTCCTCCTACCTATGATGACACCTTTGCTCCGATGGTTTAAAACCGTTTTCTGACTCCCGTCTTACGACAAGTATATACCAATTTGTGCTTTTCTAGCATTTTCTATGTCTATGTATTTACTCAAATGTCAAGGGGACCCATGAATCTCAAGCTTACTCCTCTCTTCATGGACCAACATTGGAGAAGGGGGAATCACCCTCCTTAATCTTAGTCTGAGGAGAACAGTTGAGGAGTAAAGGGATCGTGAGACCCCTGCAGTCATTTTAAATACTAAACAAACTTTAAGGTAAAAGTAAGATGAGCTTTTTCTTTTGAAGAGTAAAACAGTAATTATATTTTGAGGTAGCCACAGAGAAATGAGAAATAACTTGCCTTATGATTATCTTTAACTGGCCTTCATGATGGTCTCTGCATTCACTCCAGAGTCTCAGATTGAGCTAAAGCCATAGGTATTTTGCTAAAATAAAAAAAATAGAGCATGCGCCTGATGCTCTTACTCAGTTCTTTTTTCAAGCTTTGTCTTCTCTAAAACAGATGCTGGCTTATATCATTTTATATCCCCCTTATTTTGGAGGATTTCTGATTTTGGCTCATGGGTTACTACTGAATACAGTTTCTCTCTTTTGGCTTCTTGCAGCCCTCAGTTGCGATTTGTTCAACATATGACTCAATTTATCTTCTAAGTTAACGGAGTCTTGTCAACCCTCATTGTGAAAAGTTGTTTCTGCGATGTCCCTCTAGTCCCCTTTCTGCTGCGATGCCTAAAATTTTGTAACAAATATTGGTTAGTTTAGAAGATATTTTTATAAACTATATCTGGAAGTAAATTCCTGACAGTTTAGTTTGGCTTAACCTATTTTTCTAAACATTTGTAGTTACCTGTTTTTGTAGACTCTGAGCAACTCGTAGCACTGTCTTCACTCACATGTGAATATGGTAGCATGCTGTAAGCAACCTCACTGAGAATGAAACTTTCAGAAAAATTTTGAGTGGCTAACACAGGCCATCGTCACCATCTGTCAAACACTTGTGCAAATTATGACTTTTCCTGGAAGGAAATGTTATTAAAATTATTATACCCATGCAAGGAGGAATTAGTCTGAATAATCAAGCTTCCTTTTACAGCTTGAAATATTCATAAATTACATTACTGCCCAGTATCCATAGCTGGCTTCCTACTGGGCCTAATTCAAAGACCTTGAAAGCCAGTAGTGCATCAGGGAAACCAAAAGGCTGACTGTTTGAGTTGCAGTGATAATATCAGGAGAATTTCTCTATTAAGTAAAAAGTTCATGGAAGTCACTACAGAACCTGATCCATTAGCATTTCTGGAAACTTTCATGAAATTCTGAATATGTTAGACTAATTTCGCAGAGGTAACTAACACAGGTAGTGCCACTTCTTTGATATTCCCAAGTGGAGATACATAAAATATAATTGCCTTAAAGAAAACATTGTCATTCCATTCTCTGCAGTTAGGGGCTAGAATGAATCTTTTCTAAAAGATGGTAGGTTGCCGTCCTTAAAGCAGTGAACTTTCCTTTGCGGTAGCTATGAGATCAGGTTTAATTTTCCAGCTTTTGCATTCTGCTCTGCTATGGGCATGCTATATAATGCTGCAGGGTCTGTTATGTCAGTCCCAGTGAATCATGGGGAACATATCTATAGTCTTCTGTGCTGAAAACCTCTTTTTCTGCTTAAAATAAAATTTCAAATTACTATGTTCAGCTGAGAAGTCGAAAGCACACAATTTCAATATTGAAGATGTAGCAAGACATGGTAGTTCTCAGAACAGCGACTGGAACAAGCTATACCCTTAGTTTTGAAATATATATATTTTTATGTGTAAGTTGGTTCTGTATATAAATGGCCACAAATTAATGACATGAATAGTTAGCTTCCTAGGTTTTGTGAAGAAAAATAAAATAAATATTATCAGAAAATAAATATTAACTGCATATTTTGCCTAAATAGTACTAAAGTAATAAGGAAGCACTAAAATCCATCAATTGAATCATCTCTAATATATATCTGTATATCTCAGATGCTCTAATATATATCTACTTCCTGTCTCTGTAAGGATTACTGTTGATTTGTACTGTTGTTTTACATTCTATTCTTCTTTTTCTTTTCATTTTACTTTTTGTTTTGTTAAGTTATGATCTGAGTAGCTACATTGTCTCCAAACTGTAATGTGTAAGAACCAGGAGAACTATTTTCCTGATAACTTTGGAAGTCCTGATTCAGGGTAATTTTTTCTTACTTAATAAGAACATCTTGTATTTTTAATTATGCCTCTTTTCAGAACATGAAACTTTTTTTGCACCTCTTGCAGCGGAAGATTTTATAAAAGTCTTTTGTTTGTCTCTCTCTTACGTTGACCATAACAGCAGAATCCAGCTGGACACGCAGAGCTTCCTGGAAAATGTCATGTGAAATTAATCTCCAGTGTTGTATATCACATTCTTAGTAAATTAATATTTGAGGGAAAAGTGTGAAAAGGTATTTGTAAGTGAACATAAGGAAGATTCAGCATTTGAATGTTGTTTGATATGAAAACAATATGAATATTATAGTTCAATGATATTAAGTAGGAAGATAGAGCCTTTGTTTTTTGCTTCATTTATAATTAACGCGACAGTAATCCTTCAGAGTTTTTTTGTTCCTGCATAATTTTAGTGAAATAGTCAAACTTTTATGGATTCTGATGACATGTCATATTATTTTTCTCTAATATTCACTGAAGTCAAGCCAAGTGGGAGTCCTCCACATAAGAAAGGTAAGAATTTTTGTAAGAAAAAACTAATGAAAATCTAAATACAAGAAGAACCTCAGATGAGTTTTCCCAAACCACTCCCTCTTAGAGAACAAACACTGCTGACAGTTACTGGGATGCAGGGTTATAAATCAATTAGGGTAAGCCCACACTATATTTTAGACATGCTTGAGTGCTCCCTCTTCCACATATTTGGGTTGCCTCAGGGATAAGCCTGAGCTGATGAGCTCAGCAATGACCTAACTTGTGACTGACTTTAAGAACAGGCACAGAGAGCTTTAACTTCAGTGTTAAAATCCATATAGATCTATGGGGAGGTGTCTGCAATTTTTTTCCATAGGTATTACATTGTTATTATTGTAAACAATCTGAGATGAAAATATTGTAAAACTCACTTTCAAATAATTAGCATCCCATGTCCATGTCTAAAATATGACTGTTAAAAAGGTGGCTCTCATCAGATCTTCTCTATACGGACCAAAGGTCTTACTTGAAGTTGGAATTTGCCCCATTTCTTCAATAAGGCAGCAAGAAATATGGCAAAGTTTCTTCCATGTTTCCTATGCATTATGAGTGGGCCAAGAACAGTGATAGCCACCAAACTGGGAGAACAAGGGAAATTTTCTTATCTAAGCTCCTCAATATTTTGAAAGCTATTAAGATGATGCAAGATTCTTGTTCTCTCATTGTTTCACTGTCTTATAAAGGACTGTATATCAGACTGGCAGTAGGAACAAACAGGGTACAGAACAGTGTACGGACTGAGGATGCTCTTTAGCCAGTGTTGGCCAAGGGGCAGGAAAGCTCAGTGTGACTCTTTATATAAGCAGAATATTGCTCCTACTTTGATTTCCTAGTCACTTCTATTTTTCACCTAATTGGAAGCAGAAACAACGCCACTGCAACGAAGGTGACTAGTCATGGAGTTCAACTGCGGAACAATGACCAAGTCATAGACAGATCCAAACTGGAGAGAACATCTCCACCTTGTTTCTCATGTCTTCTGTGGAATAAAAAATTACTAAGGCTTCTTACAGTAATATGCCTTCATTTTCAGACAAGGAAAAGAGCGAAGAGACTCATGCATCTGTTCATCTATCTGTTTGGCTACTGGTTTTCTCGGCCATTCTCACTCTTCTTGGAGCTGGCATGTCAATCTACTACTACAGGAAAAAAAGACAGAACCAACTATCAAGAGAGAGTGGCAATGAAACACTTCTAAAATGCAGCGTCAGTGATTGAAGAATCAGTGAGAATGGGTCCTGTGGCACATATCAAATCAGAGGAACCAGCTGCTTGTTGAAATTAAAGGATATGCCTGTTAAGTCTCCAGTGAGGATTCCTGTAATCTTAAATCAAATCTCATTTCTTTTTTTTTTTTTGCAATGGTAGCCTCTTTTGTATCACATTTTACAAAATCAGAATTATTGATTTGCATTATGGTTTTGTAACAGTCAGGTTGTTCTTACATGTCTTAGCAAAAATACTAGTGTAAATTTGTCAAGAATAAATGGATGTAGTGAAAAAGACCTATAATAATCTGCTAGTGGGAATAAATACTCAATAAAGTCTTATTCCTATTTAAAATTGGATTCCCATATCCTTGTGAGTGCTGCAAAGAACTCAAAAAAAATTTACCTAACTCTGTTACCATCCTGAACTCCTTTTGCCCCACAAGCTTCACTCCAACAATCCACCTGTTTTATTGATTTTTACAGCTGTATCCTGCTACCTTTATTTTAAAAATGTGGCTTTGTATACTAATCTCAGATAACTTGGGCAGATAAAACCTTGCCATTCTCATTTTCTGCTATGGAAAATGCAGTTCACACCAGCAAAGGATATTAAGCTCAGGTATGCTTTTTTTTCAGTCTGATGATACGATTAACTTTGTAGTATGTTCAATGCGTGTGAAGTAAAATATTGTCACCCTTGCAAAAAGTTTAAACAATGCATTCTTTCTTCCTCTTTTTAATGTTTTCAAATAAATAGAGGGTTTTATTAATACAATTTTCATCCTCAAAATTCCCTGTGAATCAAGTGACAGTTCTTTCTGTTTTAGGAGTTACTGAGTGACATCCAGCTTCACATCCCTGGAAGTAGATGGCTCCTTTCCCAAGTGTAACATCCTTCAGTGTCTCAATATTTTCCTTTCCCAAAGGACTTGCCTTGCAGCCTCCCATGTGCGTGTGACAGCCTCGTCTCAATTGTCGTCGTGAACATCAGTTAATCGTACAGGATAGAGAAAACTTCTATCCTCACTAATCATGTTAGGCACTGGTGGGGGAAGACTCCCTCTGAGAGGTGTTGCAATATTAGATAGGAAATGAGAACAAATGTGTGTAAGAAATGTGGTAACCCTTTAAATATAGGCTCAGCTGTGTGCTGCAGAAGCTTACCTGCAGGCAAAAGCATGAGAACGGTTACTATTTTTTATTAGTCATGTCGACTCAGCAGAAAGCCACAGCCAAAGGGAGCAGCGAAACTACCAAACACTGCCGTGCCCAAGGAAAGTTCCTGCAGCGCACCTGGAAGGCCATTTGTGGAAAGTGGAAGGGAGGGTACCCCTGTCTGTGCAGCGTCTGTTTGCAAATAACAAGGAGCGTTTCTCTCTCCACTTCCCTGAATTTAGCTTTCCATTTTTAAATGCAAAAAGAGGAACTGGAAACTGAGGAATGCAGCAGAAGATATTAGAAAAACAGAGTGAAAAACATTACAAACTAGAATTTAGGTGAGATGCAAATATCATTTAGACACCAGTCACTTTGGGGAATAGCGTTTAGACAATAGCCCCAGCATACAACCTGCATTGTCTAGGCTGCACAAGGATTCCTGACCACAGGGATTTTTTTTGCATAAATGAAAACAAGAATTTAGCATGCTTGTGAGATCTTTCTCCTGCATCAGCGAAATGCAGCGTGCCGGACTGCACACACAAGGTCTGTAAGCAGCATCAAGCTCTCTGGGTGTGGGAAAGGGGCAGCTGCGAAACACTGAATTCTCAGGCCTCAGCCTGAATTCTCAGGTTACCCCTGTCAGCACTAATTTCCCCTTGCCATCACTTTGCAACCCTGCTGAGGTGAAGCCTCACAAATGTCCATTTATACTAGGTGAGCTGAAGCTCAGTTTGGGCTAGAGTGTGGGTAGCACGCACTCTTCCTGAGGCAGAGGAGGCCACTGGGCAGGAATTGTCCTCCAGGTATTTGCCCTAGGGATTCCCTTCGCCAGAGCAGTTTCACTCTGTGATTTCAGGTATATTTGAACTACGGTTTCACTCTGTAGACTCCGCTTCTATTCCTCTCCTATCCCATCCCCGGTTTTAGCATTACTCAGCTTTAGTTAACACTTTGGGCCAACCTTGCACGCCTTGCTGACATGAGGCTCTCCCAGAATGTCACCCGCAGAGAGATCTCCAGTCAGCTGGCTCTAGTTATTCTTGCATATCTTTATGCCTTCCTGATACAGCTTTTCTTTTCCATTAGAGTAGCCATCCACAAAGAATGAGAAAAATTTGTTAGTTTGTTTTAAGTAGTTGCACAGAATGAATTCATGGGCTTACTACAGCTAGAGTCGTATCACATTTTGTATTTCAAAATTTACTAAAAATGAAATTCTGATAGTGCTTTCATCAGCATAACTGATAGGAAGGCCTTTTCTTCTTTCTTTTCTTAAAGTTACTTCTGGATAATTTTAAATTTTACAAGATATAGCACTGTAAAACCTCAGCTGAAGCTAACTGAGGCCTTTAGGAATTATGATCACGTAAATATGGTATAGTAGCTAACTATAATTAATGAATGAAATTGATCACCTCATTAAAAAAAGTTGAGAGGCAAGCAGACTTTTTTCTGAACATTCTTTCTGCTGTGAGTACTTTGCTAACAGCCAAGTCAACGGGTTTGGCTTGTTCTTTCAATAATTTTCTCTACATACCCTGTAAACAGAAGCGGAGACAGTTTTTCCTCCTGTGATATCTGCCGTTCAGCTTCTGTACATAATATCTCACTATGCATGAACTGATCATTTTACTTCATGCTTCTTTCAATTTCATATCACAACTTCACTTACTTGCACTGATAAAAATAAAATAGTAGCAACAGTAGTATTTGTCTGCATGTGAAAAATTTGCCAATAGAGCTATATCAGGATAGTTGTACCAGAATCCCTTCCCATTATAAGTCTCCAGGCAAGCACTTTGGTCACAGATTAAGAGGACCTTCTCCAATTTAGCTTACTTTTGGCTTTATCCCTGAACACCTTTGTTAGGAATTTCTCAGGTAGGCAGAGACATAATTTTGCTTGACAAAAGTATTCTAGGCGAAAGCTCAGCTCTTCTCCTGTTACAGGAGGGCTTCGCCAGTAGCATCAAACTTTTTCACTTTCAGATCTTTGACTAGTAGTGGCAAACAACCTAGCCTGAAACTGTGATCAAAGAAGCAATGTAATAGCACAGAATAGAAGCAATTTTAGCCCTCAGAGTGCGCGATAATGCATAATGCACCAAATACTGCACACCCTGTAAAATATCCTCTCTTTCTTCTAGTGTGGAGCTGTGAAGCTGAAACAATGTACTGGACCACTGTGGTTTGTCTCCCTCTTTTTCCAAGATATTATAGCAGAGGTTGAGTTTTTAATCTTTGGTATTTCACTGCAGGTTTCTTGTCAACAGCTCTCAAACTGCTTTTTTTTTTTTTTGAGATTTGGCCTGTGTAGCACCCTAACGACTAACCCATGTGTAGTATGAGCTAAGTCCCAAGAAAAGATTAGTGTCACCCTTCCACTTATCACTTCTAGTAAAAAGGATGGAGACGTAAGTTTTGGAAGTGACTAGCACTTCAGAGTCAGTAGTGTTTGCAATGTGCATTCTATTTATTTCCAAATGCCACATGTGACAGGATACTTCCTTATTTAGAGTACAGAGCCTTATCTGTCAACCCTCTGATACAGAGGAGGACCTGCCACTATCCTCACTCAGAAGGATTTTATGCCTGGCAAATCTTACAGTCTGGTAAAGGAATGAAAGGAAAGTAACATTTGCAATGACTCTCTACAGGTTCTTGGTTTTTCTTTCCCTTGTGCATTGTACATTGCAGTCACTGGGTAAGTTTCCTGCTGTTGGTTTTGTGTTAAACTAGATATGAAAATGCTTTGCCTTGAGCAGCTTGGTAGTTTTAATGCAAAGATTGACTATTCTGTATATGATACAAGATTTGATATAGAATATAGAGAGTATGTGGGGTATTATTCTGGCAGCTCTGGATTCACAGAACGAAAGAGAGGAGATATAAGCTTACTAGGGAAAAAGGAGGTAAGAAGAAGAGCATCTTCACAAGGAAATTTCTTTCTTTGGAGATATTAAATCAGATTCTTAACGGATTGTATGGGAGGGTGATGGGAGAAGCAGAAGCATGGAGCTCTCTCCGTTTACCCTCCCCACCACACCAGAGGTGCAGTTATGAATCTCAAGGTTTTGAAGCTGTTAGCTGTACAAGCTTCCCTTTCTACTGCAAGATGTGAGGTATGAGAAGAAAGAATTGGCTCCTCCCCTCCAATCTGACCAAAATGGAAGAATAGTTCTATTTTAAAGACAGATACCACTCATTTTGTATAAATACACAGAAAGAAATGGTAAAGCAGTAATGTATGTAGAACTGAATGGATGAGTGTGTTCACGTGAATGTGAGATCGAGAGCAGATATTGGAAATTTCAGGAAAAAATGACTCTCCTGCAATGCGTGAAAATTGATAAAGATGTAGCACTGCTAACCTTGAAGAATGAGTTGAGTACAAATCTGCAAGACTGCCAAACCTCAACAAGTAGAGAAATGTGCATTGAAGACTAACATTTTTACTATCTAGTGATACCTATCACAACCTGATCCATATTCTCTCTGTTCAGCTACCCTTTTCAGTCATCATTTTTTTAAAGTTAATGAAAAAATTGAATGATAGAATGAACCTATTGAAGTAAACAGAATACCACAATGCAGTGAACTCATTTATGTCTGAGATCTACTTGTGGGAGCTCTGGCATCAGGAACTGTGTTTCATCAGCCATTTGTCACCACAGGTCAGGATTAGACTTTCCTAAAAGGTGTATACATTCTTCAATATTTAGAGCATCTCTCTGAACTCTAAACATAGCGTTTAAAATTCAAAGCTTACTAATACAACAATTTAATAACTTTAGCTACACAAGGGAAAAGAAATGATACAATTACAGTTAAAAAAAAAGGTGGTGCAACCTCTAAATTTCAGATAGCTAAACAGATTCAGAGATAAGTAGATAGGTAGACAGAGAGAGAGATGGATAGATTGGTAGATCTATTTTTAGAAAGTTAGATTTATCCTTTTATGATCATTTTCGTATGTCCTCTTAAGTCTTTCTTCTCCCTAGATACCTTTACATTACGAGGAAATGCCAATGGACAACCTTGTGTATTCCCTTTCAAATATGAAGGCAAACTATTCACTGAGTGCACAGATGCTGGTAGGTCAGATGGCTGGCTCTGGTGTGCAACAACTGCAGACTTTGATGCTGATAAATTGTATGGATTTTGCCCACTAAAAAGTAAGTCCTGCATTGTATTTATTAACTTATCATGAAACATTGCTGAGAAAATCATCTGTTGAGCCACCAGATCCATTATGATGTATCAGCTGCTCACCCTCGTGAAAAACCTTGTCAGAGTAGCCCAAATGAAAATAATCTGATTGAAAACTAAGCCCAGTACCCGAGTGCTCCCTCTTTAGTGTGTGAAAAAATAAACACTTCCAGAGTGTGATTCAGTCCACCCAAGCTGTGATTCACCTATTGGAGGTGGCTGTTTCTCTTCGCAGACCAGAGAGGTGAAGAGGCTCTTAGACATCTCAGTTACTTGACTAAAGCGCATGTCATGAACGGCACAAATCAAGGCTACTTTCCTTTCCCAAAATTCCCATTGTTCTTTATTCCTCAGGCCTGCCCTGTAGGTCAATTCACACTTAAATTGCTATGTACTGTTTATTTTTCTTTAACATCCATTTCCTATTGTGTTCTTGTCTCCTATGGCTTCTATTTTGTCTACACAAAAGCACTGCTGATAAAATTATTTTCCCCTCTGATCTCTGAACTATCTTCCATGCTACATCTATGTCTGCGATTCCACAACCTTGGGACACAGATGATTTCACTTTCCTCACTGGCTGCTTTCCCACTGACACAGTAGTTTCACAAGTTTTAAGAGCGGTTCTGCAAGCAAAGACTTCAGCTGACCTGAACACAGCGCTATACACACTGTTTCTATAGCTCCTTGGGCTGTCAAGGGCCAGGTTCTGCAGTTTTTGGACAAGTTACTTCTCTTGATGATGAGCTAACAGGGAGTTCCCTGTGAGTATGAACAGCCTCCAGCATCATAGTTCATCTACACGCTTGCTTTCTTCCTCTGACTTCAACCAGAAATCTCTTTTTTCAATAAACATATATACCTAATTTACCTAGTACTACATGTAGTGGATAAAAGTAAACTTTAGATAACTATTCACTCACCCTAAAAACTTAGAAATTTAAAATAATGCTTTTACATTCAAAAATTATACCTTTAAAAATATTACTAGTCTGATTTCAATTTTCCAGGTGCCCAGGATATCATACAGTTAATGCTGTGCATAGTTAGAAATTTTACATCACCAAATATCACTTAATTGATATATTTTTAGTTGGTGCAATGTCATTCTGCTAATAGCAGTGTTCTGTTTTACTTCCCCTTACAGATGACACAGAAAGATTTTGGATAGAAGATGTTTCAGCTGGTGTTCTCTATCAGATAAACTCAGAATCAGCTCTAACTTGGCACCAAGCAAGAAAAAGCTGTCAGCAGCAAAATGCAGAACTATTAAGCATCACAGAGATACACGAGCAAACATATATGGGAGGTAAATGACAGAGAAACACCTGAAAATTTGCTGGGGAGTTTTCCTACCACAAAACTTTAGACAACTCAGTTAGCTGCCTTGTCTTCCTACTCACTGAGGAAAGACAAGTGGTCAGCGGGTTGGTCAGCAGCAACCAAAATAAGATGCCCTGAACTGCCCTTCCTTTAGCTATTTTTTTTTTTTTTTTAATGAAGGACTGGTCCCAAACCTATTCAGGGAGGGAAACGACCGCATCCCACCAGTGTGCTGCAGGTGGGACCTAGGGCATATTCTGCAGCCCGTCCCAGATGAAGGCATCCTCCACTTGCCTTCCCTGCTGAGGGCTCTCATTCAATGCACTCTGTTCCTCAAATTAACCTTTTTCCTCTGTGTTTCAAGGATTATTAATCTTTCTAGGAGAACATATGATGATGGGTAGCTTTGTCCTTATATGGGCACAGCGCATACATAAGCTCCAAACAACTTCAATGCATTTCATGATGCGAGGATCATGATATCAGTTCGGTGATGAAGGTGGCCATGAAGGTGGCTTTGAAAACACTAACAGAAAAAGGCCAGGAAGCAGCTAATTAGGGCAGCATCTTTGCAACTTTTTTGATGAGTATATTCCATGATATATTACAGTAGCATTTTAGCACAATTCCTTAATGAAAGTAGGGGAGTTTTGTTATATTTCATGTTTTAATGAAATGGGACTTGCTGGCAAAGTGAGAGAAGTAAACTGTCAATTCAAGTAGTGAAATAAAATGCTAATTTTCCCTTTTCGTTAGCCAGAAGAGATCTCTGCCACCTTTATATTCATTCATTTACATGCTTTACATGTTTAGTCTATGTACTTCAGTAAATGTGGGAAGGAAAATTTTTGGACTGATTTAGTCTAAGTAATGTAAATTTCTTATTTTTGGCATTCTTTGTTTTAGATGACCTTGGTAATAACGAGGCTAGTAAGCTACCACTGACTTTCTTTTCTAATCTAGAGCTAATTAAAAAATTCAGTTTTGCTTTCTGGATTGGATTGAACGCTTTGAATTTCAACAGTGGATGGCAATGGGCTGGGGGCAGTCCTTTCAGATATTTAAATTGGGCTCCAGGTAAGAATTAACTCTATTTTATATTCTATTTTATGTTTGAACAGATTCTGGTAAGACATCAACTGATTAAAAACTAGCCTAGGCACTTTTAGTTCAGGGGGCCCATGCTGATTTGCAATAGCTGAAGATCTAGCCCTTTATTTTTAAAGGTTCACTTTTCAAGCTACCAAGTTCACTGTAGATATCATCTGTAGCACGCAGCAGGTTCTTTTTTTCCCCCTCATATAAGCAAAGAGCTTGTTTATGAAAGGAGAATATTATTTGGAGTGAAATATTACCCTAGAGATCAGAGATCAGAATTTTTCCAGAACATATTATCCAAAAGTATACATATAAATCAAATCTTCCAAAAGTAGCAAAATATTTAGAAAAATAATGGTACTATGTCTTCTGGAAAAATTCTAAATATTATTGAGAGCCTTGCAGAGCAGCTCATAATTCCTCCATAGTGTATGCAAAATTGCCCCGGGCTACCTCAAGGCAGAGAGATGGGGCTGGGTTTGTGGCATTCCTCCTGTGGGGAGAGCAACTGTGCAGCGAGGAGGAAGCCCAGCCCCAGGGCTGGTGGCTGTGGGTGGCACAGGGATTTGCTGGCACCAGGGCAAAGCAGCCTGGCCGCTGGCCGTGGCCGCCCCACTAAGCAGGGGTGCGCCTGTCGCAGCAGCGACAGCTCCACTTGTGGAGGGTGAGCATCTTGCCTCCTGCTGCCCTGGCGTACGTCTCCAGTGCCTGTCTGCGCAGAAAAGTGGTGGCACAGCTAAAGCGCCCCTGGTCTCTGCTGGGAGGGAATGGGGCACTGCCTTTGCGGCACTGCATTTTGTGCACTTGACTTCAGCATCAGTGCAAATAAAATCATCCTGACGTTTCTTTTCCTCTTTTGGAGTTCAATGAATACACTATCATCTACAGCTTTTTAGTTCTCCTGCTTCCTTGTTGGTTTTTTCATTCCATTACCAGCATTTTCAACTGTCTCGTTTTGGAAAAGTTACAAGGCAGTAAAGGAAAAATGCAAGTTTGCTATACGTTTTCAAAAATTCTGTATCAGGCGGTTTCCTCTGCTGCTTAAAGGTTCTTTCATATCCAACAGAAAAGAGAAAAAAAAAAGTTTTATAGAAAAGTATGACTGTGAAATTGTTGACACAGATTAAAGGGATGCAATTGTTTAAAATGGAATGTTTTTAAAGTTAACAAGTTTTTGACACAGGAAAAAGTCTGCTTCAGCTGCTCTGTCTGTGTGTGCCAGACTATTAAGAAAAGAAATAGGAAGTTCCTAACACTGTCCTGGAACAAAAGCAATGGAGGGTCATCCATCTCACTCAACTTAAATATTCCCTCCACCTCAAAGCAGCATCTTAAAAGCAACAACAGCAGTTATCCTATGAGAGAAGGCACTCTTCATAGCAAGCATTTAAGAAATCACAATAAGTTGATCTACCCACTGATAATGTGATCTTTTGGTAATTCTTGTTATCTATTTTTGATATGCTTATGCAGAGATTCTATTTTCTCTCTTACTCAAAGGAAGTCCTTTCTCAGTCCCTGGGAAAATCTGTGGAGTGATGAATCCCAAAAAGAATGCTAAATGGGAAAACCAAGAATGCAATCAGAGACTGGGCTACATCTGTAAAAAAAGAAACTCCAGTTCAAAGTCTAATAGCATACCCAAGGGTAGGTTAATCAAATAAAAATAAACTTTTTTTTTTAACTTTAGAAAGAGCAATTTGTAAAATTTGCAAAGGATGCATATAGTGCAACATCAGTTTTCAACAAAGATGTTAAAAAAAATCTTTGAAAAACACAGCTATGCATCTATGTATATTTATGCATATATATGCACACTCACACTTTTATATATTGCCTGTCACAAAACATCCTCTCACTGTATATTAATTGTCCATGGGAGAATTTTATTATTCTACTGTTCATTCTAGCAAGACAGACAGAAGCTGCTCTGTGACACCAACCAGGGCCAACAACCACCTCTGCAAAAGTATTGCAGTAATTTTATGCTTCTCACTTGCTCCAAATGAGCAATTACAGTTACTCTAATATTACTGTAAACAACACATTCATATGAGCAAAGCAGGAGGAGCAGCAGCATTCACACCAGCTACGTCTCATCTGTGAGCCACCCAACCTAAGGTCCCAACTGACACAGCAACGTGTTTGTGAACATGCCACATGCAGAAGGGATCTGCTAGCGGCTGTCATCTGGGAATGTTATAAATGCTACTTTTAAAAGACGAGTTATATTAAGACAGTAAAGAGATTATTTCAGAGCAATGTTACTCCAGTATTAGCCTTAAAAAGAAATGTGGGACTCTATTTTTAAAGCTAACCTATGCCAAACTTTTAAATATATTTAGGAATCTAAGTAATAAAAAGCTGCTGACTTAATATATATGAAAACTATTGCACTAATTTACGCTGATTACTGAGATGCAGTTACCAAAGAATTACATCTTGATTTGCCGTATCTGAAAATTATGTGTTTTCAATAACAGACATTTAACAGGAGGTAGGGCCTAATATTATGCAGTATGCGAGACCGTGATACACTGACCTTACTGCTCCAGGGGGAAAACAGGGTAGGGACTGAAGTCTCCATTGACCCCTCTTTCCTCACAGAGCATTGTTTAAAATTGTATCTCTGACACAGTTTGGACAATTTTCAATGCTTCTCTGCTTAAAAGATTTATCATTTTATTTGCATATTTGACATACTGTGTCTCAATCATATTTGATTTTCATTTGAATGTATTTGAATTTCTAACCTTATCTTATATATATTCATGTAGTCCTACTTTTGTAAAAAACGCTAAAGAGACCACTTTCTAGGCTCCCTTATTTTCCTCTTTATAAAATTGCTCTGAAACAGTTGTGCTTTCATTTCAGAGAAATGGAGACCTATTAAATGCACTGATGGTTGGTGGCCATATGCAGGCCACTGTTATGCCATTCAAAGAGACCCTAAATTATGGAAAGATGCTCTGACTTCATGTAAGAGGCAAGATGGAGATCTGGCAAGTGTTCACAATATTGCTGAACACAGCTTTCTAGTGTCACAGCTTGGTTACAGTGAGTATATTTATATGACTGCTTTTTATTTGCCCCATCTGTAACATAAAAGCTGAGCTTGGTAGTAAATGTTAAAGCTTCCTCTGAAATGTCACAAGCCCAAGCCTGGATCTAATTTATGGTGTTCCTTTATGCTGCTGCTATTGTAGGTACATAGAAGTATATTTATATTTATCAAGGAATAATCTATATTCTGAAACATTAAAAGTGTTAAAGCAAAATAAAAAACCCTTTATTCCTAAGAGAAACACATAAAGATTGCTAATAATTGCATCTTTTGTGTCTTTATTCTGTGTTCAATATCCTCAGAATTGTGCTCCAAATCAACAAGAAATTTAACCTCCTGCTCAACTTTTAGCTCTGCGGTTTCCCCACTGAAAACAGTGGAAACTGAGTTAAGCGCTTGCAGGGATCAGATTAGGTAAAGAACAGGCAAAGAGTATTGCACAGCAGGAACTCCCACTAACTTTTAGTCCCTCAGGTAAGGGGATGTATTGGCAAACATCCTCATGGCTTGGCTCACCTGATAGGAGGGAGACACCTAGCCATGGACTATACCAGCCTTGGTGTTAGGAGTTATTTCATTGTTCTAAGTCACAGATGCTCAAAAAGTCTGCCAAAAATGTCTACCAGCCATAAAGAGCCATATATTTACTAAATTCAGCACTTCTGGAAGGAATTTGAGGCCTTTAAACTGCAAGCCAAATCAACTCTTACTGCAGATCCTAGAGGGAACCAATATTTTTGGCAAAACACAGAGACTTATCTTCTTGCATAGCGCATCCCAACTTCTAGCCAGTCCCTGTTTGTTTCAAAAGTGAAAATGCTCACTGTATCGCATAGCAGACCATAAGTAAAACAGTTTCTTTTTGTGCTTCAGAGCCAACAGAAGAGCTATGGCTTGGTCTGAACGATCTCAAGGTTCACTTCTATTTTGAGTGGAGTGATGGGACTCCTGTGACGTTCACCACATGGCAACGTAGACAGCCCACCTACGCAAATGGTCTAGAGAACTGTGTTGTCATGAAGGGGCAGGTATAACGCTGTGGTCATTTTATAGAATGGCAAAGTAATAACTACCTCAGGCTGAAGTTACTTTCCGTTGCAAACTTGTCTAGGAGCCGCTTTAAATCTCACCTTAATATAGGTTTCCTCGTAGGCGTGGCATCAACCAGATGAGACTTTCAGAGGACAGCTGTGATCAGAAACAGTGAGGTAGCATTCCCCAAATGCTATCTTTCGAATTTCTTATCTGCTGAAAAGCCTGATCCAGAAGTTTCACATTAGCTTTATTCTGATGGCTGCAGCAATGATTGATTCACAACCTTTGTTGTCTTGCAGTATATAGGTGTTTGGGTTTTAGACACATTTACACATGCATACAATGTCATGAATTTTAAAAGAAACAAATTTAAAATGCAGAACTGTTATGACATAGAATAATATTGATGTTTTCCAGTATTAGGCATCAGTAGAGTTGAGCTCAAACCAGATTTTCTGGAAAAAAAGCCCCTATTTCAACTGTAATTTTTACATACTTCCTTTCTTAAAAAAATCAGTCATTTTCACAGAAACTTCTCCTTGATGGATGAAATAGCCACACTTACTGTGATATGCTCAGACCCGCATTATTACTGTTTCATTGATCTCTTTACCATAAGCATAGTGAAATAATACTGTAGTAAATGTTTCCATTATTCCCAGATGAGGTGTATCTTTATAAACCCTCTCATGAAACAGATAGTTATGATAACAAGTAGCTGAGACTTTAAGACGTCATTTATTTCATCCATTCATCTCAAAGCAGCATCCAATGTATCTTAAACCACTCCTGACAGATGTGTCTACCTTTTCTTGCGCATCACCAGCAATTATCCTACAGCCTTCCTAGGTAACATATTTCAGTGTACTTATAGTGAGTGCAGAAGAAAATACAAGTTTTCTTAGGTTTATGAATGTCCCTCTTTTTACATTCCTTTCTTCTCCATACTATTCTAGGATGGATACTGGGCAAGTGATATTTGTGATAAGAAACTTGGTTACATCTGTAAAAAGAAGCCTTCATCCCAATCCCCTGAGGAAGAGAAGATCAAGGACCCAGGCTGCCAGAGAGTAAACGCTCTCTCATGAATTATGTTGGGAAGAATTAAGGAGTTTACCGGTTTTTGCTTTTTTTTAGAGTCCTTCTATTTGTTTGTATCTTCTAAAGAATGTACTCCTGAGGAAACCCAGTCTTTTCCTACTAGCATGTTACTAGTATAATTAGCATAGTTTTTATTTTTGCTCTGTAAATACTCAAGAAAATACAGTTAAGATTCATTCACATATATATGAATACCTCCTTTCTCTCCATTCCCAGGAGATCCATCTGTAACAAAAGCACATATCTCTTGTGAATAACAATTTCATTAAAATTTGCTCTGTTTAGACTCTTAGCCAAACAGTACATGCAGAATTACCAAAATCCACTTTACCTCTTATCTCAGATCTGCTGTCTATTTGAAGTCTTTACTATACAACTATAGCAACTATTGTAGTAGCTATAAAAGAAAGAAAATATTTTCAAAGCAGAAAAGGACCATTTTTTTCTGTACGATGTTTCTACCAATGGACTATTTAGTTGGCCTTTGATTGCTATCAGCAGGTCATTTTTTTCCAAACTAGTAAGTTTTGCAAAAAAAATGGTCTTATCAGAAGATCATTACATCTGCACTGGTCGTCATAAACCCCTCTAACAGAAGAAAGAAAAAAGGTTGTTTTAGCGATATCCCTATTCTATCCTCCCCACAACCAAGCGCTGATTGGATTCCTCTTGGTTCTAAAAGTCTCCTCACCCGTTCCCTTAAGAGCTGGCTGCAGTGGCTTTGGGGAGCTGTGCTAATATGTGAACGAACCCACTTCAGTACTGAAATATTTTTGCTTTTCCATTGTGTTAGACCCTGCAATTCTGGAAGGCTGAAACTGCAACTTCCTCCTGAGTGGGTCACAGGAGGATCGAGAAGTTTGCAAAATCCCAGCCTTATAGGGCACTGGAAAGCTATAACAAATAGCACAATCAAATTTAATTTGAAAAGTCATGTACAGATAAAAAAGGGAGAGTCATATCTTAATGGCATTCCTTAAATGAAAAAAGGCCTTCCGTGGGAGTAAGCAGCAACAAAAACCAACAACTTTTGTTTGTTTATTGGCAGATCTGCTTCATCTAATCTTTTTCCTAAACTTAGTTACAGCAACAAATTCAACATCAAATATTTATGTATAAAACAGCATAGCTAATTTCTATACTGTAATCTTTCAATTTCACATTAAGAACCTTGTTTTTTTAACAGGGTTGGAAAAGACATAGTTTTCACTGCTATTTGGTGAGCTCTGCGTTTGTAACGTTCTCAGAAGCAAATAAGACATGTGAACAGAGCAAAGCATATCTAGCTACAGTGGAAAACAGGTGGGAAAAGTATCTTTTTTCTACTTCCAAATCTGTGCTTCTGATGGAGAATGTGGTAAAACCTGACCATTTTTTAAACTCTTGTCCAAATGTTTTACTAGGGCTTTTCAAAAGTTTTCAGTATAGTAAGTCAAGTAAAATGACCCATGCAAGGAAAAAAAGCACTCAATTCATATTTTACTTTTGCCAAAACCTCTTTCCATGAACTCCTGCTTGCAGCTAAGAGCTATGCAGCAGCCGTGCAGTTGGGTGCCCGAAATAGCTCCATACTACTTAACAGTCCTTTAAATTATGTTCAGTATAACAAGTCTTTGATATAAAAAGTCCCAACCACAGACCACAGATGTGAGCCAGTGAGAAAGGGTGCAAGCAGTATCCCTGGCTGTGGGTTTATAATGAACTTTTAATGGGGTGGAGGACCACCTCCCCGTTCAGATGTGACAGAAAGCAGCATGTTTTCATGCATTCCAGCACTTATATCATGGTCTTTCTTTCTACGCTCATGTATCTATACTGTATGTTTTTTTTAGAGATAAAGGACTGAACACTCAGGCTTTCTGGATAGGTTTGTTTCGCTTAAATCCTGACGAAGGATTTACCTGGATTGATGGTTCTCCTGTGAGTACTTATTTGTTGGACAGTAATTGCCTTTTTGGCTTTTATAATACATAGATTTTCACCTTTTTAGGGCTTTTTTCCAATCCCTTCTAAACTTTTGCCAGGTCCGTGGCAGCGCTTTGTCCATCAGCTGAATAGCTGCAGTGCTAAATGATAGCAATGTCTTAGTGCTCTAATGGAAGCTCCAAATTGCCTCTGCCTCTATCTCATCCCTGGGACAATGCCATATCCCATCTTCCGCTCTCCGTGCTCTTACGTTCTTCATAGCACCCCCGAGAGGGGCACTGCTGTGAGTCAGTCAAGAGAAGTCAGGCCGCTAGCTCTGTAACAGAGAGAGATAAACATACCCATCAGTTTTTCCTCCACCAGATACTTACTTTTCTATATAAAATGATATTTTCACCTTTCACATCGGGGAGCGATGGGGAAGGTGCACTGATCAGGATGGCTTCCACAGCCCTCTCGCAGCCCTCTGAACTCCTGTTGATCCAACAAATGAGATACTTGGGATGATGAGACCCTGAAACTGTGTAACGATGGCAATCTCGATTACTCCCACTCAGCTCAAAGCACGTAGTAATAGAGATGTATTTTCCAACACAGGTAATTTATGAGAACTGGAATGAGGATGAACCCAACAACCATGAAGAAACTGAACATTGTGTGATGTTTAATAAATCACCCCAAATGCGCTGGAATGACTTGAGCTGTGAACATTTACTTAATTGGATTTGTGAAGTTAAAAAAGGTACAATTTCTTTCCCATTGAATTTGAGTTATAAAGACAAATTCATAAACAAATTGTGTAGATTTACACAAATTGAAAAGAATGAATTCAGATATTTTAATTGTACTCAGGGATGCAGGAAGTTAAAGATATCCCTATTACTTTATCTCTGGCTTTATAGCATTCTGCCATGCTCTGAATAAATTTGCAAGGCAAAGATACTCATCCTATTAGCAAGAATATCTCTCCTTTTATCTTCCATATATTTCCAACTGCTCTGGGCTTACCCATGAGAGACAAAGAGCCAGTAGAAAAGAGTTCCCTGTGCAAAGGAGAAAAAAGCTTTGGTTCCTGCTGAGAAACAAATAATGGGAACCAAAGAGACGATCAGTTGCTATAGGAACCACCAACTCTGAAAAGGAGATCAAAAACAGAGAGTCTGGTGTAGCCTTGAATGACTCCAGATCCCAGGAGGTAGCAGGGCCCTAACGCCAGGCCTGGGGCACCTCGTGGCTGGGGCGCTGGGGCAGGCGGGCAGCTGTAAGGAAGCCCCATAGGGTTTCCAAAGGGACCTGGCAACGTGCACTGGGGGGTCTGTCAGCAGGTAGAACTGGGGGCTTTGTGGTTAATGAACCCAAGTGACTACTGATAACAAAATAACTTGTTTTGCTGACTTGGTCCTACTGTTGTGTCCCTGTTTCCTGGTTGTAAGTTGGATTCTTGTATGCATCTCCAAGGAGCAATAGCTAATGATGTATCTGAAAAGCTACCTGAAATTGAAGCAAAGTTGGATGCATGCAGGAGACTAGAAGGAGTCATGATAGGGAGGGGAAGGGTGAATCAGTTAGGTAAACAGCACTGAAGCGATCCAATATTTGGCACTTCTGCTAACAACCAATCATCCTTAAGCAGTGAGTGAGGCACTACGTTATCCTTGAAAAATTGCCAGCTCAAAAGGGAAGAATCACTGTTCCTTTGTGGGTAGATTAGTCATACAGATGTGTCATCAAAACACTGACATCTGCTTGAAGCAGTGCATCCTGTGCCACCCTTTTTGGCATCCTGAGCGTGTCATTTTGCAGAGATGTGGCTCTTCTCTTGAAGAGATTGCTCAGGAGGAGTTCAGAAACTGCAAGATACAGACGCTAATCAGTTTATCTTGATCCTAGATGACCTTTCAGAAGTTTAAAAAAAAAAAATTAGACCTTGTCATTTTGAGTGTAGTTTAGATGATGATCACAAATGCTCAGCTGTTAATGGCTTCATTTTTGGTGTGTAACACCATTATCTGGCCTGATGTGCCTGGAGGTCTGTGCACAACGTTGCTCAGTCTTCACATGCTACACCCAAAAGAAGGAGTTGTATTAGGACCATTTTTCATAAAATTTCCACTGTTGGTCACCACCACTGCAAATTCTAAAAGGTAAATGGAAGCAGAGCTAGAACAGGAGCCCGACGAGGGCAGGCACTTCCTGCTCATTTCATAGGGTAACAAATCGCCAAACCGGCATCACCAGCAAACCCTCTGGCAGTGCTAATCACTTGTAACCTCAGGTTAACTGGCTGCTTTGGACTTCTTGAAGAATTAAAAGGAAAGAAAAACTTTTCAAACTATCATTTTGTGACAATTTTATTAAGGTTTCTTAGTTAACATTCATGCTGAAAACTGAAATCAAATTTTTGTTGAAATGACAATAAGAGTACATGTTCAATTAAAAGTGATTCAATTTTGTGTTAAAAATGAGGAATGTTATAACTGAGTTGGGGTTAAAAATGAAATCCAAACAAATGAAGTATGATAGTTCCTCATAAAGATATCTGGATAACTTTAATTGTGTTCTTCACTGACTGCATAAGGAGAAAATATTGAAAAGCTCCCCATAGAAAAATTTAAGTTCTTTTTCATTTTTTTGCTTATCTCTCATCCTGTTCCTGTCATTTCTTTAATGGTGTGTTACTCTCCACCAAAGTACAGAAATAATGGAGAAAGATAATATCAGAACCAGTGGTTCTTGTAAAGAACAAAATAACAGAATGAAAGCTTTTATTTTTGAGAGGCTATAGCCCCTACTTTTGATGGGCTATAGCTGGTTCTGGGACTAGCAATAGGTTAATTTCCTCCTTCTGGTCCGTCTTGTAATCACATAACTGGGGTTTGGTATCTATTGGCTCTCCATGTGTTACCTGGCTATCTGCAGGATTCTCTTAAAAAAAAACTTGCCTAGCAAAAGCCAAGCCATCAAGATGGTAGGAATCAGCCTAGACTCTGGAAATGATGTGTGATATTAATAAAATGTCAGCATTAAGCTTTGAGTATTTGTGAACAGTTTACCATTATGTGGGTAAGCTTGAGAACCGAATATATTGAATGGATTATGTTGTCCAGCTCTAGTCCCAAGAGTATGAAAGAAATTATTAATAGCCTGCTAAGTAAGAATATTAAATACATTTTGACACTGACATAAGTTTCATCTGCAAAGCATGTGGCTGCATATCCTGAATCATTGTAGTCCCATGCTTTTGGAGATTGGTATGCAAGTTTTAAGGATGTACATTTTTCAGCAGATAATTGCTTCTAAATCATAAATATTTTTTACTTTAGTCCTGTGATGTATCCTCTAAAATCTTAAAAATTCATTAGTTAAACCTTAGTTCCTTTTTTCTCTGTTTTATGAAGCATTCACAACCGCACAAAGGAAATCCTAGCTGCATTTGTGCATTTGGAATATTGCTCATGGTGATATTTTATGTTACAGGTACATTACTAAAACCTGAGCCAAACAACAGCTACGGTAAGTTTTTTCATCTTTCAAAGGAAAAGTTACTGTATAGTTCTCAGACCTTGTACAGACTAGTTACGTATGTAATGTATATACTCCTTTGTTTCAGAATATCAAGCCACTGATGATGGATGGATTATATATGGAGATAAGCAATACTATTTCAGCAGTGAATATGCCCATATGGAAAAAGCCCGAGGAATCTGCAAAAAAAACTTTGCAGATCTTGTTGTCATTGAGAATGAAAGTGAAAGAAAATTTCTTTGGAAATATGTAAGCCCTCAGTATATTAATCATCAGCTGAGTTCAACACAATGAGTATAGGCACTTTTGGACCCATGAAGAATTCCACTCTGTTTTGCATCTGTTCACTGTTTGATAAGTTAGATTAATGCGTTGCTTTTGTGTTTGTGCCTAAGATTTCTTCTCAGCATCTAGTACAAAACAATGATTTCCACCTCATCTGCTCCAGCAATCCAAAAGGCAGTAGAGCTTTGTCTGAAACCTTCCTGTGGTTGAGATCAGCAGCCACTGATGCTAATGAGATGCTTCTGAATTCTCAGGCAGAGCAGCTGATAAAATAAAGGGAACAGTGTTTAGTTAGACTATAGTCCTGAGCTCCTGTCCTACTTTATTTATTTATACAGTGATATATTTGTTTGGAACTTCTAAAGAAATTACTTTTTGCAGGTGGAGGAAAAATGCAAATGCTAAAGATGTAACAAAGGCCAGTTGAGGGCCTGGTTCTCTCTTCTCCGATTTGAAGACTTCAGCACAGTCAGTCAGACAATATTTCTGTCCTCTCCAGCGCATTCTGCTCTCCAGGATGTTCCCAGTATCTCAGTTTTCCTACTTACAACCTGAGTCTAAACCTATAATGTTCTTGCCTGAGGCTCAAATCCTGTAGAAAAAGCATCACAGACATGGCTAACAGCCTTCCTAGTGTTTTTGCTTGATATTGAGGAATCATTTTTTTTAATGTAATCTCTGTTTTTTTAGATTTACATGAAAGGCGAGAAGAAATATTTCATTGGCTTAGTTGTCAGCTTTGATCAGAAATTCCGGTAAGTAGAAGAAAAACATTAAAACTGGTAATGGACAACAAATGATGGTAATTTTATCCTGCTCTTTTGGAACATTTATTTATGCTTTCATTTTGCAAGTTAATAGCTGTTGTGCAAGTGACCTCTGGACAGATTTCAGGAAAAGTCTCAGATCAGAAGTACTAAGTTTTTCTATGTTTAAACAAAGTAATGTGTTTTCCTTCCAAATCTGAGAGAACAAAGACAACAGAAGTTCATGTGTAAGACTCACTTCAGTGTCTTACAGCGGTCTGAGACCTGAGTTAACCACCCAACCAACCCTTCATAGGAGGTGAGATAATGGATAATTTTAGGATGCTATTCACCTGATGCACAATAGACATCAACTGTAGGATGAGATTAACTCTCTTGACTAGATCTCCAATGACTACAGAGAGCGCCCAGGATGTTTAGATAAAATGTAGATACAAGCATATAGTCAGATTACTCACCTGGTTCAAGTTCTGAGAGCTGAAGGCAAGAAGCACGAGCAACATCTCACCCAACAGCTTTCTGAGATCCCTGCTAGGCAACCTGTTTTAGGAATCTGTCTGTAGAAGGCTTTCAGGAGGGCACCTTTCTGGATGAAAGGGAAGTCTGTGCACTGGTGAGAACTTAGGGTTTCAGTCTTTTGCAGACTACCGGAAGGCTCTCCTTTGAGTATGACATGGTTTATACAGCCTCTGGCAAAATCGGTCACTGATGGGGACTTCACTGTGCTAGTTCTAGGCAGATGAGAAGCAGTAGCAACACTAAGGATACATCTTCTCCAGTATATGTAGAGCTTTTGTTCTCTGGTGATTATTGATACTTTTCTTAGCCCTTTTGCTAAACGGTCCTAGTAACTCTAAACAGCTGACAGAGACATCTGTCCAACAACCACTGTCCTGTTGTTTCTTTCAGCTGGCTGGATGAGACACCTGTGAACTATGTTGCCTGGGCTCCAAATGAGCCTAATTTTGCAAATAATGATGAAAACTGTGTAATAATGTCAAAAGATTTTGGTGAGTAAAAAAGCAACAGGAACTATTTGGTTGAGAATTTTAAGACGAATATGGCATCAGAAGCTAAAATGTTTGTTACATATATAAATTTGAGGCTACCCCATAAATAGGTAGTTAAACAATAGTGAGAGCTTTTCATACAAATATGTTGTGGTTTAAAACTACTTATGCCATTAGGAGACAAATGCCCTGCAAGGGAAGGAAGACTTAGTTTGGGCAAGTGGTGTACATTGCAACTGTTTTATCTGCCTTCAAGAAGTTTCATTTGTGCTTTATGAATACTGGCTGGGGCTCAACACTGTTACAGTGATTTGAGAGTTTCAGTTAGACAGTGATTCTCTGTATTTCATTTATTTACAGGCTTTTGGAAAGATATAAGCTGTGCTGTGAAAAATGCCTTCATCTGCGAAAGGCACAATTCTACTTACTCAGGGTTTGCTCCTACAGAACTTCCGCTTCCAGGAGGATGTCCTGAAACTTGGCTTTTGTTTAATAATAAGGTGCAGAAATAAATCTCAACAGTATTTAGTGAATCTGCCATATGTAGAAAAACCCCAACTGTTGCATTGCTGCATGAGTTCTCTCATGCACCAATTTACTAAGTGCTATTCTAATTAACAGCATGCCCTATTTCCATGGTGTCAAGTCTATGTTTAAATCGCTAAGAAGTGAACTTGAGTATTTCAAATTATCGTAGTTTCTGTGAGTTGCAGCATGCCTATAGCCACAGTTTCTTTGTCATTTTCTAGAATTTTCTTTATATTTTGGGCATATTTACTGCATAGACATATTTATTGCATTTTAGACATATTAACTGCATTCACTGATCTGTGAGCATAACCTCCCTTTTCTGAGTAACGCTGAGTAGAAAAAAATGAAAGGTCATACTTTTCATACATAATCAGGTATCATAACAATTCACCTTGTGTTGAGTAACACAAATAGCAATAAATGTCAAAGTAAATGTGGAAAAACAAACTTTTTTTTTTTTTGCTAAGTTAAGCAGAAGTACCTGTGGCCCCAGGAACTTCAAAAAAAACAAATGAAAATCAGAGAACAACCCCATGATGCAATGGGAACGGAAAGTTTTTATTCTTTACAAGGCAAAAAAAGGGATAAGCAGCATATGCCAGTTAAAAATACGTGTCTCCAGTCCCTCAGAACTTAACACAACTATAGAGACAATTTTTACAGCACTATTCAGAAAGAAAAGACACAGGATGCTAATATCTCATGCAAAAGAGCAATTTTTCTCAATACTGTTCTATTCATTCTGAATGCTTACTCAAACTCAGATTTTAACACTAAGTCTCTGGCATATAATTGAAAAAATTTGACATTAGAGAATTTGACCTGCTATGGCAGGAATACCAAAAGTGCGCTACATAACAGTTTCACTGCTTCACATCCCAACTACAAATAACAAAATCCTCAGCTTGTATCTGACAGACTTTCTGTTTGTATACCTAATTATAATACGTTCATGACAGCATGAACACTTCTGTCTTTTGAGTCTAGCTGACTTATTTTAACTAAAATCAAAAATGAAAATGAAAAACTAATGTTTTATAAGGAAGCACACCATGTGTCTTTAGATATGAATGAAATGTTTAAGTGCAATTGCCTCCATCAGAACACAGATTCTTCAGAACATAAAGATTAAGTGCATGCTAAAAATGTGCCCAAAGTTTTGTTCCCAATCTGGAAACAGTTACAGTCCCTCAAAAATTCTCTTTCATCTATGTGACCCAAAATTTCTATCTATACATCTCAGAAATCTGTTTAATTCATCAGTAGCTTTTGGAAGCTACCAGCTCTTTCCCAGCACTAACTGTGGATAGCCCACGTGTTTTCAAGTGGCGTACATGAGTGCTGTGATTTGCTGTCTCTCCTTCTGGCTGGCCGAGAGTACTGGCATTTCAGGAGTTACCTCATCTCCTGCTCTTTGCATACAGGGACTGGAGCTGACCTAACAAAATCCAGTGGCTTGAATTCTCTTTAACACCTGAAATGTTGTCTAATCTTTTACTCTCCTCACAGTGTTATAAGATATTTGGGTATAGCGAAGAAGAAAGACTGACTTGGCACGCTGCAAGAAGCACTTGTATAGAATTAGGGGGAAACTTGGCCTCTATACACAATGAACAAGTGCAAGGTATGACATCCAAACTTTTTGGTGCCAGGTAAGAAGCCAGCTAATTTCACCAAAAAGATAGTAATTATTATTTAAAATTGTAACTGTGGCTGCTGCTACCAAGTATATTCCTTTCTGTGATTCACAGTTTAGATACAGGAATACATCAAAATTTTTCTGAAAATAAATAGTTCAGCTATTTAGTTCAGCTAAGAGTTCAGCTACCTCCTTTGTGCTAGATCTCAGCATCCGGCTACCATACGTGCTGAAGACAGTGCATAGACCATCCTGGGGAAATCATTGTAGAATCGATCAAGGCAGTGACTGTAAAGACGAATACTCATGGAACCACATTGCAAGATAAACTTATTTCCGCACTGTCACTTTTCTTCTTCTATTCCTCCTTTTCCAACGTCAGGCATATCTACAGAACCATGCTATCATTGGTCACTAATAGTTATCCATGGAAAGGATATATGGACTAGGATTACAAAAAGGTCTGTCTTGGCTGCAGTAATATTCAATATCCTTTTAATCAATCCAGCCAGCCAGTAATATATGTGTTACATTTGTGGAAGACATAATGACAGGACATGATAGAGGCCAGGATTGGAATATGAAATATTTTTGACAAATCTGAGAAATCTTTTGGAGGAAGGGAAGGGATGTAGTTGAATAATGTTATGCACAAAGTTTTGTATCGGACCAGGAATAATCATCTGCACAAAAACAGGATGAGGAGTAACCAAGATAAGATCTGGAGCTGGTCTGCCAGCTGAACATGATTCAGCATTGTTATGCTGTTCCAAAAAAAGTAGACAAATGTTGTATAGTTACCTAGAAATGGGCATACAGTCTGTGTAACACATCAAGTAGCCCTTCTGCTCTGCTAAGCGTTGGAATGACCTCAACTGGAGCTGCAGTCAGCGCATGGGGCTCAGAGTTCAGGGTCTGTAGGGTCCTCGTCCACCTATTCCTGCCACTTTCCTGCTAGCAGAGCCCCCAGAGGCCTGGTCCAGCCTCACGCTGCCTGCCAGGCACACATGGCATAGACGTGGGTTGTCTCAGCAGAGGGAAAGGGAGAAGGCCGCAGCTGCAGAAACCTGCTATCCATAGCCCTCAGAAACATTAGCATCTCTATTCGACCTCTCTTGCCCCCCTTCACCTCTCCAGAGAACTATTGACTTTTGCCGCACCTTTCCTTTTCCTCTGGGACTCATTCTTTGTTTTCACTAAATGCAGTTTTGCCCCACCTAAAGATGAGGGCAAAATAGCCTCCAGACATAGATAGCATAACCTGTGAAGGACGACCTTGAGGTGCTTGATGCAGAGAAGAAAAAACTGAACTGATATTCTGACACTTCTCAATTTTCAGCAAAAGAGTAGTATGGAAGGAGCAGAATAATCGGTACCCCATGGCCTTGGAAGATAGGATAAACAGTGACAGGCTTAGCCTGCCCACAGAAATTCAGTTTACACAGTAAATAGATCAGAAATAACCTCCGTATTGTTGATCCTATATTGGGGAAGATCAGTCAAGAACTTTTGAGGTCTCCTCTAGCCCTAAATTCTATATTTCCAAGAAGTCTGTGCATAGCCGTATTTTACTAAAAACTTCTGCTTTTATATTATTAATGATACCAAACTCCTTCAGTTAGGTGACTCGGTAGACATTGTATTATTTCTTTTTGCTTTTACCAGTACCCTATAACCTAAAGATACTAAACTGATATTTGCAATATTTTTGAAAGCTGATTGGTTACTTTGTTTGGGTTTTGTTTTATTCTGAATTTGAAGAATGGCAGCTCTTCTGCTATTTACTCTTTCTCTGTTGGTTTTTTTTTTTTTTTTTTTTTTTTTATGGTAGCGTTCTTCACCCTTCTCCTTAAAGATATCTCAGATGAAACCTGGATTGGACTGAATGATATTAACAATGAGAATACATACCTTTGGACAGATGGAAGCTTATTTGACTACTCAAAGTGGGGAAGACAATTCCCATTTAGAGATAATTACATTGAAATTAACTGGAAGTTTATTACAATACAGGTAAACAGAACAACAGCAAAAATTTCATGATTTGACATACTCAAGCTTAGTGTAAGCAGCCTGACCTCCGCCGCAGCTAGGATCCTTATATTTCAATGGCTTTAAAGTATGAAGCAACAGAATAATATTGCAGAAATCAACTTTTTAAAGCTATACCAAAATATTAATAGGTTTGTTTAAAATCTATATTTAATTTTTTTTGCCAAAGTCTAGAACTGCAGGAGTGCTCTATTATAATTATTCTTGGAATTAACTAGCATTATTATCAGAATTATTACAATTTACAGAAAATATTCATTATTTCTAAATGTGATGAGTTTTTACTTTATTTCATTGCCTCTCGTTATGCAGCACGAATCCAAATGAAAGCTCAACAATTCAATATGGATTACCATACACTATATAGTAAAAATAGCTGTAGTGCACTGTAAGACATTTTAATAAACTGACAAAAGTTCTTGCACTACTCTGCCAAGCAGATTTCATTTGCTTAAGATATAAAAAGTAATACTTTTCCATTCTAAAAAATGATAAATGAAATAATAGCCAAAAATATCTTAACAAAAAAAAATCTCTGAAAAGATCTCTCTCTCAAAAAAAGAGAAAACTATTATTTTGGCCTGCTAAGACTGCTCTCTATTATTTTGCCAAGCATTTTGCACTTTACCAGCTGTAATATTCTTTTTAATTTTTCCCTAGACTGACTGTATTGCAATGATGAAAAGATCTGTACTTGAAGCAGGCTACTGGGGAAACACTGACTGCCAACATAACAAAAGCTATATTTGCCAGATGGACAGCAGTAAGCTCTATTTTCCCCCTTCTTTGTTAGAGGACATTTACTGATTATTCTGAATTTAGAAGTCCTCAATTTTGACTGGGGTTAGCAACTGAGATTAAGGAAGTTCAGCTATTTTCCCAGCTCAATCCAGATATGAAAACAGTTCTGGGATAAGGACTATAGAAATGTTCTTGTTTTATGGCCTCTTCCCTATCAGCATTCACAGAGGTTGAATTTTCCTCCGTTGCAGACATCTACACTTGAACCAGCTGCCTGCACGCAATGAGTAGATACTTTGAAGGCAAGATTTGCCTCACCTGGGGTAAATGTCCGAAGCAGGTCAGAAGAGGCCTTCAAAGTGCCTTTTTTCTCTATTGACAGCAAAAGAAGTTTAGCCAGTAGCACAGTGGTAGGCATCTGAATTAGGTTATTTTGTAAATGTGACGCATAAAGACAAATCCATCACTAACCTTCACCATAGGTATCTTAGCTGCAACCTCCCCCTCATACCTAAGCCTCTCTCCAGCCACCAAAAAGCCCCCACACATCCTCCCCTGCTGGGGTTAGGTAAGGTGAGTTAAATTGGTTATTTTCCTCATCGGTTTCTGGCAATGCTTTTTATAGCAAGACCAGCATTAATTAGAAGGACAAAAGTGCTAGTTTTCTTCTCATATCCTCAGGGTGGGAAACACATCCGGAACACAGTAATCCTGCAGGGTCCACAGGAAGAGAAAAGGGGAACTGCTGAGCAGCAAATTATGCACTGCAGCTAGAAATAAAGGAAAAGGACACATTTGGGCCAGATGTTTCAAGGCTCTGTCCCATGCAAGCATTGAAAGCTGCACGAGGGAGTCACTGGAAAAAACGGTTGCCAGGGTGTTCTCGAGATTGTATGAGCAAGAAAGCAATTTTTGTCCTTTTTTCTGCCCCAGTCAGCAGCTCTAGATCTTTATGTCTTCTACTTGCGTACACGCCATTTAAGGCAGAATTGTGGGTCCTAAATGTGAAAGAAGCAGCAGCAGAGTAGTGACAAATTTTTCTTAGAATGAAATTCATCCCTATTTGAGGCTGAAGTGATCTTGAAGTGACATACAGAGGACCTTTACTGTGCTTTTGCTTAGGAGGAATTTCACCCACACTGTGGGGAGGCTAACCTGGAGACAACTAGGGGGAGGGTTGCTGCGTGACCAGTCTTGATATCATTTTCAGCTGGTGATAGCTCGTATCAATAGGCATAAACGGCAAATTCTCTGCCTCTCCTTACTCCCTGAATACTTTATGTACACTGTAGTTACAAACAGTTCTAAGTTATCTTTAAAACATGTCTCTTGTGTTTGAAATAAGAAATGGTTTTACTTGATGCTTTTGTTGCCACACTATATTCATCTGTTATTCGAAAATAATACTGCTATTCAGGCAGCTAATAGTTATCACTGTTTTCTCTTCCTCTTCTTTCCTCCTTATCTCTTTCCTACAGAGCCTGAATTATTTCATTCCACACCTGCTCCAGAGTCCAAGTTCATCCATTACGATAATAGCAGCTATTTAGTCATTCCGTCTAAAATGAATTGGGAAGAAGCAAGGAAAGCCTGCAAGGAGAAATCTTCGGAGCTCACCAGCATTTTAGATTATTATAGTAATATATTCCTGCTGCTGCAGGCAGCTCAACATGGAGAGCCCCTATGGATTGGTCTCAACAGCAATGTGGTAAGATCAATACATTGACGTGAGGTGTGGTTAAATGTTACGATTTGATTACTGTCTGAAGGTGGAACTGTAGCATGGGTAGACTTAGGAAACTAGGACGGGAAGATAGCATTCACCTCCTTTATCTATTTCAAAAGCATGGATGCACATTCAACTGTAATTGAGCTTAGAACCCTTGTGTGACAGCCACCCTCCGCTCTGCTCTACCGGAGCTCTCTGCAATGCTCATGTTCCCTGTAGTCACATTGTTCTTTGGGGTGACCTTACTCCTCCAGGACAGGGATTGCTTCTCACCACACTGTCCCATAAGAAACTGGGCACCACCAGCACCAGGAAAGCATCACTTGGCCTTCAAAAAAACCTTCATTGGCTGTCACAGCATGGGAAGCATACTGTTATGTATTACTTTCATGTTGCTGAGTACTGATTTGATTAATATTTTGATAGTACTAGCACAGATGTCCGAACTGAGCTTTACATATCAGTGGGAAAATGTGCATTTGTATAAATCTTCTTACTTGAAACAGAATATGGAAGTGTAGAAAAATGATACTAAAAGTCTATTTCAATTTTAGAGTCATGGGTATTACAGATGGATGGATAACAGGAAAATCAATTTTTCTAACTGGGACTATAGTGAACCAAAACAGAAAATAGCCTGTGTCTATCTAAATCTCCATGGAGCCTGGAAAACAGCACCTTGTAATGAAAAACATTTTCCTGTCTGCAAAAAATCTGATGGTAAGCTATGATGGTGCTAACACTTTAGGTTTTAAGGCAGAAATCTCACTGAATCTGCTTTGACTAAAATATGTATTTATAAATATATATTAAGGAATAGTGAGACTGCATATGTAGTGCCAATACTCTTATTTTTGTGTCAATATCAATTTATTTTCATGGACTTAGAAAATTTTTCATGGCCATTAGAAATCCCACAATTTTATGGGACTCAGGAGATAACTGCAGTAGAAATGCAATGTTGCAGATAGACAGAACGTATAAACTGTGAGAGTACTACACTTTTTACTTCTTTAGAGTCTATAATGTGAATCTTTTTGCTGATAGGGGTTTTGTGGGAAGGATTATAATCAGTGAGGTACAATGAATATAAAATAAATTCCGCACCTTCAAAATAGCAGTGTTCGTACAGTGGTTAAAGCTTCAATGTTATTAGATTGTAACAGCTGGAGAAAGGAGGAATAGTTGTATGTGGTTCTTAACGCGATCAGTAGTTTCTGGTGACTGTGGCCAATGTATTAAAGTGTTGGAAGAAAGTCTCTTGGCACAAACAGAAGTTCATACTTCATAGTGATTGCATGGACTTCGGTGAGGAATACTATGAGTTTTAGTGCGTGCAGACAAACCTTACGATAGGACTGAACTTTTGCTTCCTTATTTGTACAAGAACAACTGCTGTTGGCTGTAGCAACACAGAGGTTGTGGACAGTCTAAGTTTCTTTTGAGTTGATGATGTGTAATTTTGCTTTAATTTCTCTTCCAGATCATGTTCGGAACTTGATTCTTTTGCAACTTCTATTTGTTTAGATTAAAAATGCGTGTGCCAACTGGCAATGTTACTATTTCATGCTCTAACATGATTGCTTGCAGGAAAATGTGGGGCTACTACACAAATATTTCGTGAGCTTCAGATTATTCCACATGATGTCAAAGTTAAAAACATTCCAACATTTTCTGTTAGAGTTATTATCTTGAGGAAAATATTAATTAGGGAAATTCCATAGTAAGTAACAATTTAGAGGATATGTCATTTAAAATAAAATTTTTATTTGAACATCTTGAGTGTTCTCTTGCTTTTCTACCTTTTATTGCACCTTTAATTTATACAAAGTTGTCAGTTATAGAAAATATACTGGAAAAGAAATTTAAGCACTTAGATTTTCTTGAGACAGTTCAAGTTTGATTCAGCTGGTAACACTGAAGAGCGTAGCCTTGTGCTTTACTGTTCAGCTGTAACTGAGGAGTTCTGTTCCTCATTGTCACTCTTGACATATTAATTGATAATTCTAGTAATGTGTGATGAAGACTATTTTATGTACTTTTAAGAAAGGTATTTTTTTAAACATAATTTTATATCTGAAGAATTACAATCCCCACTGACAAAAAAATCTATAATATTTCATTTTCTTTTAGATGTAGTTCCTTATTACCTTTCACAGGATATTGGCAAATGTCTTGAACCTGGTCAAATCTCTTGGATTCCTTTCCGAAGTCACTGCTATAACTTCAATGTCAATGAAATGAACTGGGCTCAATCTGTGACTGAATGCATTCAATCAGGTAATTATTATTATTATATATGTTATCATATAATTATTATATAAAGACGGGATTTCAGTTTTGACCTACAAATTCACTTTTTAAAAGCTTTGAATACTAATGCTGCAAAATCTACACAAATTTTAAGAAAGAAATCAATATCTCATTTACTTTTCATCATTTATGCGGTTTGCTTTTCATTTATGTTGAAACTAAGGTGATCAATTTTCCTTGTTTTTTCCTAACCATCTGGGTTTTGTTCTAGTTCTGTTCTACAACTTAATTCACAAAAAAATGGTTTAACTTTTTCCAGCTTCATCTGTTTTTCAATATCTCTGTGTCAAGAACAGAGGTAAATATCACAATAACAATCAGCTTTTTTTCACATGAGGTATGTGATCTAATAGGGCGTTGCCTGTACTGCCTGAAAGCCCTCACTCTATTAGCAGGACTCCCTGGCAACTTACAATGCAAAGAGAAGGCAAATGCCTCCCTCCTTTCTCGAGCTTCTGGTCCCCCAGCCAAGCCCATGAGCTCCTCCTTGGACCTGGTCCACTAACAGCTCAGCTGTGAGGTAGCTCGTCAATGCTTTGCTAGGCAGTGAACAGAAAAGGGAAGCACTATACTGCTCTAAAGAAATTGGTCCTTTTGTTCCTTATCTCATTAGAACCTCCCAGCCCTTTCAGTTTGCCAGCATTGCCAGAAAACTTAATCCTTCCTTTTGAATCCCATGTTTGTTCGGTGCAGACTTTAACATGCTGCACAATATCCTGTCAAATCCAAGAAGAATGAATATATAATCATCAGTAAGTTATAATTATGAAAAATATTATGCAATCACTTGAAAATAATTTCCTGTTTGCTTGTTTGGAAAATTCTGAAATTATCTTCACTGTGCTGCAGTGAAAATCATGTCTCTGTCATATGGGACATCATATACAGTTTATGCTATTGCCCCACAGTTGAGCACTTTCTGGTCTCTAAATCCTTGCTCACTCTCTATGAGCGGAAAGAGGTTTGATTATTACTCTTATCCTGTATCAAAATCTTTAACTACCACTGATTTCTAAGGCAAGAGATACTTCCAGTCATCTTTAGTTTGTTTTCTCATATATTACAGGTGGTACTTTGGTTTCCATAGAAGATCTGGTTGAATCAAACTTTTTAGCAGATCATGCAGACTTATTCACAAGCAAGACAAGTGGGTTTTGGATAGGAATATACAGAAATGTAAATGGTAATTATTTAAATTTTTACACATAATCATAAATAGGCTTCATTAAATTGACTGAAATATGATTAAGATATGTTGTTATTTTAGGGGAAATGATTTAAATACAGCAGAAGTCATATAGAAAAAGTAGTTAAAAACAAAAAATGATACAAATACCATTTTATTTAAAAAATTTTGGAGATTTAGGGTTTTTGAGTGAAAGGCTCAAAAGTGAAGTGAAAGGCTATAGAAAACAGATTCTGCTTGGCTTCAGTTGTGGGTCCTGCATATTACAGATTCACAGAATCACGTAATGGCCAAGGTTGGAAGGGACCTCTGGAGATCATCTAGTCCAACCCTCCTGCTCAAGCAGGGTCCTCTAGAGCACATTGCACAGGATCACATCCAGACGGGTTTTGAATATCTCCAGGGAAGGAGACTCCACTACCTCTCCGGGCAACCTCTTCCAGGTCTCAGTCACCCTCACAGGAAATAAGTTTTTCCTCAGGTTCAGATGGAACTTCCTGTGTTTCAGTTTGTGCCCGTTGCCTCTTGTCCTGTCACTGGGCACCACGGAGAAGAGTCGGACCCCATCCTCTCAACACCCTCCCTTCAGATATTTGGACACATTGAGGAGATCCCCTCTCAGTCTTCTCCTCTCCAGGCTGAACAGGCCCAGCTCTCTTAGCCTTTCTTCTTGGGAGACATGCTCCAGGCCTTTTAACATCTTTGTAGCCCCCAGCCTGTACTGCTGCATGGGGTTATTCCTCCCTAGGGGCAGGACCCTGCACTTGCCTTTGTGAACTTCGTGAGGTTCGTCTCTGCCCATCTCTCCGGCTTGTCCAGGTCCCCCTGAATGGCAGCACAACCCTCTGGTGTATCAGCCCCTCCCCCCAGTTTAGTATCGTCAGCAAACTTGCTGAGGGTGCACTCTGTGCCTTCATGCAGGTCACTGATGAATAAGTTGAACAAGACTGGACCCGGGACTGACCCCTGGGGGACACGGCTAGCTACAGGCCTCCAACTAGACTCTGCGCCACTGACCACAGTCCTCTGAGCTCGGCCATCCAGCCAGTTCTCAATCCACCTCACCATCCTCTCATCCAGCCCGCACTTCCTGAGCTTGCCAATGAGGATGATGGGAGATGGTGTCAAAAGCTTTGCTGAAGTCAGGGTAGACAACATCCACTGCTCTCCCCTCATCTACCCAGCCAGTCACTCCGTCATAGAAGGCTGTCAGATTGGTTAAACATGACTTTCCCTTTGGTGAATCCGTGCTGACTACTCCTGACCACCTTCTTGTCCTCCGCATGCTTAGAGATGTCACCCAGGATGAGCTAGCTGTTCCATCACCTTTTGAGGGATGGAGGTGAGGCTGACAGGCCCGTAGTTGCCTGGCTCCTCCTTCTTGCCCTTTTGGAAGACTGGGGTGACGCTGGCTCTCTTCCAGTCCTCAGGCACGTCTCCTGCTCTCCAGAACCTTTCCAAGATGATGCAGAGTGGCCTAGCAATAACATCCGCCAGCTCCCTCAGCACTCGGGGGTGCATCCCATTGGGGCCCATGGATTTGTGGATGTCAAGTTTGGACAAAAGATCTCTAACCTGATCCTCCTCCACCAAGGGAGAGTCTTCCTTTCTCTCCAGCCTTCCTCTCTTGTCCCCAGGGTCAGGAACTCCTGAGGACTGGCCTTAGCAGTCAAGACTGAAGCAAAGGTGGCATTCAATAACTCTGCCTTCTCTGTATCCTTCGTCACCAGGGCACCCGCCCCATTCAGCAGCGGGCCCCCATTTTCCCTAGTCTTCCTTTTGCTATTGATGCATTTGAGGAAGCCCTTCTTGTTGTCCTTGACATGCGTTGCCAGATTTAATTCCAAATGGGCCTTAGCCTTTCTTGTTGCATCCCTGCACACTCTGACAACGTCCCTGTATTCCTCCCAAGTGGCCTGTCCCCTTTTCCACGTTCTGTAGGCTTCCTTCTTCTGCTGCAGTTTTGCCAGGAGTTCCTTGCTCATCCATGCAGGTCTCCTGCCCGCTTTGCTGGACTTCTTACTCAGAGGGATGCACTGATCTTGAGCCTGGAGGAGGTGATGCTTGAATATTAACCAGCTTTCTTGGACCCCCCTTCCTTCTAGAGCCCTACCCCATGAGATTCCTCCAAGTAGGTCCCTGAAGAGGCCAAAGTTTGTATGAGTCAACTGAAAAGGATACAGCCTTCTGCCAGCATGAGGACTGGCTCAATTCAAATTTCTTATATTGTATATCTAGCTTAGTAACAAAAGTATAGAGAGGTGATTGGGATCTCTCTCGAGACATAACACAGAACAGGTTCCTTCTTAAGAAAGTGGGACATAATGTGTAGTTTTGGCTGTCTGTACTTGGGGCAATCATAGGGGCTCCCTTCTAAAGTAGAACTTTCTAAACTAGAACTAGGAATTGCTGTTAATGTTGCTCACTTGCTTCTTGGCTGCAGTATAAGGAAGAATTCACAGAGGTCCGTAGTCCAGGACACATACCATTCATCTGCCCCTATGTGTGGAGCCCTCACTGAGGATGTCTCCAGTTCCTGGCCTGTGGGAGAGCATTTTTCCATCAGGTCTGCTCTGTTTCCTGGTGGGGACCGTTTCCTGTGTGCTCTGGCCTTCTCATGGCCTGGCAGCTCCCGCGTGGGGCTCTGGGCATCCAGCTGGAGCCCACGGCATCACACTAAGCACTGTCATTGCTCTCCACAAGGAGAAAGTGAGGCTATCTGGAAAAGGCTCTTTCAGAAAACATGCAAACGGAGGAAAATAAGCCTAGCCTCAATCCACAAGCAGTCTTAAAGGATAATATAGGCTTCTTTTAACTCATTGATATGTCAATATTTTTATTTTAGAGGTTATGGCAAAAAGAAATAAGTTTTAATTTTAATTAAGTGTATGTTTATGCTTTACAGTAGAAAGCTGCTTGATTATCAGTGAGTGTTGCCAAACTAACAATTTAGGAATTAAAAGAAATAGCCTAGCCTTCTCTATTTTTTAGTTTCAAGCATTAGTCCCCTAGACAAAAATATGGAGATATATAAAGATAAAAACTTAGTTACAAATGTCAAAGCTATGATCATAATCTGGAAAAATAATTATACTATTTTTAATAAAAGAATCAAAGGAAATAAAATGTATTGGAAAATAACCACAGCAGGAATTTTTTCAAGAAAATAATATTGTTTTGCTACACTGAGTAAAATAATAAAATTAGAGAAAAACTAATATCAGTGAACATCTTTGCTGAATTAATAGTACTACAGCTAACATTTGCCACACCAGGAAAGCTGCTCTGGCAAGACAACACTGCGTTAGGCTTTGTCAACTGGGGTGAAGGACAACCTTCAGATGATCAGCTTGATTACTGCACAGAACTGTCTGCGGCCTCTGGGTCCTGGAGTATCATTCCTTGCTCTTCCCAAAGGGGTTTTATTTGTAAGAAACCAAAGAGTAAGTGGCTTCTTTAGTATTTGCTTTTGACATTTACAGTTCTGTTTTAGTAGTAGTAACACAATATGGTCATTTTGAAAAGAGCTACATTATATATCACATAAAATGCTGTATTTATAAACTTTTCCTTAACACCACACCTGTTTACAGGATTCAGCTAAAATAATATGTATATAGAAAGTTATCTTTTCTCTGGTCTCCTCTGTCTGTGTTTTATTGCTTCGTAACTTCAGATGTTCTTGCATTCTGTAATCAATATTTAAATAATAACAAAAATGATCAGTATTTTCTGGAAAATTTTTAAACTCCTTTTTTGATTTTGCTCCCCCCCAACATATACACACTTTTTCCTGCCAACATTCCTATTCCCTTTTTATGGAATAAGGGTTGCCTCAATAATTTGCTTTTCTTCCTCTTGCTGTGCTATGATACATGCTGTTCCAGTGAAGGATGGATGAAGCAATTCCATTTAAATAATAACAGAACGGAAGCATGATCCAGAGCTTGTATAGTGACCTTTGAAAAATAGTAGAAGCGTTTTGGTTAACATTTATTTTTTTTAATATTGTGTTTCTGTGCAACTGTGCACCATCTGCTTTGGTCAGGAAGTAGAAATATCAGAATATCATGAGCCAAGCAGCCATGTGGTATTTTTGAGTTGAACTGTAATTCTGCAGAAAAGTATGATTTCCTGTCCTGTTTCACAATCCAAAGGTTCTGAATGCTTTGAGGTTCTCTTATGCTCTGTCCTTTCTCCTACCAGAGCAAGTAACTAGTGGAGAAAGCAGAGTTCACCTACATACTGGCATTACAGCATTTTCTGAAAAACAAAATTCTCCTTTTAGGGCAATTTCTAATTTTATTTGGGTGGCTAGAGCAATATGCTTTACAGATTTTACAGCTATTTTTTTTTTGTCACTAGACATTTCAGAAAGCACAAACTCATCATCAACATATACTTTAGTTATCTGGGTTTGCTTGTGACTGCCCCCACGTGCAATGTCAAAGCGTGGAGTGTATTCCCTGACACCCAGCTCTCCAACAGAAAGATTTTTCAGAGTGAGTGAACGTTACATTGCAGTGAGTTCTGCACCCTTCCAAGGGACAATTTAAGAGGTGCATTCCCTCAGTGCTCATGAGCACGCCAGCGTTTTGTGCGTTGCGGTACTTCTGATGGAACAGCAGGCTCTTCGTGGCTTCCTGCTGCGCTGAAGCGTGCACTCTGCCTCTCCGTGTGGTTCCCACGGCCCATACTGAAAATCTGTTCTGGCATTCGCAGTGATCCAACTTGCCCCCAGCTGCTGCTCAGCGAGCAGTGAAAAATAGTGCAGACGGCGCCCTCTTTACACAGCAAGGAAAACTGCATACGAAAGCTTGAACTTAGAAAAGTAGCTATAGGTGCAAACGAAGTATGATACATCAAAAATCTACTGGGTCTCAGAGGAACTGTGTGTAGTAGAGGACAACTAGAAAAAATCCGCAGCATTTCATCAAGTTGTTCCCAGTCTCCTCTCACCCTAACACTTAGGTAGTTCCTGTGTAGGAAACACCGGCTGGCATGGGGAACCAGTAAGGAGGGCAAGATTTGTTAGCAAGAGTGGCAGAGACAGTCCTTCTACCCCAGTCAGAAACTACTTGTGCTTGGAGATTACTTGGTTATCAATAAAGGAGCAAGAAGCAGGCTTTAATATGCAAAACACCATAGTTTCATTGCAGTGAATATCATCAGGTTAAGATCAATCGCATCTCTTCATCCCTGCCAGATTAGCAAATGTGTTTCCAGAAGTGATGTGCATCATCACTTGCTTTGCTGACCATGTAACTGTAGGGATGAAAATGTGAGCTTTTAAGATTCGGACTGAACATTTTTCATTATCTCTGACAGCTATTCTTAAAGTAACTTCAGTAACTCCAGCAAACGTGAAAGGTAGGCACTTCTTTTCCTTCTGATAGTTTAAAAAAGAAATGAAAATATTTTTTTTATTAATTGGTATTTATAATTTAATTGATTTTTATATATTTATTTATATTCACTTCATTTATTTAGTTGCCATTGATTTCAGCCCCAGCGTGATTTAGCAGAACCTATGGGATACTTATGGCACCCCAGGACGACATCCCATAACTAAATGCATTGATAAACAGATCATTCCGTCTTTGCTCCTTCTTTCACATGCTACAGTCCATGAGGGGACTGACATAGAGGCACCAAGGTAGATTTTTAAGAGAACTCTCATTCTGAAAAAGCATGGGAGACTATCTGCATCTTAATGGTCATATCTTCTTCGCCTATGGTCCTACCCTTGCCCTAACAGAACGATGGAAGAAGGCAGGGAGATGCTGAGGTTATACCCCATTGTCTTCATAAATGGTTCTAGAATCGTAAATGTAAATGAGGGGAAAATTAGACAAATAATTTTTGTTAGTCTTCATATTTATTTATGGCTATAGTGGACCCACTTTTACTTGCATTGTATTTATTTACAGATGCCAAAGAGGACAAGCCACATGGTCACAGCACAATTTGGATGCTACTTGCTCTGGTCCTCTTTATTTTAGTAGGAATGAGCTTCATGGTTTATTTCCTATTCAAGATCAAAAAACAAAGTGAAACTCAGAGAGAGGTGAGGCAGTGCAGCACACTGCTAGAATACAGCAATGCTCTAACTGGAGTGGGCGATAAAAGTGATTCTACCCACGACAAAGGAAAAAGTGAACACAGTGTTGTCTAATGTGACAGTTACACTACGTACTTAAACTTAAAAATAACCTAACTACAACAAATGAAATCCTAGTAAAAGTTACATGCACCTAACACATACTGTACATATTAAAAGTAACAATTATTTCTTTGGTAGGGGATAAGTGCTATTGCTCTATGCTGTTTAAGAAATATTTACAGGACTAAGACTCAGGGTACTGTATAGGATAGCTAATTAAGCATGTCGAGCAAATAGGAGACCTAGTGAGAGTTTAAACTCACAATGTACAGATTAATGCTCTAGTGTTCTCACTTTTTAGACATCTGTGCCACCGTCACGTACAGAATCAAGTACAGATATATAGTGAACATTCTGCAAAGCACACAGCTCCAAAGCCCGCACTTTCAGCATATGTCACACTCAAATACAAAAAGTGCATCCTGTTACTTCAGTCAAATGGTGTTTGAAGTATCTAGAGATTTACAAGAATTGTTCTTCCCCATTATTGCCCCTGTATTACACTCTTTCTTGCTCAAAGTTTGGATGCATAGTATGCAAAATTATCTTAAAGATAATATTATATGTCAATTGAAAAAGCTTCCTTGTCATAATATTATAGCTATAAGTTAAATGTAAATAACTGTCCTTTATTGATGGCTTCAGCTTGGATCTCGCAAAAGAAGTAAATGTTGCAAAGCACTTGGTCATATTCTATGACTTTGAATATTTGTATCAATTATGGAAATGAAAATATATAAATAAAGGATCTATATGTTACATAATACTTCAGTACTGATGAATTAGCGTACAGAGATGTTAAACAGCTGGTGATCAAATGAGTCATTTATCTTAAGAGAGATAACAGGAGGAAACACAGAAACTTGAACATGGCATCTGACTAAAAAGAAACATAAATAAAATATAAAATAAAATGAGTGTCAAATAAAGCTGAAATAATCCTTTCTCATTTTTACTTCACTTGGCTGTTCATTTCTGGATGCCTCCTCCCCATCCTCCAGCTCTCTGATAACTGGACTAACAACTGCACCCTGTATCAATGCTGCAAATGAGGTGGCATGGGCCAGTATGGCAGTGGGGCAAAAAAAATGTGTCTTGTTATGTGCTGCTTTACAGGTTTTCTGGACTGATTCAGCTTTCTATAAATGCTATGCTGTCTATGCTAAACTGGAAAAAAAATCTCAAGGACCCATGGAAAAAAAAGACTCTAAAAAGTGCGTAAGAACTGCCCAGGAGAGGTCATTGGGAAGAAGAGACTCACATGCTCTTGGATTGCTGGCTTGTAGATATTACGTTCAAATAAAAATATCGCATAGGATAAGGAAGGAAGGGCCTTCTGTTCTCAGGCAGTTTTCACTCACGTTCCTCTTGATCCTATGCCTTTTTGTTTTCCTTCATGTGTGTTATAACACATACATGTGCTTGTCCTTTTTTAAAAAACTGACACTGCGTTGGGTCCACTGCTGTCTGGTGGCTAAAAAATAAGCCAAGGTAAATGAAAGGTGTAAACAGGTGATGAAGAAAACGTATCTTATATATAACAAATAATATAATTATTTATAATTTTCATAGTTCATATAATTATTTTTAGCAGATGATGGAGGAGAAATAACAGAGACTTTCATTGCCTGTTAGATTCTGGAATCAAGCCTATTTTTTTGCTTAGCTCAGGGTGGGGGCCGCGGTGCGGGGAGGGGTAAGAATATTTTGAATTGGTAATATAGCTCTGAAGACCCAATAATTCTATAAATGGCTTTCTTATCTCAGATCAATTTATGTTTTACCCTTGCAGAATATCTTGTGAGATTAGGTTTCATAATAAAGGTATGGAAAATGAGGGAAAATTCTCAAGGCAATTTCTGCTGAATATCTTTGCCCCCTTTCCTGCAAAACATGTAAGGTTTTTTGAAACATCATAGCTGAAGCAGATTTCCACTTAAAAAAAAGTGGGAAGATCATCATAAAGATCATCTGTAATGTGTGAGGATATTCCTCTTTGCTTTTCTCAGTTACACATGGTGCAAAATAAGATTTCTTTACATATTAAAATTTATTCATTTATTACTTTGTGGATTAAATAGTTTTGAAGGGCATTTTTTCAATATGCTTTGTTGTTGAAATCACCTGTTAAAAGAAAGATTTATTTTTAACCACTGAATGACTATTTTATATTCATTCTCCTGAGATAAAATTACATGTAATTATGGCACACTAGTTTTACCAGTTGATAAACTAGAGAAGATAAAAGCCAGGTGTATATATAGTGACCAGCTTATGAAATTAAATTGTCCTGTCTGTTAATTTTTCACACTGCTATAGCAGATACTACTTGGTGCACCTTTTGTAGCAGTGAAAATCCTCTGGTCAAGTAATTTGCATTTTTTTTCTTCTGAATTTCCTAGGTATGTATGTATGTATGAGATTTAATGCATATCTATTATATTCTGTGCACTCCCTGATGTTTTGACTTTAGGTGCTGTCACTTGACAATCCCAGAACTGAACCACCAATTAAACTTAAAAATGTTTCAGTAGAATGATGTTGAGCTGTTCAAACTTTGTCACTTGCATTAGAATGGAAGGAAACTTTGCTTTCAGACACAAAGTTTGAATATTATAATTATTTATAGATTTCAAAGTACCACATGTGACAGGATATTTCCTTATTTAGAGCCCAGCATTTTTGCTTTCAACTAAAGCTCTCCAAAACTGAGGAAGACATAGCACCCACTAGTTCCAAAAGGATTTTTATTGCAACAACTAATTTTGGTTCATCCGTTTGTGAAAAAGAAGAAAGGAACGAAACACTCAAAATGACTTTTTCTACATTCTTAGTTTTCCTCTTTTTCATTCATACTGCTTTTCAGACACTGGGTGAGTCTTTGTTCTTTATCCTCTGCAAAAGTGGATGTGAAAGTCAGCATTTTTGTTCCCTTGTTCGTTCTCAGGCGCTTTAAGATTTTCCTGCTGGTTGACCATTCTGCATTTCATATTTACCCTAATTGGAGTAATTTATAGAAGCTTAAAGAAGATGTAGATACAGAGTTATTGGTTCACTTTCAGAGAGAGGGGAAGAATCAGGATAGGGCAAATCAGGGAATCAGAAATCAGGAGAGAGTGATGTATGGCAGTAGAGATTTCCCTTAGGATACTATTTAATTACTGGTTAAGCCTGTTCTGTGAAAGAGATGCTCTTTGCAGCATGCTCCGTACTGCTTGTCCGTATGATGTGATTGTGGTTATGAAAAAAAGAAAAAGAGTAAAGAATAAAATAGATTGTTGTATGTGTATCTCCTACCCTTAGGATGAGGTTGTGATAGATGAGATGGAGCTTGTGGATCAATGTGAGATGTCATACTGTGGCTGAGCAGATGCCAGTGAAAATTTTTTAAAAATCACGGAATCAAGAATGGCCCAAGAATAATCACTAGAGCCTTTAGAGTATGGATGTGAGGCACAGCTAAGGCTCTAAAGTTGACCAGGAACTCTACAGACGGATCATGGCTGGCCCTCCCTTTTGATGTTAGGATGGTGTTAAGGTTAAAGGACATCTTTCCTGTATCCTTCATTATTTTTGTGGAGGAGATAGGTACTAATCGTAGCTTCTGAAGGCAGATACTGTTTCCTATGAGCTGTGCCGGTAGCCATTGGAAAGAGCACCTTCAGAGCTGGGTCTGTGCTCTGCTCTGCAAGCTGCAACCCAAATGAAGGCACACATTAGTCAAACTGTGAACCTCACTGTTCCCTCACAGTTGCTTTTATTAGACCCAATAATATTCTGAAAGACTGAAATTAGGGGCAATACACTCAGCACTTAATTAGCAAGCAGTAAGAACTAAACGATCCAACAAGATTTAAAACTTACTGTCTAAATGGACAAGGAGAGAAAAAAATTATGCATTATTTCCAAATTTAGATTTGAAGAACTGAAACTTGCATAGATTTACTAAGCTGGTCAAAATTACACAGAACCATTTTTGGTAGCGCTACATGTTAAATCCAGATATCTGAAATCCTGGGTCCCATGTCCAGAGACTTGGTTACAAGAACTATTTTTCCTGTCACAATTTCATTAATCTGAATTTCTCAGACTCTTTCTACTGTGTTCACTGTTCAACAGAGAATATGTCCTAACATCCAACCCTTATCTTAGGAATTTATTTTAGTGTTTGGAACTATACTTCTTTGTGGTCTCACAGTCCCTTATGCGTTTATTCTCTGGGTAAGGATATGGGGTGATGCTGCACTATGTATTCACAGATGGGAAGTCGAAGCTGAAGTGCAGAAACTTGCCCTCCATTCTCACAGGTCCGATAATGTTCAACTATAGTCCGAATCTCACTCCCTCTTGAGCCAAAGTCAGTGGGAGCTCTACATTATTCAACATTTTGAAAAGCAGGCAGTTCTGTTCATAGACCAATGCCCAGCACTGAACGAACAGCTTTACACACCAGCAGGAGTAAAGCTGCATTAATGTGCAATCCTTCTCAGCAGGACTGACTTGTCTTCTTTTGAGTGCTATATTAAGCTGTCTATAAAACTTTAGATGTGTTAGTTAGCTTGTTTAGCATTAGCATATCTCTTTTTCCTTAGGAAGACACTGGCATACAGAGACTTACCAATAATACTTTTACCCCCAAATGTTCCCTGATGTTGGTTCTTGTGAGAATTTGTTTGGGGTTTGATTATATAAATTATACTCACTCCTTTTGAAAGATGCACTAATGAGAAGATACCGGAACAGGGCATGATAACAACTTATTGTTTAATAGTTTTTCGTCTTAAAAAATAAATAACAGAACATGACAAGTACTGAAGGAGAAAGGGTCTTCTGAAGGAGAAGGCTCACTCATTACTTGTTTTAAGCTCACGTGCAATCCAGTGGAGACATATATAAGACAAGCAAAATGTAGTGTATAAAGTAATGTTAAATTTTGAATATTCAGTGCAGTCTTTTGAAAACTTTCTTAGAAGAAATATATATTTCAGGAGGGATTTGGAAAAAGAAAATCCATGATATTTATGAAAATTCCATTATCCTGATGACATTTTTTGAAACTATATCGTAATATATTTTGTGTGCTATTATCTTCTGAATTGTATTTATAATAGCCACACCGATTTTTCCTTTCCAGAAGGAAATAAAACTCTTGAAAATGCAGTCTGCTCCTTGTGAAAGTCATTCAGACCTATAGTCTCCTGATACGAGTATAAAGATCAGCAACGCAACACATCTCTCTGCTTACAAGCCCCCCTCCACCATTTTTTTCAGCATTAGTACATTAATTCTGACTATTTTGTTTTACAGGCAATGAAATCTTTTTAATATACAATGAGGACAGTAAGCACTGTATAATTGCTAAGAGTTCTCATGCAGTCACAACAGCTGCTTGCCAAAAAAACAGTGTGTTACAAAAATTCAAGTGGGTATCTGATCACCAGGTGATGAGTGTGGCATTTGCGCAATGTTTGGGAGTGCCCTCTAAGCAAGACCAGGCCAAAATTTCTTTATACCCTTGCAACAAGAAAAGCGAGTTCCAAAAATGGGACTGCAGAAATGCGACCTTGGCAATCCCAGGGGAAGATTTGTTTCTCAGTGCTGGCAAAAGAAAAGAAGACAATATTGTGCTGGACACAGAATCAGGAACAATGAATAAATGGAAGATCTATGAAACCATGGGTGACTTGTGTTCTGAAGGCCATGAAGGTAAAGTCCGAAGATTAATCTTGGTAGTCTCTTGTACTCGTTTGCCATCATGGCTGGGGCCCTTTGATTTCTGTTTCCCTTAGTCTAACTTCAGCTGTTCCCCTTGACCCAATGGTGGGTTGGAGGATGGTTAGTTCATATACTCAGGCCTTCATTCCTCCATCCTGAAGATACAAAGGTGCTTTGCTTCAGAGAGAATGTAGTATGTTGAAAAAAAATCGCAATTCTTACATTTTCCTTTGAAACAAAGGCAGATCTAGGCTATTTTTAATCGTTACCTTTAAGCTAAGTGCTTTAGCCTATTTAGCTGATGAATATGTGCAAGTATAATTGTATTATCATTGTTGGATGAAAGGCAACAGCCTTCAACTTTAATGCCCCATAGCCCCAAATGTAAGGAAGTAATTCCAAGAACAAGGCCATTCAGTTCCTCTATGAGAACTCAGATGCAAAAAAAAAAAAAAGCATTTAAAAATTAAATCAATGATCTTTTTCATGAATGACTGAAAGTTAAGCCACGGGAAGAACAAAATAGTGCTATTTAGAGAAAACTATTTCTAAACATACGAGGCGAAAAACACTACACTTTTCTTCTAATTCTTGACTATTACATAAAATTGCTCTATTTCTAGCTGCTATAGCTGGTGATACCATATGGAAACGGTAAATTACAAGATTTACCTTGAATTTCCTTGGATAACTCTGCTAGTGACAGTGGGTCACCAGTTACCATGAATGTAACATTTTCTCCAGTTACTTCTAAGGAGTGTACAAATATGTAGACAATTGGGTCTCCCACACTCCTGTGTCTGTGTTCGCATTTCTGTTTTGTCCCCTCAGATCTGTTTACACTGCTAGGAAATGCCAATGGAGCGCCGTGCACCTTCCCTTTCAAGCTGAGTGGTAAATGGTACGCGGAGTGCACAAACGCTGGCAGGTCGGATGGCTTGCTCTGGTGTGCAACAACCCCTGACTTCGACTCAGACCATATGTATGGGCTCTGTCCATCTGACAGTAAGTCCTGAATGCTGCTATAGATGCTCTAACAAAATATTGTTCGATTAATACATCAATATTGAGATGCTGCTGCTAGTATTAGCAGGGAAAGCCCTTGCAATGATTTTTTTTACACAAAAATGTGTCTTTACCAAGCCATAATATTCCTTACATAGGAAACAAAAAAAGTTTCCCCTATTGAGTCTCCAGTCAAACTAAAAGTTGCCTGGGTTGTCCATCAGAAGGTCACAGCCAGGAAAAGGCCACTAGACTTTAAATGTGACTGCAGTCAGCATAAAGTCATCTGAAAAGCAAGATGCTACTCTAATCTCCCTGCCTCATTGCTATTTCTGGTAAGAGTTGTGTATCCTTTTCTACCTATGCAAATCCCTGTTCTAGATCACAAAACTGGCCTATACCCTGCGGGAGAATATAGTTTGTCTTCTGAAAGGGATAAAAGAAGGAGAAGATTGGCTCAAAGGTCTTACTGGAATAGCGGTATAATTAGCCTTTCCCTTGTAATGTTTCCCAAAGAGCATATGGCTTTCCATCATCCTGCTTCACGCTGTACTGAAAGCCACCAGATAAATGTATGTGCACCTGAGGGCAGAATGAAGGACACCAAAGTCTGGTGTGACTGAAGATAATGAAAAAGCTATCTCAGATCTAATTTTTCAGTGATGTGCCATAGAATCACATTTGTTGTTTTCGGAAGAGCACAACTCTAGAAAACCAAGTACAGTTCACTATCCAATTTGCCATCAGTGTCTTTTCAACTGACACTGCTGAAAATCATTTCCTGGTGCAATAATGCATACAATAGTTTTAATAAAATCCCTTGTTATGTAAACAGGAAAATCAGAAATATCTGGCATTATATAACTGCTGGGACACTACCACTAGGCTCACTGGGTCTACAAATAAAAAAGAATGTTAAAAATTTGAAGGGAGCCAGCAACAAAGGAACAAAAGAAAAACCCTGGAAAATACCTCTTTTAATGAACGGTTTAAGGAATCCTATTTCTTTCCCTTAACGAAAGACAAAGTTAAGGGAAATCATAATCACAGCTTATAAGCACATGCCCAGGAAATGGTTTTGCTAACAGAGAATTCCCAGAAGACAATTTCTAAGCGCCAGTGACTAAAAACCCATTCAGATAAGGCCTTTGAGCTGATGAACAGGATTTCAAAGTAGATGATGACTGAGGTGCCATTTTGTTTATTGATCTCTTTGTGCTATTTTTTTCATCTGAAAATTATCAGATTTGATAGGGGAAACAAAATAAAGGATGAAAGCCCACCTTTGTTAATGCCAGTGGAAATCCCTCTTTGACTTAACAAAGAGCACACAAAGGGAAAATTTGGGGTAGGGCTGGGGCTTTTTTGCTCCAGAACAACGTGATTTCACGAATAAGCTTTTAGTTAAACTCTATCATAACATTTTGCCTAAGTTGTTTATAACGGACTGCAATATTGCATCTCCCTTCCCTCACGCAGACAGTGGCAATGGCAGATTTTGGACTACAGATCCTTTGACAGGAACCTGCTACCAGACAAACTTCCAGGCAGCTCTCACATGGCACCAAGCAAGGAAGAGCTGCCAGCAGCAGAATGCAGAATTATTAAGCGTCACAGAGATACATGAACAAATGTATCTGAGAGGTGAACTAGCAAATGAGACTCAGTAAAGACTGCACTTTTTTGACTGCTTACAAACATTTCAGTGCTTTAATCATATGACAGTAAATAGCTTATGTAACAATAATATTTGTACTGCTAGAGAAATGTCACAAGTACTGTAAATTAAGCTTTTGTAAGTGAGTTGTGGAATTATCATTTGAAATTGTGATTATTATTTTCAGAAAGCCAGTGAAGAATTTCCAGCTAATCAAGCAAAAGTTGGATCAGGTGCAAAAAACATTAACACATCAGTCTTAGAAAGGGACCTTACCAAAAAAAAAAAAGCCATTATAATTGCCTACTGTTCAGTACTTCACTTTTCTATTAAGAAATCAGTGTCCGTTATGCAGAACTCACGCAATAGACAGATTTTTTTTCAGATATCATACAAATTTTATACAAGATTTAAGACTTTGCGTACATATGGAAAGGCTCTGTAGAATGAAGCCACTGTATTAATTGCATCAAACTTACAGCTAACCTGTAATACAGATATTAACAAAAGCAATTCATTGTTTCAGTTTTCAATGCCTATTACTTACATACAACTGTAAAATAGCATTACACTGGGATAAACTAATATGCAAACTAATCTTTTGCCGTTCTGTACCCTCCAACTACAGAATGAACTCTCTGAGTTTATTATTAGTAAATATGGATTCTGTGCTGAAATTTGGAAGTCCCTAAGCAGACATTCATTTACCTTCTGCAAACTTTGAAAATGTAGAACATTTTATCATAAACATCATAAAGTTTAAATTCTTTTGATTACCTAGATTTGATTGACAGCAAGAGATCCTCTCTCTGGATTGGGCTTAACAGTTTGAATCTCAACAGCGGCTGGCAATGGAGCGGTGGCTTTCCTTTCAGATACTTAAGCTGGGCTCCAGGTAGTAACCATTTTTTTAACAGTTTTACAGATGACTCTTTCCTGCCAGAATGTTGAATGTTAATTACAGAACTGCAGTATTTGCCATAAACATATGGAAACGGGGTTCCTATGAGACACACTGCTGGTATGAGGTGAAAAAGCTAAGCTTTTCTTCAGTGAGTTAGATAAACCTATATCCTATCTGAAGTAGTTTCTGAAGATCCCAAGTAGAGTTATTTCGTTCCAGCAAGCCGCTGAAAGCTGCTGGACCAGAATGTGACATAGAAGAGAAAGAGCTACCCGGCAATTGCACAGCAGAAAGGTGGTGATTTGTTTTTGCACGTTGTGATTTGCCTTCTATCTTCCAGCGGATTTGCCTTATATTTAAAGAATTCCATTTAATTATTTTTGCAATCTAATAAACAGAGCTCTAGAAACTAGAAGCCTTTTAGTATGCTCCCATAAAGAGCAAGCTGACCTCGACAGGCTTTGACCAGCCTGAATTCCCATCATTTCCTACCTAACTGTTAGACAACGTACCCAAAGATTAGTGACATTTCCCTTTTGTCTCCTATTTTTAACAAATGATGCTTGTTCACTAAGCCTCGTTTAGCTCTAAAATGCAGAGCTAGAATTCAAAGTTTTGCAGTTTTTGAAACCTCTTTTTATGATTAGCAGCTGATGATTTTTCTTCTAAAGAAAGAACTCTCTTCTCTCTTCACATGGCTGTAAAATTCCTTGTCTGAATACAAATCATATTAAGAAAAGATGTTGTGGTACTGCATTCCTGCCCAGATACATTATCCTCTGATTTCATAAACGCAAATGAGAGCTGGAAGTTCATTATTAAGTTGTCCTATTAGCCCAAATGGGTCCTAACTGGAAGTAATGTATAAAACAAGATTCTCATGAGCTGTGAAGCTGTTACCTTTGATTCCTTAGAGCCCTCTGTCCCGTATCTCTACCAGGCACCCCTTCAATGTCTGGACTCAAGTCCAGCATATATTGATTGGGCAAAAACATCGGTTGTGCCATGACTGGTTGTGAGCAGCATACGTCCTTAATGGACACATAGCTGGCCCCTATGTACATGCTGATCAAGCAGCTGAGGGCAAGAGAATTGAGCCTTTCCCTTGGGTGGCTCTAAACTTAATCTCTCTTCTGTACAAGCTGACAATTTCCACAAAACTCGTCTTATTTTTGAAATAGCAATCGTGAAATTAATTATGGCAGAAAGTGTGAGTTATGCAATAAGCATCTAAAGAAATATTATTGTTTTGATGGCTATTTTTAAATAACATTTCCTTAACTCCAATAGAAAAATAGCACTGACAATGAAGTGATGAGTTCATAATTGAAGCATGAAAGGGCCGGAAATAAATTGTTCTTTTAACTGCTGATATAAAACCTGTGTTACATAAAAACGATTTTGTTTTCATTCTATGAAGGAAGCCCTTCTCCTGAGCCTGAAAAACTTTGTGCAGTACTAAATCCCAGAAGAGGTGCTCAATGGGAAAACCAGCAGTGCGAACAAAAAATTGGCTATATCTGTAAAAAGGTAAACTCCACACGGGATCCTTTCTTTCCTCCCTCAGGTAGGTCAAACAAACAAGTCTTATAATGAAGTTAGAATTTGTGTCGCTGACATGAACTGTCACAGTTATTACCAAAATTAAAAAAGGCATTTTCACTCTTTTTTCTACTTTACTGAGTGGCGCAGAACAGAATGTGCTGTTACTTCGTTAATAAGTATGTTTAAACACCAGAAATGTTCCTGGAACCCAGAGACAAGATCAGTAATTTTTATTTCATGACATTTTTCAGGAAAACAGAGGCAATGATCTAAGCCACAGACTATTCCAAAAGTGTCTTGAACTGCACTTCCCAGAATAAAAGAAAATAAAGTTAGAGATGCTTCACCCTTCCTGTAGTGTATGCTAATGAAAAAGCAGAAAGATTGCACGTACAGGCTTAAACCACCTTTTCAGGGAGTTGCAGATAACCTCAAGGTTGCAAAAAGAATTTCCCTCAGGCCACTTTTCAAATACAGAAACAAGCTCTTTGCCTCTGGTGATTTATTTGATGAGATTTATCATGGAAAGCTATGTCCCCAGAGGATTACTTGCGCTGCAGTAGTAAGACATCTATGAAATATACAAAACATACTGGATGTGGTATGTTGTCTGAAAACATTATACATGGAAGTTTAAAATATTCCTCTGCCAAAAGTGAATGTTTCACACGAGTGAAGCCCAGTTACTACTGGCTGCATTATTTTCCCCTTTTTTAAACACAATATTATATTCCATAAAAGCAAGTAGACTACAATGTTCTTATACATATGTAGAATGAATAGAAGAGCTGTCTATTTAAAATTGCTCTATTTTCATTCCAATTAACAAATTGCTTAATTTCAAATGTAATTGCAGTTATTTTAGACTTCACTTTAAATTATTTTAAAGCTTGAAGCATTTATTTATCTTGAGGGGGCGCACAGCCTGTTGCATGCCCAGAAGGATGGTTGCCCTATGCAGATCACTGTTACGTGGTTCACAGAGAACCCAGAGCATGGAAAGAAGCTTTGATTTCCTGCAAAGAGAGCAATGGCAGCCTGGCCAGTATTCACAACACTGAAGAGCATGGCTTTATACTGTCTCAGCTTGGGTACAGTAAGTACTTCTATGGAGCAATGTTTGGTGTAAATGGAAAATTATACCATTAGAAAACTTACAGGATTTTTAAAAAGCTCGTTGGTTATTTGATATGACTTTTGACAGGGAAGCCCACAGAAAAATAGATAAAAAAGCAGGAGGAATCATTAGTACTCTCTCTTCATTGCTGTTTCTCATTGCAAGAAATCACTTAAAGGAAGCCCCAGCCCCAGTTACAGCAGTATGTAGGCTGGTGTTTATCCTCCTCAGACACTTTGTAGCTGTAGATAATAAAGTCCACATAATGGACTTTAACTGATAAAGCTGAACAATTTCATTTCCTGCTGGTATCTCCGTTTTAACTTCTTGAAAAGAATATGAACTAGATCTTAAAATAGACTCCACTGTCATTTAACCTAGACGAATTTGTATTGTAACATAGCTGTTTCAGCTGATCTCTGTTAAGTCTTGCTCTGTTACAACTGAGGCACTAAACAGGTGAATTTCTCTTCCTAGAAGCTACTGATGAGCTGTGGATTGGTCTGAATGACCTCAACACTCAAATGTATTTTGAATGGAGCGATGGGACTCCTGTCACATATACCAGATGGTTGCGTGGAGAACCAAGCCATGCAACCAATGGGCAAGAAGATTGTGCTATTATGGCAGGAAAGGTAAAAATCACACCATAGTCATACATTATTATAACATTTGATTTTTTTCCCCATTTTTAGTTAATTCAGGACTGCAGATTAGAAACAAATCGGGGAGCAGTGTCTATTCACTCAGGGAGATGGTTGTTACAGAGATAACTGGATAAATTCATACCTGATTGTGAATGTACACTATGTATTAGGCAATCCTTAACAGTCTGCCTCTGACAATTAGTCCAGCCTAACATAACCTGGCCTTTATGCACAAATTCTTGGAATTCATTCCAAAAATAAGCATCTTTATTTTCTCTTTGAAGCACTATTGTAAAAAAGGAATCAATAATGTTTGCAAATGAGACAGATCGCATCTGACTGTTTTTCCCCTCTTCCCAAACTGCATCTAGGATGGGTACTGGGCAGACAGTGCCTGTGATAGAAAGTTAGGTTACATCTGCAGAAGACAGGCACTGCAAGGAGTTTCTGGGACAGTGAAGACTGATCCTGCCTGCCAGAAGGTAAGGATAAAGGGTAACTAAGTATTTAGGTAACAAAAATGCATTGTCCTCACAATCTCCACTTGACATTGAAACTGTCCTTTTACTTTTTCCTTACAACTGTGATTGCAAATCAAATTCATGCTGATAATTTTCAGGAGATACATTATGTTTCCTCATTTAAAATAAAGGTATTTTGAAAATTTTTTAGTTGAGTCAGCCCCATTATCTCTCAGAACTGTCTTCAGATGAGGCTGAAGCCTTGTGAGGTTTTTTTGCTTGTTATATTGTTCTACTACTTATATCATTATCTAAGATACAGAAGAGAGTGGGCTGGATTCTAGACTACGTGACATGATGCAAGACGATGCCAAATCTCAGTAATAAAAATGAAGCCAAAACCAAATCAATCAAATTGTTTTAATGAATGAAATTATTCTCACAACAAGTGGTTTGTATTTCTACTGTTTTTTAGCTTCCTTTTTTCCCTCCTTTTACTTTTCTATTTACTGTTGTTCAATATTTAATAACATTTCCCATGACCGTATACAGGAAACAGAGCAGAGGCACATTGCCCTAGCTGGAACAAGGCAGAACCAAACCACATAGATGATTTTCTACCTTTCCTGGGTGCATCAAGCATATCTTAGGCTGGTATAAAAGGGGAAAGTGACCTGGAATTCAATTGCAATTTTAAGGGTGTTGCTTTTCAAGAGTTTGCATGGTAAACAGTCACATTAGGAAATTTGAGTCAGTATCTCACTATAACACAGACTACTCTAGTCAGTTCTGAGCAAGGAAGTATTTTATTTATTTGTTTCTCCATTCTATGTGCCTCACATTTTTTAATCAGTTAAAACTTATCAGTTGTTAGTTGTCAAAAGAGATGGATTTATATGCATTAAATCTCTCTCTTTCTGGATGCTTACTAAGCTCAATTACCACTGGTCCACTGGATTTCAAATTAATGCATTACTGCATTATGTTGTATAAACAATATGATGATTCAAAAGTATACACTGAAATTCAAGTACTATAACACATGCTGTTATAAATGCAAGTGTGCACCACATGTTCTTCTTTACAGGGCTGGGAAAGACATGGTTTTTACTGCTATCTAGTTGGGCATACCTCTGTAACATTTCTGGAGGCAAAGAAAGCCTGTGAAAGGAGCAATGCTTATTTAACAAGCGTAGGAGACAGGTACGAAGAGCTGTAAAAGAGCTTTTGATAGACTATGCTTGGAATTTTAAAAAGCAGTTGAGAACTTTTTAGAAAATAGTATTAAATCAGGAATACGAAATGTCTTTCTTCAGGAAAAAACATTCAGAAAATATAGTATGTCTTTTCTAACTCACTGTATCTTATATCTTCCTGTTTTCCCCTACTCTACTCCAAAAGAAAAGGCCATAGCTGCCTCTATTCTATAAGAAGCTGTTTTTCAGCACAGCAGAACTTCAACTGCTATTGAAATTAGGCCATCTGATTAGCTATTTTAGTGAGGTGTTTCCATGTAAAAGGAAACATAAAGGAGACTCCATTCATGCTATGCTTGTATAGCTTAGGATGCTGAGAAATGGCAAACTAAGGAAAAACTAGGCTTAATCTCCATCTGACTCTCCTTTTCATTTCAGATATGAGCAAGCGTACCTGACTAGTCTTGTTGGTCTGAGTCCTGAGAAATATTTTTGGATTGGTCTCTCAGATATGAAAGAGCAAGGGGTGTTCACGTGGGCTGATGGTGAAGCTGTTCTGTACACAAACTGGAACTCTGCAATGCCTGGTAGTCTTTGTCATGTGCAGTCTCTGTCATCTGAATCTGTATTTTAGAAGCTGCATCTTAAAGTCCTATGCTCAGGAAGAGTGACATACAGCAGTTACCAGTTTCCAAATGCTACTTAGTGAACGGTGTGATGGTTACAGAGTCAGACGTACCTTTGCATTCTCAGTGATCGTTCTACGAGCGCCTCTCCCTGCCCCCAGGATGCCAGCCTGCACGATTTTACTTATTACTAAGTGAATTTTTGCAGTTTTGCTGACTCCCTCGCCCAGTGCAACTGCATTCAGCCACAGTTATTTCAGCACCTAGGATCAGTGATGCATGGTTATGACAGCTGCCTTCTTAAAGTACCATTTAATTTCACAGAGAAAAAAATGTAAAGAGACAAAAAAATCTGCATATAAGTTGGTCTTTCCCATTGTTTTTTTACTCCTTATTGGCAGCAAAGATAGACCTGCTTTAGATACGTTCACTGAGGTGCCACATTTTACTCTGTTCTACTTGTCAGCAGCTATTTCCTTTAGAACAAGTCCTTTCTATAAAACCTGCCATGTTTCCTTTCTTTCTCCATGATGCTGCATTTAACCGTCCCTGGTCAAAGGCAATCTTGTAGGTCGGCAAAATTTTAACTCCTAGTAGTTATGCCTAAAGGTTTTGATCAGAGGAAGCTGTTACAGGCCTTTCTGCCTGTTTTTCCAGGCAACCTTCTGAGCTGGTCCAGTGAATCAAAACATTTCAGTAATTGAATCAACACAGAAGAGTTGTAAATTGTTGTTGACTTATCAAAATTGTGCCTCATCTAGTGTCATGCGTAGTTCTGGGCTTGCTTCTGGACTGCCCTAAGCCATTTTTTGGGCACACCAGTTTAGTCTGCTATGACAGGACCCCAAGTCAGCTAGAGTTTGAGGTGGTCCACCAGCACCTTTAAGTAAGCATACCAAGCACCGCTGGGTTGGTTGCTTCACTTTTTTTTTTTTTTTTTTTTTAAGACTGCAGCTAGTTTTACTTAATGTACACTAGAAGAACCAGTTTTTAAAACAGAAAATTCAGAATGAGACAGGACAGAAACAAAGGGTTGGCAGACAGATTTCCCCTTGTTCAGCGCATGCTGGCAGGCAGATTGCTTCTGGCAGACCGGCCCTGAATCCAGCACCGTAAGGACCTTCTAGCTTGCAACAGCTTCCATAGCCCCTTTATTAATGTTTGTTTTGTTCCGCAATGGCTGAGACCTGTCTAATATACGGATTCCCTTGTCCGTCTGGCGGACTTGAGCGCTTGCTGACGCTCCGTCAGTTCTGCCTGCTCCTTTCTACACTCTTCCAAAACTTCTCCTCCCAGCTGCAAGTGCTCAGCTTCTGTCTGTGAAGAAACAGTTTTCTTTCCCTACAGAGAGTCCTACCAACCCTCCATACAGCAGCCAGGATGTGCCAACTGAGCAGCTTTCTCCCCTTCGCCCAGCTGCAGCCTCTTTACAAAGCACAGCCTGGCACACAGGGTGAACCTATCGCTAAACCACCCAAACAGAAACCAAAACCACAGAACATTCTGTCTTAAACACTCTGCCGCTATTGAAGAGCAAGAATTACAGGCCACCAGAACACACTGTCATCAGTATTTTCCCCTGTATAACCATTCACTCCACTGGCAAGTGAACATTAAATATTCTGGTTCTGATGGGGTAGAATTTTATATCAATTTTTCACTGCTGCAAAGAAAAACACTGTTTTGAACTGTTCGCTGCAGTTCTATAATTGAGCCACCATGTAAGGTCCTAGTAGGGTTTTTGCTCTTTTGAAACGATTTATGGTATTAAGGAATTTTCTGTGCTGTAATTCCAAGCTGTTTCCCCACTACCAGTACTGAAACACATCCATAATGACACACATGGACATTCTGCCTTTGAAATGTTAACTCGGAGTATCTTTGATATATGGTGCCACGAACATACTTCTTTTCTGACTCCTGCTTTCAAACTACTAATAAGAGCAAAATCAAACAGAGGGGACATAGTGAAAAGGACAGAATTGAAAGAAAACACGTGGAAAACCACCTGAAAAGTGTTTTTTGACTCTACAAGCTTTTCAGCCTCAGATTGTAAACACGTTTCTGCTATTCCAGTGTAACCTCACCTGATTTCTTCCAAGACGATACTTATTCATCCACATTATTCCAACCTGTATTTGTTGCTGGATAACTGAGGACATGTAGATGACATGCTGGAAGTACCCGAATTGGCTCCCAGCGAGCCATTGGAAGCATAATGCAGCATCATGCCGAGCTAAAATGCTTAGGTTTTGAAAGTAGAGTGCAGTGTATATGTGATGCTACGCTCAGGCTGATTTTTTAATTTCAGCATGGTGCTGGCACAGCTACACTACTTTTGGTACAACTCCTTTGATTCTTGCTCAGAAATTGATGTGTTGTGCTTCATCTGAGTTTATGCATATCCTTAAACTCTTAGGTTGGGATTCATTGTATTAAACTTAAACCGTCTAAAAGTGTCTACTCTGTGGTAGCAGTCAGATCCACCTATTGTGTGATCAGAAAAAAAGATATGTGATCAATTCTCTGAACATGCACATTTGGGGACTATACGGGGAGGGAATTCAACAGTTAGGTTCATCATAAGCTTAACGATGAGGTGGCTGAAGCGAACTGAGAAGGCTCCACCTTAGAAATTAAGAGTCTCTATAAGTAATACTGTAACTTAGGTTTTGACAGCAGGGAATGAACCAAGTCATGGTGAGGGGGTTTCAGAAGCTCAAAAATTCAGATCACTTCTAGGCGATGTGCCGCAAAACCCTTGCAGAGCGTGGCATAGGAAAGAGGGAGGCAGCACATTGCTTATGCACTGGAGGTTTAAACCTTTACAAGGGGGGAGTGAAGATAATGAAGGACTCTGCTCACCTATTTCCTCTCTTTAAGAAGCTCTTTCCTTGAGCAGACATTACATTTTCTATTTCCAACAGTCTTTTAGAAAAGAATCACACGAGCTGTAAAGACAGCAGGGGAACCACTTACAAACACATTTTAATTTTGTTTTATATCTCACAAAGGGAAGAGAAGAGGTTGCGTCGTCCTGAGGACTGGAAGCACAGCTGGACTATGGGATGTTCAGAACTGCAAAGTGAAGGCAAAATTTCTCTGCAAAAAACTAGCTGAAAAAATGAGTCTTCCTCTTGCTCCTGAAACAATTTCGGATTCCAAATGTCCTTTGGGTTGGAATACAGACAATAGCACTAATTCATGCTTCAAAGTAAGTATTAATTTTTTCAACAAGCCTGCTCATGAGACAGAGGAATATTAAATGGATAGAAAGTCTAAATTTCAGAGAATGGCACATTATAGTACAAATGTAGTAAGCTTTTATACAGACTATTAATGGAAATCACTTCAATTATTACTGTATCAGTGATATGTAAGATTAACTAAGTATCATATTCTTTAATCCACATTATATATGCTTATTTATAATTTACTATTTTCCTATATTGCTTATAGAAGGCAGTCAGTTTTATTTTTAATATTTACAATGTAAACAGTGATCTACTATAAAATTTATCTATAGATTTTTGTGAGAGAAGGAAACCAAAAGAAAACATGGTTTGAAGCCCGAGATTTTTGCAGAGAAATAGGAGGAGATCTGGCTGCCATTAAAAATGAAGAAGAGCAAAGACTGATAGAAAATTTAATAATGTAAGTAAACATCAAATAATTGATGCTTTAGTGTAACGATACATTATATAGGAATACTAAAAAATATTCTTGATTCTTTCCTGAGATAATTAATTTATTTTAAATCTATTTCTGTTTATAGTCATTGTCGTAAATAAAAGAATTGGAAAAATAACTTCATGTGGGTACCAATTTCCAAACACTTATTTGGAATTCCTAAAATTGGTCTTTATCCACAAACCTTTAAAACTAAAAAAAAAAAGAAAGAAATTGGGTGAATTCTCCTGCTTTAGACCCATTTCTAAGTTCATTCACTGAGCCATTTTGAAACAAAACTGTCGCTTCTAGTACACTTGAACATTTTCTTTTCAAAGAACATAATAATCACAGCATCGGTGAAGAAAAACAATATGCTGTGTTTTCAATACAACAATTTGCAAAGTGGAAAGTTTTAAGGTGTGATCACTTAGCTTATTTACTAGTGAGAGTTAGCTGGCCAACAGTATTTTGTCCTTTTTAAAATTTCTACCGCAATTACCTTTTGGGAATTCAGCAGTTGAGTCTTTGAATCTTCAGATACATTTATACTTACTTCATCATTACAGAGCAGGTATTTATCTACCAGTCCTTGCAGCTGTATACAATACATTTATATTATTTGTTCAGAAGTTTGAATATTCCTTTGGACCTCTAGTAAATGTAAGGTTTATTTTCCTATAGAACTTGTCAAATGTGATGCGGCTAACTGTACACATCCTCTTCTTCCATGATACGTTTTTTCACATTCTAGAAACAAATCCCCATCATTTCGGCCTTTCTGGATAGGTTTACACTGTTTGGATCCTGACGGTGGGCTTTCCTGGAGTGATGGATCACCGGTGAGTGTTAGACCCTCCCAATTTTTTCCTGACTTTTCCATTGTTGGAGCTGTTTCCATGACTGGAAACTCCTTTCCTTGTAAGTTAAGAACAAAAATCAACGCTAGTTTCTACTGTAGGTGAATTACAGGGAAACAAGTTATTTTGACAATATTGGATTTGAGTATTGTGGAACAATCAATGAAGAGTCATCCATGGCATGGATTAACATGCACTGTGAATACAGTCATGACTGGATTTGTGAAATAAAGAAAGGTAGGCTACTTTTTTTCCGAGCTCGCAGTAAATGTAGTCTGAGAAATTTGAGTCATGCTCTACCAAATTAGGAAGTTCCCCAACCAAGAAAATTTGATTGATTTCACAGGAATTTTGCATAAGGAAAAATGAGTCAAAACATAGCAATACTTTCAGAATACAGCGCTTCAACTGTTAATTAAAAAATTTTGGTTTATGCATATTTAAAATTTTCTATTATTTGATGTTATACTGAAAATATACATGCTTATATAATTATGGAATCATAGCAAATAAGGAGAAAGCCACCTCAAGGGCTCATCTGGTAAAATCCCAGATTGCTCTGCCCAAAAGAAGATTTTGTCAAAACAGCAGCTTTTGCTGACATGAAACTGCATTTTTCTTGGAACTACTACTTCTAGGGAATTTCTGAAATGGAGGGCTGAGGGAGAAAGCAAGGGTTTCAATTTACAAAAAAGATTCCTTGAAATCTCAATATCCTGTGTGAAATGAAACTTCTATCCTCCACTCAGATGGAGCAAGGAAGCTAAAAACAAAGACAAATTAGTTACCTAGTTTAATTCAAACAAGACTACCAGCATCTTAGAATCATTCTCTGTGTAAGATGATGTCTGAATTTTTCATTTAAATTATGTCTCAGTAGACAGCAGGTTTTCAGTCAAATGTGGTTTTTCACTAAGTAGTTTCTTAGAAAAAATTTATTTTGCCAACAAATGTATACCAATAAAATTCAAAATACTTTGAAGTAGATTTATTTTTGATTTTTTTCATTTGAATTTCTTGCTCAGCTACAAGATCACATCTATAAAGAACCTTATTACCGTGCAGAGCAAGTATGCTAACATTCAAGTAACATATTTTCAATCTTCTATTTTCTCTCAGAAACAAATACTCATTCAAACTAACTGCATTCGCCAAACTTAGGCAACTTTCAGGATGTACAAGATGCACTCACCAAAAAATCTACTGATGCAGAGATGTAGAGCTGTAATACATCTGTTATTCCCTGAACATACACTCCTTCTCTGCACCAACAGTATTGAATAAATACATTCTTCGCTGAATGTGTAAAACATGGAAAATGGTTTGATACCAAATTCATTTTCACTAACTGAGCACTTACACTGGGTGAACGTTCAGGAAGCATTTTACATCTTCATTTTTTGTCCATTTCATTACAGGAGCACCCTTGAAATCAGAACCTGCAAGCCCTTCTGCCAGTAAGTTTTTTGTTTATATCCTCTTATCTAAAGAGTAATATCATGTAACACGACCAGCACCACATAAGAACTGTGCAGAATAATTCCTTTTCTATGTTGCAGTGTATGAAGTCACTGAAGATGGCTGGGTTATAAACGGGAACAAACAATATTTTTTCAGCACAGAAAGTACCTCTATGGAAAAAGCCAGAAAGTTCTGCAAAAACAATTATGGAGACCTTGTTACTATTGGAAATAATAATGAAAGAAAATTTTTGTGGAAATACGTAAGAGGAAATTTAACTATGTGTTTCACTATATATGGTGTGCATACTCTGCTGTGTGTATGCTCTGCTGCATATGCTGGTGAACTGCAGGAGAACAAGCTTGTCGCATAATATTGTTACTACATTTTATCGGCAGTAGATTTAAACGTTCAGCGAAAAAATGTTTATACTTCAGAATAGGCCTTCTGTTTAGGAAAATAAATACAAAAGAATGTATCCTTTACTAGAGTGGGTATATTTTTTATATTCTAATCTAAAGAGAGCTTTCCCCAAGACGAAAGTTATGTAAGGAGCAACAAACAGGTAGATTAAATGTACACTGAGAAAATTATCCTTTTTTCCAGGATGGTTACCCCTAGCTTATCTGACTGGTCTGAAGTGCAGTGATATGCGCAGATTTGAGGCTACTGCCAGTATAGCTCTGAGGGTCACATACTGTATCACGCTGCCGAACAATACAGCTTTGCAAAGGCAGGTTTAGCACAAGCCCAGGACAGGTCAGGGATTAAAGAATCGGGACCTTGGTGAATTCGCTGTGCTGTAACACGTATCAAACCTGCTAATGTACACCCCGGGCACTGCCTACGCGTGGTGGTGATTGCTGGGACACGCCAAAGCCACCGCAGGCAGCGTGCGGACAATTTATGAGCAGGGCTGTTTGCTGCTCAGTGCTCCCGCCTCTGCCCTAACCCGGTTCAGTTCACTAAGACTGAAGTAGCCACAGACCCTCCATTCCTCATCACACTATTAGATGATTGTGTTCATTATGTATGGGAAAGGATATGAAAGGAGCAGAGGACAGACAGCTTGGGACACTGGAACTGCACAGCTGCTGAAGAAGAAAATTTAGATGTATTTACTCCTAAGTACCAACATATTTATACTAAATTCTTCCTCAAGTCTTCCTTGTGTCTTTTAAAAGTGAGAACAGGATCCAACTCTAAAAACTTTCATCACACTGTTAATGCAGTCAAACTAGGGAAGCAGCAGTAAAGATAATGAAGCAAAAGTATGCAATATACAGTACTTATTTCATTGGCAGTCCTCTCTGGTGGCTACACATGAACATTTATACAATATGTATTTGTCTATTTGATTTAATCGCACAAAAATACATTTTTTTCATATCAGATAACTGTAATGTAAAAGCAAGCACTAACTGAAAGTGTATTTTTGTGTGTAGATCTTAAAAAGTGGCAAACTGGAATCATACCTCATCGGATTACTTCAGGATGTTGATCAACAGTTTAGGTTGGTAAACAAAAGTTACATCAAAATTCCTAGCATTCAGTGCAGAAGTTTTGTACAGCTAGAGTTATTTCTGGAGGGACCACTGCAAGGGAGTTAAAAGCAGTTTCAGAGAGTTATATTGCATGTTGAAATGTGTGCTCTCCCTTGGTTTATCTGCATTGTAAAATCACTATATTTCAAAGGCTTTTAAAATAGATCATATACATGCTATGAATACATAGATAACAACTCTTAAAAATAACAATATTTTTGTTCTTTGACTTGACATGCTGGGATTTTATTATCTAAGACATTTTAATCCCAGCAGAAATCCAATTTACAGTCAGACACACTCAGCTGTAAATATTTTATTTTGGGATGGTAAGATTATTAGCAAATGATTGTTAGGTTAAAATAGATTTTTCTCAACTGTTTCATGAACGTTATCTGACCAACAGCTACTGTGTTGCCTTTGTTTTTTCAGTTGGGCAGATGGAAGCCCAGTTCACTATGCAGCTTGGGCACCAGATGAGCCCAACTTTGCAGCTGCTGAAGAAAACTGCGTGGTCTTAAATAAAAAAGATGGTGAGTTACAAAACATTTTTAAAAGAGTATTTTTAGGGGTATCTTTCTTCCTCCATTTGTTAACGTGACTTGCCTACCTTAATCCATTCTTTCCCAGGGATTTTGTGAAAAAGTCCCATAATAAAGTTTAGTCATTATATCTGAGGTTAGTTCACGGGCAATATTGGTCATGGAAGTAGAATATAAGAAATTATAACTTTCATGGGTAATACAGCAGAAGACTGGAGCAATAACTTTTCAGCTGTACAAACAGTAAGTTTCCTTCAAATCAATGGCAAATTGGTCTTTCAAAAATAGATGAGAGGATAGCTAGCCAAGGAATAGAAAGTATACCTAAGGACCTAGTTTCACATTTAATTGTGTTTCCGCTGATAAATTGTTACTTTACACTTGCACTCTTGAGTGTAAGAAAGATGTTTGTGGGTTTTGCATGGAGGTTAGGGAACTGCCGTATCAGGCATATCATATGGCTTCTGCCTAATATAGCCACTACTTGCACAGTTGCTGCAGGTTCAAGGTTTGTCTATAAGCAGTGAAGATGGGATGGACAGTTGAGCTGAAGCATGCCATCACTCATGCTAACATTCCCAGACAGAGTGCTTGAGAAGCTACAGGCATAGAAGTCAGTTCATTTTCTCACAAACTTCAGTCTTATTCAGTGTCTTCTTATCTACATTTAAATTGATTTCAGGCTTGTGGAATGATATCCACTGTGGTTTTTCAAATGGCTTTATCTGTGAGAGGCGCAGGAGTTTTATAAATGCAACACTTGCTCCAATGGTACCTCCACCTCCAGGAGGATGTCCTAAAGATTGGCTTTTATTCAAAAATCAGGTATGATAACATGCATTTAAGCACAATATGAGTCTTTGGGAAGGTATGTAAAGCAATAAAGAGGTCTTTTATCTCTTAGTTACCTTTTGACAGTGATTATCCGAAGTTGCACTAAAAATTGGACCAGTTACCTAACTGTTGCAAAATGATGATTTTGTAGTTACAGATTTTTGTTTTCCTGAAAAGTAGCCATCTGAGACACATTGACAAAATTGTTACATAGCATATATCTACTTAAAAAGCTCTTACATACACTCTTAGAGTGTATGTAAGTGTACAGTCAGTCATTTGAGCTGGAACAAACCAAGAATAATGCCTGATCTTTCTAAAAAAGTTTCAATTTAATGCTTCCCTCATCTCCAAAGAGGCAAACTCTGATGTGCATATTAAGTCAGAGTTCTCTTTTATAATATATAAAAAATTGTTATGGAAGCACCCACTGATACAACGGTGGAATTTATGCCAGTTCACCTTTTTGTAATTGTTACAGTTGTCAGAGTTATTTCCAACAAGCTCCACAAGTCTTATTCTCTGCTACTGGTATGCCACAGAGCAGAAGGTGCACTGGAAGCATAGCGAGGGCACTTTTGGCACATTCATAATTACCAGGACCATTTCAGGGTGAATGTCTACTGGTAGTATGGTAACTAGGTATTTTTTTAAGAGTGCATTAGTCATATACTTCCATTAATAAAAGAGCTACAAAATGAGAAAGGCTGATTAAACACACAACAGCTCACTGATCACAGGCTACAGGTCAAAAATATTGCTTTTCACAAAGCTCAGATGATCCCATGTGGAATGCTGTGCTGGCTTTTGTGTAGTTTTTGTTTTGTTTTGCTTTGTTTTGTTTTGAGGAAACAACACTTCTTTGTCTTTTATCAATGATGAAGTATGGTTTATCCAAAACTCTGAGCTGGCTGACACACAAGATTCTTCTACAACTCCTACTGTGATTTATAAATGGTTGTTAGAGTTTTGCTGGGATATTCTGCTACTTGGCGAAAGATACAGAGTAAATTTAAAATCTGCAAACAGAGTATCAGAGCAGGACTTTGATATCAGACTTGGAATATTAGTGCTGAGTCCTTGTTAACTTTACGAATTTTTCTTCTGGATCGCAATTGCACTAATTTCTATTAAAATTAGTGTAATTCAAACCTACATTCCTTTTGCTATCACTTATTAACAGTCCAACTCATTCTCCCCCAGTGTTACAAGATTTTTGGCTCTGCCTATGTATATTGGAGAACTGCACATAGAGCTTGTATGAGCCTTGGAGGAAACCTGGCTAGCATACATGATGGACAAGTACAAGGTATAGTATAACAGCTCTTTAGGTCTTGGACAGTATTTATTCTGTACACAGTGATCATTTCCTACAAAAAAGAACATGGTAAAAAGAGGTAGTTGTAAATATATATATATTTTATAATAGCTATACTCACATGGGTTATAAGGCCATGGCATAAAGCTTTTTTGGAAGAATTAAAACCAGCTGCCTCAAGCATGCTAGTGATGCTAAGGGTTGCTCCCTCCTGCTCCACACAAACCGCTTTACTGATTTGTAGGATATGAATTATCAGCATAGAATAACAAATCCAGACCTGATGTTTGTAGTTTTTGATACAGAGAAGGCAAAGGAAGTCATGGCCTGCTCCTGTCAGAAAAAGAAATGGATCTAATACTATCCCTCTCTGAAATGATTGCCCTAATTCTGCAAATTAATTCCTCTGTAGCAATGTCACATGAAGACACATTTTCACCTTGACTACGTTCCTAGGGTTCCACCTGCAGCTAAAGGTAGCTACTTGTGTAGCTTCCATCAGTCAATCAGCTCATTCCAAGGATTGAAATAAGTGAACTCAGTAGATAACATGATGGTCATGCAGGTATTTTATCCTACCTCTTTCTGAACTAGTCTTGCTTCATAGTTACAAACACTTCCACTCTTTGAGACTTTTCACAGGCCAAGGCTTGGAACCTTGGTTTGCCATAATCAAATTGGGTACAATTCCAATCAAATACGAATTAAAATGCATTTACAAGACTTTAGAAAAACAAAATACTTAAGGATTTGTTTATATGCTGATGTCTTGAGTGATGACATGTTCAACTTCCTTTCTATTGCCTTTTACCAGCTTTTCTCACTTACCATTTGAAGGATGTGTCAAGTGATCCCTGGATTGGCTTGAATGATATACTCAGTGAACTCAACTTTGTTTGGACTGATGGAAGTGCTGTTTCCTATACAAACTGGGCTCAAGATTGCCCCAAACTTGCAGAACCTATTTTGTTTCCCAGCCTACATCCAGAAGATGGCCACAATCGGCAACAGGTAAATATCGCTTATAGTGTATCATCAGGTTAAATCAGGAGAGCAGTATCACTTTGGGTAAGCAGTTCAATTTACCATAAATATGCCTCAACCCTTTTCCCAAGTTGTTCATTTATCTTGAAGCTGATTCTGTCAAGAATAACCACTATTTAAATGTCCCTTTGTAGGCCATATACAAAGCTTGACTTCCATTCATTTTTATTTCATTCCTATTCCAAAATCTAGCTGGGAGCTGCTCATTATTCAGTGAAACAGAAGGTGTGATAAAATGTTCTTGAAAGCATATTCAAGTATTCAAGTATATTTTCTCAAAATATAATTGAATGAAGAAGCAGGCTGAGCTGCAGTAGCAGCATTGAAAAGATTTACAAGATAGTACCGAGCAGAAGCTGGCCACAACAAAGGAGACCACAAAGAATGTGTTTCTAGAGCAGTTCAAAGCCCACAATATCAGAATTCAAAGAAAAAAGGAGTGAAATGTCCCAGGTTTACAGTACTTTGTTTTTTAACATCAACGTATTCATACTCCTTGCCTTCCTCCATCAGTTTGACTGTGTTTCTCTGAAGAAAGGTCATGCTGATGATACAGGAAAATGGAATGATGAAGTATGTTACAACTCCAGAGGGTATATATGCCAGAAGAACAGTGGTGAGTTCTGTTTTGCTAGTCTTGAAATTGATAATATATTAATTAAAAACACTTCTCTTGTTCGACGTTATTTAGATCATTGCTCACAATTTTTTTTTAGGTAAAGGACAAGTAAAACTTTAGAAAAAATCCACAGCCTATCTTGCATCCCAGTACTGCTTAGCAGTGTTTTGGAGAAGGGAGTGATAAATACTAGAATTTAGGAACACAAATATTTTTATTTTCCAATACTGTAATTGAACAGCTAAAAACCCCAAACTTTTTAATTCGATAAGTTGATAATGATCTGTATATCATCATAATTGGCAAGTCTTACATTTATCCAAATAAATTTGATAGTCATATTAAGCAGCAAAAAATAGTTTGAAAAGACAGAGTTGGTGTGCAGTTTTTGACTGACTGTTTTGAAAACTACTGTGAATTCACTGATTCAAAATTGCCAAAGGCTGAGAACGTATTCCTTTCATGCAGGTTCATTCTTTTTTGGAATTATCTGCTACTCATAAACATGTAACGAGAAGTGTTCCACTCAAATTAGCAATTTACTACTTGGTTTGTAAATAATGAAGATGTTATTCAGTTGCTCAAGTGAAATATGTGTCCTCTAGATATACCTATTCTTGTTTTCTTTCTTCTCCCTTATTCCTACAGATCCTAAACTCTTTAAGTCATCAGCCACACTGCTGGATTTTGCTTCTGCCCATTCTGATGGAGTTAGTTATTCTGTCATCCATTCCAAAATGAATTGGGAAGAAGCACAAAGATCCTGTAATAACAAAGCCTCAGAACTTGCCAGCATTTTAGATGTATATAGCCAGTCACTGTTGTTCTTACTCGCACAAGAATATGGAGAGCCTCTCTGGATTGGTCTTAATAGCAACATGGTAAGAACATATGCATTACAGAGAGTCAAGCTTACACTGGACCAGTCTTACTCTTTGTTTAGAAGAATCTTACTGCATGCTCTCATCCTGAAACCTGTAAGAATTTCTGTCAGTGTATCGCTGAAAGCCACAATTTATGTCAGTACTATACCCATTTAACGTTCAATGAATATGAGCCATATTGTGCAGATTTTAATGAATCAAGAGCTCTTAAATGCTGTAGCCCAGGGGAATGCTCCTGCAAACCAGCGTACCACAATGCTGTTTACCGTTTGAAGTCATTTAAAGGGTCTCCAACATAACAAGCAATATCTCCCACTTCATGAGTTTGCTTTAATTTAAAAGATATTCCAAAATCAACATGCATGAGTACATCCCGCCCTCTTGTCATGTGTTTATGTATCCCAACGATTAGTGCCATCATATCTTCGCTTGCACATCTGACATCTGGGAAGGAACGGATTTTATATGTGTGTTTATGTTCACACATACCTCCCTAAGTAGTCTTATTTACGGTAGCAGCAGAGAAATACAGTTAGGGACAGAAACAATGGCAAAAATTATTTAAAGGAATCTGAAGGCTATACGATAGGGTACCAGGACATATTGACCAATGGATTTTTTTTTTTTCATTTGTAAGTGCAATTGGTGTAATAGTCCCCATTCAGAAGTTAGAATTTTATGGAGGAAAATCCTTTGTCAGTGAGATGTCTACTTCAGTTGCATGACAGGAGAGAGAAAGGTGAACATTTGGCTTGTAGGTGTGTTTTGACATGCTATACTCCTCCCCATGAATCACAGTCTTGGTAACTACAACAAAAGTGATGGCTATTGATCAGCATTAAAAACACTCCCACTCACACCTTTAGACACTCCCACTCCCACTCCCGCGCACGCCTTTGGTGGTACCAACATGTCTTATTTGACTCCCAGTCTTGAGCCTTCCTTCACGTCCCCTTAGTTTTTCCATTCCGTTTCCCAGTGCTTGAAAAATGTTCTGAATTAATATTAGATACTTTTCTAGAGGGTATAAAAAAATCGTTCTACGTTCATATTCTTGTATAACAGACACTGTCATCTCATTGCAATAAGCATTTACAAGCTCAAAAATGTGGCATTATTAAGCACACGATTCTATACTAGTTTTATGAAAGTCCTCCAAGGATCCTGTTTAGTAATGTCACTCTCACCAACCTTGAAATTACCATATAGATTTTACTTCCAGACCAATGGCAAGTATCAATGGATTGACAAATGGAGATTGGTTTACAGCAAGTGGTCCAGTGGGGAACCGAAACAGAAATTAGCATGTGTCTACCTAGACACTGATGGCACCTGGAAGACAGCTTCATGCAAGGAAGAATTCTTTTCTCTCTGTAAAAAATCTGATGGTAAGCAGTTGAATATAAGTATTTTAACTGGAGGGTGTGGAGACTTATCAGCTGAGCTAAATATGGTAAGAAGCTGGAAAAATACTTGCTTCATGGACTAGTATATAGGATGACATGAGCAGCTAACTAACTAGTTTTAAAAATTTACAGGAATTCTTCTCAGAAGTCAGTCAATTCATACTAATCATCTCTTCAACTCTGAAAAACATAGGACTGATTGCTCATTGATTTCTTAATTATTCATTCTAATAGAGAACTCATTCACTTACTATGAGATCTGTTTTGATAAGGAATATTGTATCCAGTCTGGGGCACCATAGTTTGAAAAGGATGTCAGTCACCTTGGGTTTTCAGATAACTAGGAAACCAGAATTGTAAGGAAAGATTATAACTGGGGTTGGACAGTCTGTAGAAGAGAAGACTAAGAGAAACCATAGTATCACTTTCAATAATGAAACACAGCTCTAAAGAAATCAAATTAAAATCTTCCCTATATCCCATGTGAGTTTGACAAGGAATAACAGGCTTAAAATACAGCAAGAGAGATCTGTGTTAGATATAAGGAAAATCTTCTAAATGTACAATACAGAAGCATTTAATAAACCCATTGGACAGGTCAGGGAATCTCCATCACCACAGATTGTTAAGAACAGATAGGACAAACTTCTGTTAAAAATGACATAATTATATGTCTATTTGGTGTCACCTATGAGCACAAGGACAGCACAAGATAATCCCTTGGGGCACCTTTCAAGCACAGACTTCTACAGTTTCTATGGAAATAAGGAAAACTGTGATTTCACAATTTAGCTAAATATTCTAATGTCTTCTTCAACATTATGAAAGCTCTTTACCTTTTATAAAATTAAATTTTACACACAAAACCTGCCAACTACTTACTAAGATGCATGCAAGTTACATGTAAAACTACATATTAAGATGATGTAGTTTGAAGATTGACATGTAATTTCTCTTTCCACTTTAATATTCTGGGAATCTAATTTGAAAGCTGAATGTTCCTCACTAGGGAAAGAAACAGACTGCAAGACTCATAGGAAGAAAACGTAATCTGGCAGAATATTTAATTTTCATTCCATCCGCATTAATCTTCACATCCAAAATTTTCCTATTTTATCAATCACTATGGAATCTACTCAGGATGCAGTTTAATAAAAACACCTGCAAGCTATGTTGAATAATGCCAGCGCTTTCATTCATATTCACAATTTCAGGTTTTGATCCTGTCAAAAAATCAGTGTCAGAAGCCATTTTAAAAATAGCAATATTAACTAATTAGGCAGATCTTTATGCCAGAAAACTAGCTGGATATTTTGTTGACTACAGTCATTAAAAATCATCATTGGACAGAGTCTATACTTCTTAAAAACTAGTGCATCTATCTTCTTAATCACCTTGATTTCTAAATACGAAATAAATTATGCTCTCAAACACAAAATGAAAACAATATCCAAGCTCTTTTCAGACTGTTTTTCTTCTATAATGAGAAACCTAATACAATTTGTTTAGTTTTGTCTTACTAGTATAATGACAAAAATGAGTTTTATAAAAAAATTGGATGACGATTATCTGATCTTTTATCAGTAATAGCCCCTACTGAGCCCCCAGAACTCCCTGGAAAATGCCCTGAATCAAAAGGACACAAATCTTGGATACCTTTCCATGGTCACTGCTATTACTTTGAAGCCTCCCGGAAAAGAAGCTGGTCTCAAGCTTATCAGGAATGTGCCCGACTGGGTGAGTGTCATGTTTTAGAAAGACTGAAGACATAATTAAAGGCATAAAATAGTGGGTGATACTGCTAAGAAAATCTTATGCAAAAACTTCATACTCAATGCTTTTTAGCCTGTTTTTTTTTTCTGAGAAAATGGCATTTATGCTGTTTCACTATAAAACTAAATATTTTTGGAGATAGAGGTGTCTTTGATATTTCAATTACCAGCTGAGCTATTAGTATCTCAAAAATATTAAGTTCCTCCTAGTTTTATGAAAAGCAGTAATTGTGTAGACCGGAGGGTGAAGACTGCAGTGTTAGCTTCCTCCTTCTCGAACAAGAGAGAATCCACACAGAATGTAAACTACAAGACACAATTCCCTGGCAAAGCCGTCTTTGTTAGTTCCAGGGCTCTGTTTATTAATTGGATTTCACTGGCTAGACAACAAATGAGATGGATGAGCTCCATTATTTAGCTTTCATGAACTGCCAAAACACATCTAGCCATCCAGTCCCTCTGCTGTGTTGTCTACTGTTTGAGGAGAAGAGCTGTACGTGGATTAAGGGAGAAGAAAAGACACTGTACTCCACATCTCTGATTTCTGTTGAATGCTAACCAAGAATTCTTGAGATACAGCGTAATTTCAGTGTCTTCTAACTATTTTTAAATGAGGAAGAATAAGCAACATACTATACATCAACACCATATTACTGACTAATTACTCTCGTATGGTTAAGAGGTAATACAGGGATTTCTAGTAATACTTCCTCTTACGTATTAAGACGCTGGCCTATGGTTGAGTAAATGGAAAAAGTAGCTTTGCAAAGGCATTTTACTTTACAATTGTGTGACAATAAAATTCACAAAATAGTTCTATAAAAAGATAAATCACACAATTACTAGAAAAAGCATTACACTAAAAAGCAGAATGAAAGATCATACTTTGACATCGGTCCGTATACCAAATTCCAAAGCTTTTGCCTGCACTCTAGCTAGGCCAGGCCAGGAAGTTATTTCTTGATGAACCCAGCACAGCCTCTGGACACATTCACGATTCTAATAGCACTCCATGTCTGATGTATGACAGAGCTGTAATGGCAGGATCATGGTGCTGACTACATCACATGCATTACTGTCAGCGTATCAGCATCACATTTAGTGCTGTGGTTGGCCCTGTCCAAAAGTATTGCAGGAGACCAGTTTTTCTTCTCTAAAATATCAAAGGCTAACCGAAAATCCATGCCTTCGTGCTAACTTGCATCCACACACGTCACAGCCGTGCTCAAAATGGCTGGATAGGATACAATAAACTTAATGAGACTAGTGAATATTCTGTGCAAGAATATGTAATTTCTGTGTTTATTGACTTAAACTGTCCATAAAGCGTAAAAGAATGAGACATTGCAATGTGTTCATTAATACTTTTCAGCTGCTAACTTGGTATCAATAGGAGACTATGCTGAAACAAACTTTCTGTCAGACAGCATTAAGGTACTCCATGGAAAATCACCAAACTTTTGGATAGGACTGAAGAAAAACGATAGAGGTAATATCTTAAATATTTAATCATATATTACTAGATGATACAAAATGATGATGTAAGATATGTTAAAAAGAAAGCATCTTTATATACTTGAAAGTATACGTACCTATCAAATATATAAAGTATATTTCAAGGCATGCTTACATATGCTTAGAACTGTAACTGAAATGTTTAATTATCTATTCATGCTGTAACTTTTTTGTTTTTCCATCACATGTTCTATCAGCCTAAAACATTGTGTTTTATCCATATATGCTTATTTTAAACATCAGAGGAGTGGGTATGGACAGACAAGACTGCAGTGGATTTTGTCAACTGGAACATGGCAGAGCCTTCAAACAACAGGAATAAGCAGTGTGCAGAAATATGTGCGTTGTCTGGGTACTGGAACAGCAATGTCTGTTCTTTCAAAAAAGGATATATCTGTAAAAAACCAAAAAGTAAGTAATATTTGTAATATATTGAGGTTATGGCTAATAATGCCTCATGATGTATCTAAATTATATATTCTAAAGCATGTGTGCACATACTGTAAAGAATGATTATAGGTGTCTATTGTTTTTGCACATATATCTGTACCAAGATTCAGTGACCTAAATCCTGAGGCTTCAGGTGCAGCTGGGTATACCACGTGGCTTCCAACTACCTCCTCAGAAGGCTGCATGCCCCATAAGACCTGTATAATAACCATGAGCCCCATGCAGCTGTCTTGGATACTTCAATCACCTATGTGTAGGAAACTGAATGGCTAAAGACCACTCATTTTTCATAAGAAGTGGGTTTTCAGTAAAGCCAGAATTGTCCCGCAACTATCACAAAACTTAAGCTTAAAAGCAACAAGTTTTGTCTCATTTCAGTTTGACTGTATTACCCCCCCCAAAATTTTGTTCTTATGAGCACGGTGAAAACTCTGTCTGCAGGAGTTGGTGATTCATTACTATCCTCTGTGCTGACGGAACAGAGAAATATGATTGCATACATTTTTGTGGCACTCTTTATCTACAGTGTGATAGAATCATGTTTAACAGCACTTTCTAGTATTTTCTTGATAGCAAAATGGTCATCTGAAAGAAAATTCAAAGATTCAATTACCAAATGAGATTAAACTAAAGCAGTCGAGAACTTGAACTGGACATTTTGCTGGCTTAATTCCTCCGCATTTCTGTTAACCTTTCCCTTACTTAAAAAGTTTAGGAACCCCAGTTACCAGAGCATTGTGTTCATTCCACAAACACAATCACAAGGAAGGGTTGCCTTCAAAAGAAGGCTAAATTCACAGAAGATTCTTTTCAGCTTGGTATTTCTGTGAATAGAGACGCTTATGAGATATTTCCAGTACACATGAGAACTTAATTCAAGACATGTTTCCCATTTCAGAAAACACCTAAAAGTGAATTAGATTCAACAGGCAGTTTCTCAAAACTAACACATTTGTAAAGGCTTTTAGAAGATACAGAAATCTAACCGTAATCTAAATTCTTGTTGGGTAACATAACTGAGGAGGTCAAGTTAGAAGCTTACACATTCTTAGCTCCACCTCCCAGGGAATGCAATTATCACAAACAGGTGAGCATGTGGACTTAGGAACTTTGAAATTTCTCTTAAGAGCATTCAAAATAAACACTTTATTTTCTTTCTCAAAGCTACTGAAAACACAGTGATGCTACCAGGAAATAAAGGTAAGCATACTTCCTTTAAGTAGAATTAAGGAGGTGCTCAAATATAACAAGCACATACTTAAATAGTTTCTAAATATTAATTCTAAAAGCATTTCAAAATAAAAAGTCCATAAACTTCATTTGTATCTAGGTACAGAAAAGAGCTATAATTTTGTATTTTTTTAAATTAATACAATTATATTTTTTGTTAGTAAAATAACTGGTTGGACTGAGAATCTACATGCATATTGCATTTATATGAATTCTAGTCAAAGTAATCCCACTTATTACTAGATTCTGAAATCTCTTACAATCAAAAGTATTGATTCCATTTCATCTACTTACAGGAGAGAAAAAGGAGAAAGTATTTTCCAACATCATCATTTGGCTGTTTGTTGTTCTAGTCCTTTCTGTTGCTGGAGCTGGAAGTACAGTTTATTTCTACCTGAAGTTCAAGAAAAAACAAAACCAACTAGATATTTCAACGAGAATGAAGGGACCAGCAGCAGCCGTGGATAGCCAAGAACAAGATGCATTTACTGACATGTAGTTTGACAAAATACCTGTATGTTCCACGTAGCAGAAAACAATCTATGTAACTGGAATCAGTGAAATCTTAGGCAGGCTTTGCTTTTTCCTGTGCAAATAACAGTCTTCTCGCTGCACAGATATAAAGTTCACAGATTTATATAAACACATACAAATATATACTCCCATCAAAAATTGCCTCCCAAAGAGCTTCGGAGTAAAACTCTTAGAAATTTTTACTATGTACAATTGTTGTATTTAACTTAATGTAGGGATTCTTCCATTTACATACAGAGGAAATCATGTTACTCCTTAACGTTAATTTTTCCTATTGTATTGCTTCAGAGTTATCTAGACTGTGTCGGGAAACACAGATGATTTCAGATTTTCAGATTCAGTGTGTGATATCATCTTTTCATTCACGTAAAACCTACTCTAATACCTGGATCTGTGAATTAAATATATTTTCCTTACTGAAACATAGATGGGTAGATAGAAAAATAATTCAAAAGACTTTCCTCTATTCCTACTTCAAGTCTGAACTTGGGAATAATTATGCCAATTTCTACAGCCTTGTACTTTTTTATTGTTCTGCAAATATTAACATTTTTCTACTAGGTTCAAATTAATAACAAATATATGAGAGTAGATAATCTATTCATTGGGTATTAACTTCAGTAATGATGTTTTCAGTATGCAGCGATGCTACTTTTTTCATCTCAGCATATATAATAAATGGCTGTCTATATACTGCATTATTTAACTCTCCAGTTCAGAGAAATGTAATCACTAACTCATTTTTTACATTAACTTTTTCCGTTTCTGTTTTAATTTCACTTGACAATGTACTTCATTAGATCCCCTTTCAGATTTTCTTCAAGTGTACACAATAGCATTGTTTGCCTTAGCGGACGGTTTATCATTCTGTGCATTTTAAGAATTGTACAGTCTCTGAGATACGGAAACCTTTCTCCAAGGTATAGGAAGGTGCCTGGTACTAACAGGCCTCAACAGAGAAGCATACAGAGGGGCTGGATAACACAGGCTTCTACAAAATATCTGCAAGGGGAAACAGATTCCCTCATAGGCTGTTTTGTAGAACTGCAGTCAGAATTTCTTACGCTGTCCCCATGTGTAAGGTCTCTGATTGACAAAAAGATGCCAGAACACTAAAGCTCTCCTCTAAAGAAAAGAGAGTATCTGGAATAGGTTCTACGTCTGGAATAGATTTTCTGTGCCTAAGTCTCATCAGTTTGAGACATTCATACAATACACTCATCTCACCTCTAGGATTTGTCTTTGTTTAGATACGCAGTAAACAACGAAGGGCCTTAAGTAAAAATATTATGGATGGCAGCTTAGAATGGAAGTCACTCTTTCCTTTAGGAGTACTTCAATAGTTTTATCAAGAGTTGCCTTAAAACATGGTGCACTACTGCGAACATAACTTTCCTGTTGAGCTGTCATTTTTTTCCCTTGCATTGCTTTGCTTGATGGACACACTTTATACACTTCGGGCTGAGTTTGTAAGGCAGGCAGGCTCCAATTATAGATTGCAGGACCTCTAAAGACACTGCAGATTGCACAGCTTTCTCCTTTCTGGTATGTGTGTATGACATTACTTAACCATGAGACCTGGTTAAAAAAAATAAACAAAATAGCGTTATTTAAAATAGAGAGAGAACTGAAGTAAAATAAACTCAGTTTTACAGTATGTCCTTTGAACACTTTGTAAAACCCAGAGGCAAAAAATTCAGATAAAAATAAATTTCTTGTATTACTATCATGAATCCATAATCCCAACTCCTGTGATAAACAGTCACAGCTATTTTCAGGAGGAAATAGGAAATGGCTCAGAGAACTTTGGACACAACTGGAATGAGAAAAACACCACCTGCTTCCCATGGAGATGACTGCAGATATAACTGTTTCCTGGTATGTGCAAGAGAAATCTGGGAATACATAGTTATGCTTGCTCTTTGGAAGAGTAAAGAGTATAAGTGTTTTTCCTGTGTTATACTTCCCAACAATACAGGATACTGGATCTTTCAGTATGTATGCCCATTTCAGTGAATCTGATAAAATAACCTTTTCCCAAAGAAAAATGTGTTTTCAGTAAAGACTTAACAGAAGGGAATAATTGTTTTAACAGTTACTTGTAAGTGTCGTGGCCTACAACTGTAAAAATGGGAAGCTCATAACAGAGGTGCCCTGGTGACCAAAACCAGAACAGCCTAAGAAGCCTAGAGGAGAGAGCCCCATATTACCACCGCAGTTACCAAGGTCAGCTGAACAGTCAGGCTTCTTTGCATGCCAGGCTGTAGGATCTGTGCTATTATATGGAAATTGTTTGATGTAGATGCATTTGTATGTACAGATATTTTGCAGTTAGAGTCAATTCAACATAATGTCTGAAAAAGAAATGGACAGAATCATAGGCTAGGCAGGAGGTCTGTCGCTGATCCCCCTGCACGAGACTGAAACGCCGCCAGGCTGATCCAAAGGCCTCGATTGTTACAGAAACAGCCAAAGACAAAGAGCACTGTGGTAAGAACAGCACGGAGATAATGGGTGAATGCAGAGCAAGTGTGCACCAAGTGCAGTGGAGCTACCACCTGTGTACAGGACTGAAAGGAAGGCCTCACCTGGACCATACGTGCCTGCGTTAGCTGGGCTCAGTCATCGTCACCCACCTGTGGTGAGGGACAGCACTGCCACAGCAAGGACGGTGGATGCAGCCTAGTGAGTCTCAAACAGCTCAACATCCACTGGGGGAGAGAGACTAATGTGTCCAAACGGTCTGACACCTCTGTATTTGTCCTTTGAAGTGGATATTGTGTATGACTAAGGAACGATATTGGCCACTCACCTTGTTAATCACTCAGACAGAAAAGAGGACCGGGTTGTACTCAGACTGAGTGCACAGAGCAGCAGAGAACCATACCACTTTCAATGCTTTATCTCGGTGTTTCTGTCCAAGTCAGTTTTTGGCCTCTCCCTTTTATTTTCAAAAAGTCCTGTCTACTTAAAAGCACTGTCACTTCAGTGCTTGGGATAAGAAAAATACTGTTCATCATGAATGAGCATTAATCACTTTAAATTAGTTTCAGAGTGGAGAATAGAAGACACAGCAGTTTAATGTTTCTTGGAAATTTCCCAGTACTGCTGTTAAATATAAGCGATCACAGTTATGTGTGTGTTTATGTATGATCACTCATTTTCATAAACAAATCACACTTGATTTACCTCACTAGTTTCCGAAGGATACACCACCTCCTCTGTAACGAGGTTGGGGTCATTTTGTGACAGAAAAATGTAATTCAGCAGTGGGAATACAGAATTCTTAGTTTTCTTGCGCCAAAGGAGAAATTTTACTTTGCAACTGTAGCAGTAGAGGAGTTGAAATGATATGGTGTCTGAAAATCCACAGCAAAAAAGAAGAATGTATGAATTACAACTAATGTGTTGTCTCAATATTACAAAGGCAGCATTTTGAGAACTAATCTTTTCAGTTTTTTGTGCTAATTTCTTTTTGCATCTGTTAGAACCTTTTTTTATCTGATACCACTGTTACAGAAGAGACTAAATTGCTGACAGAATGGAAGATTTTAGACACTACGACTGGCCGTGCTGGCACTGATTATCTGTGAAACACCACCTAGGAAACAGTCCAGTCAAACAGTGAACACTGATGAGGAAAGGCACGATATGCTCCTAGAAATACAGAAGAAGGAATGGATGTACCCTGCAACAGCAACATGTAGTCTCAGTACATCTGTGCCTTTTAGGGCACTAGGGCATTACACTAAGTTTTGAAGTTGCGATCAAACGAAAGATCATACAATTGTCGTAGTGCCACCAGTAAAAACTAATCACAGCTGACAAAAATAATCTCATTTAATGCATTAATGCTTGTGGAATAAATAAGAATTAGAGTAATAAGACATTTTTTGTCACTGTACAACAGTTAAAACATTTAGAATTTTTGAGGACTGGTATCCCTTGACAAACAATCATTATTACAAATTTTAAATACAGGCTTTTTAATAGCCCCCTTTGTTCTCTACTCTTCTACTTCAAATAAATTTTTATAGGGAAGAAAAAACTTAGCTTGTCAGACTTTTTATATGGCATTAAAGATGATCATAGATGTCCTTTATGGGAAAAAGGGATATTATCCTAGATGGGCTGCAGCTGCTGCTATTCAACTACATTCCCGATTGCTTTAAGACAAGACATAAACATGCCCACAAAGTAAAAGCAAAGACGACCAGCTACAGAAAGAGGTACCACGTATAATCTCTAACAGATACTCCAGGAGCGGACAAATCTGTCATACCATCCAGCAGTTTAAACCTTTGCTTTTACTTACCTAACAGCTATATCACAAAGAGATGCTGTCTTCATTTACTGAAGTAGATTCTTGCTAAACAAATGGTTCATTTCAAAGCTAGGAAAGGGAAGAAAAGCAACAGGGAAAGAAAAAGAAACCTAAGTAAGGAGATGACAATAAGGGCAATAATTTCACTTTTCTGCTTGCACTAACTAAGTTCAATGAAGACTGATATCATTTTGGGCTCTCTCTCAATCTTGTTCAGGTCAGAATGCCCTGCAAGAGAAAGACACAGGAGTGTCACAGTGAATCATGAGACTTTGCAGATGGTAAATAGAATACCTAGGATGATAAAACTTATTTCTCTCTCTCTCCCCCCACCCTTCTGGTATCTGTAAAAACAACATATCCTAAAAGGAGTGATGAAACAATTCATTTTCTTGTTATTTTGTCCATCAATTACATATGCACTAATTTTGATCAAGAAATTTCCATTTTGCTACCTGTGTGTTCATAATAGCCTTTAGATGGTATCAGAGGGCCTCCTTCTACTTTTGCTGACCTTAATAAACTGCTATATGTAACAGGCTGGATGAAAACTGTACAATGCAGTGTACACGTGAACATCAACTTTGTAACAAACACAAATTCATTCAATTATAAAAACGTTTTTCAGGTTTTTAAGCATCTTAAGCATTTTACACGTGTAGGAAAACAGAAGTTAAAAGGTACCTTGTTATATTTTAAGGAGCTTTTTTAAAATTCCGTTTACCTAACTACAGCATATACACATTTTACAAAAATGATGGGTAGAACTTCCAGAGGTCATCAGAACCAGAAACGCACTTCCGAGCTTGTTTTTTTTTTTTTTTTTAACACATACTAGCTGTTATCTTCTCTTTGGCTGAGCACCCACATGGCTTAATTTGGGGAAAACAATCCTTCTTTTCCTTCTTTAGCTGTTACTAACATATTTTAAAGCTACACACTTAACCAAAGCATGGAAACTGAACCCAGGTGGTTTAAGTTGGTGATTAAGATAATCTTGTATTCTTCATAATACCTTTACAAAGAACACTAGTGTGTGTTAATGAGAATAAGAAGTCAAGCAAATGTTTTATAGAAATGCTTTTAGAATTTTACAGAAATGCTTTTTAGAATGCCAGTTTTGACAGCTACGTAAGGAAAAATTCTGGACACGTTTTCATGTAACAATCTTTTCCCTTTTTTCTTCATAGCTATTTGGACAGACACCATAATCTCTTTCATACATAAGCTCAGCTATCTAAGACATCTGAAGGAGATGGAATTCATCTCACATAACTTCAGACATCCAAAAGGCAGACATACGCAGCTAAACTAGTCACCTGAGGTTCCCACTGTGGTCAACACACAGAAATAAGTACATCTCTACTTTAGAGAATGATGTGAATCTCTAGACTCTCAAATAATATAGACAAAGCCTAAACTGATCATCTCAAATGCAACTCCTGGTAAACCAGGACAGGAAAAGGCAAGACTATGGATGCATTCAAAGTTGAAGCTTCTTGTTGGCATTTCTCATCTTTGTTTCTTAAAGATATATGGGCGCAAAACCAAAACAGACCATCTAGATACACATTGCAATGTCTATTGTTATGACAAGTTCCTAATACAATGTAATTGTAATTCACTGTCTTAACTTGTTGCTTGTACAGATTTAACAACCCAGGTACGTTCCCAGTGCCAATCAAGGAGTTGTAAGTTTTGAAGAGATTAAAGATTCAAATACATTTGAATAATGAGAACCCTACGATGACTATGTGAAGAATAGATCTGGACAAACAATGGCTAAGGAGACTGTGATTAAAAGGGTGGGAATGAAGAACTATTTTTATTGTTGTTATTTTTTGTTTTATCAGCTATTACTCTCCTGAAGCTCAGTAATGGCTTAGGACTTCAGAGGAAAAAAAGATGAATGCAAATTGAGTGAGTACTGCCAAATACAGTGACTAGCTGCTTTGTTAGAGTTTTAAAGAAGCATTTTTAAAAAGTGAGTGTGGTTGCTTTAAAATTATTGCAAGAATGAGATGTTGGAGAAGCCGCACATCTAGACATGACGTGAGAGAAACGCTGAGTCCCTCAGAATACAATTCTTAATTGATATCTTTTGCAATTTGACATAGCACACTTGAACAGGTTTTTGTTGATTATATTTAATGCCAATTCATGAAATAGCTCCAGGCTATTTCACAAAACAACCACCAAAACCAGTTCCAAAAGATCTTTTTTTTCCTTGAAAAGCATTACTTTTGGAAACAGAACTTCTAATTATAAATTCAAGCATTTCTTTGACTTGATTTTCCATACTAATAGAGAATGGAAACTGAGCAAGTAGCGTTTATTAACAGAATATTAGCATCGCCAGGAACTCCTAAGAAAGCACAAATCATTGGCCCTAACTGCCAAGAAACTATGTCTAAAATAACCTTTCAAGGAACCATCGGCCTATGTACTCTCGTGAGCACTTCCTAGGCCAGGGCCAGGATGGGTAGGCAATCAGTTAAGTATTTTGGGTTATACTGCTGATATAATCTCTATATTTAAGATTTGCACAACCGTGTTTCCCTGAGCAGTAGCTGATGTGTACAGCAGCTGATGTGTACAGCATACCAGTGAAGCCTTGATAAAGTTTTGCCCAGAATCATAAATGAGGGCTCTGCTTCTTCGATCTCCATCACTGATACATACAGCTTAGGACAACAAATTGCATGTAATACAAAGACCAGCCTAATATCAAGCACTGCATGCTAAAAGTTCCCTCTCCTCTTTTGTGTAGACTGACAACATAGAGGAACGTCAAGTAAGGTCTGCAGTCACTCTGGGAACACATTGCTTATATTTTCCTATTCCTTTCCACCTTTATGGTCTTAATGCTTAGCTACAATAAAAAACTAATATTTTTGATTAGCAAGTTGATAATCCATATTTACTACGGATTTTTCAAATTTTAGTTCAGCTAAGTCTGGACTGACTTGAATTTATATAAGCCCTACTTCAGTTTTCAGTATCATAGCTTTAGCCACCGTTAAAGCATGAATATCACTTAGTCATCACTACATATGAAGATCTTATATCTTTTAGCCACTTTACCCAATACTGTCCTGATGCACATCATGAAATATTTCTGAATTGTGTGGTATTATTTAACAATGCCACGTTCCACTGGTTAAAAGTGATTAGAAATTAATAATTACTTGAACTAGGTTAATAACTTTCAAAATAACTTATTTTGCATCTTGTTGCATTCCGCCTTTTTTCCCCCTCCCCATCTCATTTATTCCCCTGAACCTTGTGTTTTAATTTTGTCTTTTATGCATTCCCTATATAGGATATTCTTGCAAAACTCTATTGGACTTTTGAAGGCAGTGTGCCTCATGAATAAGTTCCAAGCATCACAAGGTGCTCTACAAACTACTTCTTGAGCATGGTCACTTCTTGCTGTGTGACTGGCACTGGTTATTCAGAGATTCCAGCAGCTCTGATAACCTGGCTCGCAGACACTCGCACAGTATAGGGGTACTCTTCCCAACATGGAAATTGTCCTCTTTCTCTCCTCCTCCTCCAGATACTCATACAATGTGTCTCGTGGAAGCCACTCAGTTTTAGTCCTGGGGAGATATTATCTACATCAATCCAGCTGAATAAGGAGAGCGAGACAAAAGACCAAATCTTCAGTAAAATCGAGTAGATTGGAGAATCCGTTTATTTTCCCCACTTAAAGAAAGCCAGTGCCACTTTTATAAACTTTGCCTCAACAATTATTTTTTCAAAGACTTTCAGAGGAACATTGCCTGCTCATTTCTCAGCTTCCAAAAATTGTCCAATTTAGCTTTTAGCAGTTAACTATCCCCATTTCCTGGGAAGCGAGTTCTGGTAGCGAGAACCACTAATGGGTAAGTTAATTGTTGTCTCTTTAAGAAGCACTCTCTCTTCATCCCCTCATTTTCTGTCTCTGTTGTGATTTCAGTATTTAAGTTCCAAATTCAAACATTAGAATGAGATCAACGTGTTACATCACAATTTATCAATGAATGCCATATCAAAAGATTATGTTAATGGGAATAAACTGGTTATTAGAGTTACCTAATTGGTCATACATTAGTAATATTGTCTAGAGGAAACTCATTTTATTTGCCAAGATCACCTTGCTACCATATACAAGTTTGAAAAAGACATATGAAAAAGTCATGGCTCAGAAAGTTTATGTGAACTGCAAACAAACATTACAGTTTTATGTTTGTTAGTGCACAAATACAAAGAAACAAGATTTTCTTCCTAACTGACCATCAGATTTCTCCACATCAGATTTCTCCAGTGGGTTTCAGCAGTTCCCAGCTAATCCTAACTTCATAATTCCTTTTTTAAAAGTTTGCTAATTGTTCAACTTCCTGATTTGATAGAAACTTCCCTCTTTAATAGAAACAGAACTTGCCGGCCTTCAGTCGTTCTGAACTCTGCCTGAGTCAGGATCTGGGTTTTTTTTGCAGAAACTACAAAATGGAGAAACATTTTTTCCTATGAGAGCATGCAGACATTGAGATGACAGGTCTGCACTGGCATCCCGGTACTCCATAATTCGGGGACTGAAGACAGGGCTTCGCTGCAGCGCAGCCATGGCTGACAAGCTGTTATTTCTGCCCTGGGGAACACCAGAACCACCAAAGGCCTGGAGGAAAGGTCTCTCTCCCACCCAGCCCACGTGCTGCTTGTCTCACATGTCTCTTGCCTGTGGCTTTAGAAGTGTCATCCATCGAGGAGTGTATCTTCAGCATGGTGAAAAAGCCCACACTTGGTGAGTGTCTTCAACGCCAGAAGAGGTAGCACAGGCAGGTTGTTGGGTCTCCATCCTTGAGGGCACCGTCCTGGGCAGCCTCCTCTGGTTGACCCTGCCTGAGCAGGGGTCGGACCGCACAGTCCCTTCCAACCTCACCAGTCTGTGATTCTGCGATTTGGCCACCCCCTTTACTGCAAGGGGGAGGAAGGGCACACAGGCGCTCTCGACAACGAAAGTCAAGCCTCACAAAGCTGGCAGTCCCCAAAAGCAAGGAGACGCGTCCAAAAATCTCTCTGCTGCCCTCCACTCCTCCCTGGCACGCACAACCCATGCACATAACGGACAGCAGCCTGTTGCCCTGCGCCTGGCTGTTTTGCAAAGCAGCAACACCGCTGCCCGGTCTGATGGGCCGCTGGCCAGGTGAGGTGCGCGCGATGCGGCGGCGGCTGGAGTGGCGTGGGGGTAGCCCTGGCTGGGTGCCCGCAAGGCCCCTGCCTTCCCCTCCCGCTCCCCAACAGCAGCCGCACGACTGCTCCCGAAACGGCGTCGACCGCAAGCGGAAAGTACGCCGCCATCTACTCCCTCCCCGGCCATTCCCCTGCACCCAGCCTGTCACCAGGACCACCACCTGGCAGCCCAGTTCTGGGCGACTGGATGACACAAACTGCCCTTGCACGCATCCCCTCCCACCCTGTCCCCCCACGCTCGCTCGCAAGGCCGGTGCAGCCCCTCCAGCCACCAGGCCTCCCGCTCCCGCCAGGGCAGGGGAAGCCTCCTCCGCTGCCTCCACCGCAGCTCTCCAGGGCGCCTGGCCTCTGTGGAACAAATTAGACCCACTGGGGCGGGGGTATATCTTTTCTTGCCGCACAGGTCACAGGGGTCAGATCACAGCGTTGAGAGCAGTGCAGCTGTAGGCAGAAATACGGGATTTGCCAGCCCGGCTGTCGGCGCGGCACGGCCGACGGCGGCCGCTTACCCGCCAGATGGCGGCCGGGGCGCGCAGCGCCATCTTGCGCGGAGGGCGGCAGCGACACCTAGCGAGCGAGGAGCAGGCTGCGGCCGCGCCGCTGCCCTGCGGCGGCGAAGCGAGCTCCAAGTTGGGTCTTTATTTCTGCTTTGTTGTTGTTTTGCTTTATTTTAGATACAGCAAACACTGGCAGAAGCTCTGGAGCCAAAGACGAATCTGTGGCATGACCGAAGAATTTCTTCTCTGCAGTGGGATGAGGCGTCATGTGAATTACCTCAGCTGGAGCTGTTCAAGGATTTAGCTCCAGAGAAAGGTAGGCAGCTCGCTCTGCTGTGTGGGAATGATAGGCAGGCAAACAACAGATCTGCCCAGTCCAGCTGGACTTGCTCAAAACAAAATAGGTGAGACCCTGCCCATCACTCAGAGGCTGAGCCTTAAGGCGAGTAAGTGAATTACAGTGGAGGTAAAAGGGAAGGGATTCAGATTTCATAGTTAATCTTTTAGATGATGAATGAAATAATGACCTAGTCTTCTTTTTCCAGTTGGAATAGCCTCTTTTTATAGTCATGCCTAGGATTTTTTTTGCTCATAGCTCATTTGCTTGACTTATAGATAAACCAAATGTAGTAAGATGCAGATCGTCGTCTTCTCTTTCTCTTTCATTTTGTTATTCGTCTCTCAAGCCGTGTGGAGCCATCGCTTAAATGTTGCAGATAGAGGCATTTGTCCATCATGAATGCTATTAGGATTAGTATGCAAAATATTAGCACGAGAGGAAGTGTGTGTGATTCACTGATCGTTCTGGTAATCAGTTCATTACGTGACAAATCAGAAACTGTGCCTTAGCTTCTCCCTCGCCAATACACAGGTAATAATGTGTGTTTATCTCACAGAAGCTTTCTGGGAATCTGTTAATTGCTTTTAAATCTTAAAATTGAGAAGTCTACAAAAATGTGAAGTATTGTCATTAGGTTATTATCATCAATTGCACAGACAAGAATTCTCCTGGCTCAATTTCAGAAACTTGTTTATACACCGGACTTGTCCCTCTTGGGGATATTTAATGGCCACTTTAGTTTCCAACTTTTTTTCGTACTGTCAGGATGAAGATGTTTTATTGCATCACAAGTATTTCAGTAAATGTCCATTCTATTGTTTTCATATTTTTCCACACTTTAATTGGGTCCATTTTTTTCTTTGCAGATCTTTCAAAAAGATGAAATTAAATTGCACTTAGAGGCAATATGTCATTGACACATCAGAGAGCATGAGTGTAATTGCTATCAGTGTTTCATCTCTTCTTTTTTGCTGTTTTTTGTTGTCTTTCTCACTGTTCACTAAGATACTAGTGACCGCAGCAGACTGAAAGCTTTCAAATAGAGAAAGCAAAGCAGTAATGGAAGATAACAAAGATGATTAGAGGGCTGGAGCACCTCTCCTATGAGGAAAGACTGCAAGAGCTGGGCCTGTTCAGCCTGGAGAAGAGAAGATTGAGAGGCGATCTCATAAACGTGTACAAGTATCTGCAGGGGGAGTGTCAAGAGGATGAGGGCAGCCTCTTCTCCGTGGTGCCCAGTGACAGGACAAGAGGCAATGGGCAGAAACTGAACCACAGGAAGTTCCACCTAAACCTGAGGAAAAACTTCTTGACTGTGAGGGTGACAGAGCGTTGGAACAGGTTGCCCAGAGAGGTAGTGGAGCCTCCTTCGCTGGAGATATTCAAAACCTGTCTGGATGTGATCCTGGGCAATATGCTCTAGAGGACCCTGCTTGAGCAGGGGGGTTGGACTAGATGATCTCCAGAGGTCCCTTCCAACCTAAACGATTCTGTGATTCTGTGATTCTGTGATTTCAGTTTCCTGCCAATGAACTTGTACTTATCATATGGGCTATCATGTAGGCCGCACACATACATTTCATACATAACTTAGTTTTGGAGCACTTTTCCAGAAAACCTGCAACAGAAGGCTAATCCCCAGATCATAAGACCTTATTCAGGATATGCGAGACGACAATCCCTTTAATGCTGACAACATTCTCCTCAAATTTGACATCTCTGAAGAGAAAAAAAAGGGAAAAAATATTCTAAAAAAAAAAAAAAGGAGCAACATGAAGATGAGGAACTTAGTTAAAATCAGAAAGATCAGCTGAAATGGTGACATGCTTACAGGTAACAAGGAGCTCATTTAGAAATGCGATCAAACAGTTATGTGCACTGAATTAAAAAGAGATCCTCTGAGAATAACACAGGAAGGAGGGCAAGAAAGGGAGAGATACCCAGGAAAGCTGAAGACTAGAGTAGAGGAGACTTTCAGATGTAAAAAAATAGCCTTCCAAAATTGGAAGCTATGTTCAAATGAGGAAAATTGAGAACAGCAGAAGCCTGGTGATTGAATGTAAATCCATAAGAAGGCAGATCCAGAAAATGAGGAAAAACAGCAGAAGCATAAAAACAAGTAATTGGACTAGCAAATTACCAAAAAGTTGAGAAGAGAATATCACTGAAGAAATCTCACATAAAAAAAAAAAAAAACCCTAAATGAATTATTTCTATGGTGTTTACTTTAAATGACAGTGAAGGAGACTTGCACATTGGAGACTTTCTCTCTACAGAATAAGTCTGGGGAACTGCCTTAAAATGAAGTACCAGTACAAAATAGATGAGGTCAGTCAGTGTTTATAACAGATTGATACGCTGATGGCAATAAAATACACATAATGGATGTTATTCAACCAGTGGTTTTAAAAGAATTTTAAATTGCTGTTTGCTGTTATACATAACCTGTTATTCAAACACACTTTAATGCCAAAGGAATAGAAGGCGAAAAATACAACATCAGTCTATGAAAGAGTCTCTAGGTTTCCTAGAGCTCATCTACCTTTCTCAGAGGTAAATGGGTAGCAACAGTAATAAGGAAAGAATTAGGAAATACATATCGTAATTTATAAAAGCATAAACATGCTTTTTGTAATGGAAAATCATGCCTCACAACTTTATTAGAATTCTTTGAAGGACCCAGTAAGCATGTGAAGAATGTTTGTCATGTGCCATTCAACAACTGATGAGTCACCTGGAAGAAGGAGCAAGTGACGAAGTTTACCAATGACTCATAATTATTTATGGTTGTCAAAATTAGAGCTTGACTATGAAGACCTGCAGAAGAGTTGTTCACTACTGAGGTGTGAGATAAAAAAATGTAAAGTTTAATGAAATGTTATGAAAGTCAAAGTAATGCATTCAGGAAAAATAACCCTAAAAAGACATGTGCAGTGACAAACTCTTAATTAGCTATTATTATCAGTTATTATTAGCTATATAATAGGAGCTATTATTATATTTTAAAAAAACAGATCTTGCAGCCAGTGTTTATCATTTATTGACAGCATTTAGTCAGTACCCAGTAATATTCAAGAGTAAATGGAATATTAGGAATTATTATGAAAGAACTTGCAAGCTAAAGAGAAAAATATGCAGCTGTACCCTCGTATTAAAGACTATGTAGGACTCTTGATTCCCAAAATGAATTCAAAGGATCCACAAGAGGTACAGAGAAGAGTTATCAGAATGGTCATTATTATGGTTTTACTGCACGAGGAGAGGTTAAATGCAGTAGAAGTTTTCAGTTATAAGACAAGGTGGTTGAGGGTACGTATTATGGCAGCCTCTAATATTCTGAGCTTTTTAATTGCCGTAGGATGGTCTCAGAAATGGATTTTCCATGTTCCTGGAGGATATGTCCATGGGCACTGTTGAACACAAATATCCACGTATGACCTGTGGCTCAGGAGGTTCCTCAAAGAAAATAGGATAATGTAACAAGGAGAGATTGTTCAGGATATAGGTGGTTGTATACTTCTCCCCTAAGCATCCATTATTAGCCTCTGTAAGCGATAAGACAGTTTATTAGATGGACTTCTGGACTCAGCCACTTTAGTAATTCTTATGTTCTTCTACTGCCATTGTTATTCGTGACATACATTTGAAGAAAATTGAGCTTATGATTTCTAAAACATTATCTTGAGCATGGCTCGGTGACATGTCCTTTTAAATAATGTTGGATGCCTGAAATATTTCTAAAAGGTTCATGACTCTCTCAGCTACTGCTTATGTACCCCGTTTTTGGAAACTGTAGAGCCTGAGCAACAAACAGCTGTCTTCATCAATATTTTCGAAAAAGTTCATGTAGTGTCACTAGCTTTTCAGAGACATGAAGGGACTAAATGCCTGACACTGAGTATCTTAGAGGACTGTAAAATTTGCTTCCCTCTTTTGCACGTAACCACTGATACAATTCCTCCAAAGTTTTTCTACTACTCTCCTAAAATAGTCAGCTAACTTTTATTTGTCAGCCATTGAGGAATTCTGACAGTTGATGCTATTTTATGTCCTGGAAAAGAAAATGTAGCTTTTCATAAGACCATGTGGATTCTACTGAAGAAAATATGCCCTCAAAATTCAATGCGTGCTTACTGAGTGGTTTGCCAATATTTCAAGGACAAACCTGAAATATGGTTTGTATGGAATAGTTTCATGCAATACTTATTTATATGGAGTGGTTCTTGGAGGCAGACCTCACTAACTCAAACACTTTAAGTAAAACCAAGAGTCAACAATACACTTCATCAGCACTGAGTTCTAGCTTCATTTACTAAGAGATGATCTTTAGGAATGCTGTACCAGTGCTCTAATAGGAGCTTGGAACATGAGAAGTCCGTGCAGATGGGTGTTCTGAAAAATGTGGCTTTCTCATACTTTAAGAAAGCCTTTTCTCATACCTTTTCCATTGATTCAGGTGGTTAGCAAGTGTCTAGGCTATGACAAATTGGTTGCATTAAAATGAATTATTTATATAGCACAGGTGATTCATAGATTGCAAGACCAGAAGAAAAGTTGTGATTACCCGCTTTAATAAGAGACCAGAGACTGTAAGACTTTTCTGAATCAATTCTTGTTAAGATGTTCTTTTATCATATCTTTTGATTATTTTATAAAAGAGCATATTTACATTCCAAACACCATCAACAGTAGAAGGAAACATCAAATAGCTTCCCATCTTATTTTTGTAACTTCAGCTTTGTTTCAGAAATCTACTTTCTTATTTCCTGCAGGATTTCTTTTCTGGCACTTTTATTGCTTCTCACTTAAAAAACATCCTTTAGTCTTTCCTCTTGTGACTAAGTAGTGAACCTCCAGCACCATCCTAATATATGAACCATGCTGGCAATACAGAGCAGCTTAATTTCTCCTTTAAATTTATTAGGAAGGAGACCTAAAACACCCTTTGCTATAAAGACAAAGGGCAACCAATAACGCTTTTCAGCTTTGCAGCCTTCTAGATCACTGTACATTCAACCATCTTATCACTTACTTGGAGACATGCATCTTCTGGTTAGTTATTTGCTGATTTTTTTGTTCTTTACAATTTTCTGCTGTTCTGTCATCTCTGTCATTTCTCAGGCTTTGCAGGAGGAAGCCAGCTGTCTTGTTAAATCAACAGTCCTTTCAAAAGGAAATCAACCTCAGCTCTTTTAGCAGATAAACCTAAATGGATAAGCCTGAAATAAACAATGCACTCTGTATCTGGCTATGTGACTACAAATTTTCTCCTTCTATTACTGTCATTTGTAGTGTAGCAGTGAGAGTTATCTAAACAGTGTCTGTGTCATCAGAAACCTTGACTGTTAGCTCAGCACTTCTGGGTTTTTTTTCCCCACAATCGTAGTGAGAGGGCAGAGAGCAGCTGAAGAAAGTTTCCTACTCTTACTGAACAATATAAAGGGGAAAGTATAATATTGCATCTAAAGCTGCTAGTGGAGTTGGAACAAACCAGTTCATAATGATTTCCTTCACATTCCTCCCAAAAGTATTTGTGGGTTTTATCCTCTAAAACATATATTGGGAAGCACATTTAATAATTACTAACAGAACTGTAAGCTTATTTCACTGGGAATATAGTGGACTATCAGGAAGGTTTTCCAAGGAGTCTGGGTCTACCTGGCCAGTGATCACCATTAAAAAAGGTTCCTGGAGTTCAATGTAATCAGTAATCCAGAACTGTAAGTAGTTACAAGCAAACTCAGTCTGTAAAATCCTTGTGTGGCTGTACCTTTCTTGACATGTGAAATGGCATTGTGACTAAGGTAGGTAGAATCTCTTAAAGAATCTACACTTATTCTCTTAAAACTGAAGCTGTTCAAGTACTGGGCATTCCTGAGTCTTATTCAAATGATTATTTTCCCTGAAAAACTAAGGAAGGATATTTAAACAAGTTCTGCTTAAGGTGATATCCTTTCATTTGGCTGGATCATGTTTATTGAACAGATTTGAATAAATATTAACATAACTGATTTTGTCACAGCCAAAATAGCCAAGACAAAAATAGACATTCTGAAGCAAATTAGTTGTATTCTTTTGGATGTAAAGGACATTTTCCTCTCCTTTATCTCACTAGTACTTTGCAAGTTATTTTTCACTTTGCATACCAGATATGTGTTATTCAGTTCAAATCATTTGAAAATAATATATTCTTATTAAATCAAAGACAATTTTATTAGAACATTTGGAACTTTTCTAGTTCCTGTTAAGGTAAGTGCTAACGTACATGCTTAGTTTCATGTTTTCTTCCAAATTACAAACAAGGATCCTATCACATTTCATTTTGAGTAAACAAAAGTTTGTGTAAAGAAATGTATTTTCAGTTGTTTAATAGAAGGTCCAGCATTTGCTTTCAGGGAGAATTTGCCATGTTAAGTTGTAGCTAAATGATATGTTTAGAACAGAATCAAGGAATACATATCTATGGCAATTTTTGCAGTATTACGTGATATTTTGCATTTTCTAATATCTTATCCCTTTTGTATTCAGTGCTTATAAACTGAAAATTTTATTATAAAAGGAAAATTTGAGGTATAGATAGGAGGTTGACAACACTGAAAGTTGTTTCAAATTCACAAAAGGAGAGAATAATGATTTCAAGTTTTGCTTTTATCCTAAGAATGTAGAATGTCCTGGTTTGAGTCCAGTCTCCCAGTATCTCTGCAACAGATCTTCATTGTAGACAATCCCCTCACTTCTAACAGTAACAGGTAAAAATCTTCAGAAGGAAGAAACAGACTTCAAAAGGTAATTTTATTTTCTTTTTAAAGGTCTTCTAATCCTTCCATTTCAGGAAAACAGTAAGTCAGTTGTAAAACTCACCTCATGTTGAATGACGACCAAAATTGAGAGTCTTTTTGCTGACATGATCAGGGCCTAAAAAAATTATCAGCTAGGCACTATCCTGGAGTTTTTATGTGTTTAAGGCAGGCAGAACTTATAATTAAAGTTATAGCTTGCTCTGTTTAATGTGTTTGTTTCTAAACTGAACAAAAAAATGCATATTTGTTACCTATTTCTAGATTATTGCATATTTCCACTCTGAATCTATATACTACGCCTTAAGCAAATAGACAAGTTGACTGAAGGAACAGAAAACTGAGCAATCGCAAAGTATAAGTAGAGGGAAAGATGAATGGTTTGTAGGGGAGGTGATACAAGGACTGTTCTAAGAGAGTTCTGGGTATTGAGACAAATTAGAGTCCAGATTAAGTAACGAGCATCTTGGGCAGAGGCCATCAGAAGAAATAAGAGTAGTATCTAAGGAAAAGCGGGAATATGATAAGTAGTTCAGAGAAAGGCTAGAGGCCAGGATAGACAGAATCAGGGATTTGCCATGTCAGTGGGAATATGCACATCACAGGGGTAGTACTGCGAGTAGTTAACTTGTCCAAAATGTTTAATACTGTCTATATTGCAGAATAGTTTGACTTGTGAAGGGGTTTAGATAGGAAATGACTGGATAAATTGAAGGAGAAGGAATTGGCAGTTGAACTTGTGGAGAAACTTAGTAGAGAAAAGATTTTGCAGGAAGGGAAAGGAGGTTTGGAGTAAGAGGAGTGTTGGAGAGAACTGTAGGCCAGCTGAAATCTTTCTGTCAAGATACATGAGCTGGAAGGTTGGAGGAGAGGGGTACTGATCATGGGAACAATACTGGACCCTCAATCCTCTCTTACTTCATAGCCTTCCCCTTCTGTGACTGCCATTTTCCTAATGTGCTTTTAACTGCATGGCTGTGAAACCCAACTCATGATGCAATTTAAAAGACATCTGAGTCCAGTTTTTAATTGCTGAAGAAAATGATGCTTGTATAAGTATACTAGTAACCCACAGGGTAAAATTTTAAGGTTCTATTTGGTATAAGTATATTTTATATTTTATAAGTATATATATATATTATATATACTATATATACACACTATACTATACTATACTATACACTATATATATTATATATGTTATATATGTTATATACATTATATATTTTGTAAGTGTAATATATATTATATATTATATATTATATATATATATATATATTATATTTTATAAGTGTATATATATATGGTATAAGTATATTTCTCACCTGCTATTTTTCCTGCCTGGGAACTGAAAACGTCAAAGAATGCTGACTATAGGCCATCATAATTAATTTCAGATTTTATCCTTGTCTGCACAGATGGTTCAGTCATTACGTTGGTTCAGTCTACTGCATAGACACCCTCATATTCATTGAAAGGTAGCTTGACTTTCAGTCCATTTGAAATGAATAATACAAGGTTTCTTTAAATCACAGAAAATGATATTCCAACCTTTTTTTTCTCCAGTTTAGCAAAAACAGTTTAGAAGTCACATTCAAAACTGAAATAGGAAACCTACATGTAAACAAGCCTGTAACCATGTACAGCTGCTCCCTAAGAAGTTTATTTGAAATCCGCTACTGCGAAAATGGAGGATTGCCTAATATAAACTAGGTTTATTTGTGCTCCTATTAGGCTCTGTTCACTCTAGTCAAGTGCTCTGTGCTGTACATCATGCAATGACTTGCAGGATTGAAGCCTTGCATGAACATGATAAATGAGGTGTATTGAATAAATTCAAGTACAATAATTTGTGACTATCAGGTTGATGTACTCTAGATGCTTTTTCTTGAGAAAATGTCTCAGGAACTGAGACATCTGTTGTGATGGATTTACATGGCAAACGTCAGTCCCAAGCAGTGATTTTTGATATTTAAATTGCTCTCAGATTTGGAATGGCATAAATTGCAGTTATACAAATGCTTTTATCAGTGAAATTTGCCACAATTTTATAAATTCAATAAAGATTGCAGTTATTCTATCTTTTGGACATGTCCCACAATGTATTGAACAAAACAAACTTGTGGTTACAAAGCTGTGGTAACAAGTATTTATAACGCTGTGTTTGACAGATGAGTAACTTATGGACAAAGAAATATTTTCAAATTGTACAATTTAAAGCACTCATTATTTAGTTGTACATTTTTATTTTTCTTATGAGTTGTTTTGATAATAAACAGTAATCCACTGCTTTATATCAAATCCATTAAGAAACTAATCTAGAATTATTGCCACCCGAAACCAGTCATTACACAGAAGTAGTCATTGCAGTATTTACTATTTTATCTTTGTTTTATGCTTGCAGTAGAAAAATGGTGCAAGTGCCATTTATTTCAGCAAAGAATACAAAGCTAGTTCTGTGATACTAGTTACTGTATAACTGTGATAAATCAGAAAAAGATTTAATTAGTATAGCGCTCTAAATGATAAATCTCTTTTGCAGTCAACTGCTTTCCCTGTTCAAAAATACATGAATTTAAGTCTGAGGATGATCTTCAGCATAGTGTTATATTATTGCATGGGGATTATAAGGCAATGCACAAAGAAGGGAGATTTACACACTGTTATAGTTTTTTTTTGACATTTTCTACTAGTTTGGATTTTTATAGCAGTGTTGGAAATCACATAGCGGAGAAATGAATTGAAGAACGGCTGCACTTTTAAGATCATGAATATTCATTGCCACAATTAGCAAATTAAAAATGGAAGCTTGGTAGGTTGGTGTTTCTGCTGTCTCCCTTTTTTGTACAACTATATGTAATCAAACTCTAAATGATTTCTTTCTCTTGATGATAAATTTTCATTATGCTGTTGTTATCCTTAATTTTTCATGTAGGGTCCTCTGTGGAACTTCATGAAAAAAGCTTCATTCTTATCAAATTAAACTAATTCTTTATTAAACAGACTACTTGTGAAGATGATTTACGTTTCAGTTAAGATTCTTAGCCTGGGGGTAATGCTATCCTGGATCAGTTCCCCTTTGAGTGATAAACAAGGCTAGAATTGGAATTTCAAAAATATTTACTTTATATGAACATGTGAAAAAATATAATGGGAGAAGTGTCCAGGTGTGCCACTCTTCCCTCCAGGTTCCCTCCAGAAATGAGGTCAGGATTCCTCTTTGAGCTGCTAGGATGATGTGGTATTATTGTACATCTGTCTGCGTTATAGCCACCAGAACAGAACCATCAAAATTAAAAGCATGAATGGCCCCTTTTTGAAGAAAGGAACCTTAAAAATCACATCAGTGATGACCCCAGTCCATCCCTGTCAAACAACAGAGTATTTTATCTTCCAGATAATGGGGAGCATGAGTACTGCAAGAGAAACTGTCAACCCATGTCTTCATGTAGGTTAAGATTACATTTTAGGCTGGCTAACATAAAAAAGTTTGCTTATGTGGGCTGTACATTCAAATTTACCACCCTTAAGCAGGTAGGTGCTAACTAATTTTGCTATCATTTCCTCCTTTTATGGCATGTAGTATTGTGTTTACTTTTACACTTCTGCAAAATCCCATGGCAAGGTATTTGCCCTTAAGTGTGCGGCAGTGCTTCAAAGGCTCACAGTACTCACTGTGTCCATGAACTGTGAATGTCTTGGTGCCTATCAGCTATCCCATTCCTGGTACAGCAGCTGGAATTCATGTTGACAAATGAGAAAATGTAACTCAAGTCTACCAAGGAAGTTGATATGTTTATTTAGTCTTCACTCATCTTGGCTCACTAAAGCAGCTCTTCCTGAACTGTACTAATAGTACAAGTAAGGAATTGTATATGTTACCCTAGGAATGTTAGCCAGGACTGCTAAGGTAGGATGTGCCTGTACATATTTTCAGTATTTCCTAGTTTAGGTAGCTCCTATTTTGGTACAAACACAAAAATCATGAAGAGTGTAAGACCTGCCATATCTAAATTAACTTTAATTTGTTCTTGAAGCAATGAGTAACAGCTTTAAACTCCATTGGGCAGTGACTCCTTTATTTGTGGAGCATTTCTGAACCCTTTGTTAGCACTGTATCACTGTCCTAGGTGTAAAAAGCTGTCAGTACATTATCCCTGTATTAATACTGGTGTGTTAACAACAACCTGGAAGTGGTGGCTACAATCAAAAAGCAATATACTCATGTTTCCCGTGACTCACCAGATATGCTACTTTAAAATCTTTGGCTTTTAGGCTAATGGTGTTCCCAAGTGACTTGTATGTAGAAAATGAGCTATATTGCTAGAAGAACCAAAAGGAAACACAGACAATATCTTGTGTTTTTGCGGAACTCACTTGAAACCTGGAAGACAGCAAGTTACGATGAAAATTATTTCTCTATAAACAGCTTGAAAGTAAGCAATTGAATTGAACAGTTCCAGCTTGGGGACATGACGTTTTCTTAAGCGCACTAAAGAATGCATTTAGCAGGTTAGATACATATTAACAAGGAATCTTTGGAAAAATACAGACTTCGAGAGAGAGGAAGAATTAAGTGGTTTAGCTCTTTGGAGAGCGTGGGAAAGAAGTCTTTTCAACAAGCATCGATTCCTTAAGAAAACTGGAGAGAATGCGTCAAGTTCAACGTGCCGGTTGTCACCTCTCAGCTTTATTCTTTAGAATTAAATCAGTTTGCATTCAGTCTAAAATCACATTTCATTTCCTTTTTAAAAATCATGAAGTCCTGTAGAGACTATCTGGACTATAAATCATTATTTTTACAAAGCATTCTGCTAATTTTCCTAAGATTTACTCAACACGAAGCAATAACAACTCTGACTGTTCTGAGCTAACCGGATGCTGCATGTGGTCGTGATCACTGGGAATTAATAATGTTCCCTAAGACACAAGAAAAAGGTAAAAAGCAAGATTTTCTACATGAATGCAGGAGACATTGCTCATCTGCAACTGTGGTTAATCCAACCAACATTTATTTGCAATTGAGATCCGAGATAGAATTTGTAATTTGAGTAAATTACTTTAAAAAGCTTAAATAGTCACGTGATGAAGCCATATATAGAGCTTATTCTCATGTTAGCAGCAAGAGGCAACTCCTTTTAGCTTTCCATTGGAATGAACTTGCCAAGAGATTTGTTTTTTTCAGCCCTCAGCTTTGCTAGTCATCAGCTTTGCTGAATGTAATACTATATTTATCTGCCGCCACCACCTCAACACGTATTTTCCTTGTGTAGATTTGTGGAAGAAGCAACTTAGACAACATGTAGGAGAAGGTAGAAAACACTCTTACAGATTACTGTCTTCACTCATCAGTACCACCATTAGGATGTTTTGCATGTTCCTTTGATTTTACTTCCCATCCTTCTCTCCACAAGGTTCACCATGTAGTCTGATACTCAATCCAGCCAAAAAGTGAGCCATAGAACTTTGCAGAGTTTCAAACAAGATCCATGGAAAGAGAACTGCCTCAAGAACTACCTCGTATTTGCCAGTTATGCCTAAATTACTGATCAGCCTAAGCCAAGGTTTGTGCTGGAAATTCAAAAAATATGTAAATTTTTGGAGACGGTAAGATTCTGTAACAAGCATTGCATAGTTGTTTAAGCCTATCATTAGCCAAATACAAGGTTATGTTGATTTATGTGCATTTGAGGATATGCTTGCTATGGAATGTGTTACTTCGTGATAGTATAATTGGGCTCACCTTGCAGTAAAAGTTAGATCATCCTAGAAAATATTTTTACTGTTGTTGTGAGCATATAATGATAGCACTTTCTCCTGAGATGGATAGATGGACAGATGTATGGATGAATGGATGAAAAAAAAGAGAGAAAGCTCTATTGACGAGTTTTATTAGATTTTCTTCTGTTCTTATGCCTCCTCATTTATAGTGTTCACTGAAAGATGACATTTAACAAGACATTAGCATTAACGTCATGGGCATTGCAGCATGTTTAACTGAGTCAAAATAGCTTTTAAAGTAAGTCATTCTACTTTACAAAAGAAATTTGAGAATACATTTCTTCTTTATAACAGAACTGATATTTACTTTGGTAATACTGTTAATAATTACTGGTTGACCAGTTGCATCACCAGATAAGGGAGTTACGGGAGGAGGTTAGTAGGCTGCGTAGCATCCAAAAAGATGAGCAGGAGATTGACAGGGCATTCTCGGAGACTGTTCAGCTCCAGGAGTCCCCACCCCCCACTGCAGCGGAGTTGTCAGAGGGCTCAGTACCGTGCATAAAGGTGCATCATAACACTGTTGAAGAGGGCTGGAAGCTGGTGACCTCTCATAGAAGGAGAAAGGCTCTTGCTCCTCCTCAAGAGTTGCCTGTGAAGAACAAGTTTAGCGCCCTCCAAGCCGAGGAGGAGCTGGGCATGGCTCCAAGGGAGGCAACTGGCCTGGCAGACCCTGTGCTGTGCAGGAACCCCTGGAAGAAGCGGCGAGTGATTGTTGTGGGTGACTCCCTGCTGCAGGGGACAGAGGCACCTATCTGCCGACCTGACCTCTTGTCCAGAGAGGTTTGCTGCCTGCCAGGGGCTCGAATAAGAGATGTCGTGGAAAGACTGCCAAGGCTTGTCCACGCATCAGACTACTACCCTCTGCTGATCTTCCATGTGGGTGCTAACGACACAAAAGGCAAACTGGAAACTATCAAACAGGACTTCAGAGCTCTGGGAATGGTGGTCAAGGGTCTGGGAGCCCAGGTCGTTTTCTCCTCAATCTTGCCTGTGAGGGGAAAGGATGGGAGGAGGAGTAGACGAGTTTTCCAAGTTAACAACTGGCTGCGCCGCTGGTGTTGGCAACAGGGCTTTGGTTTCTATGACCATGGGACCCTGTTTGAAGATCAACAGCTGATGGGGAGCGATGGGATCCACCTTACCAAGTGGGGCACGCGCGTCTTTCTTTGCCAACAGATTGGCCAGCCTGGTAAGGAGGGCTTTAAACTACGAAAGATGGGGGAAGGGGAGTGGTATAGTGGCAGGAGAGTCAGTAAAACACCACTCAAGTCAGGATGCCTCCAGCAAGCACATGCAGCCAGGGGAGACAGCATGGGACATGGCTATGGAGGATCCTCTTGCACCTCTCCTGGGAAGCTTGCATGCTTGACTGGCTCTCTGAAATGCCTGTACGCCAATGCACGCAGCATGGGGAATAAGCAGGAAGAATTAGAGATCTGTGTGCAGTCACAGGGCCATGATCTCGTTGCAGTTACAGAGACACGGTGGGAGAGCTCACACGACTAGAATGCTGTCCTGGACAGCTATGTGCTTTTTAGGAAAGACAGGCCAGGAAGGCGAGGTGGTGGAGTTGCTCTTTATGTAAGGGAGCAACTAGAATGTGTGGAGCTCTGCCTCGGGGTGGATGAAGAGCAAGTTGAGAGCCTACGGGTAAGGATTAAAGGGCAGGCTAACCTGGGTGACACGGTGGTGGGGGTTTACTCCAGGCCACCTGATCAGGAAGAGGACGTCGATGAGGCCTTCTACAGACAGCTGGAAGTAGCCTCACAACCACAGGCCCTAGTTCTCATGGGGGACTTCAACCACCCTGACATCTGCTGGGAAGAGAGCACAGCGAGGCACAAACAGTCTAGGAGGTTCCTGCAGAGCATTGAGGATAGATTCTTGACACAGGTGGTGGAGATGCCAACAAGGAGAGGTGCGCTGCTAGACCTTGTACTAACAAACAAAGAAGGTCTAGTTGGAGAGGTGAAGGTTGGGGGCAGCCTTGGCTGCAGTGACCATGAGGTGGTGGAGTTCAGGATCCTACGAGGAGGGAGCAGGGCAATGAGTAGGATTGCAACCCTGGACTTCAGGAGAGCTAACTTTGGTTTCTTCAGGGACATACTTGGAGGAATCTCATGGGGTAGGGCCCTAGAAGGAAGGGGGTCTCGGAGAGTTGGTTACTATTCAAGCATCACCTCCTCCAGGCTCAAGATGGGTGAATCCCTCTGAGTAAGGAGTCGAGCAAAGCGGGCAGGAGACCTGCATGGCTGAGCAAGGAACTCCTGGCAAAACTGCAGCAGAAGAAGGAAGCCTACAGAACGTGGAAAAGGGGACAGGCCACTTGGGAGGAATACGGGGACGTTGTCAGAGTGTGCAGGGATGCAACAAGAAAGGCTAAGGCCCATTTGGAATTAAATCTGGCAACGCATGTCAAGGACAACAAGAAGGGCTTCCTCAAATGCATCAATAGCAAAAGGAAGACTAGGGAAAATGGGGGCTGGCTGCTGAATGGGGCAGGTGCCCTGGTGACGAAGGATACAGAGAAGGCAGAGTTATTGAATGATGCCTTTGCTTCAGTCTTGACCGCTAAGGCCAGTCCTCAGGAATTCCTGACCCTGGGGACAAGAGAGGAAGGCTGGAGAGAAAGGAAGACTCTCCCTTGGTGGAGGAGGATCAGGTTAGAGATCATTTGTCCAAACTTGACATCCACAAACCCATGGATCCCGATGGGATGCACCCCCGAGTGCTGAGGGAGCTGGCGGATGTTATTGCTAGGCCACTCTCCATCATCTCATCATCTTGGAAAGGTCCTCGGGATCAGGAGAGGTGCCTGAGGACTGGAAGAAAGCCAGCGTCACACCAGTCTTCAAAAAGGGCAAGAAGGAGGAGCCAGGAAACTACAGGCCTGTCAGCCTCACCTCCATCCCTCAAAAGGTGATGGAACAGCTCCTCCTGGAGGTCATCACTAAGCATCTGGAGGACAAGAAGGTGATCAGGAGTAGTCAGCATGGATTCACCAAAGGGAAAGTCATGTTTAACCAATCTGACAGCCTTCTATGACGGAGTGACTGGCTGGGTAGATGAGGGGAGAGCAGTGGATGTTGTCTCCCTGGACTTCAGCAAGGCTTTTGACACTGTGTCCCATCACATCCCATAGGTAAGCTCAGGAAGTGCGGGCTGGATGAGAGGATGGTGAGGTGGATTGAGAACTGGCTGGATGGCCGAGCTCAGAGGACTGTGGTCAGTGGCGCAGAGTCTAGTTGGAGGCCTGTAGCTAGCGGTGTCCCCCAGGGGTCAGTTCTGGGTCCAGTCTTGTTCAACTTATTCATCAGTGACCTGGATGAAGGCACAGAGTGCACCCTCAGCAAGTTTGCTGACGATACTAAACTGGGGGGAGGGGCTGACACACCAGAGGGTTGTGCTGCCATTCAGGGGGACCTGGACAGGCTGGAGAGGTGGGTGGAGAGGAACCTCGTGAAGTTCAACAAAGGCAAGTGCAGGGTCCTGCCCCTAGGGAGGAATAACCCCATTGCAGCAGTACAGGCTGGGGGTTGACCTGCTGGAAAGCAGCTCCGCAGAGAAGGACCTGGGAGTCCTGGTAGACAACAAGTTAAGCATGAGCCAGCAGTGTGCCCGTGTGGCCAAGAAGGCCAAGGGGATCCTGGGCTGCATTAGGCAGAGTGTTGCCAGCAGGTGGAGGGAGGTGATCGTCCCCCTCTACTCAGCCCTGGGGAGGCCTCCCCTGGAGTACTGTGTCCAATTCTGGGCTCCCCAGTACAAGAGAGACATGGCACTACTGGAGAGAGTCCAGCGGAGGGCTACGAAGATGATTAGAGGGCTGGAGCATCTCTCCTATGAGGAAAGACTGCAAGAGCTGGGCCTGTTCAGCCTGGAGAAGAGAAGATTGAGAGGCGATCTCATAAACGTGTACAAGTATCTGCAGGGGGAGTGTCAAGAGGATGAGGGCAGCCTCTTCTCCGTGGTGCCCAGTGACAGGACAAGAGGCAATGGGCAGAAACTGAACCACAGGAAGTTCCACCTAAACCTGAGGAAAAACTTCTTGACTGTGAGGGTGACAGAGCGTTGGAACAGGTTGCCCAGAGAGGTAGTGGAGCCTCCTTCGCTGGAGATATTCAAAACCTGTCTGGATGTGATCCTGGGCAATATGCTCTAGAGGACCCTGCTTGAGCAGGGAGGTTGGACTGGGTGATCTCCAGAGGTCCCTTCCAACTGAAACGATTCTGTGATTCTGTAATAATTTTAGCTTATGTTAAAATATATACATACCTCTTTATTGTTAGATGAACCTCATTGCAAGTTAAAGGGAAAGTATTTGAATAAACAAAAGTAATCTTGTCACATGTACTGAAATATCTCTAAATATGTTCCTGAAACTGATTCTTTACCAGCCAAGTATGAAAAAGTACATACACTTGGAAATTGTCCAGCAGGGGGCAGCAGTGGTAAAATGGCATATTAAGTAGATGATCGCTGTATGTCTGCTTTTATCATCTTTAATATAATATTTTAAAATCATAATTTTAAAATGGTAAAAATAGTAACTGTTCAATAAACCCTGGCTGAAATCTTTTATTTCAATTTTTATGCTGATATTCATGTCGTCATTTATTTTCGTTAATAAGAGAAATTCTCATACCTAGTTTCCAAATTCAGGGTCAGAAGTACTGGTATTTTAACTTTATAGAAATGTCTGTGTTCTTTCTTTGAACAAATGAAATAAAAACTGGTTCTGAATTACCAAATAAGGAATTTTTTCCTGAGATTGTAAATTGCTCATTCCACAGACTTATTTTGTTATGGATTGCTTCATTACATTCTAATGGGCAATATCCTATTATACTGCATCTCAGTTAGTGAATTCTTTTTCATAAGTATAAAAAAAGTTTGCAAAGTCATTGTAAATTAAACAAGTAGCAGATCTAATGAAGATTGACTGTGTCTAATGGCTTTGCACCTTTTCTTTGGATTCTTTGTTTTGAATAAGGTGGTTTGTGGCATTCATAACATTTCTCTTATAGTTTATTTCATGTCTGTAGCTAAATCTTAGGTGTGCTGCTTTCCTGCAAGTGGGTACTCATAGAGTGTCCCTTCTAGCACTAAACTTGTAGGAATTAAATATCTTTGAGATTTGTAGTCCTCTGTCAAATATGTTCAAAACTGGCAAAATTGTTCAAGTCTTACTGGAGCAAAATGGGTGGGGGTATACATACAGAGCTAGGAAGGGACTCAGCTGGCAAAATGTGGTTCATGGCATAGATGTCTGCAACACAGACAGTCTCTCCAGGCTCTCTTAATAGTCAGAGAACTTAGAATGAATATAATTGCAGAGACTAGAATGCAGTTCCTCTCATCCAAAAGCAATCTTCTAGAACAGGCCAGATAAACCACCTCTTAAAATGCCTGTTTCTCTCCATTGTCTGTATAGGAAGTCTAAGGGTAACTAACCCAGATAATGACTTAGGTGTATCAAAACCAAAGTAAATTCTAGCCCTAGTGTAAGCTCAGTTCTAGGTAAGGCTGTTTAAAATGTATATATAAATATATAGATACTCTACCTCTAGAAAGAAGTAGTGTGTGTAATACCTTATGCTGATATACCCTTTGCTCTGTCAAAACTAAGCAATTATTTAAGATAAATGTTTTTACATCTGCTGGACAGGGTAGCTTATACTTAAGAATACTAGAAGAATTGGCTGCAGAGCACCGTGAACCATTAATGTTGATTTTTTAAAAACATATCTTGAAGCACTGGGAAATTCCAGAGAACGGAAAATAAGCCAGACAGGATGACTGGGTAACTATAGGCCATTTCATTACACATTAATCCTAGCCAACAGCAGGGAAAGGCCACTATAGAATGCTGTCAGTAAAGAGATTGAAGGAGGTAGTGTAATACTGATCAAGATCATTTTATGGAAAATAGATCTGGACAAACAAACTGTAATCATTTTTTAGTAAGACTATAAATTTGGCTGATAAAGGTAACAATGCAGAAGCTTAGGCTTTTGTAAGTCTTTCACCTGATTCCTGAATGACACTGTGGTTAAGAAACAATCACTTTGTGGGATCCCATAAAACAACATTGACTGAATTTAAAAAATAGTGCTTGCAAGGAGTAGTCACCTTAAATGAAGAGCACAGCCTTTCAAGAAGGTGTTTTTGACCCAATGCCATTCAGTATTTTCTCAACACTAAAAAGTATATGTAAAACCACTAACAGCAACATTTGTAGATAAGGCAGAAATTGATAGGGCTGGAAACAATCGTGGAAACATTGTACTTTGTGTGAGGCATTCATTGAGCACTTAGAATTTTAGCAATCAAAGGAAGATTCCCAAATTCAACAAAAAAAAAGGATCACACTGACAAGATGAAGAAGAGTATCCTGGAATGCTCTCCTGCTGACATGATAGATAACTGGCTGAAAATGAGTTCTCAATATAGTACTGGAGGTGAGATGTTGAACACAGTTTTTGATAAAAAGACAGAAGAGCAGTGAGTAGGAAATGGTATTTTCTTTATATGTGATCTCAGTGAAAACCATCACTGAAATAATGTGTAAAAATTCTAAGATCCAATAAGATATGTGGAAGATATTCAGAAAGAGTTTATTATATAATAGTCATTTAACATCTTGGAAACATGTCTCATTATGATATTAAAAATTAATCTTCTTACTTTATCCAAGAAAGAGTTAACATATAGTGATAATGCTCAGCATATGTTTATGTTTATAAGGGATTTTTAGTGTATTGGATGCTTAGTCATGCTGAAGATAAAGTAGTACCTCAAGCTAAACAAATTGACACTGTAAATAAGATATATGCTTATTAAAGGTGAAGATAACAAAGCTCTGAAACAGCTTGCTTAGTGATGAGGTAAATCTTCAAATTAAGTTTTCGATAAGGACTGAATTTCATGTTTAAAGTTATCTTAGAATATAAACAAGTTATGAGCTAATTTCTGAAATTCCTGGGTACAGTTTTTTGTCCGACTTTAATGCAAAACTGTATGATCATAAATGGTCCCTTCTGTCCTTAAAAGCTGTGAACTGGAAGATATAGGTTGAAACCTTTCCTTATAACTGAATGGAAGTTGTATATGCAAAACTGAGAACGAAGTAATTTCTTATCCAGCCATATAACGGAAACTTCTAGCTTTTCTTGAGGTTTCTGAAAGGCATGTTGTTTTCAGTAATGAATGTTTTCAGACTGAGAATTGTTCAGATAGTACTTAGGCTTCAATAAGAGGAGAGTGGAAGCTATACAGTATGGAGCATCTTCAAGATAAACAAGTAGCTTTTGGGCATTCATGTTCAAAAATTGGAAAGGTCGTTTACTTTCAATCTTCGGTTGCTGTCTTGATGAAAAGACAAGTCTGATATAGACCTGTTGCAGTTTCCTACATAAGAGGGTATAACGACAACTAACTAAAAAATTCAGGCAAGCAGTTCTTAGAACAGTATGTGGGAGAAATTACAGGTACTACTGATTAGCAGTAGATTGTCTGGGTGGTAAAAGTTCTAAATCAGTAATTAAAGCTTAAAATATCAACCAGCCGCCAATGAGGGTTGTTACAAGTAATTTTACTTGATCACTTACAGCTGAAGGATTATAAGGCTTTCCACGCTTGATAAAATTCATGGCACACCAGTGTGGTATCTGTCCCATTACCAGGTGATTTAGATAAAGTTCTCCTCTGGTACCTGACAGGGACTAGCTTCAATCCTGAAACCCAACATTCTGTGTTAGTTGCAAAATGTATCTATCTACCTTACTGTTGTTTATTCGTTTATTCCTGCTCATTATCATCATGTTCTGGCTAAGATTCCTAGATACTGTTTTCCTAGTGAACTTAGCAAGGATATCTTCATATGCATATCAGTAGCACTAAGATCATGGCAATAGTGAACAGTTTTGTAAAGCAGCAGCATCATATAAAAATGCCAACATTATGGTTATAATAATGACATATAATTTTATGTATAAAGCTGTCTTCCTCATGACACAATTTCAGTTCACCAAATCAGAAATGTACGTGTTTTGTAAATTGTTCTGTGGCTGATGGGAAGAAAATACCACCTTCTCTTTGTGATAGAAATGGAATTCTGTTCAGACTGAAATTTGCACCCATGCTATTTGACATCACTGCATTATCACAATAGCGATGAGGAGGAGGCATATTGTGTAATTGTACTGACTCTTGCTTACTGAAATGGTGGGAGGAGCTCCACATTTTTGTTGTGTGTTTTTTGCCTTTCATGGAACACTGATGGATGTCTGTCTTTCAGAGTATGAAGGTGAGTAAAAATCTAGAAGATTTTGAGTTGTTTTGAAAACAGATTTACTGATCTGGAGGGAAATTACTAGGGGGTCTTCCAAGATTTGAGTCTTGGGACTCTTATCTAATACTTTCTTAAATTTCTTTGGCATGAATTTTGATGATGGCATTGGGTCAGGAGGCTACACGCAATAATTAGGATTTCATGCAGAAACAATTAGAGGTCTCAAGTTGTAGACATGGAATGAAACATAAGTAGTACATGATGAACAGGTGCATATTTAAGGTGGTAATAAGAATTTCTACTGTGAGATGGGAGTAGTGGAAGGGAATTAAGACCTGGATGCACCACTCACCCACATGACCTGTGAGGCATGTAGATTGTGCAACCATGAAAGAGGCAAATACAATCTTTGCATGCGTGATTTTCAGGAGAGCTGTGGAAATCTTAAAATTGTGGTAAGTCATTAAGAATACTTCATTGGGAATAATGAATATGATTATAATCACACATACTCAGCAGGTAAGTTCAAGTATATGGAGAAAAAACCTGTTGTGATGGTATAAGAAACAGAATAAAGTAGATTTCCTACTGAATCAGCCCTGGTTTTATTTATGCTATTTCATATTCTTTAGATATGTTTCATGTTCCTTGTATACCTTCATATACTGAGAACATACACCCATAGTAAACTGCTTATGTATTTCAGAGAAGATATATTGTTGTCCACCATGGGAAGATCTTCCATACATTTTAGCAACTGCTTTTAATATTCATTTACAGGAGAGGAAAACAATGAAGATGTGCAAATACCTCACCTCAGTATGGTTACTTATTCTGATGATTCTTATTATAATAAATACTGGACTCACAATCTATTTCTTCCACAAGGACAAAAATCCAAACCACACAGCCAATGACAAACAGATGCTAGATTCACTGATGTATTATTAAACTGCAGCAACTCTGTTCCAGGAACTAGTGATAGAAAGAATTCTGTGGCCAAAACTGAGAGGAATGAACAGTGTGTCCTCTTGATGAGAAAATAAGAATTGTTCCTAAATTGGATAGAACAATGCTAGAATGCTATACAATAATATGCAATGTGTTAACTCAAATTGTATTTGCAAAGTTAAAATAGTAGTTGATTTTTATATTTTCTGTATGTATTCGTATAGGGTAGCAAAAACCAGGCATTTACTTTATAGTCTAAGGGTTATGTAGGTGCATTCATTGTGAATACTGATATGTAAGTTTTTTATGGATGTACAGGTAAACAACTTTGAAAAGTCAAAAACTTTTTTCATAGTGTGTGACCACTTTTTAGGATGACAAACTCCTCTCCTGCTCTTTTTACCAAACCTTCAAATAGTGGATGTAATGCTGGGTTATGTGGGGAGGTACTAGTAGGTCAGTAAAGAAAGGTGGAAACCAAGCTCACTGTAATGTAATCAAGTTTGTATTTGGTTAAATGTAATTGTTTTATAACAATACTAGATCTTTCATTGTCCTTCCATTGTAGGATTTTCTCTTTTTCTTTGCAGCTGTGTTATTACTTTAACCTCTGTTACTTGAAGCCCATATAGTCACTAAACTGTTCAATAACCTACTGTTAGTTTTGGCGTCATTACGAAGTTCACCATCATGAATTTAAGATAAAGAGAGAGAAAACCACTGTCTTCCCACCCCAACAAATATGTAAGGATTGTATTCATGACCCAGAGACAAGCCATCTAGAAGACCTTGGGAACAACTCAGGCAACAACTACCACAGTATGTGCTTGCTATGACTCTTGCCTATTCTGAGGAACATTCCTTTAGAACAACTGAAAACTGAGTCATATTTTGAAAAAGAGTCGTGTTGTTCAACACTCATCTTAATTTCTTAATAGTCAAAATCATTTATAAATATTTTATGAAGAAAGACACATTGCAAAGGGGACTTTTGATTGGTTTTCAGACATAATATGATGACCATCTAACAGGAAAGGAACATTCCAATATTCTAAGGTCAGAAGCCACCTTTTGAAGAAGTGACACAGTAAGTCATGTTACATAAGTCAGTTTCCTACAAGGTGAATAGCGCAACGGTCAAAAGGTTATTTTTCAATTTAAAAATGTTTCATTGTTTCATTAGACTATGACTTGCTGTTCTATACTGTAATATTGCAAGATATAATTCTTCATTTGGGATATTTAAGTTTCTTAAAAATGTATAAATGGGGCATAAGTGCTTTGGACTAGGAGAGACACTTAGTAAAATCAACTCATGTTTTTTGAACCTAGTATCTTTAGAAACCTAAAAGAACTGAGGCAAACAGTACTACATAATAGATTCTAATAAGAGTATGGGACATAATCCAACAATAGCTAGTGAAAAGTTCAATAACTCACTTTCTGCATCTAATTAGTCTAAAAGCGGGTGAGAAAGGTGAAGCTGACCTGAGGCTTCACCAGCTACACTTGAATGTTTCGATCAACTTCAGTAAAGTTAGTGGGCTACTGAAGTTCCTGAAGAGGAACACAAGAGCATTTTTTCCTCATATGTTTTTGAACTCTCAAATGAACAATATGGTATACAGCTTTCTCAACTCTCCTCTTTTTCTTACCCCAGAAATATTCCTACTGTGACTTGAGTTGTTAATAATTAAGTTAGTGTTTAATGTTTTGACAGTTAGCTCTGCGTTCCTTTTTTTTTTTTTTCTTTACCGACATAGCTACATATGCTCTCCATTCAGCAATGGAGAGATTGTGTGATGGACAAGTTTGAAGAAAGATGGGTGAGTTAATGAGATTTTAGATCACACTTTCCATATAAATGAACACTATTTTTGTTAACCTATATAAGCTTTCATACCGGAACATCTTAAGGCAGTAAATTCCACAGATAAATTCTACAATATGTAAAAAAGTACTTCTGAAGTTACATTTCTCAAAGCACAGGAGGCTTTGCTGGCTTGGAGAGGAAGTAATTCATGAGTTCTTTCTTTTCTATTCTAATATAGCAAGATTTTCAAATCTTTCTTAGGAACTTTCTGCTGACTAACAGTTGAATTCAGAAATCCTGGCCTAATACAGGGCTTGCTCTAGACATATTTATTAATATATATAACTTAGATAAAAATTTAGTTAGCATTCATTTATTTTAGTTCATTGGAAATCTTAATATAAATGATATTGTTAGAATTGACATGAGGCCAATGAAGCTGAATTGACTATGGTGATTTTAAAGCACTAACATTTTGTATTGTAGCACTCCAGCATTGATTCCTTGGCAAAGATGCTTTATATATTCAAATTCTACACAAATTACATGCAAAATGAAGTCCTTTCATCTGTCAGTATGCTGCCTATGGCTGTAATTATAGCAGTGTGCACACATCACATTAATAATATGGAGGAAATCTGCAGTACCATAGGATCCTCTTCTATTTGCCATAATTGCTGTGATTAGTAAAAGGGCAGAAAACGCATTTGCTTAGTCCGTGAAAATAAGTTATACAGTATTTAAGAAACGAAAGTTATACATAGCTGCATTTCTCAGTAAGCCGTGAAGTTCAGCAGGGGTCTTGCTAAAATGATGCCTATATTCTCTCCCATTATGTTGTACAAATAAAAGTAAGCTCTTTGCCAGGTTGGTGGAGCTCATAGGAATGTCCTTGTCATTACAGAGGTAGTTCTCTAAAGAGTTTTCCTGTTCCTACATCATTTATTCCTTGATCCTTTGAAGGACAGTAAATTGTAGAGTGCAGTGATGACATTTGTGAATGGGTGACTTGCTTTTGTTCTCCCATCAGGTGAGAGGGTGGGAGAAGCAACAAGATAAGCTGCAGTAAAGTCTTACTGGCTCGCTTAAAACTAAAACCAAAAAAATAAATAAAAATCTTGTAACCAAACAGGGTTTGCTGCATGTGCTTATCATATTCTGTGTCTGGTTATGCCATGTGTAAATTGTCTTCACGCCTACTCATGCAAATGAAAGTTAAGATATTATCATATGATCATATTGAAATTGAATTTGTATGTGAAGAAAATTTGATATGCACTGTCTGAGGTCAAGAACCCAATCATGCAATTAGATAAGAGTTTTTAGAAATTTCCATTTTTATCACTCTTTTTTTCACCTTCGCACTTCTATTATTCATTTTTCCTGGGACATGTATCTCTTGTCTGCCAGCAATCAGTTACTGTCTTGCAAGTATTCTTCCACAGTGTATCTCTTCAAACTGATTAAAATGATTGTATCTGCGAGTCCTTGACCTCAGATCCTTACTCCAGTGTACTAAGTTATTTGTGGTGTAGAATGGAATTTTAAAAAGTTTCATTTGTTTATTTAATCATGAAGTTCAAGATATGTCATGTTAGAATGACAAGCCACTTTGATCTGAGGTATCCCTGTTCTCTAATACCTCTGAGGCCTTTTTCTGTAGCACATATTGTAATTCTTTAGTAAGCAGAGAATCACTAGATTATGAGCATTGTACAGAGTTTCTGCACAGACCTTGTTTCCTTTTATTAAAAAACACTGAGAGACATGCAATCAAATTTAAGCCAAAATGTCAGAAATTGTTATAATAAATAAGAGAATAATAGAATAATAGTGATAGCTGCTTCCTGAGGTTTTGAGGCATTAAGCTGTCAGTGGATCTTTTTCTGTCTGTGTATCTCAGCAAAATTCCAAGAAGTTTTTAACTGCATAGTTCTGTTATTTTCACTGTCCCATTTTATCAGTTGGCATAATGTCAACATGGGTAGGTGGTATGGGCATAACACTATTAAGGAAATGTTTGAAAAAAGAGTTAACAATTGATTTTACAAAGTACTTCAAAAGCAGTAATCTCAACCTATGTAGACAGAAAAAAGCTTTGATCACGACTGGATGACTGAAAGCAGAGGTAATGCTCTGAAGTCAGGGTTGAAAGCAGAGATTTAAACTTGAGTCACCATCAGTGATATCATCACCACCGAGAAACTCATTTACAAGCCAGAGAACGAAAGAAGTTTGCAACAGTTAGTCTTACAAGGGGAAGTCAGTTCTGCTTTGAAATCAGCCACGGTAGCCTATAACCATTATTATCTATTACTTTTTAGTGCACTATATATTTATTTTTGTCATCACTGTGTAGTATAAATGTTAATGTAAGATATTACCAGTATTATTATGTAAACCTCTCAGCAGCTTTCAGTAGTTACAAGTCATCAAATGTGTATTTTTGTATGTTAGCTTCTCTCAACAAGTTGAAATAATTCTCCCTTTGCTTGTACACATGCTAGTTGTAGAGAATAAATTCTGAGTTTTAATTTGTAATTGTATATGAAACACCAAATCATGTACAGATAAACCTATTCTGTGTTAGTTTAGAGACTTAGCAATCCCCAGGCTTAAGTGCTGGAAGCCATTCCCTCATTATCTGAGTAATTATTTTTTATTAGTGGAACAAATGTGGATGTAGTTAGTTTTGTTTCACAGTGGGAATTACGTGGAGGCCAGAGGAGATGCTTGTAGTCATGTGCTTCTGCCTTTTTGGTCTTCATATGGAAAAAATAAAGCAAATTTTTGGGATGAAAATTCCTGTACTTCCTGTTTGCATTAAGATGAAACTTTAGCAATTTTAGTTTGATAAAAATCTTCTGTAATTTGTAAAGGTAAAATAATATGTTTTGATTAAAATGTCAGGGTTTCTTTGTACTTGAATAGCTAATAATAGGACTGTTTTTTAGAACACTCGGCTTTGACCACAAAAGAGTTCGTACACACTTCCATGTGCTTGTACCTTATATTTGTGAGAACATTTGTTTACGTTTTGCATTTCGCTCAAGCTGCTGTGGTCGGTTTCCTTTTTGTTTATAGTCAGTATCAGTTGCCAGTTCTCAGACTTTAATCCAAGATAATTTCCTTTGAGCGCACCATCCTGTAGGAGACATTACTTGCATTTTCGTACTACTTGCATTTTCTCGATCTAGTTTTAAAGAGAATTATACTATTTCCATTACTGTTAAGGTAAGCTGGCTTGCTGCTACACGAGATTTGAAGAATCAGCTGAGATGATAATTCTTCATTATTACACTCAAGGTTTGGGAGATGGGAGAATGATATATCTGGTGTATCTGTTGCTGTGAAATCCATCATGACATTTTTCACTAAATTCCAATGTGAGAATATTGTAGTGGCATGGTGAGATAAAACTCAACTTTGCAGCAGCATCCCTCAGCAAATCTGAGTGGGTGGAAAATATGTTTTTCACCACAGCCTGAACTATCCCGGCTTTTTTAATTGTTGCAGATGTGGCACAGAATGAGTGGGGATGAAAGGGCCTGTTCTCTATGGATACTGTTTTCTTAAGAAGAATACCACTTTTTTATGGAGCTGCTTGAAAAGATTTCTATTCTGTTTTCATATTTGCAAAAAGAAGTAATAATTTGATTAAAAAATTTGTAATGTTTTGATTAAAAATGAAATTCAAGTATTTTAGAAAATTGCCCAGATAATTCACTAAAGTAGAGGACACTTAGGGTGCCTGCATGTATTATTGATCATAGTTAAATATATTTTTCAATAGATGTTATACATCTTGACATCTGCTGAAATAAAGTGAGGACTGTTTACATAAAATGATAACTACTAAAATAATTTGTTAAATACATTCAATTATGTGATGCTTAGAACTTGCCAAGAAGAACATGTACTAATTCCTATCCACCTCCATTGTTACCTTAAGAGCAACTCTCTCCATAGCAACTGAAAACTTTTCAAGGCAGCAATAAACTAATCCTCTCCAGCTTCCAGAGAACCATCAAGGAATTTTAAAAACATTGGACTTCCAGCAGCTAAATGCTTCTGCGGATTCAAAAGGCCACAAAGCTAGAGACATATAATCATTCTTTTTTCCCTACAGAAGGTAAGAAAATAATGTTTAGAAATAAATGCATCCCCATAACTATGACACATATTCCTCACTGCTAACAGCAAAATTTATCTAAACACCAAAGCTTTTCCTAGCATCTAAAACATACTAATCTTTCTCTGAATGCCAATGTGAATTCAGCAGTTATTTTTTTTCATTTTAAATACTCTGTTAGCAGTTTTCTTTAAAATGTCACATATGTATTATATGGTAGTTAAAAGAAGCTGAACTTGTGTGACTGTCTAAGCTATGTGTATTATCATCAGCAAATTTATGTAGCTGCCAGCATCTACCCATCAACAAATTGAAAAACTCCTAGTGTAAAACAGAACCTAAACTCTTTTATCCTTCTTGTGTTTTGATACTGAGATACGTATCGTTAAAGCAGAATGTTAGTGTCTTAGGAAGGATATTGCCAAGACAGATTTACAGTACAGAATGTTGTTTCCATCTAGGATTTCAAAAAGTTAAACTGATTGCTTCTGGTATATTTGTCTTGTTTAATCATTGAGTTGTATGAATGAACTTCTTACCTCAGTTCTTTAACTCTTTCATCTGACCATAAAGTATCACTAATTTTTAGGCAATTATGTTAATTCTTGTTTAGTGTTGTACAGCTGAAGTTAAGTAATATTGGTAAAGTGTTTTGAAAGTAAAACCTGCTCTGCATCAGTGCTGTGTAACATAATTACTGCACGTTCATATCAAGATTACCCTAGTGATCTTTATTTACACCTATTACTGCTTCTAAAACCCTGTTTCATAAAGGAGTGAAAGTGAAAGCTATCGTATTTTCCTGTTCTGCTGAAGAGGATTATTAGTGAATGCAATAACATAACACTGAAATGAAAACCATGCAGTTTACTTTTATGAGGAGGGTCAGGCAGTTTTAGTCAACCTCTTGCTGGTAATTCTACAGGAGTTTTAAGGCCATGGTCGTCTTAGTTTCCTGCTGTTCTGAGCTGTAAAGTCCCTACAGGCTCCCTGTTGTTCAAAAACAGCTTGTCACTGCAAATCAGCTTAGCCAACCAATTAATAAATCCTCGCAAACATATTGCAGACACACTAATTAAAGGGTTGGGGTTTTTTTCCCCTTTACTATTCAGATTCCTCAGGTTTCAAGTTTAAGCTGTGAAGTGCAAACAACAATCGAACATTCAGTACAGATCACGCACGGCAGGAAGAGGAGATGTGTTTTCTGACCAAGCATCCAGCTCTTGGGGTGGTATGTTCTGCTTTCATATTCAGCGTGCTCATTGCTGAAGGACAGTCTGGGGAAGAGCATGGGCAGGATGGCAGCTCTGCTCCCAGCCGAGGCTATCTGATGGAAGTTTTACGCATTCTTTCAGCTGACAACACTGAGCTCCACAAGAACCACTCACGAGAACTGGTCAAAACGTTACTGGAGAGAGCTGAGTGCCCACAGCGGATTTATGGCATGCGAGAGGATTGTAATCTGGTTAGTGCTTCAATTAATGAGGGAAACCTTTATAGGATAGTCAGTGAGTTCTAAAATTATTTCTTAGACTGACACCCTCCTGAATACAAAAGTAAACATGTAAAAGGCTTCTTCTTACAGCAAAAGTGATAGTCCTTGCTTTAACTGTTTCATCGTAAGTTATGAATATTTCTTGTTTGATCTTATAGAGATATTCCAAACATGATAGGTATACCTTAAAAATTCCATATTCCTTTCAGATAAGAGTAAAAATTTTCCTTTCAAAGCTTTCAAATGTTTATTTTCTGGGAAGGATTTTTTTACTTTTTGCTGATCTAACTTTAAAAGCTAGAGCTTGAATTTGGGACACAGAGAATTTCTACTGTAGAAAGACATTGGTAAAAATGGGGGGAGCAGTTCTGTCAGTTTTTTTGTTATGGATTTTAGTTCATAAAAATAAATCACAGCCAGGATTGTTTGAGATTCATGTGCCACTTCACTGAAGTATCTAGGATTGATCCAACAATGGATCTGCAAATCCAGATTTGACATAGTTCAGGGTACAGCTTCACAGAAGGTTCAGTTGTCTAGCTGAATTGAGAATACTTTCAGAACTGATTCCTGATTTGATCAGGAAAGGGACAAGAGCTATGAGATCTTAGGTTCTAGTAGGTAGGAGGGAGATGGTGCCTCAGCTTGGCATTTTCTTTCCCACACTAGTTGACACTAACTAATTGGTTTCAAACTCAACTTTCCCTTCTAAATCCAGGATTCCTGTAACACCAGACCACTTTGTTTTCATTTTTTTCTTCATTTGTAATGATGCATGCAGTGGATATTTAAAATAATGCAGCAATGTTCTAACTGTTTTTTAAACCCCTTTTTGGTTTGTTTTTTAAACTGGCCCCCTAGAGCGTTTGTGAAGGGACTAGCATCTCTTAAACAGCATCTGACACTCTTTTATCTCCCAAGCATGCAAAAGGCATATATTTCTTGCAGTGGTAAGGGATTTTTCTTCTGACTCCTGGTTGCCTAAACAAAGCAAACTCAGGGCTCTGTGCCTAGGTTCAGAGCTAGGCTCTTTGTTATAGCAAATAAGCTTTTCTAAACATAGGCCATGTGCATGATTGTGCCTCTAAAATTCTAGTAATAGCAAAATAACCAGTGATGAATCAATTTATATTCTCTTGATATCATCTTGTGGGCTACCTAGATACTATGAAATAACAACATCTTTTACAATGTACCTGCTTCCTTGCAGTTAGCAATTTCCTTTTCAGTCATCTTCCTTGCTAGAGTAAACAGCTTTGCTGATTACAGTTTATCCTTACTAGCTCTTGAAATACTGTAAAAGTCTTTGAAAATCTTCTGTTACATGCCTGATGTTTCTTATACACCCTAGGATGTATTTGAAAAAGCTGATTGACTAACTTGAGGCCTCTAAGGGACAGAAAACAGAATACTTATGCTCCTTCAAGTGCAAATAATAATACTTAGAGACACTTACTAGAAAAAGTTAGAATTATAGATCTCGATAGACAATTTAGGCAGGGTACAATGGATCTGATTCTAATCTTATTTACTTACCAATATAAATATTTAATTTGTCATTTACCATCCACAGGTTTTTTTTTGACTGAATATTTGTGAGAATTTTTTTTTTTTTAATCGGAATCATTTCTGTTGTAATGTGGCAGCTCTCTCACTTCCTCGAAGGAGCATTGGCTTCTGAGCACCACAATATATGTTACATTCTACTGTGCATTTGTGTAGGAAAATGAAGTAACATACAATGTAACCTGACTGACTGACACATCATGTATGTAGCCATAAACAATTTAATCTGGCAAACTAGGCTGTGGTTGGACTTGTAAATAAAAAAGTTATCAGAGTGTACTTTGAACCTCCCATGGTACCTTCATGTGTTGTAGTTTCTTCCAACAAATGTACAATCCTCTAACATAACAGTTGAGATTAGTTGATGTGCCTGTAAAATACTTGGAAAGAGCCAGTTGGGGGCAGGGGAAAGCAAACCTGAAACAATGAATGACAATAGTTACAGGATATCTTTAAGAAAGACTCTTTATTCTGGAATTCACTCATCTGTTTCTCATAGCTTGACAAACTCTACTGGCCTTCTGGCCTAGTTTTTAAGACTAGCTTTTGCTTTAGGTGACTCTAGAAGGGGTCTTTGCATAAGGAAAAATGGAGTCTTACAAATACTATTTAAAAAAAAAAAATCTATGTTGACTCAGATAGAAAGCTGTACAAGGTTAGTATATCACTTTAGTCCCTCTTGAACTCCCATTTTGAGGACTAAGTGATACACAGACCTTGTGCTGGCTGCCTGCACTGGAGCAAATTGTTCCAGTTAACATAACTCATTAAGAAAAAAAGTCAGCCATATGATTACAGGGTTAATCACATCTCTTAACAGTGTGTGAGTAGGATAAAACTTCCATTCACATACCCTGAATTAACTATGGTACATATATGGCCTTTGTCCTATAATATAAACTTATAGAGAATATGCAGGTGAAAGTATGATCAAGGACTAGCCATAATCTAATGTATTTATAACCAGAATTAAAGGCAGTTGAAGCAAGTGGAAGACTTTCAACTGTCTGCAAGGTTTTGATCAGAATAACTTAAATCTCTTGGATACTTGACATTTCTTAAAAACAGAAAGGGCTCTGGAAAAAGAGACAGGGTGTGGTCTTGCAGCCATAGTACAGTGCCAGCAATGAATTACTTGTGCCCTCCTCCTGTCATTCCATCAGCCTGCATCTGTGCAGGCTTGGGTCCTGTCCCTTAAGTATAAGAATTGACTTCTCCTATTCTCCTCTCTAATCCTAATCACAGATGGCTGGCGATATTTTACTTCAGCTGAATTTCTGTTTATTTTAATTTATTCACAGTGCCTTGAACCAGATGCTTTGTTACAAATAGCTGGTGGAGATTTAGAAGGTCACCTCAGTGAAGAAGTATTTGAGAGAATTTCTCTTATTCTTCTCTACTATGTTCTTCATCAAAGAGATATGTGTTCTTCAGAACTCAGCTTGAGTAGTAAGGACTACAAATTTTATCTACAGAGCATGCTTAGTTTAAGGCATGATGAAGATTGTTACTATTTTTCACGCAATGAAACTGAAGATATTTTGGCTGCAGTAAGGCAACATTTTAAAACTTCTGAAACCCAGGTAAATAAAAAATAATTAAAAATAACTTAATATTTACTACTGTCTATAAGCAAGCTAGTTCAGCTGTCAAGTCAGTATTGTGGTTCTTAAGGCAATTTGTAAATAAAATAGTGTAAGAACACAGGCCTGAGCATTGGTCAGTTGTTGTATATATTGTTAATTACCAGTCTTCTCCTTGACTTGCTTTTGGGGCAGTGCTACCTAGCACTTCCACACACAGTGTGGACACATGGCTGATGTGACAGCACATATCATACCATTCCCAGGAGGTAGTTACCCTGCGTAGGGCTGAGAGAGGAAAGTTAAGCTGGGTAAACCGGAGATCTTGCTTTTGGCCTCAAGGACAGGAATACTTTCTCCTCTCTTGTATTTATTAGTGTAAATATATTACCAGTGGTTAGTATGAAGAAGAACAGCCCCAAAACCGATCTGACTGTAGAGCAGAAATGGTGATTCATCCTGCTGTGATGAGAATGGCAGTCCTTGCCAGTCCTGCAGTTCCATGTCTATCCAAAGTAGGGTAGAGTGATACACTTGAGACTAATTACCTACCAGCAGGAATGTCCCTTGTAGTAAGACTGGTACAGATGAGCTTAAACTTAGATCTGGAAGAAAAATAGTATCTTGATTATATTTAGCTGAAAGCATCCTTTTTAAGTCAGGAAACATGCAGCAGGTTTTCTCACCACTATTACTTATTATTCCTTATATTCCTTATCTCACGTAGGCCCTATAAAATAATAGAATAGCATTCTAGACTTCACAATCTAAAAAAATGTATTTTCTGTATAATGGATAATAAAAGAAGCTTCTGCCAAATTAGATAAGTCCTAAAGTACACATTGACCTGCTGTGAGAAGCTCCTTAGATCTGTTTATAATATATAGTTAAATTTGGTTTGTTGCAGACTTTGAAATTACCCTTTTCTTTTTCATTTCATTGGATTTTAGTTTACACCATACAGTGGTAGGAGTTTGCTACACAAACAGAAGATGGCTAGAGTTTCTGGCTGTGCAGCAGAATGCCAAGGGCCTCCCGTTCCTCTTTCTGTGTTTTTGTGTAATCGTTTCTCAGCATAAATTATTCATTGATTAACACTTTTGGTTCTAACTCTTGGTGAACGTGCTTATTTCCAGGAACTCAAATGGTATCTGAGCAACTGTAAAGAGGCATTGGTGGGTATTTGGCATGTCAAAATAGAATAACAATACATAAAGTGCTTTACTATATGGTCTGTTCATTTATGCTGGCAATGTGATCAACTGACAGGCCTGTTCAGTATCTGAGATTTCGTCACTCACTGACATGAGGGAAAAGGGATTTTTTATGAAAGGTACTCAAAACATTATAGACTATCTATCTAATGCTTAGAATCACATTTGTGTTATGGAAAAGGGTTGACAGTGCAGGATAGTAATGGAAGAAAAGTATTTTTGACCACTCTTTATATGCTTTTGTTTTAAACTTTCTCCTTCTCTGTCATAGCAGCTAATATATTATTAGAAGTGAGAGATGAAATTTTGAGTTATAGGAATGCAAACGTGTAATGGTTTTCACAGGAAAAAATACTAGCCTCCTCCCTACAGTGTTTATGGCATATATAAAGAGAGATGAGTATGTGTGAAATAAAAGATTACTCTATTAGCTCATCTAGTTGACTTTTCAAACTCAATTTAGATGAAAAAGGGAAGAGACAAGTGAACTTAAATAATTTTGGCTGTTTTTGTTTGTAAAAACAGTTGGCCAACATACTATTATCAATAGGAGAGTCATGAGATTATTTATCTATGTCCGTTGTTAATGTAAGACAGGCAAAACAGTCAAATCACTAAAACTTGGCATCTGCAATGACATGAAAATGTAGATCTCATGTTTCTCAGACAGGGCTGTGCATAGAAATGGGAAGTTTATGCACCTATACATGAACTGTTTCACAGCTCCGCGAGCAAATGTTCATTTCTGCTGCGTCAGAATGGGCAAGGACTGTACTAATACCATAGAGGAGTATTTGGAAGACAAATCACACTTTTCTTAAAGCTATGATTGCTCATTTTTCAGTAACAAACAAAGGCAGCCTTTTCTTCATATTTATCTCATGTTTTATCTTATACATTTGCTTCCCTGTCAACCTGTACTACGACAAACATTTTTGTTTCTCTCAAACCCTAAGTGTTTGCAATGAAAATATACAAGAAAGGCAGAAATAGAAAACACAAGAGTAAGTTTACGAGGTAACTAAGAGAGCTGTGCCCTGCTCCTTCACTTTAGACCTGCACACATCCACAGAAATAGACATACACAACTGTATACTGCATCTGTTTGGCCACAGAGCTGCAGAATCATGGCTTTCCATATAATCCCTAGATAATAAGATTTGTTACTGCCCCGTAACAAATTACTTTGTCTATTTAATAGATGGGAAACTAAAAGCATTAAGAGATTTCTTCCTGAAGTCTGAGATGCAGAGTTAAGTCTGTGTTATTTGAGTCAATGTTTCATGCCTTAAAAAAATTCCTCCTTCTATCACCTTGTGGAAGAAGTAGAGGCAATTGAAGAGGGGGCAGGAATAACAAAAACAGCATGAAAATAATAATGAAAAAAATAATACTGAGTACTGAATGAGTTACTGTACTTCTTCCCCCTTAGGAACTGAGACTGAAAGTACTACCTTACTATCTTTTCTTGTTAAGCTTTCAGCCTTTTATCTTCTACTGCTGTTCTCCTCTGTTTCCCTTTTGCTGTCCTGTTGTCAGTTACAGCTTTCATCCTAACATTTTTTCCACCCTGGCTGTCTGTGAAACTGTTCTCTCCTATTTCTCCTCCTGTCACTCTGATTATTTAAATGGAGGTGACCAAGGCTGCCTTCATGCTGTTCTCTCCTGATTTCAGTGTGTTGACGTGAGCACTCTGAAGAAAAATGCTGATATAATGGATAAAGATGGTGCTGATGAAAACACACTTCCACGCCTGGCTGCTTCAATCATTACCCTGGCTCTCCAAGGAGTCTGTATGGGGAAAACAAGTTTACCGTCCCCAGAATTCTTTGTAAAATATATTTTCAGTTCTTTAAACAGTACCACTGAGCTGCAAGTGACAGGTAAGTGTGTGCAACACACATTCAATGTAAACTTTCTTTAAATGCCTGAAGCACTTTTTGCCCTCTATTTTAGATTTACGTGGCATTTCATTTTAGAGCTGTTAAGTAGACTCTTCTCAACATAAAACAAGAATGGAAAATAAACTCTTTAATTTTGAAAATTTGTCTCTGGGACATATAAAAGAAATTGTTACTGTGTTTATTAAATACATACCATTACTGTAACCTACAACTTATTTACTCAGTGCAGTCTGAACTACCCGAGAGAGCTCTGAGGACAACAATCTAGCTGTGAGGGCACAGAGTTCACTGGGGCCTAGTTTACATTGCTTCTTTATGCAGATCTTTATGCTACTGTAGCTGCATTACAAGACTCATTTTGGGGTAGAGGGAATAATTCATTCACGATAGCCAGGTTAGATACCTCAGTCACTCACGCTTCAGTGTAAACATACCCCAGAAGGCATGAAATAGACACAGTTTGCTCTGTTTTGACCAAACATTCTCTGATATCTGCCAGCTGCAAATGAAAACTTCATTTTGGTTTGTGTTTCCCTACCCACTTTCTGATGTCAGTACCCATTCAGTGAGTCTGAGATATGTAATATAAGTTTATTTTCTTAAGAAATTCTGTTGCTCTTTTAGTAGACCTATTAGAGATGCTACTTAACTATAAATAAATAACTGCAGGAGGGTTCTAAGCAGTCCAAAGTTAAAGAATTTACAAAACGGAAGTGCTGAACTCTCAGCAGCCTCTGTTATCTGCTGTAAAAGATTTTAGATGTTGAGCAGTTTTAAAAGCTAAGCTGTCAATTCAGGGTCCTACTGTGGATTTAGAAGGTTAAAATAAGACATCTACTTTTCCTTCTGTATGGTGATTGCTAATTGCAACACTTTATAAGCATTTCAAAGCACTTCAAAAAGTTATATAGAGCACAGGTAAAAATACATTGAAAAGTTGCATTAAGCATAGGTAAAAACGTTTTTACCACTCTTAGGTTACATAGAAGTACATTGAATCACAGAAGTGCATCATATAAAAAAGAAAAAAGTCTTCAGTCCTAAACATGGACTCCTGTATTGTACTTACATAAACTGATTCTAAAGCAAAACCCTTCCTTTAAAAATGCCAGTGCAGATCTTATGAAATAATTGACTCACAAGTATGGATGGAGCCAGCTGGGCACAGCACTACTAAATAGCTATGTATGGTGAAATCCAGGCACCAGTGAAGACAATAGCAAGACTTTCTTGGTCAGTGGAGTTAGGATGTCATTCAGAGAATCTAGAAGATATTCTTAATCAGTTTGTTACAGTGTAAGGATATTTTAAGCCTAAGCTAATTAGATTGCCCCTTCAAATTTATTTAAATTCTAAATATTATCTGGAAGAAAGAGCAAGAAACTGGCAGCATGTAAAAGGAAAATCAGAGCTGACTACACATTGAAAACAAATCTGGCTTCAGCTCTGTGCAGAACTGTTTGCTTAAGACAAAGAAAGTAGATACACATCTTAGCATAAGCTTTTTTTAAGATTAACATTTTAAAATAACATGTTAAAAATTAAGAATGTTTCCACATGATAATCCTTTAAGTCTTTTGTCTAAATTCCTTTGAAATTAATTTGTGAACTGCCTACCTTCTTAATGGACAAACTCAGGTTCTCAGAAATTATCACTGTGGCTTCATCTTGAAAATGCAAGGGTAAAAGAAGGCGACTAGACTGGAAGAAAATGAGGGGAAAAATAAAATAGAGTAGAGCATGCCCCCTCATATAACCAGCATTTAATCAGCAGGCACACCCACTGCACTAAACTATGTCATGGGATGCATCCCTGCCTTGTTTTAGAAGATTAGAACTGCTTGGATTAGGGGTCCTGGCTCCCACCTTTCTACTTTGCTGCTGCAAACAGGCATGTTTCCAGAGTAGCAGCTTGACCAAAAGAGATATATAGAAAATCCTTTACCCTGTGTACCAGTTCTGAAGTACAAAGGGTAGAGTAGTATCCTGAAGAATGCTTTCAGGAAACCAAGTCAAGGACCTGTCTTCCTTGTCTCTCTGGACTGGTAAAATACCATACCTAGCTATGGTATTTTGGCGTAGTGTTCCATTTACACAGGACAATCTGAAAGATGATGAAGCTATTTAGCAGTAATTTGCAAGTAACCTAAGTAGAGACCCAATATTAAATGGGAGATTAAATGCCTTTCAGGTACATCTCTTTTTCTCTCAGATGACTGTAAATAAAACATAACTGCAAAGAAGTAACTGCTGAGTATCTAGGTGACCTATTAAGCTGAATTGCCTACAGTACCAAAATAAGAAGAGAAAACGTATTAAAATGAGCAGCTGAATTAGTATTAAAAGTAACAAATTTGTAATTATTATTTTTGTTTTTGTCTTTTTAAATGTTCATTACAATATGGTGACATTTCTATTTTGTAATAAATTACTAGAACTAGATCAACTCCTAAGCATGCTTACAGCCAAAAAGACCTGCACCATAAATGGACAATTCCCGAGTCACAAAAGAAGACGTCATAACATGACAATCAAAGATATTGGAGTCGTAAATATTCCAGTCAAAGCAAACCATACAAAAGGAGACTATGTGAAAGGTTATCTTGAAGATCGTGAAAGGAACAGAGATTGGGATCAGGTTAATTTCTTTTTATCTTATTATAGCCTTGGTCACAGAATTTCAATGATAAAAGTTCAAGTTAGTTTGCAAATACTGTATCATTTCTGAGGTAAAATTTATGAATTGCAAAAAAGTGATGTAGTTACAGAATTATGCTTTTATATATTCATATTTATTTAAATGTTAATTGTCAGAAGAACTTTGCGACTGCTATGTATTTAATGAAAGTAGGATATCAAGTCCTGTGCAGGGCTTACAGAATGATTACTACTAGGCAGAATCAGATGTTCCTTCAAGACACAGAGGACTCTGGTACCATAGCTTCAATGTCTGCACATATTTCTTAGAGATTTCTTGTGTTCCTATGTCTGAGAGCTTCTAGGGCCCCTTTATATGACTTGACAGAAAGAAAGGTTATTCCGTATTAAGAAAAAAATAAAACATTTAAGGTCTCTAGGAAAGTTGTTTCTAAAAGGCTTTTGTAAATTGAGGACTAGGTATTTCCAAACACTTTTAATAGCCATCTAGAAAATGTATAGAGTCTGTGGGATAGAACTTTAGCTGCTACCCGTTATCCTTTTTGAGAAGTTCAAAGAATAATGGTTTAATTTACGCGAATTTATACCTTGAAGTCCATTAAACATATCCTTATCCTAAATATTAGAAAATAAATAAACTTTATAATAATATATAATAAACTTATGATTAAGATGGTAACTGGCTTCCATCCTTTAGACCGAAAGACATTCCTTAGACAAAAAAGGATATTTTTAATAAAGTAGGTATTTCTAGTGTTTTCAGTTTTTTACAGTTAAAATCAACTCAAAGACAAAGTTTCTCCTCCCTTGAGCAGGATAAGAGATACGAGGTTGACTTTTGCTGAATGGTCATTTTATGCTGTAGAACTGAGACAATTGTCATCTGGTTAAATGCCGTTCTGCTAGATGTTTATCTGTGTAATTTTATTTCATTTGGAATACATATCCCATCTGTATTGTTATTTCATTCCAGCTGACCACAAAGGAGAATCACACTGATCAGCAGATATATGGCATTTAAAGCAAATGGAGCCTCAAAATAATTTTAAATGGATGTCATTTTAAGACTATTTAATATTAATTTTAAATTGTGAAGGTCAGAAATCAATAGTGATACTATCTGAGCAAGAAGTAAAATCATTCTCAGGCAATTGGAGAATTTATAGAATAATTTTTGATTTCTTGAACTTTGACTTCTGAGACTGACCATAAATCAAAAGATAAGTGTGCAGAGGAGTTATCTGAGACTTGGAATTCAACCTGAGAGCAAAATATTCTGTATAGATGCTGAAAAATTACAAAGGTACTTCTGGAGAGGAGAGATTTTCTCTTCTTTACTGATTCCTAGCTTTTATTTTTTATTCCATTTCTCTTCTTCTAGCTATGTCTATTTTCTGTGACATATCATTCCATTAGAAGGATTTGTGTTTCAGTGTTGTTGCTAATTTTATCTCCTGCTTTCTCCACATATCCATGATAGCCATTGTGCTCCATTAGTAACAGATGCTGCTATGTATGGGGCATTGACTGGTGTATAGCTTACATTTGCTAGCTACATTATGATCTGTAATTTGATTTTTAGATAGGAATTGTATTTTGAAAATCATCACAGAAAAAAAGGTCGTTGCTTTCTTTTCAAGTCATCATTACTTCTATTGATTTTTAAAATGCCTACAAAACTTAAGTAAATAGTAGATGATCTAATAAGAACAATAATATTAAGTTCCATTAAGCTAAATCACTAAATAGCATTGTATTCATTTATGATTTCTCATTAAGGAAATATGTGTTTGGGAAAGCAAAATCATCCATCCATCCATTCATCCAATTTTTCATTTTAGGAAATGCAATTTCCATTTACCTATTTCTGCAGTATCGTTTTCCAGGAGTACCAACATAGTTGCTTTACTAATGAAGGCCTAGTACTCTTCCTCCCTATGTTAAAAAGCTTAAAATGCTATGGCTTGCAGCTGAAAAAGACACAGACCCCCATGCCTCAAGACTTACAAGAAGATTCTACTAAATGAGGATTAAGGGTTTTTTTGTGTGTGTGGACAGTTTACTTTCCAGATGAGTATCTTATCTTTTCATTTGAAATTACCGATCATAAAATCACACACAAATTTAGGTTCGTAGGGACGCTGGGCGTCATCTTGTCTAAACCTCCTGCTCAAAGCAGGGCTAATGTCAAAGTCAGACCTGTCTTCTCAGTGCCATGTCCAGCTGAATTCTGACTGTCTCCAAGGATGGAGGTTCCACAGTCTCTCTGGGAAACCTGCTCCATAGCCTTATAACCCTCACTTTGATGGAGTTTTATTACAACAAATAGAATTTCCCTTCCTGCAACTCACGTCCATTGCCTCTGATCCTTTTGTTGTACACCTCTGAGAAGACTGTCTTCCCTATAACTGCTATTAGGTAGTTGAAGATGTAAGATCTTCCCCTTCCCCGTTTAGCCTTCTCTTCGCCAAATTGAACAAATCCAAAACCCTTAGCTTCCTGTTGTACATCATATGCTGCCGCTCCCTAGCCATCTTGGTGGCCCTCCACTGGATTCCCCCTATTTTGCCAATGTCTTTCTTGTCCTGCTGGTTATGAAACTGGACATAGTCCAGATATGGACTAATATGTGCTGAGTGGAGAGCAATAATTATTTCCCATTAGTTCTTGGCTACACTCTTGCTAATGCAGCCCAGTACACAGTTAGCCTTCAATTGCCAAAAGGGCACACTGGTGACTCGTGTTCAACATGACCGTCAGGACTCCAATGGCCTTTTCTGTTAAACTGCCCAACAGTCAGTTTTTCATAGCCTTTATTGATGCGTGGGGTTATTTTGTTGAGCTTCATGAAGTTTTTGTCAGCCCATTCCTTTGGCTTGTCAAGATCCCTGCCAATAGCAGCCCCCCCTTGATCCTATCAACTACTTATCTCAATTGGGTTTTGTCCATGAAAGTGATAAAGGAGCACTCCATTCCATCATTCAGGTCATTAAACAATATCAGACCCAGTACTGACCACTGATGAATGCCACTCATAACCATACTTCAAATCATTGATACTGCACATAGGTGGTGGTCACTTTTAAAGAGTCAAGACACTGACTAGAATAGATAGACCGTACGTCTTTTCTAATATGGTAGTTCCTGAATTCTCTTCCCAGTGTCCTTCTTGGAGGCAGAACAGAATAGATCCAGGTAGCAAGATCACCTGTTATCCTGAAGACACCTGAATGTGGTATTCAAGATAAATGTATAAGTACTCCGTTCATTCAGTTTCTTCGTGAGGTGTCAGTCATTTTTTACTTTAATAAATGATTAATGGGATGAACATAGGCAGGAAGGTTTACTATTTTTGTTAGGTTGTTTAAAAGTAATGATAACTGCAACTTTATCATTTAAATAGTCATTTTGTTTCTAAGAAATCAAAGTGTGTAACATGCTTCAATGATTAGAAAAATAATATTTAGGAATTACTGGATTCTCTGTAACAGACTGTTTTGAAGAATGAACTAAATATTTATCTTTGAAATGAATCACAACAATTCAGATGGGTTTAATAATGAAGATTACTCCTGTAGGTAAGATAGCATGTTTGATCTGGACTTCTTTTCAAAAGTTCTTAACTTTTAAAACTGCCACTAGAACAAAGGTGATGATAGCGGGTCAAGTTTTAATGAGAAGTTTCATCCTGGAGGTGAGAAACCACTTCTTGGAAATTTGTCAATATGTTCCCAAGAAAAGTTCCTTTTTTGACAAAAGCATTTCTAATAACAACAAAAAGTTCTTGAAATTCTTAAGTCCCTCTAATAATATAATTATCATGTAATCTTTAAACCAAATTTAGCCTACGACATTCCTAGTATACTGACTTTAAAATGACAGATCATTGTTGAGAAAATTCATAAACCAACTTAGTTCCATGTGTTACTGAAGATACAAACACGCAGCATAAGGACAGACTCACTTCAGTACTGCCTCTAAACTTCTGCAGAGTGATACAGGGCAAGGCATGCAATCTTATATAAATAGTAAAGAATACCACTGCTGTGTTATCATTAAAATATTTCTTGTCAGCACATATGCTAGTAAAATAATCAGAGATATCACTGTGTCAGATCCTCAGATGATGTTAACAGGCTTCAGTGATAATTATGCTACTTCACATCATAGATTCATAGATTCTTTTTTTTCTGAAATATATAGTGGCATCAGGCAAATAAGAGAATTAGGATCTCTAAGTAATTTAACCAGAACAACATATATGAAAAACAAGTTTTTCTTGTGTGTATAATCCTGTGTCCTTCTAAGACTCTACATTTAACTTCAGCATTAAATACATGTAGTCCATATTTAGTAACTGTATATACTTTTCTTCATAGGCTTGTTTCTCTGCCAATGAACTTGTGAAGATATTTTTAAAAACTAGTCCTTCATCGATTTCTAAGGAGCACTTCAAGCAAATCAGTCCAGCAATCATTCAGCAACTATTAAGTTGTTCATGTCAGCTTCCTGAATCCAAGCAAACAAGGCTTCCTCCTACAACTTTGGAAAGTGAGTTATGTTGTTGCTATCAGTATTTTGCAGGTGAAGGGGTGCAAGGGATTAATTTCGAATATATTTATTTCTTATATATTTTCTTATATATATTAGTAGCCTTAAACCAAGGAGATGTATGCAGTAGATAATTTCATAGCATACGCATCAGAAAATACTACTACACTGAGTATAGTGAGGGGATTTAATGGTTTCATTTTTGTATTAGACAGAATTATCTCTTAAGCTACATTTTCTTCTTTTCTTAGAGAACTGTGGTATGGCAGAAGGTGAGCCATGACAGGCCCTTACGAGTGCATTGCTGGGCAGCAGTGGCCTATGTTGTGAAATTTGTACCAAGTTTACATTGGAATTATCGCATGGTTTTTAATGTTATGTTATGTTCAATGTTATGTTAGCTAGCATTTTAGACCATGATGTGATGAGTGCTTAATATAGGTAAGTTCTGAGAGCAATGTATGAACACCGCTGATTTTTCATGTTGTGATATTTCACAGCAGAGAAGCTTTGTGGATACCTATTGTGAAAAGAAAAACAACCAGCAAAACCAATCACATGAACAGCAGGAGGTGTATCATTGAGCTGGAACAAGAATTGAGTTAGAGTACAATCGAACAGATTGTTTCCAGCTGCAGTAGATTAGAGGAAGGCAGTTAGAGCCCTCACATGCCCTGCTTTCAGAAATTTCTGCCCCATTAGTTCTGCTAGCATAACTTCTGTAAACACTCCCTAGATCCGTTAGGAGCTAGCAAGGTTTCCCAACGTCCTGCTGGCCAGCAATCCTTATGGAACAGTACTTTCAAAATCTAAATTATATCTATTCTTTAGGCTACATACATTAGGTTGCTTCTGGGAATGAGCTAATCTATAATTCCATGTTGTACAGTTGAACTGAACTTTGACCATGAATTAAATAACATGTTAGATAAGGACATGGAAGGCGATTCATGGACGTTCCAGGAACAGTTATAGGAGAAAGAAACACACAAAATAGTAAGAAACACTAAAGTTCTCCAGAAGGTAGCAGTCCTTTTTCATATTCCTTCTCTCCTCGTTACCTGGGCACCTTACAGTCTTTACTGATTTTATCCTTACTATGCTACAGGAAGGTTCTTTTATGCCCATTTTTCAGATGGGAAATCAAGGGAGGAAGAATGCAGGTAACTTATCCAGGTCACATACAAAGTTTATGGCAGATTTGCAGTTTAAGTGAGCGTCTCCCAAGTCTGAGACCATCAGCCCTAATCACTGACATTGTAGTAATATCATAAAAGTGAAAGATCTGTGTGGGTGAGAAGAACTGAAATATTGAAACACAAAATGGAATGATTAAAAGTCCTTTCTGCAGCACATGCTTGTAGGGGAAAAAAGGTTTCTGTAACCACAAGGATACTTCTACTGGTTTGGGACGAACAAAGGACCTCATGTTAGACCTATATGTGACCAAATGACCTGAGCATAGGCTCATTAACTTTATCCTCGATTATTTTACTAACAGGCTATGCTGTTTGGGGTGAGTTACCATGGCCTGACCTTCCAAAAGTATCTACTATTCCCTTATATTTGGATGTGCAGTCTGTGAAATTTACTATCTGATTTTACAAGCTGCTGAGCACTTGCAGTGCTATTAAAGTGTAAAACATTAAGTGAAGCTTTTGAATATTTTGGCATTAGTTCCTTTATGTCTGTTTCTCATCAATGTTTTACCTTCATAAGACTTTCATATTCATTAATCAGGATTCACGTTGTGCGTAAGGTTGGAAATGTGAGCAGCATATAACTCATAAGAATTCTAAGCATAGTCTTCCAAATATCCCAGTAACCTGGGAGAAAATAGCTCTGTGGTCTTGATTTGATGTCTGAAGGAATATATGCTCACAGCATATTTGTAAACATAATTTGGACCAAAAGATTTATGCTGAGATTCTAAGTTAGATGCCTTACATACATATGAGGTTTTAGGCCTTGGTCTGTTTACTGAATATGATTTGGCTAATCGTGTGGTGTTAATTGTAAAGACACACAGGTGTGGCCATATGAAGACACAGAATAACAAGCACAAATCTGTTAAAACAGGAGACAACTGCATACTAGCATTCACTATGCTGCTCTGTGTTTCTCTAAGCTGCACGGTCATAGTGTATTTAGCTCTTTAAGGCCTGAAATGTGTAGGTATTAGACTGTATTACCTGTAAAGCCTCGAACAATGAACAATGTTTAGGTTCAACCTCTGTCACCTATATCACTCATAACTAGAAAAATGGATGTGGCACGTTGAATCACTTCTTGCCTATGTCCTTGCACACAGAGGTGGGAAAATATAGCCTCAAATACTTAGATACCGAATGGTTAAAGATGCCCTCGGGGTTTTTTTTTGTTTTCTTTTCCCCACAGAATACGGCTACAGCACTGTTGCAGTTTTACTCATTACTGTTGGATCTATGTTTGGTACAACCCTCATTTTGTTTAACTCCTGTCAAGAAATCTATACGCTCATTTTACAGCTGTTTGTGGGTTTGGCTGTTGGGACCCTTTCTGGAGATGCACTGCTACACCTTATTCCACAGGTACCTAATGTGCCTGTTTGTGTTTTTAAAATGTTCACACATGCACACACATAGAATCTTATGTAAGTCTGGCTAATGCCATCTGTTTAAAAAAATAAAGCTTTCCAGGAAATCTCGGAACCAGGTATCCAGCATTCTAATTATATTTGCGCTTCGTAGTTTGGTCAGAGATTCCAGCATAAGTCATTAGAAGCAGAAATCAATGAATGATGAATTCTGGGAAAATAAGATTCTTATTTTCAAAAAAACTTTTCAGAAACCCACAAGACCTCTGAAAACCAGATTCACCAGATGTGAATGAGACTCTTTCAAGAGGCAGATTTTGTAACACATTTTAGAAGAAATTGCTCTTGTACGAGGCAACCTCAATCCTTACCCCCGTGCCCAAAATGTTCCAGAGTGATCTCTGATTTGACAAAGCTGTTACAAGAGTTCAGCTGCTCATTTAAAGAGAGCTGCATGCCTTCTCTCAAGATTCTGGTCAAAATGCTCTTCATATTCAGCACAAAAGGGTCTACTAGAAATGCGTGTACCCGTTTCAGGGAAGTCATATGTTTCAGAAATGTTCTATATATTTAAAATGCTAAATGCCACAAAGAACAATCATCATCTCTGGAAGTAGAACTGGGAGAGTGGTTTAAGGAAGGCAATACTCAGTGAATGTCACGTAAGTACATTCTTTTAAGAAACACCTTTTGCATTTGAAAGTCTTCTCCCTCCCTATTTTTTAAGTGACGTACCTTTTAAAGTGCCTACTTTCAGATGAAGAGCAAAGGAGGGCTACCATGCTCTGCCACCAAGGAAAAGCTGAAAGCACACTCACCAGTGGAAAGCTTTATGAATGGTTTTCTATATGAATTGTACATTTTAAGATTACCAAAGTAATTTTTTAAACTGTAAGGATCAACATACTCCAAACGAAATATACACAAAGGGAGATGTAGAAGGGACAAATTCATAAAACTGTCTCTAAAAATAATACTGTTTTCAAAACTGCAAGCTGATGAAGTGTAACAGAGGTCCCTAATAATTAATTTCTCCCATCTACTGTCCAACTAATTAGCTTAAAATACAATTTAAATTTGAAAGATAGCAAAAGAAAATTTTGAGAATAAATTCAGTTTACATATTCTGGATTACACTAGGAAAAGTCAAATATTGTGATTTTTAATATTTTACCTTTTTTTTTAGACTCTTGGTTTACATAAACATGAAGCACAAGAGGTAGAACATTTCTATGAAGGAAAAGAGTATATTTGGAAGCTTTTGGGAATAGTTGGAGGAATTCATGGATTTTTTCTGATAGAAAAGTGTTTCTTTCTTTTGGTAATACCACATGACCAGGTAACGCTTTGGACATTTTATCCTTTAAAAGATCTCTTTTATTTTGAAATTTTACACCGCAAAAAAATATTAAAATGATTATGGAAAATAATTATCATTTTTATGAGCGAAATGAAGCATAAAAAGTTGCTTTCCAAATTACTGCTTGACCTTCAATTTCTGTTTTGCTTTGCTCCATAGATTTTGTATGTATGTTCCATAAATGTGCTCCATATATTTATAACTCAAAAAGGAAACAGTTAATTGAATTAGTGTTCCGTAAGCAGATTTCATGACTAGCAGTGGAGCAGGTAAAGCATATGTATCCGTATGAAATAATCATGACAGTTGTTTACTCTAGGCTCTCTTTGAAGAGCAGAAAGGCATAGTTGTAAGTGAACTCTATAGAAGACATTTTAAAGAATGGTATCTTAAAAATTCCAAATTATTGTTTATTCCTATCCCAATGGATTTAGAAGTCTGATATAAATGTTGTGTTCAGTAGAATCCAGTCTTATATTAATAACATCTTCTTGCTCACTGTCATGTTTTTAGTAATTCTATTATTTCATCTTTGTGTGGTTGGTGCCTGAAAATGTGATTATGCACAAGGATATAATGTAACGCAAAGTGTGATGGCTCATTAAGTTTCTCAGCATGGGAGGCTATCTTACTGTCTCGTAAAAGGCTAAACCTTTGCTTGTGGTGTTTAACAGAGAGTGTTTAATGACTGGCTTGATTTAGATATTTAGCACTCACTCCCTATTCCTACTGCCTTTGAGTCTGGTAGTAAGAATATTATTTAACATAATATTATGTAAAATTAATAGAATCAGAATATTTTGGTGATGATGATATTTTGTTGATTTCATAGTAAGAAAGTAGTTCCTCATGTTAATTACTTTGGAGGGAAGGGCTTTACCATTGTCCCACATATTTTTAAACATACTCTGCTGAGGATTAGATGAATTTCAAAAATGAATTTCAAAAATGAATTTCTTTATTCATCTCGGCTTCTCATTTTAATCTTCAGTTTTAAAGCAAAATCATTTTCCACAAAACATTATAGTTGTAACGGACTTATTTGATTTACTTTTTAGCTTTTTTAATCAAATAGGCATTAGGAAATGTTGATGCCAACCAGCAATCTTTTTCAACAGCTTTTGTTTTCAAGATGATAATTCTCATTAGTGCTAAACTTTCACAAAAGGCTGAGAAAGATTGCACCTGTGTTCACTGGGCTTCAGAACTAATTGCAAAGCATCTTCATTCAGCAGGGCCTTTCTTTAGTTAATGGGCACTGGAAACATTCCCATGATCTTCCAGTGGAATCTGAAATAAATGAACATACAGGCAGAGGCAAATCTACTTCAGCCATACAGTTGGTAGGTTACCAATATGAAATACTTTATAAATTTAATCTCCTTCTTTCTCTGTTCCTCAAAAAATGAACCCAATTAATATAATAAATCAATGTTATTTTGGAGTCTTTATTGATTTGTCCTTTATTATATGACATGATTGTCAGGAATCTGTAGACTTTGAAGCTTATAGTAAGCTTTTACAGAGAGATTACAAACACAAATCTTTACTATAACTTCTCTTAAGTGTGTATCAGATTGATATGGTGATGCATTTTCCTATGCTACCTGTTTATGAGAAAACTCTTGAAGATATTCCACTTTCATTCTTTTAAAAAATATATGACACATAAGGGCAGATTCTCCCATTGGAAAGACTTCAGGATATTCTGCAGCGACAGCTAAGTGTGTAATTAGTGGACAGATGACATTTTGGACTTTTCTTGGGCTTTTTTCCACAAATTTGAAACATGCTGAATATCTGGAATTTGTTTTGTTTGTTTGTATACAATAAGGAATTGTGTAATTTCCTATTGGCTTATGGAGAGTATACAGACAGATAGGTCTCTGTGAACTGAATTGACTCATACCTTTCAACTAGTTTTCTCTTTTTCCAACCAATCATCTCTCCAGTTTATATGTAATAAGTAGATACATAGTTTACTGTTTACTTAGATCAGAGATCTCCACCACTTCCGGAATGCGAACTACATTTTAATAAAGCAGTTGTGATCAGTAGGAGCCTCATAAGCCGCTGCTAATCTTTCAAACACAGTTGGGAAACTCTCAGTTGAATGTAGAATAAACAGACTAGAGAAGAATGTTTACTAATTCGTGAGCCATGTCATAGCTTCCTGTTTATGATAATGAACAATCTAGTCATTCCTGTCGGTTGCAAGACTATCCTGATGTTATGTATAGATCCTGTAAACTAGCCTGGCTTAGTTTGTATAAAAGCAGCCAATTTTTCAGAATCATGTGAGTAACAGTAAGAAAAACACTGGCTGACTAAGAAAAGCTTGTAAATCCTTCAGGTCAGTGATTAGTGTTTGAGTTTTTACTCAGAGTTCAAAGAAGTGGCATGTGAATAAATATTATAAGAGAAGTGGAACAATTACTGGAATTCATATGACTGGCTGCAATCATGGGAATTAAAGACTTTTTTCCCCTTAAAATGTGGAATTTAAAACTCAAATCTTTACCCTTCTCTGCTCATGCCTCTACAGCACATATCCCACATCACAACCAAGCTAATGCCAGCCAAGAAACATATCCCGTTTTGCAGCCAATACACATTGCTGCCATAATTTTTTTGGAGTGGTGGCTGCTGACCCAAACAAAGCACTCTCCTGCTGTTGTTGATTCTTCACTGGCTGCAATAACAGCTTTAGTATGTTTGTTGGCCAGCAAAACAAAAGATAGAGATTAGAAATTCAGCTTTTCTAGTCTCAAAACAAACAAAAAAGTTTTTTGCCATATCTCCTTCTTGCAGAAATCTCTAATAATTTGTCTCCCCATCTAGGCAGAAAGAAAAACCCTAGGAAGCTAGAGAGAGGCGATTCCTCATATTCTCCATTCTCTACCCACAGTTGCAGTTTTCGCCCCTAAACATTAGGGGCGATGCATCAGAATAACTCAGGGGATAAGGGAAAACCTCTTGTCTCTTTCTTCGCTTGGAATAGGGGTAAATTTCACTGATCACGTGCTACTATGCCTGGCCAGTGATGCCTGGTGCTGAGACAAAACCCTAAACGAAGACCAAGAGACAGGGCACTGGAGACTGTACAAGCCTGAAGGAAAAATATCCTTTTGTAACTTTTCTTTCCTATTTTTTGAAAGGGTGTTACAAGAACTCTTTGACAGAATAGTTTTAATTCTGCATGTAAATTAAACAAATCCTTTACTTATTTTTTATTAATAGCATCTGCTGTGGTTTTTTTTCTGTTAAACAAATAGCCCTGCTAGCATTTTCTATGGCGGCAGCTGTGGTAGGGGATGGAGAGAAGGGAAGCAAGATTTAGCCATACTGCTTGCGGCTATTCTGAAACCTACCTGGGGTCAACTTTTTTAGTCTTATGTTTTCACAGAGTAACTAAGAACATGAACTCAAAGGAGACTCTGCTGTCTACCCATTTGTCCTGGAAAGTCCAATAGACTACCCAATAGGAAAACACGATCATCCTGTCATGACAAAATTGAGAGAGAGCGTCTGAATTATCATGTCCTTTTTAGTCCAGCATTTGGCTCTGGTTTTTGTGTATTCAAGCAGAAACATGATTTTCCTGGGGTATGATAACACTTATGAATGCCTTTCTTCCTACCTGAGTTAGACTGTAACCTCTTCTGGGCAAGGGAGGTTTCTTCTTTTAACGTGTTTCTGCAGCACCAATCACACTGACAGTGCTTAATAAATAAACCTAATCATATATTTGCAGATAGACACAACTAACTTTATTTTAAAAAGCATGAACTTTTTTGATGTTTTCCTCTATTATAGCAGCAGCTGGAAGAGCACCTTAACACTGATACACTATCTTTCCTTTTAATTAGAGAAGCCCAGAAGATTCTGAGTCTGCTGAAGTTCCTCCAGACAATAAGGCGATCAGCAAAAAAAGTTAGTATAAATAAAAAAACTAAACAAGTAACAGAAAAAGCCTTAAGACCTAAGATGGAATTGAAAGTGTGAAGCTGGCTTAGCTCTGTGTTTGCTATGTGCTACATCACCACATCTGATGGTGCTTGGCTACATAATTAAATCTCTGCTTAAAGACCTTTCCAGCTGCCAACCCTGTAATTGTAAAGTTCATTAATCTTATACTGTCCATGCTTCAGTGCTTGTTTACTCACTGTTGAAAACTATTTTTCTAAAGCTTTTGCTTAAAGAGAAACATTCAAAATTTAATGCAAAACAGATTCTTATAGTTGTAAACTTTGCTTGGGCCTTTATTTCTGAAGGTAGTGAAATTATTGTTTTTTTTCTTTTTTTGGCTCACTATACTAATATAATTCTGCTTCTTTCTTCTCTTACATGGTAAAGCAATAGCTTTTTCAAACTTGTAATGATTTATTACATGTATGGAATTCTGGGCTCTTGATGGTGCTCAGTTTTAGAATAAACTGTTTTCTTCAGAGGGCTTTGAAGGAATTATTATCTATCTATCTACTCTGTTTTGCTGCTGCGTACTTGAAGAAATGGGAAAATAGAGCATAAACCAAACTCTGTCTTTCACTGTACCTATGTGACCTTGTTGAACTTAGTAGAGCTGTAGTTATTCAGCCGAGGGAATGACATTTTAATTGAAATCAATTTATGTGCTGTAATCTACTCCCCTTTATTTTGTGATCTGTGATCACAGGTCATGAGCTCAAGTTACTTAACAATGTCATTGTCTTCTTACAACTTTTTAACGTTCTTCTCTGTTTCTATGGATTTCATTTTGAGGCATGAACTTCACTTTTTGAAAACTGGATTTCTATTTCTTGAGTCTCACCTTTCCATTCAGTTCACAATCCTGTGCCAGTTTCAGCGTGACTGTCTACTCCCTCTCTACATGTTTCCATTCCATTCAGTCATCAATACCTACTAAGCATAAATATGTTTCTAATGATCTCTAAGTTATTTGCTCCAAATGGAGTATAACTAAATTTGGGATAGTTTCTTAGTAATATTGTTTGGTTGGTTCCATTTTTTGGTAATAGCTCAGTTCTGCCTCTATATTAGAAAGCTCTGAGTGAAATTGTTATAGTGAGGGTATTTTTGTTTTGTTTTGTTGTTTGAGAATACACATTTTCAAAAGTTTTTGTATGATTACAGTTTTTACTAAGAACTAAATGCATTAACATGCCTGGGTACCTTGATACTGAGCTAAAATTTAGGTAGTTGTTCCTAAAACAGGATAGCTCTACAACCCTAAAATGAAAGTTTGAAATCCTCAGAAATGCCAGACTTCTCTATAAAGGCATGTCAAGTAGGACTGGAAGATCAGTCAGTCACCTTAGGTAGCCAATGAGAAACTCAAAAAGCAAAAAGCTACCAGAAGAAAAAGACCTCTCCACTGGCCCTTTCTTTCTGGTATATCTACATTTGCTTTTCTATCAGTATTTCAAAAGATCAAAGAGCAGCATTTTATATTCTCAGTGACACATTATGTTAACCGGAAATATTTTTGCTCTATGAGTAGTGAAAACATTTTTTAAAGGCTCTATTTATGGGTAAATGTTTGCTTAAACCCTGTTATTCAGAGCTTAAAAATCATAATCTATGATGGGAATCCTACGCTCATTAGCTTTATGAAAAATTAGGGAATAGAATCTGTTCTAAGATCCAATCCCCTGTTTAAGCAGAGCATCCACTAAAATTGTCAAAATGAGTGTGGGATTGTTTAAGAAGAAGACGCTTTGTAGAAATATTTAAGGCAGTCAATTAATAGTTGCAGTTGCAGCAATATAATGTTGCTAGTAACAAAGCTTGACTTTAAAATATGCTGAAAATAAATGAAGAAAAGCATTCAGATTTGTTTATAAATGCATCTTCTTAACTTTCAATCGAGTAAGTTCACAAAGCATACATTTGAAAATGCCCCCTAATGTTGACCTGACATTATGTTACATTATACATAACAGTTTGGAATGATTATGCCACATTTTTTTCAACAATCAGATACTTGAATATAACACCCTAATAATACCTCAGGGCAAGCCATGATTTCATCCTCACCAGTGCCTATTGCAAATCACAAACCTAATGCAGTGGAGCAATCCGTTATCTCTATGTAACTCAGGCACTGCACTATTGATTATAAACTGCCCATAGTATTTAGAAAGAGCTGTGCAGGCTGGGGACATCCATGTCTGACTCTGTAAGCTGGCAGGAAAATCTAACAAGCCTGCCAATATTTCTGAACCCGCAGAGCTCCCAGGCAACTGGGGAGGATTTTCTGAATACAGTTGTTAGGCTTTTATGTGCTGTGTGTTTTTTTTATAATAGTCTGAAGGCTTCAGCTCTAGACAGTTTATGTAAGAAAAACATCTCCCCCATCACTATAAAACAGTCTTCTCTGGAAAAATGTTACTGAAGTAAAACCTTATAATAACAATACTCTGTGCAGCTCCACATTAGCTCCTTGGATTGTCACGCTGTGTCCATAGGGGGTCAACAAGAGTCAGGATGCCTGGGGCCCAAATCTTGACCCTGCTTCTTTAGGCATAAAACCAGCCTTTTGCAACATGTTCTCTCCATGCTGGATAGAGAGGAACTGGCTGAGTTTCCTGGGTGGCATGTAGGAGGTCCTGCTTGTATGATAATGAGTGTGGATAAAATGGATGGACTAAAGTACAGTGTAGGGCAGCCTGTTATATTTTCAGACCCTGAAAATATTGCTCAGTATTAAAATACCTTACAGTATTAAGATGATCAGCTGCATAAAACTAAACATTACTCTTTATTAGAGCTGTGCAATTCTGTGAGTGATGGCGGAAAAATTCCCACCTTGTAAGGAAAAAAAAAATCTGAGACATTGGAAAACTTATGTGAGTTTCAGCAGCCAAAGAAGGATTAATGGGAAACTCTTAGGGCACATCATGAGATTGGACTCAAACCAAACTCTAACTTTTTGTTTAAATAGTCGACTTAGTAAAGAAGGCCCAAAGGAAGCTACTTCCTGGTATTTGCATCTCTGAATTATTCTGCAACCTATCTTTTGCTGTCAAGTGTATTGAAGGCAGCGTAATAAGGACAAAACAGTAAGATGCTATTGTCTTCTGATTATTGTGGCTTTTCATAGTATTATCTGTAAATTTACTGAAAAAAACAAGTCATTTATAAAAGCAAAAATTACGGTAACTGTTCCTGTTGTAACACTGGGGCTTGTTTGTTTGTTTGTTTGTTTGTTTCACAGGTAAGAGAATTAGCTTGTTAGCAATAATGGTTCTGGTGGGTGATAGTCTTCACAATTTTGCTGATGGCTTGGTAATAGGAGCAGCATTTTCATCCTCAACAGAAACAGGTGTGACAACGACTGTTGCTATTTTATGCCATGAAATTCCTCATGAAATGGGTAAGAAATATGTATGCATATTTTCCCTAATTGGCTTTGTAATTCCAAATTTCACAAAGAATTCTTTCCTTTATGACCTTAGTAGGAATTCTTTGCACTCTAGCATCACAAACTATAGCATAATGCATGACATGGATCATATGAAGAGGGTAGGAAATTCTCTTTTCTTTTCACAAAAAAATGGGAAATTCCTACCTTAATTATTGGTTGCCATCCCATCTTACCTTCTTCAGGCATGAATGCTGTCAGGTCACAGTGGTCTCTTATTCTCGTGTGTACAGACACAAAAAATAGGTGAGCTGAGGGCAAGAGCCACGTGTACAAAGTGTGTAGATCTGGCACAATGGGTTATCCGAGAGTTTTAATATGCAGCAGAGCCATTTAACAATGTATTCCTCATAATACCCTCATTCCTGCTACTAATCAGGAATAAGAAGATAATAAAAGAAGATATATGAATCATGGTATTAGCGGGTGAGACAGCAAGATAGTTCCATTGAACATTTTTTCCTCCATTATCTCCTTGTCGTAAATCTTTCAGTATGTCTGCAGTTGTTCCTGACATTGTGTTGATGAACACGCATATGCCAGCAAGTCTGAAATGAGAAATGTGGATTCTGGTTTCCTTTCTTAAATGACTGGTTTAATTTATATGCTATCTGTATAGAAAACTTCCCCAAATGAAAAGGTAGAATGGGGAATTCTTACAAAACTGGCAGATTTCATGTTTGTATGGAAAAGAAATTACCAAAATACTGAACAGCTAACTCCAAAGACAGACCTACTTAACTCTCGTGCAGTGGTGCCCCCATGTCCAAGTGGCATAGGAAGCACAGCAATAAATGTCCATGCTCATAGAGAAGAATTTTAAAAAGCTTTTGCTCTAGGCTTGCCATGAAATGTTTATTTTAGAAGAAAAATCTTCTGTGATAGGATTCTGATCTGTTATTTGCCAAAGTTAATTATGTCTGAAATAAGTGGAATTAAACTTTCAAACTGGAATCAGACCAGCAAAGGTTTTTCTGCTTTGCAGCACCTGTAAAACAGTCAAAGACCATGTTGTGAATATACTCACATGATTTTAACTGGCAAGTTCCCAATCAAGAAAGATTTAGAAACTCTGGGAAAGCATGTGACCTCACGTTTGCATGTATCCAAGTTGGAAATGTCACAGAACATCGAGAACTAACAGAAAGCCACTCCTGTATACTGTATGCTATCTTTAGGAACAGCTAAACAAATACAAGTGGATATGCATTTTTCTTTTTTGCACACAGCATGTGTTTATAACAAATTCTACAGAAATCTAAGGGCAGTCCTCCAGCATTCACTATCTTCTTTGTGCATATCTTTCCTTCAAGTTTTATTACCAAGGAATTTTCAAAATATGTTTATCAGATGAATAATAAATTTTCTGTCTTCTTTTTCTCTATCTAGGCGATTTTGCTGTGCTGCTAAGTACAGGGCTCCCCACGAAGACTGCAGTTTTGATGAATTTTATAAGCGCACTAACTGCCTTCCTAGGGCTTTATATTGGCCTTTCTGTATCAGCTGACCCATGCATTCAAAACTGGATTTTTACTGTTACAGCTGGAATGTTCTTGTATTTATCTTTAGCAGAAATGGTGAGAAAGTCAGTCTACTGTTACATTTTCCTCATTTTCCTTTTAATCTAGCAACATCACAAATGAGTGTTTGGAGGAAAAAGGAGTTTATAGGTTTCTTGGAACAGGCCTATTTTCTGCTCTGCATCTGTACAGTGCTTTCTGAACAATGGGAATCTGTTTTTGTTTGATGTCACTGCCATAACAGGTATAATTAGTAATAAAAGGTGAAATAAGGGCTATAAAGAAGCTAATATAGGCCTGGAAGAGTTACTTAGGATAAGGTAAGGACTGCAGGGTTTTTAAATCTTGAAGAGCTTGGTTATTTTTTTCCTTTCTATCCTATATTTTTAATATATTTTTCATCCATTGTTTCAATAAGAATTTGCTGTTTCTGAACTAAAATACAAAATGCTTATCCTGTGCTCTTTCTAGCCAGCCTTTCTGTCTCAGAGAGGTTTGGATGTGTTCACAGGCAATTCAAAACCCACCAGATCATCTCAACTTTTCGATGTTGGCCCATCATTTTTCATACTTCCAGATCAATAGCAATGATCTAACATTCAGAAAAATAAAATGCAAAGATATAGATTAAGAGAAAGGCCTAAGGATTGTGGAAGAATTTGACTGAATCATAATTCACGCAGAAGCTTCAGGCCACATGATTTATTGAAGAGATGGCTAACTGCTGTGCTCTTAGCAATGCAAAAGTTAATTACTTTGCCAGCTTATTCAAATTTTAAGTGTCACATGGCTCTTTAACTTTACAATATATAGTAATATTAAGTTGCTTGCAAGCTTCTGAACAGAGATAGAATTTTTTGAGTCATTAGATCCAAAGGGGAAAAAAATAGTTCTGTCTCTTCATAAATTATTACTATGTTTTTCCCAAGCCTGGCTGTGTTTCTGTTTTGTTCACTACAACCCCCCATCTCATGCCTTTAATATCATTTACCAGGTTCAAGCATAATGCTTGAAATCTGATATGCCATGCCAATATTATAGCCTATTTTAAAATCTACTTGTAGCAATGGACCTTAGACCTTGGATGTATTTTAGTCTGCTTTTACTAATGTAACAAAAGTAAAGCGAACATACATTGCTCCTCAGAGCTTGTGAGGAACTGCCTAAGGATTTTGGATGTGTCAGCAGTCCTGATCTTGTTCTGATGCAGAGAAATGTGGAAGTGAGGCTGAGTACCTACTCAATAGGCATGGATTTATTGAGTCAGCTAAGAAGGATTTAGGCCTATCTTTTGCTTCCATGTAGGATCCATTAGGGATTCACAAGCTGCCAGAACAATGTCATGCTTCTCACTAGTTTTTCAAAGAAAGGTACCATCTGTAAAGTCCAAGAGAAGATATAGTGCTAGGCAGAGATGGACACATACATTTTTTCTTGTCTTCAGTACCTCACCGTGACCTTGCTCTTGATCTTGACATGAGAATGAGAAAGAAGGGGGGATAAAGAGGGAAGGATTTTATCTCTCTCATCTCCCCCTTACTAACAATGGGGATTGCAATCATCCTTTCTCTGCATTTTGTCAAAAGAACTGCTGTTGTGTTGCTTGCCTGTGTCTGTCAAAAATGCCAGCATTGACTATCACAGGCATACATTATTTCAGAAGTATTCACATAACACTGTAGGAATCTCTAGATCTGAGAAATTTCATACACTTATATAGTACATCTAAAAGAAAATCAGCTATATTTTTTTCAGCTTTCTGCACAGAAGTGATTTCTGTTCTCTGCTGTATTTTCATCTGCAACCAGTAGTAATCAGTGTTGCTGTCAATGGTCTACAAAAAAGTTGCACAGAACTACGTCTGTGGTTAATTAAAGTTCTTCGGTTTCTAAAAATGGCACTCTAGCTCCATTAACAAGCAGAGTAGGCTAATAATTTTAAAGATCTAAGGAGAAGGACAAAGGATAAAATGATTCATAGCCATTATCATTTTTCACCAAGGAATTCAGCAAATTTTCATCTTCCCACTAATTGGGGGGGAGGGTGGAAGGGAGGAGTATATTGTCTTGCAAATGTGTATGCACACGTGTAATACTGCAGTGTAAATTGTTTAGTGGCTTCATGAGATGCATATGAGTAAGCATCCGTCATATTGTAGCTTTAGTTATTGTTTAACCAGTATTAAATCCTGTTAAGCACAGCTTTTCACGAGCAGTATAGTGAGGTTTTTCTGTGCATGACCTCTGTTCAGAATGAGAAGAGTTTTATTAGCTATAAATATAATTATTTGGACTATTTCTAAAGAACTTTTCTTTAATAATATACCTTGTCTTTAATAATATTTCCAATATGAACACATTCATTAATTAATCTGAATCGAAACTAAGAAGCCAATGTATGGAAAGGAACAGAGCAAATCACTCTAATCAGTTGTTTCTTTGACAAAACATGTCATCTTTTCCAGCACCCAAAAGGAGCAATCTTGCAAATTCTTAATTGGCCTCTTAAATGAGTATCTATGTAGTAATCATTATGGATTAATATTTATAAAATCACATGCATTGTATTAAAACCTAAAGACTGGGTCATTGATTCTGAGTGATTATACAAATGATTTATATAGTTCCTGACCAAAAAGACTTACTGTATAATTTAGCAAGAAATTAGACTTATTATCTAATTTAGGAAGAAAAAGAAAAGAGTCATCCAAGAAATATAAACTAACGAACCACGCCTTAAGGCACCTAACTGAATTTTTCTCTGACTAACCTCAAAAATACTTCTGATTTTGGAGAAAAAGGGGTAGCTTATGGCTTATTGTGCTATTGTGCCCTAGCAGTCATGCTATATATGGCCCAGACTAGCAGAACTCTTGTTCAGCTAGCACATAATTAAGCGTCCTCTGATGCCCTCTTTCCCCACAGTGCTCTTTATTCATGCCTTCTGTGTGCTCATGAGCAGCAGTGAGTATACGGTAGCCCCTCAATCAACAGTAACTTTTTGCCTCCAACATAATTCAAGCATTAGCAAGTGTGATAGTGTTCAACACCTTGGATATAGTGCTATATTCCCTTCTTCTGTGAGGTGCTATGCATCTGCCACGTGATTATGCTTATGCTTCCCAAGCAGACAGCATTACTCTGATGTGCCACACACATCTGTGTACAACCAATTTCACCAGCCTTTGGGGATTCATGGCTGATACTGTGTCAGCAATCAGCTTTTATTTTCAGAGATAAGCAGGGATGCCACAACAGGTAAAACTATCAAAGTGATCTGTGCACTTTATGATATGCACATATATTAGGTGGAGGGAGCAGAGATCTGCATCGGACATAGGAGTGATACTAGCTGTTAGGAACTCCTTTTTTAAAACATACACTTTCTTAGCAACCTGTTGTGCATATGTATATCTCATAAATAGGTATTGACACTGGCTAAGAGAAAATACTAGTTTTTGCAATGAGAGGGGAAAAATGTTTCCTATTGTACTTCTTTAGTGAACGTGTTTGTCTATGCCCTGGGGAAGAGGATAAAATAGAATGATTACAAGGGTAAATTAGAAAGACTAAAGGTCGAGACTGGAATCCTGGATTCAGGCCTAGGTCATAATTAACAGTTTTTACTTAAATACAAAATAGGAACCACATACACAGAACATGCAATGTTGTCAGTTCAAATTTTGATTTACATCAGAACTTTGAGGTGTTTATGCTTGCTTTAGATTTAAATGTTTCTGTTGAGCCTTAAATATAGATTAAATCTAGCTACATAGGTTTCTAAGATGCAAATTGTACGATAATTTAAACCACTGCTTAGCTATTGCAAAGATCTAGGATTTTGGAGGTTGCACGTTTTCAGTTTTTTTCCACCGTAACTTTAAATTAGAGTAAACTAGAGACAGTTTTTTCACTACAGAGTTTTCATTTGGGCCCGTATCAACTTTCAGAAAAAAAAAAGCAGATCCGGAGGCCCGACTCTGACAGAAGGATGGACAAGGATAGCAAACAGATAAAAACATACGCCATTAGACTACTTCCTCAACACCACTCCACTGTCTCCCAGTGGCTAATGTTGTTACAGCTTCTGTAAGGAGGTTGTAAAGAGCAGGGGGAAGTAGATTCATTCAAGTGCAGGCTGTGAGTGAAGCAGGAAGGCAACGTGATGGGAGAGTGCCAGGACTACTCACTACAACTTTTAAATATTTTATCATGTTTTGAAGTTCACAACAAGTAGATAAAAAAATAAAACTCAGTACAAGGCCATGACTCTATATTTATTTTCAAAATTGATGCGACTATACTAGCAGTCACGAGTATCTCCTCTGTTGTCTATAATCCATCAAGCATAAAGACTAAGAGAGTCTGAGCCTGAAGCATTATTTTCCTAGGGTCTGTTAAGACATGCATTTTGTTTAAAATGTTGATAAAAGAGATCATGCAGGGTGGAAGATCAACACGTAAGTAGCTTTTTATATGATTACAAACAGCTGGTGTTCCTTTTCTTGATTTAAAACTTACAGAGAAAACTATTAAAGGTAATTTTTTCAAGTATATTTAAGAAATTCTGTTTTCTACTTATGTGCTTATTAAAGCCCAAGTAAATAGGAGTGTTGCCAATTATATCACTGAGAGCAGGATTGACCCTATATATAGTACAGAAGGAAAATAACTCAAACTAGTTTATTCCCACAAAAGGGAATCACTAATTTTACTAAATAGCATTTCCTTACATTCAGCAGTATAAAAGTAGTAAAAACTATTGAGAGGTTAACAAATTTTGGATTCTCATTTATAATTCTTGTCAGTGCTGGTAAAAGAGACAAAATGGGTAGAATTTGATTAATTTAAATATTTCACTGTCAAGATTTGTGATGTTATAATGAACAGAACATGCTATGGATTAATAGCTATATTCAGAAACCCAGGATTTTGAAAGGCTTTTTTTTAATGAAGTTTGTCTTGTTTTCCCATAAGACTTTTTTCCCAGAGAAGAATATATCTGGCTCTCATTCTGGTGTCTTATTCTTTTTTTAGCTTCCTGAAATGACTCATGTTCAGACACAGCGACCCTGGCTGATGTTTCTCCTACAGAACCTTGGATTACTATTAGGTTGGCTTTGCCTCTTACTTTTGGCTATATATGAACAGAAAATCAAAATCTAAATTTTCTGTTGGAAATCTTGAAGTACCAGTTATGACAATGGATAGCATTATTCACAATTTTCTCATGTCTGCTATAGTGATATATAAACTAAGTTGATGGGATTTTTATATCTGAAACATAGTAGATAACTATTTCACTTTATTAACTTATTGTTCAGATTTTGTAATTTTTTAAAATATGAATATTTAGAATTATGTTTTGTTACTGAGTATACCAAATCCGATACTCATACTCACAGCAGCTTTTGATTAGTTTTTATTGAGACTGTTCTAGTTGAATGCTCTACCTGATCTCCAGCAGTCTGACTGAAGAGAATAATAAAACACTTTTACATGCAATAATTCAACTGAACTGAACATAGTTGAATAGTTTGAAGCAGAAAAGTTTGTTGCCTTCTCATACAAAGAATAAATATGAGTGGTAATAAATATAAACTAAAAAGTACAGCAAAACTAAACTGTTACATTGCATACAGCAAATTGTATTATAATATAATCTGCACTATATACTTTGCCAATATAATGGGGCTCATATCTTGCTGGTACATTGTAATAGGCAAGCATAAATTTTAAAGTTGGGATGGCTTAAACAGTTTAGAAATATCAGAATATCCTTTTCTGACTTTAACATATTTTCTCATATATATGATGGAATCTGTGACAATCGAGCATTGTATCATAGTAACTGTCATACTTAGTCATCCAAAAGTTTGCATTATGCATTATCCCACCTCTGACAGTAGTTCACAGTAAATGCTTATACAAGATTATAAGAAATGGATGAACAAGGAGCTCCTGGCAAAACTCAAACATAAGCTGGAAGGGCGCAGGAGGTGGAAGCAGAGATAGATCACTTGGGAGGAATATAGCAATTCCTCCCAATATACAGGAATGGGACAAGGAAGGCGAAAGCCCATTTGGAATTAAAACTGGCAAGGGATATCAAGGACAACAAGAAGGCCTTCTTCAAATGCATGAATAGTAAAAGGAAGACTAGGGAAAATGTGGGCCCGCTGCTGAATGGGGTGGGTGCCCTGGTAACGAAGGATACAGAGAAGGCAGAGTTATTGAATGCTGCCTTTGCTTCAGTCTTCACTGCTAAGGCCAGCCCTCAGGAATCCCAGACCCTGGGGACCAGGGGGAAAGTTTGGAGAAAGGAAGACTCTCCCTTGGTGGAAGAGGATTGGGTTAGAGATCTTTTGTCCAGACTTGACATCCACAAACCCATGGATCCCGATGGGATGCACCCCCGAGTGCTGAGGGAGCTGGCGGATGTTATTGCTAGGCCACTCTGCATCATCTTGGAAAGGTCCTGGGGATCAGGAGAGGTGCCTGAGGACTAGAAGAAAGCCAGCGTCACCCCAGTCTTCCAAAAGGGCAAGAAGGAGGAGCCTGGCAACTACAGGCCTGTCAGCCTCACCTTCATCCCTCGAAAGGTGATGGAACAGCTCACCCTGGATGCCATCTCAAAGCATGTGGAAGGTCATCCCGGAGGTCATCACTAAACATATGGAAGACAAGAAGGTGATCAGGAGTAGTCAGCATGGATTCACCAAAGGGAAATCATGCTTGACCAACCTGATAGCCTTCTATGATGGAGTGACTGGCTGGGTAGATGAGGGGAGAGCAGTGGCTGTTGTCTACCTGGACTTCAGCAAGGCTTTTGACACTGTGTCCCATCACATCCCATAGGTAAGCTCAGGAAGTGCGGGCTGGATGAGAGGATGGTGAGGTGGATTGAGAACTGGCTGGATGGCCGAGCTCAGAGGACTGTGGTGAATGGCACAGAGTCTAGTTGGAGGCCTGTAGCTAGCCGTGTCCCCCAGGGGTCAGTCCCGGGTCCAGTCTTGTTCAACTTATTCATCAGTGACCTGCATGAAGGCACAGAGTGCACCCTCAGCAAGTTTGCTGATGGTATTAAACTGGGAGGAGTGGCTGATGCAGCAGAGGGTTGTGCTGCCTTTCAGAAGAACCTCTGGACAGGTTGGAGAGTTGGGCAGAGAGGAACCTCACGAAGTTCAACAAGGGCAAGTGCAGGGTCCTGCCCCTAGGGAGGAATAACCCCATGCACCAGTACAGGCTGGGGGTTGACCTGCTGGAAAGCAGCTCTGCGGAGAAGGACCTGGGAGTCCTGGTGGACAACAAGTTAAGCATGAGCCAGCAGTGTGCCCTTGTGGCCAAGAAGGCCAAGGGGATCCTGGGGTGCATTAGGCAGAGTGTTGCCAACGGGTGGAGGGAGGTGATCCTCTCCCTCTACTCAGCCCTGGCGAGGCCACATCTGGAGTACTGTGTCCATCCCCGGTACAAGAGAGACATGGCACTGCTGGAGAGAGTCCAGCTGAGGGCTGCAAAGATGATTAGAGGACTGGAGCATGTCTCATATGAGGAAAGGCTGAGAGAGCTGGGCCTGTTCACTGGAGAAGAGAAGACTGAGAGGGGATTCTGATCAATGTATACAAGTATCTGAAAGGAGAATGTCAAGAGGATGGGGCTAGACTCTTCTCCATGGTGCCCAGTGACAGGACAAGAGGCAACTGGCACAAACTGAAACACAGAAGTTCCATCTGAACACGAGGAGAAACTTTACTGTGAGGGTGACTGAGTCCTGGAACAGGTTACCTAGAGAGGTGGTAGCATCTCCTTCCCTGGAGATATTCAAAACCCGCCAGGACGTGATCCTGTGCAGCGTGTTCTAGATGACCCTGGTTGAGCAGGGCAGTTGGACTAGATGATTTTCAGAGGTCCCTTCCAACCTTGGCCATTCTGTGATTCTGTGAAATACATTTGAAGTAATTTTTCCCCAAGACTCCTTCCAGCTTCCTCAAGTTAAGGCATTCCTTGAGCCAATATTGCTTTTGAACCACCATGTTTAATAAACACCACTAAGTACTTAAGAATGCCTTCCAGTTAACAGTTAGCTTGTTCATACAAACACCGTATGCATCGAGAAAGAACTATTTCAATTGTCCAAAATGCACATAGCTGGCATCCCTTACAGCCTCCCTGTAACTCCTTCTAACTTGAGAGATTTCTATATAATTAGCCCTCCTGATTTCAGGAGAATTCTGCTTAAGTTAAAGATGTCTCAAGTTAGTATTGCAGAATCAAACTTGAAACAAATATACCAATTCTGTCCTAATTCTAAGGTGCTAAGCAACTTCCAGGAGGTACTGAGCAACACTCAGCTGTGCAGTTTCTATTGTTTAGATGCTGCAATGTTTAGCATAAGAAATCCTTCCCCATCCATTTTTTTTAATATGTGAATTAAGATGGGTCCTTTCAATGTAGAAATATTTATCTCCCTCCTCTGATGAACTGCTGAAACAGGGAAAGCGAGTTACAGAAAAAATATGTATTCCTTCTGCAGACAGATGTATACTTTTCTTCCTTGTCTAAAACAAGCCTGAAATATGTCTACATTGCCCTACTATCTGACTGTCTCACAACATTTCATGTGTTTATTTTAGCAGCTACTACTGAAGGTAAAATGACTCTCATATTACAGAGGAGAACAGAGATTACTCTACTAGAGCACTGTCAGTTCTCAGATGTTCCACTGGCATCATACTACCTTACCATCACAATTTAAAATAAAAATAATTATGAATTTTGTTGATTACACTAGCTCAGATTCATGCACTTTTGGACCCCTAGTCTTCCACAGACTATCCTTGGAAAAAAAAATATGTAAAGAAAGATATTTTAAAGGTAAATATATACCAATTTTCAATGCCTGTTAGTTATGAGAATCTGTACCAAGTATCCCAATAAGCATTAAATGTATGTCTAGGCATTTACATACTTTCAAAAACCTTGTCCCCAAAAATTTATCCAGGGTCACACAGAAAGCCTTTATCTGACTAGGGAAATGAACTGAGCTGTTTCAAGTCCCAGAGTGGAATCCTAGCCTGTTTTATTTAGGTGCGCAAATATTATGACTGCTTTTTCTGTTGGTTTAACTTTGAAAGATGCCTTGTTATCTGCGAAGCCATGGCTGATACTCCTCTGTTCTGAGTTTACATTTTTCAGGAGTTAGTGCTTTCTTTTAGTAAGGTAAGATTTTTTGAAAGTGGCTTTTTCATATTTCATCTATTTGTATTGGCACTGAGTCACTTCATGACCTTCAGCTGTGACAGTCAATTCCAGCTATAGCAGGACACCACTGGACGTAAGCAAAATCTATTTTTGTATCAGAGGGTGCAAATGAATATCGGAAACATTTATTGTTTCAAAGAGCAGAGCTACTTTTGTTTGAATGTTTTTATATGTTTAATGTTCACTACCAGAGAAAATAAGGTTACCAATATGATCACACTTTGGCAATATTATTGTATTTTGAAATATTTTTCTACCATTTGTCAATGTGTGTGACACAGAGCAAGAGTATTTCTGATTGTATGTTGTTTAATGTTGCATAGGAGCATAGATTCACGTCCTGGCATGATTTGTGAGCATATTGTACCTGCATCTGTTTAGAAAATGCCTTTTTTTGGGCTATATGCTTATGTCAGGTTTCCTGATAACATTTAACAAACAAGTATATTTATTTATCCACCTTCCACCATCTGTACAAATCAGAATGCCAGTTAGTCCTTATTTCTGTCACAGAGATCGTATGATTTTGTGATATCTGTCAGTAAGTGAGCAATTCGATCACCATTTTGAATTAGTGTTAAGTCTGAATACCTGAAGTCTCATAAGCATCCAAAAGTTTAAATTCTTATGGTAGCTGTGAGAGAACTTATCTCACTACTTGAAGATGGCGCCTCTGCTATAATTTTCTTGACATTAGTATCTCTAAAAAGAGACTGAAGATGGAGCTCTACCAGAAGGTAAAACAAGACTAAACTACACCTCAGGAGCAATGCATCATGCAAAGGGCTGGAAACAATTTCTATAGGTCACTGAAATAGAAAACTAAATCACTTTAAATCCAAACAGATCCATCTGCAGGACTCATCTTTTTGTCAATGATCTCTGAAAAGCCAGAATATGGTTTTATGTCCTTAAAAGAGACAAAAAAGTAGCACAAAAGTATTCTGATGATGCACTCACATTTTGTTTGTTCCAAATTCTGTAGTTTATTCACATAGATTTAAAACAAGACTCTATTTAAAGTCAGAGAGTTCTTTCTGTTCCTCTAAACCTAACAGACAGAGAACAGAAAATACCAACGTTTTCATTGAGTCAGATCCCGAGTAAGGGCTGCAGAACTTCATCACTTGCAGCCTTTAAATCATGACTGGATATCTTTCTAAGAGGTATGCAATTGCTTAAACAGATGTTATGTGCTTGATGGAGAGATTACTTGGTGAGGTTTTACAGCCTGTCAGACTGTTCTGATTAGATAATCATAATGTTCCTTTGAAACCTGAAAATATGTGAATCTATAGATACATGAATTTTACTGAAAGAAGAGGCTTATTATTTCTCTCTTTCACCTATTCTCAGTTTTCAGGAGCTCTTAAGATGAAAAACAGAAAATATCTTACTTTCATACATACACAGAAAATGAAAGAAAGAATTTGTTTGCTACAATATTTTTTCCTGGAAGTTAGATGGCAGAGGGCCTCATAAAAAATACTTCCAATTCCAAATGAGAAGGGCTCCTAGGCATAAGAGGGCTGACCTTGTACCTCTCTTTTTTGTATATGTTACACATTACCCAGTGATTCCTAAAATAAATATTACTTTCTTTTCAGACAGCTATCCTAATGTCCTTAGAAAGTTTCTGGAGCTCATCTGCATGTTTTAAATACTGCCATCTATTCCAGTACTATATTTTACACTTTAAACATAAATGTGGCATTTCTCCAGAGACAAAAAAAATGCCTTTTTAATGTAAGAAAACATGGTTAATTTTAATATTGCAACCTGTCCTTAATAATTGTCTATGTGTTAGTTTTCTTTCTCCTTGCAATTGCATTTGAGAAAGCATAATTTCACTGTAAAAATTTTTAGCCTGTGTCTAGAAATCAACAACCGATTTATATGAAAGTGGGAATTAGGGATGAGAATTTTATAACAACATTTTATCAATGATGTTGTTAGTTTTCATTGCTTTTCTGTGGCCTTTCATGAAGTCTTACTCTCATCTTAAAAATAACCTGCCTGCTATTGTGATTGTAGCCTTAGGAATGTAACTATAGAGAATACAAGCAGTAGTTACACAATGGCTTTAATCGAAACAAAAGGTCCTGTAATTTATTTTACTGGAGTCACCTTCATTCCCTGCTCCCCAAAATAACAAAAAAATCCACATGCAGAGCTGTTGCTCTGTGTCACGTGGGAGAATGTAAGAAGTGCCTTCTTCCTTTTTTGTCTCTTATAATAAGGCCAAGAGCAATGGGAGGTGCTGCATAGAGACCTAATTGTGTTGAAGTCACTGCCAAGCTTACATGGACGGCAGTGCAGAACAACATCCTGGTGGATGGGTGTGTAGGAATCCCAGAGGGCTGATGCTGCTTCCTTTTGCAGAGCTGACAGGAGATAGAGCAGGCAGGGTGACTCCAGAGCTCTCATTAAGAGACCTTCCTAATTCTCCCTTATACTTTAGGGCACCACTTAAATAATTGTAGGGAAGGGATCAAAGTTTTTATGGCTTCCTCTGTGTTGTCCTAAAGGAGCTCACTTCAGGGCTGTCAGATGGTTTGTGTTTTCTTGGCTTTGCATATCAAGGATCTCATCAAAGCAATCTGACTGATAAGCCAGTGAGTGCAGGCGTCTGTAGTGCAATTCACAGTACCCCATTAGTTTGGCTGACCCAAGGGAATGTCACTTCTCTGCAGAGGATCCTCCCATGACAATAGAAGGTCTCCTACGTTAATGATGTTAATAGGAGGTCTCATTAATAAAGGACAAAGCCTGGAGGCCTTGCTCCACCTCCACGTTGTAATCACAGGGCACCCAAACAGAGCACTGTATCCCTTTCAGGCTTGGCTGCTAGATATGGCAGTCCCTCTTCCCCAGGCTCTCAGCCCTGATAGTGCCAGAAAGCACAAGATTACCTGGCAATCTAAATCTGTCTAGCAGCTACCTGCATCTTGGCCTGAGATAACACCAACCAACTACAAATAATCATCCAGTACTATAGGCATGTCTGTACGTGACATCATTTTGTCCTACTGAGGCTGGCTTGGGCACCATCCTTCATCTCTTTCTCAGGGATCAGCAGAAACTAGCCTGGCCTGTCCCTGACAGACCACAAGAGAAGATGGGTTTAAAGGTATAGACTGGTCAATTATTATGACACATTCCACTCTGAAATTAACATCATGTCAAATTCTGCTCTCTCTCTACAGACTCTAATATTGTAGTTAAGGCAGTAAGGTAGCTCCCTGGGCTTTCCTCACCAGAGTACATGGTAGGTGAGCAGCAGCCATATCTCAGGCCTGACAATTCTTTCAGAGTATCCCAGGCGTCAGTATCATTGCATGCAAGATATGGCATCCACAGGCATGCCACCTCACACACAAACTCTTTTTGGCATTCATGGAAAGGATTTTCTAGCATTTGTCCTGCAACCTGCCAGTCTGCACTATGCAAATATCATGTCCCATAAAATAGTCTTACATGAGGGGCCTTACCTATTGTTCTCCTTCACTTTGGAGCAATCTGTTGCAACTATTTGTGACTTGTGAAGTTCAGAAAGGGCAACAAACTCTTGGAGATTTCACTGATGATAACCACACAGAAAGAGAGATTATCATCCATATTGTGGTACCAGCAATCTATCTCTTTTCATCTGAAAGGCACTACTATTACTATCATACCCAAGCACAAGAAAATCATTCTGTTATATTCCGTGTTGAAGTAGGTTGCTGTTTTCTTGGTGGTCTTGGGTGGATTTATCAGTAGCAGCTAGTGGAGAAAGCAACTGGGTGTGTGTCCTAATTTCAGGACCTGAAAGACCATCTTCATATGCCTATGCGAAGGTTTAGTACTGTGCAAAGGTTCATCTCTAGAGGAGGAGCGCGCCTACTTTGTGGCTGCCTTCCCAATGCAAAAGTGGATGAGTACTGCACTATGTGAATTGTACACATGAAAGTAATCTGTATACATGGTACAGCAGTTCAGCAGTAGCAAGCAGTTGTAATTATCATCAAGTTCAGAAAGGCATAACTGGGCAATCTGCATTTGGTGATCTAGTAAGTATAGGACAGCATAAGAGCATTCAGAAAAGGTGACACATCCAAGTGAGCCAGAGCCACAAAGACAACTCATTCCCCCAAATACTATCCACCTGAGGAGACCCGTATGTATTAGAATCATTCTGTCATACGCCAGGACCTCACTAATCATAATTTTTTCTGCATTTTGCACAAGGCTGCAGAAGAAAAGATGCAATGGCCAGTAAGGCTGTTTTTGTAATGTGATAGAGAAACAGATACAAGTGGCAAAACATTCTAAATTGCATAGTGATTCATCATTCTGCACCAATGCAAAGAATCTCCCTTTCCACTTCAAGACAAATAGGGCAAAACAGATACATACCAGGAAAGCCAGAACAAGAAAGTGTCCAAGGAGAAAGCTCTTGTAGGTGATAGTGTAAATGCCAGAAGAAATGACAAATATGTAAAGCAAACCAGCCTCTCCTCATTGTAGTTCATTCTCATTGGCAAACACAAAACCCACACAAGTCTCTGCAAATGTTGCTGGAAAATATCGTGTCTGAGAAGTAGAGTTTCAACACTGGAAATAGTTTAAATATTACGAAACAGATGACTTTTAATAACTCTTAAACTTGAGACATGCATTGAAAATATGATCCATATGTTCCTAACCATATATTTTGGAAAATACATATTCATAGTTGATGAAATCAGTATAATACCATGTGCAAGATTTCAATTCCATCTCAAGTAATGAGAGAAAAAATGCTTATAAGAGTGTAGTCTATCTTCTAACATTTCCTATTACCAGAAACCTCCACTTTAATTTGGCTTTTTATACTTGCAATTAGCAAGAATATGCCATTTGTCTAGACGACAGAGTAGCTGACTGTCTGGCATAGCGCTGCCTAGCATTATTACGGTGGCCTAAGAAAGCACATGACTATTTGTTGTAAATTCTATTCTAGCATATAATATTTTAATATGCCATGAAAATTCTTGTGTTGCATTGTACATAATTAACCCTCTATCCTTGGCCTTGATTCCTTCTCAAGGAGTTGTGTATTTTAGAAGTAATTACAATGCACTTCACTTACAGTGAAGTGGATCTTCTTGTTTCCTTCCCTTCCTTTCCCTCAATCCATTCCCACCAACATAAGCTTTACTATGTGTTAAGTCTCAGTATTGGTGCAGAGAAACTAATTTATCAGAAGATCATTTTCCAGAGTTTTTATAATGATAGCAAGAGGGCAAGACGGACCTCAGAAAGGATGTTCTATGTTCTAAGGAAGCATAACTAGAACAAAACCCGTTCCTAAACTCTTTATCTTGGTAACAGAAAACATGCTCCAACTTAAAAAAAAAAAAACAACTTTAAATGGCACGGTGCAAATACCAACACTGATAGTCACCAGCCAGTTTATGCCAGAGTGCAGGTAATTGAATCTCCTGTACTTCTTTAATCAGCCTTTTCCGAAGTTACTGCTTCCCAGCTGAGACACATTATCTGACCCTATGCATGTGCCTAGTCTTTTGAGAACTCTAGGTAAAACAATTGCTAAGCACTTTCACTTTTACAGCATATTAGTATTATATATGGACACATAGCAAAACAGTTCTTAATAATCAATAATTAAAACATTAACTGAAAATTCCTAAGGTCCTGAAGCAGATACTGATGAACTTGCAATTTGCTCTTGTGGTTTATAGTTGAGTATGAATGTAAACCATAGTCTTAACAAGAGTCTATTTTGATTCTCTCACATCTCTCACATTACTTTTTCTTCTTCCTTGGGAATTCACAACACAAAAGATATTTGAGATTCAAGGGAATAAGAACAAAGTTGCAAGCCCATAGCTTTCTCAAGAATTACTTTTATTTTTGTTCAGAATGGCTACTGGAAAATTCCCCTCTTCTGCATTTATTTATGCTCTGTTTATGTCAGAAATGGCCACATTTGACAAAAAAGTGTCAAATTTGCTCTCCAGCAGCCAAAGTTCATGAATAGTGTCAAAGAACCACTGTTCATGTGATGAGAAACAGGCAGTGATGGCAGAAGAGACATTTATTTTCAGTATATTCATGTTTATGGAACAGCGTCAGATGTCAGATTTAGACTTAGCTTTCTAATCCTCTTATAATCATCTAAATTTATTTCTTAGCATGTAAATGCATAAACCTCTTCTGAATTCTAGGGTACGTTTATATCAGTTTTTTAATGGTGAAACGTCATTAAAAGTGATAATTTCTGCTTTATGCCATTTTAAACAAAAGAAAACATAGACTTCTTCATGAGTTGGTAACAAAAAAAAATCTGCACAGTGCCTTTAATGTTTTGATCTGCATGATAAGGAGATCTGCAATACAGCCGATAACCAGCACTGTTTCTCAAGTACAAAAAGTTCTTAGGCAGCATGTTTGATGAAAAACACATTGCATGTTCATTTGTCCCCTATGTCTGTTTAAAATGTGAGATATAAACATCTCTTCTACAAACAAACTCAACAAACCTATATCTGCTTTGCATCCCTCAGTCATCACAATGATATTTTGTTAGCTAATTCATTGTGCAACTGATTTTTAGCAAATTAGAATCAAACTCTATTTGTTAAGTCTAACTTGATCATGTAATACGCTTCCAATAACTCTACCACTGCAGTTCTGGTTGCCTTATGTTATTGTCTTCTGGTGACAGATAGGCTGGCTCAAATACATCTACCATAAGTAATCTGCTCCAAGGGGAAAAATGAGCTGAAGGTAAACTTCTGAAGCACAGCACCTTACACTGTAAATGGATCCTTGTGGTCTACACTTTAGCTCTGAAGAGATCAAATAAGACCATACAATGAAAGAAAATAAAAGCATTTGAAGCATCTGTGAATGCTAAATAATATTCATTGATCACAGTGTGACAGTTTCAGCATTATATTGCTTCTCTGTAACTCCACCTGTTAGCTACATACTTAGGTGCTGTTATCATTCTAATTGTCCAATGTTTCATATTATGTATTTAAATGAAAAAGGAATTGATCAATCTCTCTCAGGGAAGCACTAATGAAGAAGAGTTCCTCCTCAAGTAAGATTTTTCCCTGACTTGTCTATCACACTATGCCAATCATTAAGTTCTACAGAGGGGGAGGAGTACAGAGAGACTTCTACTAGAGTTCAGTGGAAAATTCAAAACTTGAGGATTTCCCAACAGTTTTAAGCAGCAATTGTGGCCTTCAGGTAACCCTTAGGCCTTAGTAACACTGTCAGTTTATCTATCAGTAGATCCAATGTGACACCTTCTCAGATGCATGGTCTCATGTCCACAGTAGGTTTGGAACAGTGCATGAGAACAGAATATAATAGAATCCTCAGCAAAAAGCCCAAAATACCCTGCACAGAAGCCTGGCATAGCTAGAGATGGCTAACAGGAAAGGTAGCAAAATATCTTAAAGTCAGCCTTTCTCTTGACTGCTTAGATGCTTTTGTGGTTGCAGAAATAATCCTTTATCCAGTCTGGGTCTAGTGAACCTAATCCTCTCCTGAGAATATAGGCATTACCTTTCGAAGATCTGAATATATTCACTCTTTTCTTCCAGAGACTGGCTGAACCAGGTTGTTCTGCCAATTTTTACAAAGCGTTGCAGTCAGATGCTCAAGAATTAAGGGATTCTAATCCCGGTTCCCAAATGCTTATGAATTTTCTCCAAGGTCTGTGAAATGCAAAACACAGAAACATTTGCTGGAGCAAGGACTAGAATCCACAAGTGATTAACCTGTTCACCAGGCTAGAGAGTCACAGAATAACAGAATTTCTGTGGTTAGAAAGGATCTCTGAAAATCATCTAGTCCAAACACCTTGCTCAAAGCATGGTCAGCTACAGCCAGTTGCTCAAGCCCATGTCCAGTCCAGTTTTGAATATCTCCAAGGATGAAGACTCCACAGTCTTTCCGGGCAACTTGTTCCAATGGGTACCCACTGGGGACCACTGAGAAGCATCTGACTCTGTCTTCTTTACTCCCTTCCCCTCCCATCAGCTATTTATACACACGAATAAGATCTCTCCTGAGCCTTCTCTTCTCAGGCTGAGCAATCCCAGACCTCTCAACTTCTTCTCTTAGGGCAGGTGTTCTAATCCCTTAATCATCTTTGTGGCCCTTTACTGGACTCACTTCAGTATATCCATGTCTCTTACATACTGGGGAGCCCAGAATTGGACACAGCACTCCAGATATGGTCTCATCATGGCTGAGTAGAGGGGAAGGATGACCTCCCTCAGTCTGCTAGTGCAGCTTTGCCTAATGCAGTCCAGGATGCTGTTGGTCTTCTGTGCTGCAAGAGCACATGGCTGGCTTATGTCTAACTTGTTATCCACCAGAATCCCAAGACCTTTCCCTACAAAGCTGTTTGCCAGACCTCAGCCTATACTGATCCATGGGAGGTTATTCATCCTCAGGTGTGGGACTCAGCTTTTCCCTTTGTCGCACTTTATGGGATCCCTGTTTGGCCATTTCTCCATACTATTGAGGTCCCTCTGAATGGCAGGTGTATTACGTGGTGTATCAGCCACTCCTCCATGTATTGTTTGGTGCAGTTTTATATCGCCTGCAAGTTATACTCCTTTTTTGCTCTCTCTCTGACCTAGTACATTAAACTAACTCTTAAGGGGTGCCACATCTCAGAATGACCCGTAAGCTTGATGATGCACAGACTTTTGGGGAGTCGAAGAAAGGGATTTCCCCTCCTCAGCATGAAAGGAACAAGCCAATGTCGCCAGCAAAGCTCTTTAGGCATTAGGCAGCTGGTATGAGGATAGGGAGCTGTGTTTCTCTCCCAGCCATCTCTTGAAAGAAAGTGACCACATTTACCTTTATTTAGAGGCCATTTTCATACATTAAGCATTTCTGAAGGATGTCTGTTGGATTGGGCCTTACAGAAAATGTTTATTTTCTAGATCCTAAATCCTTAAGAACGACATACATTCTGATTTACTCAGTGTGTTTTGTACCTCCAAAGATTACGCATCAGATGAGAAGAAGTTCCAGGACTGCAACATTTAACCTAGGTGCCTGGGTTCTGCTTAATTCTTACTCCATCCTTGTAGGTTATAAGAGAAAGCAAATGTCACAGACTTTTGGCCTGAGGACGTGACATACAGCCAGTTTATTCTCACTCTGTCATTTCCATCTAATCTTACAGAGCCTCCATGATGTACAATATTCATTCTCAAACTACTGCTACCGACTCCAGAGAAGGGAGGAGATTGAGAGATGACACAGATTGCATAGTTATTTCATCCTTTCTAATAGTCTCAGCCAGTCCACATCCCTGCAAATTAGTACAGCTTATGTGGTACAGAGAGTGTTAGAGCTACAAAGATTTTTATGTTTAAAAGCTTAAAAAAGTAAGCCTTTTTGAAAAAAAATTGAAAACTCTGTATACTACCTGTCATCTCATCCCATCTCCATTTCTGTCAAAGCTATGCAAACATGTGAAGTAATCAGATATCAGTTCATTAATAAGCTTATATGAAAGCCTATTCAAAGAATAATATCTTGTTTTCAGAAGTTAACAGTTTAATTGCTATGAATAAACTTTTTCAGTTTCCTGCAGTGCAAAATTCTGACAGTACCATGAGCTTTCCATTCTTTTGTTAATCCCCGAATGTGCCCATCAGATAAAATTTTCTATTTGGATAGCACTTCTTGTCTTTCCAAAATTGTTCACAGTGGAACATAAGCTTAAAAATGCCAAGTTACTAAGATGTCTCTTTGTCTGAGTGAATGCATCCCCAGTTAAAGCTATAGTCCCCTACATTTCACAGACTACCTTGAGAGAAAGCAGGAAGAAATTAAAGATAAACAAGAGTAATGAACTACAATAATGAACCAAACGTAACCCAAAGGAGATCTCAATGCATTTTAATTATTTTATTTAATTTGATATACATTTCATAAATCACAGACCTTTTAATTAGAATAGTTTTCAGAGTGTCTGCTACATTTCTATAGTAGTTTTAGGCCTGACTCCTATGTGAAGTCACTGTACTTTATCTAAATAAAACAGAAGAGCAGTTCTACACCCTGGTAGGGACTCAAGGGGGTCACTGCAACAGAAATACTAGTTGACAGACTTTAGGACTCCTCTGGTATCCTCTAGGGTCCAAATACAAGAAAAAACTGTACCCTATGAAGAGAAATGGTACAGTATGATGGGATAATATGCACAACTGTGATACCTGCAGAAGACCCATAGGCATGTGTGTGTAGAACGAAAGCAAAGCCTAGCTTGGGCTTACTTAGTACTTCATTGGAACAGAAGATAGACAGTAGCCAGGTAAAATATAGGACGTGAGAAGACTAGAAGGTATCAGCAAGGCAGACCCTGTAGAATGCATATGAAAACAGATCTTCCACAAGTAACAGCTTCTTTATCGCCTCACTACACATGACTTTCCTCCCTCCACCAACTGAGGGACAGAAATATATTTTGCCCACTGGCTGCTACATCCAGCGTATGTTACAGATGAATTTGACCTGTTTTTCTCTGTGACAGCAATGATTGGGATATTACTCCTCTATCTAGTCTAGTCTTTTCATAAGGCTTGTTAAAACTTTGTTATCTCTAAGTTTGGCAAATTTGGTCGAGAGAGGAAGCAGAAGGCAGACTGATTAATAGGTGATTTGATCATACAGCCTTTCTATCCTTTGAAAAATAGGCTAAAAACATCACAGTAGGATGTAGTTCACCCTGGCATTCAAAGCTTTGACAGCAACTCGAGTCTCAACAAGCAACTCTAAGCTAATATCTTCCTAATTAGGACATTTTATTTAAAGGTAAGTCAAGCTTCTACAATACTCCTCAAACTTGATGGTATCCAAGCCAAAGTTCCTGTGAAAATTCACATTGGACACAGCTAGGCTGACTGGAACCTAAAGGGCTCATGTTATTAGAAACATGGTAACAATATCAAGTTTTTGCTGAACCAGCCTACAGTAAGGATTTGTGGTGTTTTGATGCTGTTAGTAAGTGAATGTTACAGAGTGAAGCACAAATGCTAATGCAGATTTAGATTGCTCTTGTTATATGAAGTCCTGCTAATCTCCTGCCTTCTCAGCTAAGGTGGATCGCTCATTTAACCTCATAATTATTTAAGCAGGAGAAGGAAAAAGTGTTGTTTTCCTTTGTTCTGGAAAACGATTAGAGAAATAAAAACACAAGATAATTTTGAAAGAAAAAGAGAGAAATCTTTGCCTTTCTCTAGATGTAGCTGTCAGTTCATATATTTATCCACCCACGACCAAGATGCAATTGTTTATTTCTTGCTATCAATAATCTGTCAGCATTTAGGTTAGTAAATTTAATTATCTGTACAACATTTCCTCTGTAGAAAATGAAAATCATTTCTTTAACAGTGAAATGATTTCTTTGGAAGCCCACAAACATACACTTTTGTGCTGTTCCAAGTACTTTTAGTACTTGGATCATATGCTTTCTCAAAGGTTTATCAGGTGACTCTAACTAGTTAGCACCTCACAAAGGTGCTATAACACAAGGTGGATACCCAGTGGGTATATTACAGCAATATTCTGTTGAGTTTTTTTCCAAAATGTTCAATGTTCGCCTACTCCAGAAAAAAATCATTCTTTTGTCTTAAGACTCAGTCATATTTTGCTGTAGTAAAAATGACAGATAATCTCTTTCATATGCTGTAAACATCTATGGAATTGCAAATAATTACAATTCACCCAGGGAATGCTATGTTTTAATAATATTTAAATCCCAAAGAAATATATAAAAGCATTTGCTTAATGTGATTTCTTTAAAATGCTGCTTCCTTAAGACGTATAACTTCTCCCTCTTTCATGATAGACGTTAGTGGATTTAGAATAAATTCTTTGATAATATTGGTTTGTAATCCAGTCTGGTTTCACAGTGGAATTTTTCAGATGTTGTTTCTTGACTTTTTAAAAATATAAATAGTATAAAATAGAAGTTGATACTATGGCTTCTTTAGAGAAATTAGCCTCTATTTTCTAAATGCTGTAATTTCTTTTGAGTCAAATATATATTGCTCATAAATTCATAGCAAATAACAGCTGACATCATACATCATATGAAAACACTTAAATTTTTGTGTGAAGTGACCCCTTCCTACCTATTACGTGTTTGCCTTCAGAACATACTTAATGGTCTGAAGAAAATCTGGATGTAATGTATGTTACATTGTGTGTGTAAAGTAAATGTGTTCTTAGGAATATAGTATACTTCATACTAACCATTTTTAATGGTATGGGCCAGATCCAAGATAGTAGAGAAGAAAATTAATAGCTATTTTTTGGCAGAAGAGTTTACTCCATTATTATATGCACTGGCTATCACAACAAAGACGGCCTGTTTCTATTTGGGATCTCCCAGTGAATTAGCAAGACATTTGGCTGTCATCCTTAGAATTTTTGGATATACAAAACCATGCTTTGCAATAAATATTTACATTTGTTGTTTTATATAAAGCCCTGTGCCAAGACCAAATGAGAAAAAGGCTTTAAACCTCCAAAAATATTGAAATAATATTTAACTTTTCTCATTTTAAATCATTCCTTTCTTTTAACTATACTTGTGCTCCTCATTTGGGAATTCTTTGCAAGATCAAATTGTCTGAGGCTTTTAAGATAATGGAGGAGAAAATCTGGAAGCTGCTGTGGAAAATTGGTTATTATTCTGTGAACTTGTTTTCTACCCAGGATTTTATAGAAGTTCAGACTCTTACATGGATCTTTCAAGTCTCTTCATATCCATCTGACTAGAGCTCATTTTAGGATTTGAGTATTTTAAAGAATGCTTTGTACAAAGCCTTGAAAGGCATTTGGGGGGAGGAGCTGATTTGTTGTTGGTGGGGGTTTTTTTTGACGATTGCAACCTAACTAAGTTAAGTTGCATTCACATGCAGTTACTGCTGAGAAATGGAAAAGATGGACTTAAATGCAACTAGAGCATTTCCTGCTCTTTTTATTAGCCTATAGCACAACAGAGTACCAGATTTAAAGTATAGATTTGACCAGGGTACTCATATCAGGGGCAGATGGTGTACTGCTACATTACTCCCCAGATTTCAAATTTCCATTAGTTATGCACTGTGCAGGGGAAGTTATATCAGGCTAGAAATGAGATAAATGTATCACTCAGGTTAATTGATTATAAACCAAATTTTGACTCTTTAATGTTACAGTATGACATTAATGCACATACATATATATATAAGCTGTGTATAATCAATATTCCAACCTATTTTTCAGGCTATTATGCAAACAAGGCTAGCTAATAGCTTTCAGTGTTATAAATTCTCTGAACAACAACAGTTCTAGCAAATTCAGAGAACTGCAATAAACTAGCTTTATCTTATGGCAGTTTTAATATAGCTTTTTCTGCCTAATCATGTGATAGAAACCCAGAGCGTTGGAGCAACCAGACTAGAAGTGTTTGATCTCCTCTTTAGAGTGACTTATCCGGCAATGCTCAGAGATCCTGACCTGATTTCAGTGCACCTTCTCACATTCACGCTAGTATGAAATGTGATAAGAGCACTTAAAAACTATTCTGGATAAAATCTCAAGGGGAAAAGGTGGCTTGTTTCTGTATCATTACCCCAGCAGGCAACAGTACAAACTGAGCTGTCTTAGCTGGAATCTAAGTGACTCATCACTTAAAAGCCAATTACAATGCTAACATAGATTTAAAGTATGCATTCTACAGTAGTTTGAAGCAAGCATTCCCTATGGCCTATAAAGGAGATGACAGTTTGCAAATAAGAGTGCATGTTTATATTGTCAATGTTTTCCTTTTCTCTTAAAAGATTTCTGGTAATCATTCCACAATAGTTAATCCATGTAAAATATATAAAAGCTTTGTCAAGAATAACTTGTGTTAAATACTCATTAAAGAAGTTAGAGCTTGCACCGTCTCTGCCTCAATTCAGAGCTCTCCTATAGCAGTTTATCAGTCAAAATAATGAATAAATTATCCTAACCGATTCAGCTGGCCTCTTCGTAAAGCTTTAGGCGTTCCAGGATAGCTGATGTCAAATCAAGGTTTTTTTATTATTATTATTTTTATACTAGTCTGCTTGAATAGGCTCAGATACCCTTTATTAGACTTCATTTGAGTTTACAGAGCTGAAATAAAAAACAACCTTATCAACATGATATGGCTAGATCTGGTATAGCATGCCAAAATTGTCAGTCAGTACCAGCTGACTGGGTTCATGGGTATGATGTCTGCAAGTCTGTCAGGAGAGCTTTGTTGCTTAGAAGTAGCACTACAGCACTACTGAAATACTATTTTTGGAAATAGTGCAATGCGTAGTGCTTTTAATAGCATTATTCTTGCACATGAGAATAGTGCTATTAGAAGTGTATTCACAGCACCATTGTTAATCTGAGATGCTTCCATGGCTGCTACAACTCCCATATGCTTAAAATAACTGTGATGTAAACTTCATAAGTGTATTGATAACACAAATTAAAGTCAGAATAGATACTGGAGTGCCTGGCCATGGAACAACATGGACCAAAAGAGCAGCTACTGTTTTGATGAAAAAGTAAGAGTTACTACAGGGCACTGCAGAAGTTAAGACTTAAGACAATGAACAGATATATTAAGCAAAAACTGTATTTTTTGTTCTTCGGGGCCTACTTCAGTGTATAGGGGCTATTGGATCAAACATTGTTTCAAGAATATGGGTGCTTGATCGGTTGGTACTGAATATACTGAACTAAGGGGTATGTGCAAACCACGGCCAGATAAATGTCAAGCACTGAAATGGAGAATCATAAATACTTTGTATAAATGAACCTTGTTTTTGGTTTTGCTTCTCTTATATCTAAAGTTTCTCCATGGTACCTAACAACACAGTGACATTTTGGACATTTTATCCTTTTTCAAAGCGGGATGTACGGTTCTAAACATGGTTTTCTTTTTAAAGTTCATAAGAAGCAACTGAGGAGCTGTAGAAGCAAAGGTCTCTTGGCATAAATAAACTATTTTACTAGAGTGAAAGGGAATTAGTCATATAAGCCAACATTTTAAAAATCCTCCCCAAACTAAGATTAATTACCAGATGTTCCAGGAACTTTATCATCAGTCCAGTCAATCTTGATGTCCTTGCTTTGTGTGATATATGTGGTAGTTGCCTTTTTGGCACTATATGCTATCTCCTGGATGGCTTCTAGGGCTGCAGTTACATGGCTTTTTGCATGAACTGATTTTACTGCACGCAGTACAGGCTACAGGAAATATGAGAACTCTGTATGGTTTCTCTTGATTGCAGTGCAATCTGGAAAGTACCACCACAGAAGTCTAATCTGTCTTTGCTCTAAATGCATTGGGATTAGTGCTCACAGAAGTTGCATGCAAGACTCTCTCACAATATCCAGAGGATAAGACTCTTACAAGCATCACTTCCCATTCATGAAACTCTGCTGTGTTTATCTTAGGGTGTTTCATCCTCATAGTTTCCACGTATGTAGTCATAGCCACATGGAATAATAAGCAGTTAAATAATAATACTCAGTTAAACTATCTACCCTCACCAACAATAAGGAAAATAAGCAACAGAAATGCTAAAGATGCTAAAGAGAGCCCTGTTTATCTCACATGTGAACCTGTGTTTGTATCCACTATAGCCAATCACACAAGCTAAAACCATAAATCAGAGCTGGTTTTAAAATAGCCAGCCAGCTTAGAAGAAGCACACTTGCCAGAGGACAGAGTGCAGTACCTGCCAGCCACCTGCATAGGACCACTTTCGCAGGCAGAATTTACAATCCTTGCTGAACTCCGCTGCTTTCTGGGATCTGAGCTAGCCCGCTTAGGGCCACTTCCAGTATCGACCTCTGTCTACCCAAGGACGGTGAGTAGACTGTATACCTTTACTCACTTAACTAAATTGTATTGTCCCAGAACAAGCATCGTTCCGCAGCAGGCTTTCATTTATCCTTGGCTTCATAAATCTTTGTGGATCAGTGGTAGTGTTTCAAAACTGTTTGGAAGTAGGGGAGAAGGTGATGAAATGATTTGGATGTCTAACTTGCAGCAATTTGCTCTTAGCAAAGCCATTGACTCACAAATATTTAACAATTCATATTTTTTTTTGCTAGAAATGTGAAGATACACTCTATCTGAACACATAATTTATTCATAATATTAATAACATTTTGAAGTATTTTTACAGAGAGCAATGCAAGTTGATATAGAGATTATGAAAAATGCCTCTTGACAAGGCTGACAATTTTTACTATAGGTCCCATGGAGAACTGTCATGTTTGATTTACAAAGGTATGAAGAAGTTTCAAAGATCACGTGTCGTACACGCATAACAAATAACGGAGAGTGCTGATTGTACTGCTGGGGCAGTACAGTATCAGAGCTTCATACTTTCTGGAAAACTAATAGTACTGCTAAGATACGAGTGAAATTAGGCAACTCATTAGATTCCTGTAAAAAATATTAGCTTCTCATCATATGACTAAAAACTTGTCAGCTAAAAAGAAATGTAATTAGCTAAAGAAAATCCAAGGCTTTTCTTTAATAAAAAGTATTCTTCTCAAATAAATTTAAAAATCCAGTTTTTCCATCATAATCCAATTCTAATATAAAGTTTTCATTCAACCCTGATTATTTTTAAAAAAAATAAAAATGGATGTAAAGTTTAGATGTTCAGGTAAACCGTTGCTCATATCCAGTGCAGTGTGATGGACAGAATGCGTTCTGGAAGTCTTTCTTCATCATTGATAATCAAAGGTGCATTTGAGACTATTGATCGTAATGTTGGAGTGCTACTGGAGAGATTTCCTGGAGGCTTTACTCTGCCTCCGAGAGGTGAGTGCTGGTTCATGGTTCATGGTTTGCTTTTAGCTTGTACAGGTCAGAGCCACTTGTCTGTCAGGAACATCATAGTGTTACCCTTCCTCTGAGTTATTCCTCTTTGGCCACTTTTTGGTGTGTTTAAGAAGGATATGTGCAACTTACTTAGGAGTACAAAGCAATTATTTATGGGCTAATACACAAAATAGAAACTAGGACTAGCAAGACAGGAGGATAAGCATTTACATGCACCCCCAGTAAGACACCTGATGAGTCTTTCCTGGCCAGATAGTCATCAGTCAGCTGGGAGAGTGTCATAGTCCATTAGTCCTTGGAAGAATACCTTGATGTTACTGAGTTCCAATCTTCTGATTCTCTAAGGATTTTTTTTAGGGTTTTACATCTTTCCATGTCAATATTTTTTATTTTGAATCCTTGAGCTGATGTTACAGAACCATCAATTGCACTTCTGTCTGTGCTTTTAGTTTTCCTGTCTGTAAGGCCTTTAGCTTCTCTTACTTTACCAATATTTTTTTCCTCTGAGTTGAGCTTTGGATCACAGACAGCTGAACTTGGGCTAGGGATTACAAGTGGGTTTTACCATATGCTTTTGCCAATACATTGGCCTGTCAAATCTAGTCCTCCTTTTTTTTCTACAAATGAAAAACACAGTTATCTAGTAATTGCATACCATTATGGTAAAACTGTTTGATTCTAGCTGTTGGGGTGATGACAGTGGTTGGGCAGCAAATAATTTTATGGTGCTAAATCTGAGAAGACTGGTATTTCTGTTTATAAAAAACTGGTCCTAGACACCTGTTGCATGTGTCTCCCAATCTGATCATTACCTATGACTGTAATGCAATGGTACTTTTAACTTCCAAAGTCTTTGAAAACCTAATCAAATTACTCTTTGTTAAACATGTATGTGTTAGCTGGGCTTAGACTTGAGTACTTTGCTGACTAAAGCATATGTTTAGTAAGGAAGATGTGGAAATTCCAGTAAATACTTTATGTTTCTTTGCACTGATGGGTTGTAACACATCATTTTACTTCATAGACAAAGATTTTTAAAACTTTTTTAAAGAATTAATTTTGGAAGAAGAATTCTTCAAACATTTCGCATTTATAATGTTTGTACTTGTCTGTTCTGTTTAGAAGCAATTTGACATCTTTTTAATATCAGTGTTGTTTATCATAAAAAATGTGTGTGTGTGCACAAACTGGACATGTAGTAATTGTGCTGAAAGAGTTTCGGTTTCTGTTTTTAAGAATATTTTGGTTTCTGATCTGATATCTGTTCCATTACCAAAAGAACAAAAAGGACGTTGGTAGATGTGTAATTTCAGCATTGTTTCCCCATGGTGTTTTCAGTTCATTTCTTCTTATTTTTCGGTTTGGAATTGTTGTTTTTTGTTTGATTTGACAATGAGATTAGATTTCTTATCGAAGATGCTGTGTAGTATATCTGAAATTTAAGCTACTTCTGAAATATAAGGTCTGATCTAAAAATAGTATTTGGCACATAAAATACGATATGAATTGAATTGAAGTTCCACGGTACTAAACAGCAGACCTGAAAAGCCCTGCTAAGGTGCCAGTCTTAGAGGCCCTAAACTCCACAGATGTTTATTTCTGTACTTCTTTTTAGAGTTGCCTTTGTGAGCTCAAACTAGGTAACTTTTTTTCCTAAGAAATACCTATAAGGATGCTTAGATCCACGTTAGCTATCTGTAAGGAGGTTTCTGCAAACATCAAGGATTGACTATTCTGAACACAAGGTTCCTTGGGACTAGGAATGGGGAGAAGAGTCAATATTACTTTTTAATCTAACGAATGGTTGAATATTCCAAGAAAATGGGACAATGCTGAGTTTTAATTACTGTTCTCAAGGACATTTGAATTTATCCAGTGATCATTTTGGTTAAAATACCTTGGAAACATTTAAGTGCGCTGCACTTCTGTTTCCTGATCTGTAAATTGTAATTTAACTGGTTTATTGTACTGTTATTTCTAATCAGTACTTGAGATCAGTGGATGGGGGGTGGCAGTCAACCTCAGGAAATCACAAATAAAGACATTTTTAAAAGCTTGCATTTAAATGATACAGTGCAAGCTGATCAGAAAAAATTATTAATTCCACAAGACATCAAGATTAATGAAAGCACTAAATGCAATAGAACGCCTACTTATTGTCCATGTAAGACACACAAGTTACCTTCCTCATTCTAGCTGAAGCATGATGACTTTCTCTTAAAATACACAGAACACAGCTATGCAAATGAAGAGATTATATATAAACACTATACTGGATTGTGGTAAATAAACTTTCACTACAGTTGCAGGCAGCAACATGAACTCTATTTAATTAGTTTATAGACTTTTATTGCACAATAGCATACGTGCAATCCAAGAAAAACAGAGCAGAGACTCAAATACGTAGTAAACGGAGGATACAGTGTAGAGTAGCATGCGTTTTGATAGCAGCACTTAATGACCACATAATCTTCTGTCTGCTTTTGAAGTCTCTGAGCAAGAGGGATATAAGAAGTTTTTTTCCTGCATGATCTTCAGGTTCTCCCTGATATTTTTGTTATGCACTCTGTTTGTATTGCTATTGGGTTCAAAATGCAAGAAAGAGTCTTTATCACTATTTTATTTTATTTTACTTTTTTTTAATGAATAAGGTTATCTGGTATATTTACACTGCCAAAAGTCCTGAGGAAGTCTGTTTGCTTTACAGTAATGGCTAAACAAATACTGCAGTCAAAATAATGCTTTTTCCAGAAAGAACTACACAGCAAATTAAGCTGGAATGGCAGCGCTGGTGACTGCCCACTTTGCTGCCCACTTTGCTGCTTGCCCACTTTTGCACTTTCAGGACATTACTGCCTCACAGCAGAAGGGCTGGCCAAATGGCTGCTTTACTAGGTTGAGAACTAATGCACTCAGCATATGACTGAGAACCACTAGTTAATCTTGTTTTAAATTAACGTACTGAATTTGAAACAGCAGGAGTTCAGGAGTTGATTCATGAACAATAGTTTGGCCACAAACTGCTAAAATTTCTATCCTGATTATCTCGCTGTGTTTACTGTCATTGTTTCCTAGTCATTTAAGACAATTTCTTTATGCTGGGAGATATATATAGCAAAACTGAATAAAAAAGTATTGTTTTTGCTAAAAGCACATGGTAGAGATTTTTCACAAAGAAAACAACCTCACAGCAGATCAAACTGCAAATCCCTTAGCAATTAATCATACGATTCACACTGATAAGTAATTCTTATGACACTGGCCATGTAGCTTATGTAAGTAGCTGTTCATCAACGTACTGTTTTTCTTTTCTTAGCAGGCTTACTATAATACACAGTTGTTTGCTTTTTAATGTAACTTTGATCTATTCTAAATGTTTTGAGTCAGCCTGTAGAAAGGAAAATAAGTTTTCCGCTGTGCATTGAGTAGTAGGTGAGTCTTCTGAAGATATCAAAATATCTGCTGCAGTAATTATTTAATTATTGTATATTAAATGCTTTGGAATACTTGCATGAAGTAAGAATTGTGTTAGTGTTTGTAAGCCACATTGCAGTATATCTTGTGGAAGAAAAAAATCATTGTTTGGGATTCTGGCATCCAGTCAAAAACTAGCATATAGCACCTCATAACACATGAAACCTTCTATGAAGCCAGTGAAGCTACTTACTTGAATAATTTGCAGGACCTTTTTGATGCTGTTTTATATACAAATGTAGGAAAACTAAAACTGTAGAAATATCCAGTGCCCAAATATTAGATCAGCATGAATCGGTCTTTTCTTTTGATGCTTCTCTCTTTGCATGGACACGAGTAGTCCCACTGGAGTCAGTAGGACTATTAGAAAAGGCAAGACTTCAGGATGCATCCAGAAATCCTTTTGTTAGCTAGTAGAACATAAGTTTTGGGTTCTCCCCTAGTTTTCTAGCCGAATCTGGATGTAAGCAAATAAAAGATCAGGTGACCCTACTGAGAGACAGGTCAGCTAGGAAGCCAACAAGATTAAAGATTTATTTGGAAAATACCATATGATTGTAGCAATATTCAAATATGTCTTTCATGTAACTCTAAAACTAAGCTAATTTAACATAACGCCAGTGTCAAGCATCACTCAAGCTAGCTATGCTTTAAAATAGTCTTTAACTAGTTATTTTTGGTTTCTTAAAAATATCCACCTCACTAACACCAAGATAGAACAAAATAAGAGACATTGATGATAGAGGCTCTCTGCTTTCTGGGATCTACAGTCACTCTGTTACAGGGAAACATAGATTAAATCTATATTACTGTCCAAGCTGCAACAATGGATTTAAAGCCATGTGCTTTTTGTGGCAGGGTAATGGCATGTCAACTTGAAAATGTTAAGATGTATCTTATTTTACAGATTCTGTTTTAACGTTGGCATTGATGAATGTTACTTAAAAATAATTTTTTGGTCCCCACTGACTCCTTGTAAAAAATACAGAAACGGTCCACATACATACACTAGTCTAGCAATAAATGACTTTGATACTATCTGTCTTATAGCAACTCCTATGGTCAGGACGTAATGAATTGTGTATGAATAAATACATGTACCCTGAGTCCATTAAAAAAAAATCAGTGAAATTGATTGAAGTACTGCCCATATAAAGGCTGTAAAATCTCATCCTGAATGTTTAGTTCTTCTCAGAAAAATCATTTAGTATACAGAAAAATTATCAATTTCCAAAGAACACAATCAGCTTCCATTCTTCTGAAGGAATTATTTTAAGGCTTTTGCCATTATCACTACCTGAAATTTATTTTTCTTCCTGTTGTGCTAAAATGAAAGAAAAAATGCCGCACATACATATCTTTCTTTGTAGAATTAGAGCGCTCACTAACAGCCTGCTTCTTTAGTATTTGTTGCCATGGAGCTCCTTCTGTCTATTAAACTCATCTGGGTTTAACTTTGTATCTCACAGTGAAGTTTATTCACTCTGTCAGAAGCACATGTCGTCAGTGACTATTTGCACAACAGACTTTCAGAACAATTTGTAAATAAAAGCAAGTTCTGTATAAATTTTCTATTAAGGTAAAATTTTTAGTAAAATTATACTTTCATTTTTTAATTGGATGCTTTGTGAGAAAATTGATGGACTAAAGTTCCTGCTGTGATCATTATTCTTTTCTTCATTTTTCAGGAGTATCCATTCAGGAAACTAATTAAAGAGATATTGCTGATGTATTTAATAGCTGTTACCGTGAGCAGCAGTTCCTGTGTTACCCAGTAGGGGTAGTACTGTACTGTTTGATTTTAATGTCTTGTGTATCACGGGCTTGGACACCACTGCATTAGCTGCTGGTTTTTAACAGATATGTAATTTTAAAAGTCGATCCGTGTGTATCATTTTTATCGGTGTTATTCAATAAGGCAATAAACTAGTATTAAATTTATGTGAAACTATTTCTCCTACAAAATGGAAAAGGATAAAATTGAGTGGAAAATTGTTTTTCTAACATCCAATGATATTAATAAGCCATTCAGATTTGAGAAACATGTCACAGAAAGTCCTTGAAAGTATATTTTAGAATAGATGGTTTCAAAATAATATTAAAATGGATATTTAGCCACAAAATGTAAAGTAAATCTGATGATTGCCACAGTTTTCTTTCTTTGCTTACAGCTGGGAACATAATGTTATTCCTAGGCTTTTAGCAATTTTTGCTATGAAAGTCACATGCGATGCCATAGTGGTATCATAGGAAAAACTATCATCTCAACCTCGGCTTTGGTTCTTTGGTTTTTGAAGGACACTGCAGGAACAGTTACCTTAATCAAAATAGTATTGTTCATATTAAACCAACGGGATACTGAACCATTGAATTACCTGTAATTAACTAGAGTAGGGCAGCAGCGTCAGAGGGCCGCATGGCACTCTTATGCACTGTTTCATGTTTCCAGAGGGCAAATATTTCTCTCAAAATCTCTCTCTGTACATATATATATGCACACACATACTGGAAACACATAAGTAAAGGTGGTTTTGGTGGCAAATAATTGGCTGTGGCTAATGCAGAAGTTACATCATAGTAATAATGTGGCTGTTGATACCTTCCTCTCCAGAATCATTCCTCTTTTGCAGCTTGAAGGCCATTGGCTACTTGTAGGCACACTGCAAAGCTTATTGAAATTGCTTTCTTACAAAACTAAACATTAATTTTGGTAAAAATCAGGGGTGAGGGTGGTGGAAGTTTTGAGTGAAAGGGGAGTATGGGAGTAGTATGGGAGAAAAAGGAGAAACAAACAAAAGCTTGAAGACTTGTCCTTCCTCCCCCTCCTTTTACTGAATAAACTGAAAGTGCTTACCAAAAATTACTTTCCAGAAGCCAAACCAACGTTATTCTGCAGAAATGTTTTCAAAACTGTCCCTGGGTGCAGTTCGATGTTTATAGCTAAGCTGCGCTAAAGGCTAGAGTGCTGCCAGAAAGGAATTCCTGCAACCCGGCTCGAAGCGTGTATCCCTGCTGTCCCCTCCTTCCCCTTTCACCCCAGCAGTTGTGCTTTTTGGGCACGGTAAGATGCTTCACGGAGATAAAGCAGCAGAGAATTAACTCCGTGAAAAGGTAATTAATTTTCTGCTAATTTTGTTTTCAATTCTTGAGTGGAGTCCCTTGTGTTCAGAGAAGCAGAAGTGGTGTGCAAAGGAGATTCGGGTTAGTGCAGCCAAGGTGAGGAGGAAGGGAAACATCATTTCTGGCAACCGTTAGCCATTAAATTGGCTTGGTGGTAACATGGACTGGTGCCATCTACGATCTGTGCTTCAGATCTATGCACATTTAAGTTGGCAAAGAATCTGCAAGCTCTTAGATGTATTAACGCTGCCAATAACCTTGATAGTGAGGAGTTAACTGTCAACTATGTTGATGGTTTTACAATCCTCATACAGATTAGAGGTTGTCATTGCCTTTTCTTATACCATTTATTGTGAATGAAGTTTTGCTCCGGTGCCACAAATAAGTGATTGCTGGGTGGAAAAAAAATATGTCTTCCCTAAAGCACAAAAGCCCAAGCTGAGCACTGGGATTAATGGAGGGTAGAGGAAAGGCCAACCTTAAGGAGCTGTGAAGAGTTCAGATGCTGTCCTTGGACGCAGTCTGCCTTGTCTGTTAAAGGCTGTCTCTCATGTCAGTAACTCACATGGGCTGAACATATTTGTGGGTGAGAGTGCTATAAAGCCTTTTTGTGCTCTTGTGATTCAAGTATTTAATAATAAGAGAGCAATAACACTATAAATAGTAACACCATAGTTGGTAAGGACTGGGGATACAAAAGGAGATATGTGGTCTCAGTTATGACAGGAGGGCAAAGAAAAGGGAAGAAAGTACTAGCTGAAACAAGCAGTGCTTAATCAAATATAAACTTCAAATACAACCCATCGACAAGAAAATTGCCTTTTGCTAAGTGAACAGCTTGCAAGCAGCAGCGTGCCTTTTTTGGTCACGTTTTGAAAAGGGCTGAAAATATGTGCTTAGTAGGTGTTGTGGCTTTTGCAAGTATTGCGAGCCTTCCTGTGCATTAAGAGCATTTTTGCCAGTGTTTGTATCTGGTGCGTATATTTCATCTTGTTGAAAACTCGCTCCTCCCAATCCCCCCCCCCAGTGGAATATATCATAATGATATCAATCAAGGGTTTGCTGCATCTCACCTCCATCCTGCAGAATAAAGCAGGCATGCTACAATAAACACAAGTTGAAAGGACAGATCAGTTCATTAAATCCAGCCAGCCTGTGCTGTGTTCAGGTCTGATACAGAGTGGTAATAGATTCCTAAGTGAGCTTGTCTAGATATTAGCTGCATGTTTCTGTTTGGACTTGTCTTGTGAATGATAAAATATAAAAATAAGGGGAATCTCTTTAGCTTTCACTTTATCAACCAGACTGCAATTAATCACTGGAGAAGAAAGTGTACTCTTTTCCAAGACCTGAAACCCAGGTAACTGAGTGTATTCTTGTTTTTCGTTGATAATGAACATATCAGCTACAAAGCATTTCAAGCAGAAGGTGGCACAGAGTATTAGGTGGCCAGCATTTCTTTTTAACTGATCTTCCTAATGAATTTCTTCTATCAGGGCTTTAAGCATATGCTCAATCACGAGTATTTTAGCAGTTTTGCAGCAATCATTGTAAGCTCACATGCTTATATTAATGCAAGTGTTTAATTTTTAGCTTTACTTTCACAAATATCAGTCCAATATCCTAGGCCTATTTTTGCATGCTCAGGTCATGGTCATAGACTAAATCAATCCTGCACTGACTCTGCGTGTGTGCGCTAGAACACCGTGCTGGACATAGACATTCCTGTATTTGGGGTAAGGCAATTAAGCATGCAATGCAATACAGTGCTCCTCGCTCTAGAAGAATATCTAATCTCTCAAACAACAAAAAAGCAATTTTGGCACCCAAACAGCCTATCTTCTCTGTCAGCCTAAGGGTTTTTTAGTTTTTGTTTGTTTTTATTTTTTGTTTGGAAAAAAGAGCTTATCTTTCTTTATGTCAGTCCTCTAACATTTACATGTTTGGAAAAGTCCAAATAAGCATGCACAGCACTTCTCCGTTGCAGATAAAAGTGTAAAAAATGCAGCACAGTGGTTTTCTGCTGAGAAGTGGTTAGGCAGAGCAGGTTGTTTTCCCCTTGAGAAAGAACCAGTAATTTGGAATCTGTGCATATTGTTTTTACACACTGACCTTTCTCCTGGAGTAGATGTGGCCAAAAACAGCATGCGGGGGGATGCCTGCATGTATACGTGTTCAGCTGAAGGATTTCGCACTGCACAGTTCAAGGTTTTAGAACTCTGCCCAACTGCTAAACCCAAGGAGTAGAACAGAGTAAGATACTTAAAATTATTTGCCTAGATAAATGTCCTAGCCACTCATTATATCAAAGCAATGAATAATAATTGTTGCTAAAGAAAAGCCAGGTAGCATATTTTTGATCAAGAATGAAAATAAAATAAACTTAGAAATCTGTAGGTGATTTGAGTGTTTGAGGATTTTTGTTTTTTAGGGGAAAACTATAAACCACAGTTCTCTATATGTAACTAGGGATTTCTATAGGCAGTGAGCTTCCTCTTGTTCATTTGTGCCTTAAAAGCTTCTTTCCTGGTTCCCTGCTTTCTAAAGCCCCTGTATGTGGGTATATAAACAAGCAAAATCACTACCTTTCTTTTTTTTATAGAGGAAAGAAAAGAAGAAAAAGTAATCAGAATGGATATAGGACTTAGCGAAGGAAAAATGAATTTCATCTGATATATTCAAGCTCTTAATTTATGAGAGAGTAGAAATATCCTTTCAACACACATGCACAATTCATGGTTTCAGAGCCTGTAATGCTCCAAAATGATCTCTACTACTCTTAAGGAAGAATAGAATACTTAAAAAGAAAAAAATCTAATGTTAGTTATATATTCCCTACACAACGAAAAAATCAGAAGGCAGTATGAAGGACCACTGTTACATGAATAAATAGCTACCAGTCTTTTCTAATTCTCTCCTATGTGTGAGATAGCATAGACAGCCTTTGAAGGATGCCTTAAAACCTGCCAAATCAAGACTATACTGAATCATGGTGGAAGACAATATGCCAAGATCAGGGAATCTTCCCTGGAGAATGTCTTAGAATAAAAGAACAAATAGTTCCACAGATATTAAGGTGTTGGAAGTCAAAGCTAACCTCTTTGAATGCTCCTCACCCCCTACCCCCTTAGCAATCTTAAAAGAAACAGGAATGTTGTGTTAAGGTCTGTTGTGAAACCTCACTTACGCATTAAACTTCCTTAATTATTATGATGGTCACAAACAGTAACTCCATTAAAACGATCTAATCTGGAAGTGACAAAGATATAAATAACTACTTCAAGGCCTGCATTAGAGGGCACAGGATGTATTCTTCCCCTCAACCATGTAAGGAGAAAATGCGTTTTTAATTACAATCATTAAGAGAACATTTGGAAGCATTCCAAGATATAGTATCCAGTTTGAAGGTTCTTTAGCATCTCTACTGAACTATTTTAAGGAAATGGAAGCATGTAAAATAACATTCTTTTTGCTTAAATTAAGGTTCTCTTGTGCCGTAGACAACAACTTGGGTAAAATTCTAGAAATGATTTTTGAAGAATAACATGACAACTTTTCAAAATAAAAAAAAGTTGAGTTTTTTGGACAAGTGAAAGTTCTCAAGCTTCTTCAAACCTCAGAGCACATCTGCTTGCAGGGAAAGCCAATTCCTTCCAAAAAGCAGAAAGTTTCTGCAGGACATGTTCACCATTCATATGGACCATGTGGTAATTCCATAGGGCTAAGCTAATTAAGTGAGAACATTCAGCAGCCATTATGAAAAACTGGAGGTAAATCAAGCACGCAATCAGGAGAAAAGTTGAAAGCATTTCTTGAAGCTGAACTGGCTTTTCTGTTTTTGGTTTGTTGTCTCTACGTTGTCTCCTTTTTCTATATGCAACTATTGTGCTCCTGTTAGTTTTTGTTGTGACTGGAAGTATGCAGACATATCTGGCTGCCCAGAGTTTATGCAGCGATTTGTCGTTCTTCGTAACATGAAGTGATAAAAGATCTCACAAACAATCACAAAGTGATCTGGAAAACACAAGTTTCTCTCCCTTGTTGTCTACAGCATCGCTAGGTCCAATCTGAAGAGGACAACAAGAGGTAACAAGTCTATCTCTATAAAATCTAGTCTGACTACAAATCTTGGTCCATCGAGTGCTTATGCGGTCAGAGGCTGTAGGCTGTATCATGCCAGGTGAGCGTTGCTTCTGAGAAATGAACGGTAGATCTTCTCAGGGGTGGGGGCTGTTTTTCCTGGGTCAGGATTTGAACAGACCTTTCAAAAGTCTCCTGTGGGGTACATGATAACCGGATTAAAATTGTGCTGCTGCAGGTTTTATAAATATAGATAGTAGGCTTTATCTCACCTGCTAGCTAGGAATTACTCAGCCCTGCCTCATGTGCCTACGGGACTCTCCAAGAAGTACCGGAAGAAACCGTATCAATTGGACAGAGCTTCCCGTCTGAAAAGCGCCGATTTGTTCCCTAACAGCAAACGTATCCCGCGCCTGCCTTCGGCTTCGACACGAGCTGAGACACGCGACGTCCTGGCTAGGGACCGGGAGCGCCCACCTGTGCGGGGCGGCCGGGGCAGCGGCACGTCCCCTCGGCTCTCCCCGCCGCAGCCGGCCGGGGCGGCGCCGCTCCGGCGGGGCCCCGCGCCCGGGCCGAGCCGGCGGGCAGCGGCAGCCGCGCGCCCCTCCGCCCCTGCCGCTGCCTCGCTGCCTCGCTCGAGGGCAATGCTAGCTGTAAATAGCAACTTCTCTGACGGCAGGCGGGGAGCGGGCTCGCTCCCTCCGCCCCAGCCCCCCTTCCCGGCCGGGGCCCCGGCACCGCTCAGACCCCCCGACCCTCCCCTGCCCTTCGCGCACCGCCCCCTCCACCGAGCCCTCCGCGGGGCCGCCGCCGCCAGGCCCCGGCGCAGCTCCGCGCCCGCGGCCTGCGCCCAGCCCTCGCCCTGCCCGCGGCGCAGCGGCCGCGCAGCCCCCGCCCGGCCGGCGAGGGAGGGAGGGAGGCGCCGCCCCGCGCCCGCCGCCCGGTGCCTCGGGGCGGGGGGGGGGGCGATGCTCGCTGTCACTTTCCCTCTTCCCCACGCGCCGCCCCCTGCCCTCCCCCTGCGCCCGGCGGCGGCGGCGGCGCCCCGTCCCCCGGCGCTGCGCGCTCCCCGCCGGCAGCAGGCAGGGCCGAGCCGAGCCGAGCCGCGCCGCCGCCGCCGCCGCCGCCGCCGCCGCCGCCGCCGCCGCCGCCGCCCGCGCTCCGTCCCCGCCGCCGCCGCCGCCGCCGCCGCCCGCGCTCCGTCCCCGCCGCCCGCATGGCCGGGCGCTGAGGGGCGCCGCCGCCCCGGCCCGGCCCGGCCCGCCCGGCGCTGCCCGCCCAGGGCCCGGCGCCAGAGCTGCCCCGCGCTCGTCTCCGATGGTCCAGAGCGACATGTCCAAATCGCCTCCCGCCGCGGCGCAGGAGGTGCAGATGGAGCTGCTGGACAACCCCCTGCCCGCAGCGGCGGCGGCGCAGGTACCGCGGCGGCGGCGGACCCCGCGGCCGGGCCGGGCCCCGGGCGGCGGCGGGCGGCGGGCGGCGGGCAGCGGGGCCGGGGCAGGGGCGGGGGCGGGGGCCGGCGGCGGCGCTCGGCCGGGCCGGGCGGGCTTGGCGGGGGTGCAGCGGCCCGGGGGTGCCTGAGCTGCCGCCGGAGCAAATGGGGAAGGGAGCGACCGGGCTGCCAGAGCTGTCTGTCCTTCCACTTCAGCTCCCCGCCGTCAGAAAAGTTTGACAGCTCTTCTGGAGAGCCCGACCGTTTAATTACCGCACACAGTGGGGTGCTCTGTGCCACAGGGGCTTTGCAGAGCGAGTAGCCTTTCAGTTACCCAGGGCGTACCTAGATAAGAAAGCGTTGCTGTTGAGGCGCTCGCTCCTCCGTGCATTTGTTGCGGGCTGCGGTTATTTTTCCCTCCCCCGGTAACCTGCTGTGTCCGGCCGTGATGCTCCCCGCGCTCTGCTGCGCCCTGCTCACCTGTTGCACGGGCAGGAGCCTGGCGGAGAGGGGCAGGCCGTGCGCGCCGGTCGCGGCACCGCGCTTTGCGGAGGGTGCCGGTGCCCGGTGCCCTGCGGAGCCCAGCTGCGGCAGCACCGGGCAAAGGGTGCTGTGAGAGTCCTCTGAAATTGTACCAGCTCGGGCCGTGTGCGCTGCATGCGGGCTGGACGTACGGAGGGTGACAGGGAGTAGGTGGTAGCAGGCTTGGTGAAGACTTTATATTTTGAAAGATGGATCCTGTTTAATATATGAATGTTGCATAATATCTCCGAGTTTGCAATAGTTGGCTACACAGACTTAGGGAGCTATTTTTAAACCCGGTAAAAGGGTGGTAAAATATGATTGTGTGCGTTTTAAATTACAAACATACTTGTTCTTGTTAGGACAGAGATTTGGATTTTTTTTCCTTTCGGGGTGGCAGTTTTATTGCTGCTGCCAAAGCTATCTCTAATCCTCTATTTTCTTTGGAGAAAGTGGTCTGGTTTCATCACAGAAGTGCTTGATTGCCACAGGAAAACGGTGTCAGTCTGTCAAAAGACTCGCTAATTGATCTTTACTTACTGAGGATTGCGAAGAGCGGAACAAAATTCAGGCACTGAAATGGAGACTAGGTTAAGTTAAAAAGAAAAAGTATCTCTTTGGATGTGAATTTGTCTGCAGTTTCTAAGTGTGGAGCAGACCTTTCAGTAGGGCCATTTGCTTTGCCAACTTCTCCAGAGACAGCGGCGGTGGAACTAATTTCTGACCTGCAAATACCTCCTTTCTTGTCTCTTTTCAGCCCTAAGAACAGAATGGGCAACTGTGAAATCATATGGTGCCTCTCTGCTGTGGCGAAATGTCAAATAGCGATCATAAAGTTGAATCTCACCCCTCCTTTTAACTAGATAAAGACTCTCTCTCTAGAGGGGAAGGATAGTTGCTAATTCTTGCACTTTTTATGTTTCAGGTAAGGTACTTATATTCTGTTCTATTTAATTGGTTTCTGAATGCCTACACCAAAAAAGGACCACTTCTCAAGACAGTGATAATGCAGCTTTTCGGTTCAGGGAATAATTTTCAGTTTTCTAAACCAAAGTCAAGTTAGGCAAAACAAGAATCTCATCTTCTGCGTATGTATATGTTCCAGTCATACATAAACCTTGGATGTGGAAGAAGTAAGATTATGGAAACAAAAGATCCCTTTATCTGAATAATAATATTCAGTTAATTCCTTTGTATGTAGTGCATTGAAAGACAATTATTCTGATCTGAGTTTTTGCTCCATTAACGTGATTTCTAAAAAATCAATATTGTAAAATCTTGCTGCTTTAGAGTGTACTCACAGTGAGAAAGAGAAGCTTAATGTGAATATGTGAATCATCAAGTAGATAGCCTACAGGTACTTCAGTTAGGCCCACCATTATCTTTTTCACTAAGGTGCTTGAGTATTGATCCTAGAAACATTTCATGCCAAGTAGCGCATCAGAAAAAAAAAGGAAAAACAAAAACATGCGAGTTTACGGAGTGATATCACTCCTAAAAGTACTCTCTCTGAAGTGCTACTTCTGGGAATTATGATTTAGTGAAATATAACTGAAGAGCCTTCGTATACTTGTAACAAGCTTGAAGATTTCTCTTCTCCAAGAATTTTACTTTTGCAAAGCAGAGAGTTTCTTTTAATCTGGCTGTGCACCATGGTCAATATATTGGCTCGTACCCTTCCATAGATTTTGGCCAAACTTGTCCAGGCTTGGCAGAGGAGTGAATATATTTAACAATCTTTAAGAGTAATTACTTCCACAGTGTTAATTATGTGAACAGTTCTTAGATAGCCTCTGTGTAAACTCTAGTCCTTATTTTTGTAACCTGTTTTGCTAACAAGACGTGCAAAGGGAATAAAATCCCTGTAGGCGTTGATCCTGACAATTATACTGTCCTCTCCCCGAGGAGTTCCTTGACACAGAGGCAAGGTATCTATGCGTGTTTCTGTCTTACCTAATATACTGAGGCTCTTACCTCCATGCTACTGTAAAAAGCATAAGTACTCATTTTGATCCTAGTCCAGGCAGGGTTGTGGTAAACTTTGAGATGTCCAGTCTTATCCAGATGTATGCGCATGTTACTTGTTACACTGTGGAGTCATTCACAGTGTTGATGTGTAAGTCAATGCAAAGTAGTCGTTGTAGGTGTGACTCTTTTGTAATAAACTCAGCATTTGATTTTCAGAACTCATGAAGCGTGCAAGCTATTGAAATGCTTCGGAGTGATTTAAGATCAGTAGCTGTTTTTCTGAATCAACTCCATTTCCCTTTTTAGCTCTTTATTTCAGGAACTTCTCAAATCTACAAATTTTAATCAGAATACTCAATTTAATTATTTTAAATAACTCAGATGCTATGCTCATTTTTTCTTCATATATTGTAACATAGCATATTAATACTTCTCATGGTTCTCATGGTCCCGCTCCTTCTGTTTTCTTTTCCTCTCATTTAATTATATTTTCTGATCCTGTTTCAAAGTCCCTTAGTCCCCAGAAATCATTAGATTCAGTTTCTGTTTCTATTTTCTCATCATAGAGGTTCCTGTGTTGTGTCATTGGAACAATCTTACCAAGTCAGATCAGTAATTTATATGGGATGTTTCAAAGGAAACATAATGAAACCTTATAACAGGCAGCAATAGAGTACCCTGTCCAGGGAGGAAGTATCTTATCCTAGATAAATCCCTGTTCCCTGTTATTATTTATTTCCTGTTCTTTTCTTGCCTCCTTACGCATCATCTGTCACTGCAGGTCCTAATACCTCGACACGTTTTACATGACAATCGTTTTCTTCTTGATTGTTTTCTTCATTTCTTTCCCTTGAATTTAGATTTCCTCTGCATTCTGATTATATTAAGTGCTTCTTCCTTTCAAGTCCAAAGGCTTCATCATTCCAGGAGCGCTTGCTTGTGATGAGCCCAGGCTTCCCTTTGCGCTGAGCTCAGCTGCAGCTGGTCCGGCTGCGCTGCTGAACGTAAACGGGAGCCGTGGAGTTAGGGACAGGTTTGTTCGTTTTTCATTCTGTATAGAATATGATTGCTGTGAATTTTGGAGTAATGTCTATTTTGGTGACTCCTGAATAGCAGCTTAATTACTTAGCCCTGCCTATGACTGTTGTTCTTCTTGGATCTCCAGCTATCTTTTCAGTTGCATAGCACCTTCCCCCCACAGGCTGTCTTGCAGTCATGACGACTAAGAAGAATAGCCAGAGATTTATTCTCAGCAGATTAATCACACTGCCCTCTGCTGCTCTATTTCAGCAAAGCCGATTTATCACAATACCGACCCTGTTTACTTATTCTTTATGCAAATATTTTGCAGTAGAGTGTTTCCTCTGACTAACTTGTAAAACTAACTTGCAATTGATTCAGAAAACAAAATTTCTACCCCTTGCTTACTTCAGTAACAATAATTACCATTTGTTATGGAGGTGTGGGCGGTTTTATACTTTTCTGCCAGCATCTCTAGAAGCCAGGTGCTATGTGGCAGTAGCTCAATAGCATATTAGAATGAGGAAGAGATGAAATCAAACTCCATTCATTGGACTCTCCCATGGTCCTCAGCAAGGGGTAGTATTTTCTCTGCTGATGTGATGACCTCCTTTCAGTGCTGTACTTCTTAATGACAGAAATAAATTTTAATAGTTTTTGACGTAAAAAGCCCTGCAACTTTCAGCTATTATTTTTCTGATGATTCTTCTCAGCTCTTTTGGTTTGTTCTGCATTTTCCTGGACTCTACCAATAATAGGTGATCTTGCATGCTCCTTTATTTCAGAGACATTTATTTGCCACTTGGGTATTATATATCATCAGCATATATGAGCTATAATCATTGTTTTTTACATTTTCCTAGATTGTCAGTCCTTTGAAAAAATTCGGCAGTTTTAGTCCCAATTTATTTGAGTATTTGTTAACCATCTGCTAGAGAGCAACTCTGTTTTTGCTTTGCTTTGTCTCTAGGTTTATAATTCAAACATTGTGGATGAAAGTTCTTGTACCCTTCCAACCCTGGATTCTTTGACGTTACAGTTACTTCTCTACTGCTTCTTTTACTCAGTTCTTTTCTGTTCCAGGATGGAAGAGTTTAACAATAACACAAAGCAGTAAAAATCAGGATTCTTGTCAGAAAGGCAAACACCCCACTTCAGAGAGGGAAGCTTCCGCATTGCTGGCTGCAGATATGTCTTTCTGTCACAGGGTCAGATCTCTTTTTCTGTTTACTTGTTTAAGAGAAATAGGCAAATTCTTGGAGATCAGGTATGGAAGAGCAGGCACCTGGCCTGCAACTATTGTCCCCAATCTTAAAAGGCTGCAAGAGGTACAACGGGGTTTAGGCATGAGTTTTAACACCTGCTGCTGTTACCTGCTGAAACTTTTTTTGCTGAATTGAAAACAGTTATCTTCATCACTGGCGCGACAGGGCAGATAGATGTGCAGCAGACTTGAAAGTGGGTTCCCAGGTCGCGGGGCAGGAGGGGAGCAGGCCAAGTGCCCCCTTCTTCTCCGTTGCGGGGGGACGCGACTGCCAGGCAACCTGGCCCTTGTTGGCCTGGGGACAGGGCAAAAGCACTGGGAGACAGCTTAGAAGTGTAGGGACTGGTGAGGATTAGGGTATTTCTCATAGCAATATTGGCAAGGGTGTATCATACGCCAGCAAAAAAGCATCAAAGATTTGACCCTATTACAGATTTCTCAGCAGAGATAAATTTCCCATTTTTGAGGGGAGGGGAGAGGGAAGAAAGATAACCTGTCAAGAGCTTATTTTTGGATTTTTTATGCAAATTTGGATAAATACATCCAATTAGTTAGATTTTTTTTGGTTTGGTTGGATTTGCTTTGATGTAGATGGAGGATTTAAAAAAAGGACCCTGGACTGGACTTAGCAGCCTCAGCAGCTCCTGTGAACCCAAAGACATGGAGAGCCTCACTCCGATAAGATTTCTGAACTGAACCCTCATCCTTTTAAAATTGTGTCTTGATAGCAGATGGTGTCTGTTTGAAGAAATCCACGTTCTGAGATCTAGTTTTCCGTGTGGTTCTTCTCTGTGGTATGGGGAACTCCACAGCTTCTTCACTGAATGTATGTCACGGGGCTGAGTGAACGTCGCAGGGCTGCACCAGCGTTGCCCACGGAGGGTGATTTGAAACCCCAGCCAGGGGATATTGCTATGTCCAGTGTTGCCCCATTGCCCCAATTCCTGTTTTAGAAGAGACCTATGGGGTGCTGGGAAACTCATCACCAAAGTATGTGTCTTCCAGCCCTCAGCTGTATGAAGACTTTGGCTATATATTGCATAGGGTTAAAAGGCTAGCCACCCCTCCTTTATGAGACTGTTCTGATTTATGATGAAAACATCAGAAATATTCGTGTCTTTTTCTGTAGCTGACCCTTTATATCCAAAGACCTCCAGGTTATTTTGTTTGAGTGACAGGTCTAGGGGTTTACAATAATTGAGCAGATGCTGGAGGCTACAGCATCTGGAGGGTATTGTTTTGGGGGGTATCAGCTGAAGGGTATGGTTAGTTAGTGATGGCAAGTCTGGCCTTTTACCGGATGGGGTTCAGAAGGTTTCATCTATGGGAACGGTCTCAATTGTTTTCTTGTAAGAAATTGATTAAAGTAGCAAAAACTGATTTTTCTAAGAGGATGATGGAGTTGGACCTGCATATTCTGCATTGTCTTCTAATTCTGTTCTTTGTCCAATGCGCATTCATTTTTAAATATCTTTCAAAGCTTTTTCATGGGAAGGAGAAAATGCTTAGTGTACTGTCTGTCATTTCTGACCTATCTAGCAATTCTATAAGCTTTCAGGATCAATCTTTTTCTTTACTTTTAGATATTCTTTGATCCTTATAATTGGTCTTTTGTTCATCGTCACTGAGATCATGCAAGCTTCATTTCAGCTCTGTATTTTTATTTTGTTTGCTTTGCTCTCTGCAATTCCTTTCTTGCATCATTTTTTTTTTGTTCCGAGACCTGACTGCACTTCAGTGACTTTGATGCCTCAGTCTTCTGCACCTTTCCTTTACTCTTCAAATGAGACCAGTAGGCTGGCTTTTAAGGGTTTATCTTTGTCACTAGCTTTGGTATCAGTCTCAGTGCTGGTGCTGTTTTGTCTGCTCTAATTAGTAAAGGTACAGGCTCACCCTGCATATACTGCTCTTCTCTGCTTTGGTATAAAATACAGGGGGTATAAAATACAGTTAGTGAATAGGAGTTTAAGATTTCCACTGAAGATTAGTTTCCTGGCTGTAGATAGTTGGTCATTTGAAATGCTTTAGATTTCCTTTTCCAGATGATAGTATTTTGCATGTAGTGATTAGCCATGCCTTCGGTTTGTCATCTGTCTTAGAGGATTAAATGTTATGGGTGCATACTTTTTGTTTGTTGAGGAACAAACTTATTAAAATCAAAGGGTTTCATTGACTGACACAAATGTCATCTGTGTAGTAACTTGAGATAGCTGTATAGGAGACTGTTAATTTTATCAGGAAACTGCTATGCATGCCTATAATACGGCATATGATTCTCATATTTTGTTTCATTACAATAAAGGTTGCATAATGTGCTTTCAAGTCAGGGTTAGAAAGCAGAGCCCTTCTTTGCTTTGTTAAGACTCTGCTGGATGAAATTTTTTTTACAAGATTACTTTGGAAGATTTTTTTTAAGGTCTCTCATCGTCTGCCAGGTATTTTAAGAAGCATAAATGCATGTGTTGTGTTTCTTGTCTCAGGCGACTCAGCCAATTTTAAAAGAACTTCACGCATCTGACTAATAAACCAAGCTACAGTTTTCATCTTGTAAACACTTACATTTTTACTTGTATAGGAAGTTCTGCAGAAATCCAGTAAGAATGTTCCTGTGAGCAAAACTTCATAAACAGGCTTGTTTGCAGCCTGTTTGGAGTCTGTTGAATTAAAATTAGTTGAGTCAAATTATGGTTCATTGTAGGCAGCTATTCATGCTCGGTTTTGAAGTTGTTACCGTTGGAGATGGTGTACGGGGCTGCACAGACATCAGTTTCAGTTTGGTTGTTCTGCTTTTAGCTGGGGCTACTGTGTGCTATGAAAAAGACTGCCCCATGTTACTGCTTTTACTGGCCAATGTCTGCATGTCATGATTCAGCCCTTTATTTTTAGCTACCTAATTACAGCCAACTGCTGCATGGAACATAGATAAGACAGCTAATTTTAATATGAAAATCACAGTAACATACTGGGTTCATTGTGGAAAAAAAAACCTCTCCCCCCCCCCCCCCCCCCAAGAATTGCAAGTAACTGGTAGGTTATTTTAAATACAAAGGTCTTGTTCTTGCATTAAGATGTTATGGAAAAAGTACAGTCAAAGAAGCAAAATATAGTGTTGCAGAATGAGTGTGCATGATTCTTCACTTGACAGAGATCATTTCTTAACCATTAATCATTTTCTGAAATATGTAAGAATCTGTTTGTGGAATGCTTGTCTCGTGTTTAAAACAATGTTTCAGACGTTTCTGACTCTGGGAATAAGCTTGAAAGTCAGAATATAGTTGCTAGAAAATAAATGTAACCCAGATTGTTGGCCTTTAAAATAATAAAAGTGTTCATCAAACCTCAGTTTTCTACAGTGCTCAGTAGCCCCCTTTTCGCCTGTTACGTATCAATCTGTGCAAAAAAAAAAGTTGTGAAACTGACTGTCCCTAATTTATGGAGCAGCTCTGGAGACGTAGCCTGTTGTCATGTCAAACATTTTTTGTGGCCAAAGCTAGTATTTGGCTTGTGCTCTGAGCAGTTTTCACTTACATAAGATTAGAACAAGAATGTGTGTGCTGCTGTACCCCCCCCCCCCCCCACAAAAGCACTGGAAAATCCAGGCAGGTTTCAGTGTGAGGTGGAGTCACACTGCGATGCTCTCTGAGCTAAATGCTTTTAGTTGTTGCTACCCAGGTAGACGAGCGTGCGTTTTACCTGTGCTTGTAATACATGTAGAAATGTAACACGTTTTTATTCTGGTGTTGTTTTATCCTCGTAACTCTAGATACAGTCCCTTTTCTGCCGTTGTAGTAATTTTTGTTGCCTTATAAAACTGAGCACTAGGGTTCTGTAAATCAAATCAAAATTATAGAAACTGGGTACAAATACAAAAATGTGCCCGTGGAGGAGAATAATATATGTACCTTCTTGTAGTATTTCATTGGGGATTGCATATTACTGTACTGTACATTATTTAAAAAATTGTCTAGATATTGTGCTCTCTCTGTGGATGTTTTATATTCTTGAGCTGCGATGTAAATGTCTTAAACTCTTTAGTTTCTATGAATTATATTTTAGTATCCTTTCACGAGAATTGAAGGAAAGCTGGTCAGGATACTGGCAGATAACAGTCAACTCTCACAATACAGTCATAGTTACTTTTATGACTGTAATTTTTTATCTGTAAATTTTGATTTTTATAAGTTATTTTATTTTTAAGACTCTCAATGTCAGAGATACCTTTTGTACATTTTAGGTATGTTAATATTATACTATACTGGATGTAAAAAGATGATTTTTCCAAGAACTGTCTATTCTAACAGTAACTGGAAAATTATTTAAATATTTTAATGGTAATTGTACTTCCAATCTAATCTTTGTTTTTACAAAAACTCTTCTATTTTCAAAAAAGTTTTCTGTTGTCAACAATCCCCTTTAAAAATGCACCCTTCTAAAGTGATTCCTTGTTCAGTTTACGTTTTACATCTTGTAACCTGCTGGGTTACATTTCTAGACTCATCAAAAAGTCCTATTTTAATCCCCATAACGTGTAGCATGTTGATTTTTTTGTTATTGTGTCCTAAACAACATGTATGTGCTATCAATTCACGTGCCTTTCAGAAACTTTTTACATGAATGTTTTAGTTTTGTAAAAATCGTGCTAAGTTGGCAAAATCTCTTTGCCATAAATCCATATTTTTGGGGAAAATCATTACCCTTCTCTTAAGTCTTTGTTAGCTTAGTAACATAACAGCTATTAAATCATTTTGGTGAGAATTAATGTCGGGCTGACAGATGTATTGTTACCTGAGTCTCTGAAATTTTGGTATCATATTAGATTTCACACAGTGCTCTGGAAGTTCCCCAGAGTCAACATTAATGGTCCAGATACCACTCCAGAGATTGTTCTGGTGCATCTCTTGGAGGCAAGGTATCTGTATTCATTGTTTTGAAAATAATCTTGTTAGTAGTTGCTATTCGTCGTCCTTCTTAATTGCCCTTAGGTTCCAAAGTATCCCATCATATTTTTCGTATGTATTGCTGTATAACCTTAGAGCTACAGTATAGATTTTGAGGTCATGATCTTAAAGACCTGTCAGCCCTGTATGTTAAGTGCACCTCGGGGCCTGCGCTGGAGCCCAGCCTTCCCCGTTACGAAAATGGAAGGGACTCAGGCCCGGAGCTCAGCGTGGTCCTCAGAAGATTGCTCAAACCCAGGGAAGGACAAATTTTAGGGACCCGAGCACAGTTTTATCCCAGGGTTTGCTCTATTGGGACCAAGTTGTCGTGAACGTTGTTCCCCAATATAAGCTGTTAAGAATTTTCTCGTCATGCCTAAACATGGTCTCATCAGCAGCTTACAGCCAAAGACAACAGCAGGATGGAGATACACAGACCTGCAATTCTAGGAAAGAGTAAAGGAGAAATAATATAATTCATTAGTGTAATACTTAGAGGCATCAGCACACTAGCACCTTATTCTCCAGAGGGATTTTTTATTTTATTTTAAGGAAAACAGTGAGCTTTCTGTAAAGGAAGCTGTATTCTTGGGGGAAGGGTTGCAAGATAGTATGGAGGAGGATGTGAAATAATCATTTGAAAAGCTAGCATGTAAGGTGATGGAAACTCGTGTTTGTTGTTTCTTCCTGAGCGATGGTGGAATTTGAAAGTTTGGTGCTGAACACGAGATGAGAACTAAGATTGGGTGCAGGCCAAGGTAGGCCTTGAAAGAGAAGACAAAGGCTCTGTTTATTGTAGGGAACTGTGGGAGGTTATTTAAAGATGGGAGACGTGATCAGGAGAGATGGATTAGTAAAATGACCTTTACATCAGCATGATAAGTGAGAAAAGATTGCATTTATCAGTCTTGAGGAAAATAGTGTTTAAAGGAATCGAGGCATGATTTGATATAAGCTTAGATGAATTTAAGCAATGTGACTAGATATGATGATGTGTATCTTAATGAGTTAAGCAGGAACAATGTGCGAGACTCAACTCTACCTGGGAGGGAGGCCCTGGAAAGGTGTCTGAGACAGCGTCATGGTGTGGTCTACGGCTGGTTTACTGGTGGTCTGTGTTCAGCTTTTTTATTTTTTAGTCATTTGATATGTTTTAAAAACATAATTTAATCACTCTTACTTCAGCCAACCATTACTTTCTCCTTGTGGTTTGCTAATAGAAACCTTGCTTTTAAGTTTCTCCTTTTTCCAGTTATATATTTTACTGCTTTTCTGTTTGTTCTGTTGCTTTTACTTATTTCCCTCCCCCTCCCCCCTTTTTTTGATTATATATTCTTCCTGTGTGGTAGGATTATATCTGAATCAATAAACTGTTGGTCACTTGTTACTGTTTAGTTTTCCCTCAGCTGACTTGGCTTATAGCTGTGATGTACTGGAGGCTTCTCCAATATCTCCTGTGTATTGAAACTAGCTACAAAACAAACTATACCTTTTAAGCATTTTCACCACTGTGAATAACAATACAACAATGTTCAAGTCTATAAATACTTCCCTGAGCCTGAATGTGGAAGAGTAAACATTTAGGGCTCGACTGATCCAGCCTACCTGTGTAAGTGAGCACTTACAAATAATCCCATCAATTACTTACTTGAATGTGTGCCCGTTACTTGGCAGAAAAGTTCGAATCCTCGAACATCTAGCAAACTGTGGTACATCAGTGATGTTTGCAGTGGAAGTTTTGGTGTTACATAAACTAATACTGTTCCTCTAATCTTTTTTTTTTTTTTTTGCAGTCTTATGGTAAAGGGGCGAGAAGAAAAAACCGATTTAAAGGATCAGATGGGAGTACATCTTCTGACACTACCTCTAACAGTTTTGTACGTCAGGTATGTGTTTTTCAGTTTTTATAAGGCTGGCAAACTTGCTGATGTTGATGTTCAAATTTATTTTTTTTTAATAAGTTACCAGAACAAAGTGTGATACTGCAGCCTGAGCAGTAGCAGAAGTCTTTGCTGCACAATGAAAAGTATTTGGTTGATATTGTTTTCGTCTTGGCAGAAAAATACTTTTTCATTTCTTACTCTTTTCCATGCATAGCAGTTTTCAATGTTTTCCCTGCTGCAATGCCATCAGGTGATGAAGGCTGGAGGAGGAGGTGGAGTCTGATGGGAGAGCTGGAGGGAAGGGGCAGAAGGAGGCATCAAAACCCGACCAGCCCTTGGGGATTTCCTGCTTAAAATAGCGCCGTGCGAGGCAGGGTGAACTGAGATGCTTCCTCCCACATCCTTGTGTTATTTTAAGACATGAGTTGGAGGGGAAATCCTCGGCAGAGTTTGTCGCCGTTGCCCTGATGCCGGCAGGATGGCAGAGGACGGGGTCATGTCCGTCGGTTTCCCAGAGGCTGCGTGGCTCTGTGCGTGTGTCGGGCGCTGCTGCGCCGAGGGGGGACCTGGGGGAGGGCAGGGAGAGGAGCCTCCGGGGATCCCAGACCCCTGCGTGGTCGGAGGTGACTTGATTTGGCCAACAGAAGTGATGAGCAGCTCAGAGAGGGGTAGCCGGAGCCCTACGCGCGCTGCGGCTGCAGGGCGGTGCTGCTGAAGAGGGGCTTTTGCGAGGGGAAAACGTGTTTGAAGGTGCTCGTGGTTGAGAACAGGACTCCCAAAACGTAAAGCGTGCAAAGAGCTACGCGGCGACTGCCTGAGTCGGCAGAGGCTTAAACTGAGTTCTTCATGTCCTGCTGAGTTAAGTTGAGGTTTTGGAAGTGTAGAATTTGTCATCTTTCTCTGAAGTGTTCTGTGGATTTTTTTGCCTTTTTTTTTCCCTAGAGTTTTGTTTTTTCAGCAAGGAGGCACTGGACTTCCCTCTCTGCCTGGCTGTTTTGCTTGTTTGTCAGTCCAAAACATTTAATGAATCCATTACTGTTATGTTAGGTTTATCACTACATGTTTCTTCTGCTTGTAGATTTTTTTCTGCTTAATCTGGCTGTGATCATGTTAGCAGGTTTTGAGTTAGTCTGTAGATTTGATAATGGTGGGTCCCCATTGCGTGTCAGTGAGTGCTTGGCGTAGGTGTGAAGTATTAATTGATCATGGGAGTTTATCAGTGGCAGTAAATAATATGAAGGTGTAAACCACAGACCAATAAATTTCTTATTTGCGCTACTTTGTCCTGTTTAAAAATACTCTGAGAAAAAGAAGTCAAAGTGTAGTCCTGTATGTTTAGGGGTGGCAGCATGATCTCTCAGTTCAAAGAAACTGTTATAAAGAAAGCTGTGTCGCTGTTTTCCTGAGCTTCTCATGGAAGTTGAGCTCAGCTTGGAACAGTTTTAGCAGAATATATGTGTTTATTTTACACCAGCTGCATGCTGTTTGCCTTTCTCATTTGCCTAAATGAGAGCTAACCCTCAACCTTCCAACATGTGAGATAGCAGTAATTTTGGCTGCTGGTTTCCCAGTCCTGACAACTGAGCCAAAGCCCTCCAGATATACAACATTAATCTTTGTTAACTCCACGTGTCAGAGTAAACTGTAGGCTGAAACTTGTCTTAAGGATCTGTTCTTGATGCTAGGGGGGAGCAGAGCAAACAGTATATAGCGTGGGGTGGGGGGAAGATAATCAAGCATGTAGATGTTCAGCTGGACTCCCCTAGTCAATGGAGATCTGTAGACTGTGGGACATTATTCATCAAATCCTCAAAACAGGCATAAAAGCAGGGTAAGTGACCTACAGTCTAAAAGTCCCTTGGCTATAAGAGGAGCGGAGAGCATGACTAGCTCAGGTGTAGATTTGTACAGTGGGGGTTTATATATTTAACTGGAGTAAATCCAAGTTTAGGAGATATACAAATGATATGACACAAATGTCTGAAGGGTGAAAGGTGCTTAGCTATCAGGCAAACTGAGTTTTAAAATGGTATTGTCACTGAAGATGATGAAGAGATGTTAATGGATAGATACATGTTATATAGCATTGCTTAAAAAAAATCAAAAAACGTGCCTAGTAAGTAATGTACAGGAAGAGCGGTTTGAATTGTAGCAAATGTGTGAATATATGGGAGAAGGGGATCTTGCTAGTTGTTGCAGCCAGGTCTGTTTGAGAAGTTATGACTTGCACCTTCAGCAGGCGGTCCTGCTCTGGTCCTCCTTTGAGGACAGCCTTGTCTTCTCCTGTTCTAATGAAGAATAGCCAGTCACACGACCAGGATGCCAGATGCCCCTGGACATTAAATAGAGTAGGGACAGTTGTTTTCTGCTAGCTAAGCTTGTATGTCTGTCCTAGACTCTTGTAGCTCGGTGCTGTGTATGACCTATTTCTATACATGTATCTGTCTTGGAGGATTTGGTGTTTGTCCAGGAATGGGTGAATAGAATGCTACAGAAAAGCAAGGTGGACAGATGAATCCAAATCCAGTAGAATCAATGATGCGCCCATGTATTTTATTTTATTTTTTTACCTCTTTCTGAAAACTGAGAAGCTGTCCTTAAACTGGGAGAGCTGAGAAAGGCGTGCAGATTCTTTGTTGTAAGCATTAATGGAAAGTGAAATTTTCCTAACAAAAAAATGTATTGGTGCTGGCTCAGAGAAGACGAATATGTCTAGTCCTGAAGAAGTTTTGTATGTGTAAGGCAATGAAGATACTGTTTAAGAGCTAGTTAACTTGCTGCATATAGAATTCAGTCATTTGAATCCATAGAGCCATTGGCCAGTTAAATCAAAGCTGCTGCTCCAGGGGGCAAGGAGTCGATATCTATTACTTATTGACAAAGCTTTATTGTGTCTGCATCTTACTATTTCCTTAAGGATGTATGCACTTCTGGCTCCAATATGTACCTGGCAAGTTTCCTGCAATGCTTCGGTACCAAATGCTTCGGTAGTAAAAATAATGCCAGTGTAGTTTTATTTGAATGAAAGAGGACAAAGTAACATTTCATTCAAATTGTTTGAAAATGCCTGCTGTTGTATAAAAGGGTGATGAAATTCTCCGTAACAGCCCTGTGCAGAATGATCTTTCCCATTTAAATCTGTTTTTCAGAATGCTGAAGTAGAGGAGAATGATAGTATTCTTATTAATATCTATAAAACAGGCATTGAACTGAAGCAAGAATAACTTTGCAGATGTAAAATACAACTCAAAAAAAGGTTCTTCTCAAGCTGATTGAACCTCATCTGTACTGTGAATGTTATCTATTGATAGAATTTTTTATTTCTGTTTATTGCTTGGGGTACTGTAGAACTTTAAAATCTTAGGAGAATGTTTTGGATCATTTTCTAGTCTGCTAATATTAGCAGAATTGTTTACTTGTTTTTTTCTCCAGAATATTATTGATGGTTTTGGAGTGTAAAAAAATAACACCTTTATCTTCCTTTTACGTGCTAGCAGTGACTACTTGATTTTCAACAGCAGGTGAAGGAAGAAGTTTTTTGTATGTGATGTTATGAAGTTGTATTGACAATTAAGCAATATATTTGGAAAGCTAAAGCCGCATTGCATAGCATGCTTTAATCACCTCCTAACTGACTTTAATCATTGTCTTTAGGGAGTTAAAGAACATTGTATTATATGGTTTTCATCATCTTTTCTGAGCTCTGGAGTGATAAGCAGCTTGCTTTTAGGGTTAGCTGTGAAAGACTTTGAATTGGATCAGATCTGTACTTGCTGCCATTTTGACTGATGTATGGTAATGATTTTGTTCCCAAGGGTTTTTCAAAATATGAATCAAACAAAATATTTTGCAGACAACGCTATGGTACTTCCCAGCAACATTATTTTAAGCGAATTGCATGTCCTGGCAGCATTACATATTTTGTGGTTGCACTTCTGGACCTGTCTTTGTTGAGGTTTTATTTTAAATCCTAATGATTAATCACAGAGGCAGTCTAAGTTGTTGGGATTTCTGTGTATTGCAAAGACAGATTAAATTGTGAAATAGCCTGTAGACTATGAACTTTCTTACTAATATATTTAAGGTTTTACAAATCTGTTTTTTTTTTTTTTGCCTTTAAATACTGGCTCGATGCCTGTTACACTGTGTTCACTCAAAAGCACAGCTATAAATAATTAGGTAGGGAATTCATTATTCTTCCATTTTCCTTTAAGGACATTTGCCTGGTTGTGTAATTACCTACTGAATTTTATGAATGGTGAAACTAAGATTTGCACTAAAAAATTATTTTCAAATATTGGCTTAGATCTGTTCATAAACTTGCCTGTCAATCTGGATTACACCAGAGAACCATGCAATGTCAGAAATTTATTCTTATTCTTTTAATTGATTTTTCAGATATAGGACTTTCCTATGTCTGATTTTCCTTTTCATGAAGGGATGAACTTCAGTCATCCCTGTCAGTCAGTCTGTTTATGTGCTGTGCACATAAATGGGCACAGATTCTAGCTTTGGTCTTAATGCTCAGTACTGACAATCTTATGCTGATAAACTGCTCATGCTTTCTCTGCTAAGACTATTACTGTTTCTTGAAGGCTATGCGTGAACAATATTGTGGCTAGCCAAAAAATATAAGTTAAAAAAAAAAAAGCACTCTTTCAGATTAATACATTCTTTGTGCATTGCAGCTGTATGTAAGCAGTATGTAGTGGAACATCTGCTTATTTGAAACAGATTAAACCTTTATATTGTGGGGTTTAAATTTGATGAATTGTAACAGCTAATGTTTTTCACTGTGAATTGTAAGCTCTTAATGGAAATCTGCAGTCTTTACATAAAGCCATCTTAAATTGAGGTCTATGTAGGGAGCGTGATTTCTGTATAGTTCCCTTCTTCTGGCATTAGTGGGAGCTGCCACACTTTGCTGTAAGGCTGTTAAATCGGAGTCAGGCAGTATAGTCTCAGGGTGATATGTTGTTTGTATCAAGCAATTGTTAATGAGTTTTGAATCAAATCAGGTGAAGTTGTGTTTGTTACACTACAAAATTAGATCATGTCCCTACGAGTAATGTTAGCATAGGAAAGGACTATTTTCTTTATATATTTCTTGTCACGTAAAGTAGTTGAAGTTCATAAAAGAAAAATGGATGAAGCAGGTAGAGAAATAGAGAGACTCGTAAGAATATGTCAGTTCAGTTATTGATGTGGAGTAAGTTTCATTACTGGCTGATACCTCTCAGTTCTTCAGTCATGTGCTAAAAACTAAGTAAATGAGGGGTAGGAGGAGGAAAGATTTTTAAAAAAGGACTGGATTAGGAATGTGTGGCTGAGGGAGGGAAGGAAGTGGGGAGGGAGGAGAAAGGGGCTTTCCCATTTGGCGACCGAAAGCTGTTAACCCAGTTGTGCAACTGCAGTTCTAGGCCCTGTAGACACAGGAAAATTGCATTAGGCTCGTTGGGCTATATGTTTCCTCATCTGTAGTAAGGGTTTGAGAAGTCTCCTTTTTTGGCCTGGAGAGAGTAGAACAGATGCCCCTATAAAGCATGGGATTTTGGCAAGCATGACTGGAGGGGAGATGGCTGAGAAAACACCCAATGGAGAGGAAGTTCATTTGTGGACTTCAATTCTTTCATGGGCCTTTTTTGCCTCAAATGGTTTCTAAGAATAGAAATCAAAATGCTGCCATGTGTTTAAAAAAAACCCTCAGAGCAAAGCAATCAGGCAAAACATCATGAAACTCTTCTTTTACATCCTTTTAGTCTTTTCATATTTCTCGTAACAGGGTGTGAGAACGTTGCAGGGAGGAACGACTAAAAATAATCCGTTATTAAATACTGCAGAATAGGAGTATGGCCTTCAGTTGACATGTGTGTGTGATGTTACTTTGCCAGCATCAGCTTTGTGACTTTGCTGAACGCGTGGATGAAGACTTCTCCGTCCTAATGCATAGTATAGGGAATGAGCAGAAAGGCTTAAGCATAGCTGTCTTTTTAGGCTTTATCTTTGGCCAAATGTCTTCAAGATTGGTGATTGATCTCTGGCAGTCTCTCTTTTGCAGTTTTATTTGAAGCAGTGTGTTTTGCATGTGGTACACCTAGCAAAGATGTGAAAGAACTGCTTTAGAGCTGATCTGAGAACCTCCTTGCCTGTATTTGTTGATCTTTTAGATGGGGTATAGGAGGAGTTGTGAGAAGAAGCTACACAGTTGTAAACAGTTAAGATCAAAATAAGGAATAGGACTGAACGAGAATCAAGTGTTTTGTTTTATTTTGTCCCCTGCTTCTCCCAGGACATTCACTGCTGTTTGTGGTTCTCATGTGCGGCATTGTCTTACTCAAAAGAATAATTCTGAGTATTGTGGCTAAATGCAAGGTTCTGTTATATGCTGTCATAGATGTCTTCAAGTATATTAAGCACAGACATTAAGAGTGTCTGCAATAAGAGGAAGTTTCCGCTGCATATATTTAATTATAGCTAATGTAGAAACTGTCAAAAATCCCTTATGAAGATAAGTAAGGTGTTTTGACAACTTGTTCTTAAAGGTCTATTTAATTGGTTTATTTTTTGAGTTTTTTTACGGAGCAACCTATTGGAAAAAACTTCTTTTAACAAGCACTAATAAGGTGTTTTCTGGAGAAATAAAATATCTCAAGTCCCTTGCGAAGTTCAAGTTATACTAATGCATGAATACACTGTAAACATAATTGCTGACTTAGTTCCTTTTACAGAAATGGAAATTCGAAATTATTTTTCTCCTTGTAAATGTTGCACTGATTTTCAGGGCTTGCATTTATACTGTATGGTTTTGATTGGGAACGAATGTGTAGCACAAGGGAATAGTTTGGTCCTCTTTAGAGCAGATGTCATCTTACGCTCCAAAATACAAGTGGTTTGAAGGAAAAATAAGACCCGGTTGGCTGTTTTGCAGCAAGCTGGTTGCTGCTGGTTGCAGCCATTTCTGGTTGCTGATATGGTTCAGGGAAAAAAAGGAAGGTACTTTGCAATTAGCCAGAGGGGTCTGTTGAATGTTCTGTCTTTCGGAATACCTCACCGGTACATTCCTGTTGAAATTCAGGAGTGTTTGGTTTTATACGTCACTAAGCAAATACATTAAGACATATACAAGTGCCATTTCTATCCAATTAGTCATGAAGTTGCCAGTTTTATAGGCAGGTGCAGCTGTCTTCTCTTGGGCTTTATGTTTAGACAGTACTTCCAGCACTGATTTCATGGTTCTGAAGATTAGAGTGTTGCTTTTTCCTCTGATCTCGCTCAGATTTGTTTTTGGTGGATTATCATGTTCATTGAAAAGCTTCATGCTCCACTATTTCTAAAATTAATTGTAAATCTTCTAACAAATTTACAATAAAACTTTTCTTCTGGGCACTGAATTGCAGAGTGACATCCATAGGTGCACAATTAGGGCACAATTTTTCACTGATAATCATACATTATTTTAGTTAGCAAACATGACTAGTTTGAAAAATTGTAGGACCTGAAACAGTCCTAGGAATATGAAAGACTAGAAGACTTTTCCTTAAAGTCTGATAATGTGGAATATCTGAATTTGTCTCTCTGCCAAAGGAGGTTATTAATAATACTTTACAGATTCATAGCATCAATTACGAGCTTCGCATAAACCTGTATGATAAATAGTTTTCATCAGATTCTTTACTATAGGGCAGTCAAGTCTTGGGTATGAAAGTGAACTGGTTCTTGTAATGAGTTGGGAGCTGAAAGGGAGAGGATGAATGAGGTGAAAGAAGAAATATCTCTATATATACCTTCTATATCTTTCCTCCTATTGCCTCCCAGTGGTTTTTTGAGTTTTCAGTTGTTTTTTAAGTTGGACCAAAAATACTTTCTAAATATAGAAAGTCTGTTACAGGATGAAGACTAAACCTGGTTCTGTGCCAAATGGGCCTGAAACACTATGTCTTTTGGGTTAGAAATAGAGCTTTAAGCCACAGTGGATCAGGTGGCTCTGAGGTCTGCATAGCAGATTCTGCTTTTGGAGGGGTTGAGCTAGAGGCGGACGCCATTATTCCTCTAGAAGCAGTGAAGCGTGGCTAGCCTGGTTTATTCTTTTTATAAGCCATTACAATTCTGGTATATATTCAGTATTCTTCCCTTAATAATTTTCTTAAAACATTTTACTGCATGCATAGCTCTCTGGAAAATAAATCATTCCTTGTCTATCTTCCTTGACCTTATTTACTTTTTAGGAATTCTTTTGAAACAGTATACATGTCAGGGGAAAGTTTGGTTATAATGAAAAAAGATTAAAGATTCTTCCACACTTGTCCTTGAAATAACTGTAGAGGAAACTGCCAGAGTTATAAAACAGTATAATCAAAAGTTGATCAGTTTTACGCATCTCTTCCCAAGGTTTGCTACGATTTATCCATCAGCTGCCATCTATGCTGAAATGAAAATAAGATGTTTTCCTAAGTTGCTTGCATTGTTAAAATAACATGCTAAAATAAAATTTCCCATGCTTATGGAAAATGATGTTTTCTCAAACTCCATCAGCAGTATGGGGAGGATATGAAAGGGTAAAACTTGCAAAATCTTTCTGTTCCTGTTATTGTATGAGACAAGGGAACAGCATTTAAAAACATTGTTACACAAATGACAAAGAAAATAAACACATTAATAGATTTGACCAACTGTTTGACCATAGTGTTACTATATTTTGAGATCTGAATGTAGAATATGAGTTAACACCTTACATAATAAATAAGTGTGGTAATGCTTTGAGATGAAGCCTCAGAATCAGGTGTCATTGCCAAGTGGAGGAGAGATGGCATCAGTTCGAGTCCTAAGAAGCCATGATTCACTGCAGATAGTCTGGAAGAATTGGCAGCATGCTGTGGGCTTTTTTCATGGAAACAGTTCTTCAAGATGCAAGATTTTTCTTATCTTGTTTGATTAATTGTTCGTAAACAGGGGCTACTTACACTAGTACTTAATTTTTTGCACACTGTTCGGTCTACATGTGATATTTATTTATTTTAGAAAAACTGCATGCAATTTAAAATAACTTGAACTTGCACTGTTAGGCCAAGTATTGTTGAAAGATTTGAAGAGAGAGAAACTAGCCTTGGCCAGCTGTATAAATCGAAGCCGCACACTTTCCCAAAGTATACTCGTAGTAGACACCGGAGGTGAAAATCAGCCACAATTAGCCACAATTTAGCTTCTTCTCACTTTCTTGAGTTTTGAAGCAAATCTGACACTGCCCATGTTGTGATGTTCATGATTTTCAGAAGATGGCTCTCTCTCTTTGCATTCTTGTCCTCAATACTCTGCTTAAATTAGCTAGGTGGTTTACTGGTGCTGTATTAAAACTTGTATTGAAAGTTTTCCATTTACCGCAAAGCATGCACTTTCTTAAACCAAAATGACTAATTCTGAAGGATGCAGTGCTAGTGAATGGAAACTGTGCAGGGGAACTGCGCACTTCCAGAAAATGTGTGATTGCCAAATGCATTTCAGAGCTTAGGGTTCGTACCAACCTGCATCCAGTGTTTTGACTGAAAGATGCAGATGATCTCCTTCACACTTTGAGATATCTGGTTCCTGCCTGTGCTGAATTGCTCGTAGCTAAAAACATTACCCTTACATCTAGGTCTACAAAATCCTGAGCTTATGCATCAATCAGGAGTTCTTGTTAGGAAGCTACCTGTAAAGATGATGTGCATAAATTTAGAGGAGGATCGCTAACTAAGATTTTTCTCAACTGGACAGCGGCTTTACTTTTCCAGTCCTCCTTGAAGTCACATCTCAGCCCAACAGACTTCTTTTGTGTTTCTTCATCTGTTTGCTTAACTGTATATAGTACTGGGCAGGCCACGGGTCACAGGCGAGTGCATATCCCCCTTGTTTTCCTCTACGTGGACGTCTCTAGCAGAGTCATTCTTTGTATATTCCGAGTGTGTGTGACACTTGTTCCCTTTCTTTGGTTGACTGAACCTTGGATGCTTATTTTATTACTTAGGACTTTTGTCTTCCATTGGATTTGGTGATTTTGGAACATTCTTACATGCTGTATATACAGTGGGACTGTAGAAGCTTCTCAGGTCCGAGACTATGTTCCTTGGCCTCTATGTTTTTGTCCTAGTGTAGCTGTGTACTGATGCAGTATGATGGGGTTCATAGAGATGGTAACATTATCATGAGAAAAGTCTTCCTTACAAGAAAGAGCTTTTTGCACTAAGCTACTTGGGCTTTTGCTATCCTTCCATCAGACTAACTTTCTTTTCAGTAAAAGTATTCAGGTAAATTGTAAGTTCTCTCATCATTTCCTTGCTTTCTGCAGAGAAGTGTTTGAATCTTCCTAATATGCCACATCTGTCTGTTTTCAGAGTTTTAATATTTCTTAAAGAAAGTTTGAAACAACGTATACACCTTTTTTGAATACATTCCAGAACCAGTGTATAAGTTAATAGATATTTTTTCAGTTTTGTGTATCTGCCTGAATAGCTTGTATAATAGACACAACTATCATAAATTCCACAGAAATCCTATGAACAGACTGTGTGAGTTGTGCTGTTCTGAAACAGAGCCAAGAAACGTCATCTTTCTTCCAGTGGGGCTGGATTCTTTTTTTCTCACTCACAGCTAGGATCTCTGATGGCAACACTTGAAAATGAAAATTCTAAGCCACAACTTAAAAATACAACAAAAGAACGAGAAGCAATGCCTATTCTCTACACTGTCTCTATGACATCTCGTAAGTGTAGTTTCCCTTATATGCAGATCATAATCATTAACTGTTTATGAGCCACAGTCACATTTATTATTAGCCTCTGATGAGATATCTTTCTTAATTTACAGTAATTACTGAAATTTTGTTGATTGACTTCTTTTGATTGATGAAAAGGGTATTTTTTTTTAAATTTGCACCGAACATTTCTGCAATTCTGCTTGATGTGGACATCTCATGTAACTCACAGCTTCATGGTGATGATGTGCACAAGTGATAACTGTGTGGTAAGTTTTGTGGGCTCCATGGATGAGACACTGAACAAGAGGCTCAAGACTGTGAAGGACTCGGTTTTTGAGTGGTTGAATGAAAGCAGAGTGTTTGCAAGGTCTGCAGGTACATTGGAGGATTTATGAGCTATTCTTTATTCCATCAGAGTCTATATTCCATTCCCAAAAGGAGATATATTACCTAATAGTTATCTCATGCATCCTTAGCAAGCCACTTTTCTTTTTTTTTCTTTTTCCTCTTGGAACTTGGCAGAGTTCTCTGCAAGGAAGTAGCAATTCTGGAAGAAGTTTGAAGTAATTCCTTTGTTGTCTGTAGCTTGGCTTTGAGATCACCATTTCAGAGGATCACTGTGCCTTGTTTCCGGCAATTGGTTAACTTTCTCAGACCAATGGATATGGGATGTTTATTATAATTAATATAATATATTAATATAATATAATTATTATAATTATTACAGTGGGATGGTTTGCATTTACCCTACTTGCTTCCATAAGTCTTCTTCCATACTTTTCAAAGCACCCGTATCTCAAGGACTGGTATCATAAATAATTACTTAATGAAACCAAGAGAAGGACTTTTAATTTAAACACTTTCTCATTGCAAAAGAATAAAAAATGGATAGCGTTCATCTTGGACCATAGAAGAATTGATACTTTTTGTGACAAAATGAAGTTCAAGATGGTTACATTCCTATTTATAATTATTTCTCTAGAACTTAGCGATTTTCTTTGCATCTTTCAGACCCTGGACTGTGTACTTACAAGTGTTGGTAGTTACAGAAATCTTAGCTACTTCCTATTAGATCATGGATGTTTTAAGCAGAAAGGTTTTTTTGTACACATACACACACACACGCACATGCACACACACCCGCATTCTACCAAACTCTGGCAGTCTGAGATACACAGCAGTGTAACATTTTATCTTTACAGCTAATTCTCACTGTTGGGAGCGTATCTGAGCACATACTTACTTTGGTCCCCTTTACATGCCTGAAAGTCAATATGGAGAAATAGTGTTTAACATCACTTCAGAATTTGACATTTAATCTTGTATTCCTCTTTCTGCCAGAAATTGGCTTTCCGCCTTGGCAAGATTCATCATGTCAGTCCAGAGCTGAATCCTTACACCATGCTCTGAAAATCCTTTGGTCTCCTTTGGCATGTGATGCCATGCACTTTTTGTTACGCTACACCCTGTACTTTTTCTCTGAGCAGGGTCAGCTTCTGAGAATGTCTTATTAGTTCTTACCTCCTGGAAGGGTAAAAGGAGCGCATACACACTGAAAAAACCTGTATCGTTTGTATTTCGTCTCCTGCTTGTAATTATAGCTACGGATGTTTCATTTTTGATGTGAAGAAGCACTTGTGGATGACTTAGATTTAGCTTGGAGATTGTGGTCATCAGGGGAAACAGAGATACATGCTAATAATGAAAAACACCGCTGCAATATTTGCTTGATTAAATAAGAGGGAAAGTTTTCTGTTCAGTTATGGGAGCAGGCAGGGTCTGAAATGTTGTATTTGTTGACAGATCTTTGCTTTATTTGAGCTTTTATCACCTCTGAAGAACAAATGATGGACAAAAAGTGCATAATTTCCCCTCTTCTATCAAGAATGGGAGTCAATCCTCTGCGTTATTTTAAAATGTATCTATCTGCTTTACTTCACAGCTGATATAAGACTGATGTATGTTGTTCAAAAGGGGGCATTGATCAGTTCCATTTCTTAGTTTCTGTGCTGTAAAACACTCACATAGTTATGCTTACTAGTTCTGTTGATCCTGCAAGCCATTTAGAAATACAGATGGACCTTGGCTAGATGTTAATATTAACTCTGCTGTTCTCAAGGCAGTTTTCATTTTCCAGCATTTGGAAATTTATGGTCAGTCAGCTTGTAACTCTGGATCAGTTTATGCCTCAGAAAAAGAGAGTTCTTCGTTTAGACATCACATGCCTTCCTCTCATTGTCTGGCTATTGGGTAGACATTGGACTTAGGAAAATCCTATTCCTAGTGTATGCAAAATATATTAAATAGAAAGTTTCTAGGCAAACCTTCTTGGCAATGCACATAAGATTTTATTCTTCCTGTTAGAAAAGATCACTGTATTTATAAGACTGGTATTATTCATGGTTATTCAGAATGCATGCTTGAAGTCAAGCAGCTGCATCTTACAATTAATCTGGCCAGCATTTACCTCTGTGCTTACTCTGAGTCTCACTCAGTGATTTTTCTCTGCTAGCTATTTATAAGGCTTTTTTTAAAGGTCTTGCTGAAGCGGTTCTGCCAGCTCTGGAATAGGACTTTAACTTGGTCTTATTTGTACTAATGGACCTTCCTTTCAAGTCTGTGTTTAACTGGGTACACATTATTATGTTTTTGCAGTGAAAATGGTCTTTCAACTGTAACTCAAGAGTTGGAAATATAATAGCCCTCGAGTTTCCAGTAAGACAGAATCTCTCTCAAAATCTATCATCAATTTCAGTGTATGAGTCATCTCCAATATCAAAATCTTAAATATGTGTTAACCCATTTCTGTCTACTTGGGAAAGTGCTTCTCCTTGTTTTGTGGTTCAGTGAGGAAAGTATTTTGCTCTACTAGGGTAAGGAAATGCAACTCCGACCAGTGGGTCAGCTGCTAAAGATTTACCTTCCCAACAGGAGCTGCTTGCAGCCTCCAGGCCCTTGCTGGCTTGCGAGGCAGTGAGGCTGCATGCGCCGCTCAGCCCGCTGCTGAGGATGTGTCTCGATGCGGTGACCTCACAGAGCACGCAAGTCACCTGTCGCGCCACAGGAGACGTCTGGTGGCCAACCAGCAGCCAGGAGGCCCATGCATTTTGCTGGTACAACGTTTCAGGTCAAGTGGGGCATGCCAGTTCTCATCCACAGCAGATGGTAGAAGTAGTCGTTTGCATGTGTCCTATATATAGTACAGGCCAGTGCTAAGGAGTTTGATTTAAGACTATGCCAAAAACTGGAGAACGTGGGACACTTTAGTCCCCCGGGTTTTGTCTGAAGTGTGGGCAGTTCCTGGCTTTGATGCACACCCCACCTGCACCCTGGCAGGAGGAGATGTGTGTGTGTGCTGTTGCCCTTTTTCTCATCCCTACACCCTGGTTTCCCTGGGAAGGAAACTGCAGTACGCAAGCCGGAAGGAGCCTGCTGTGTGCTGCTAGTGAAGTTAGTATATCAATGCAGAGAAGAATTTCCAGCCTTTGTAATCAGTAAAGCCAGAATATCAGCTTGTATGAAGAGGAATTCTCCCATTATGACTAGAAACATTCTACTTTGCCCATCTACTGTATAGGGCATACGAGGGGTTTCTGAATAGAACTGGTTTATCTGATTGCTAGCAGTCTGTTGTTTGTTAGGTCTCTAGGCACCATAAATGAGGGTGACTCTGAAGCCTTTGGATAAAGGTTGCTTCTTCCTTATATGGAACATCCTCACCATCTAAGAGAGTATCTATTAATTACTATCCACATTGCAAACTTGCCTGTTTTTTCATGAGAAGATAGGGTACGGTTTGTCCTATTCTATTTTGGATTATTTTTTTCTTGCTTTTATCTTGCTTTTCTAGGAGAAAAGGGAGAACATGGGACAAAGTGAGCCCTTACTGTTGCTTAGCATGCTTCGTATGCCTAAGCGGATGCTGTTCACAGAATCACAGAATCGTTTAGGTTGGAAGGGACCTCTGGAGATCATCTCGTCCAACCTCCCTGCTCAAGCAGGGTCACCTAGAGCATATTGCCCAGGATCACATCCAGACGGGTTTTGAATATCTCCAGCGAAGGAGACTCCACCACCCCTCTGGGCAACCTGTTCCAATGCTCTGTCACCCTCACAGTGAAGAAGTTTTTTCTCAGGTTCAGATGGAACTTCCTGTGGTTCAGTTTCTGCCCATTGCCTCTTGTCCTGTTGCTGGGCACCACGGAGAAGAGGCTGGCCTCATCCTCTTGACACTCCCCCTTCAGATACTTGTACACGTTGATGAGATCCCCTCTCAATCTTCTCTTCTCCAGGCTGAACAGGCCCAGCTCTTGCAGTCTTTCTTCATAGGAGAGATGCTCCAGCCCTCTAATCATCTTGGTAGCCCTCCGCTGGACTCTCTCCAGGAGTGCCATGTCTCTCTTGTACTGGGGAGCCCAGAACTGGACACAGTACTCCAGGTGAGGCCTCACCAGGGCTGAGTAGAGGGGCAGGATCACCTCCCTCGACCTGCTGGCAACACTCTGCCTAATGCACCCTAGGATCCCATTGGCCTTCTTGGCCACAAGGGCACACTGCTGGCTCATGTTTAACTTGTTGTCCACCAGCACTCCCAGGTCCTTCTCGGCAGAGCTACTTTCCAACAGGTCAGTCCCCAGCCTGTACTGGTGCATGGGATTATTCCTGCCTAGGTGCAGGACCTTGCACTTGCCTTTGTTGAACTTCATGAGGTTCCTCTCCGCCCACCTCTCCAGCCTGTCCAGGTCCCTCTGAATGGCAGCACAGTCTTCTGGTGTGTCAGCCACTCCCCCCAGTTTAGTATCATCAGCAAACTTGCTGAGGGTGCACTCTGTCCCTTCCTCCAGGTCATTGATGAATATATTGAACAAGACTGGACCCAAGACTGACCCCTGGGGGACACCACTAGCCACAGGCCTCCAACTTGACTCTGCGCCATTCACCACAACCCTCTGAGCTCGGCCATCCAGCCAGTTCTCAAGCCACCTCACCGTCCACTCATCTAGCCCACACTTCCTGAGCTTACCTAGGAGGATGTGATGGGAGACAGTGTCAAAAGCCTTGCTGAAGTCCAGAAAGACAACATCCACTGCTCTGCCCTCATCTACCCAGCCAGTCATTCTGTCATAGAAGGCTATCAGATTGGTCAAGCATGATTTCCCTTTGGTGAATCCATGCTGACTACTCCTGATCACCTTCTTGTCCTCCAGATGCTTAGTGAGGACCTCCAGGAGGAGCTGTTCCATCACCTTTCCCGGGATGGAGGTGAGGCTGACAGGCCTGTAGTTTCCTGGCTCCTCCTTCTTGCCCTTTTTGAAGACTGGCGTGACATTGGCTTTCTTCCAGTCCTCAGGCACCTCTCCTGATCTCCAGGACCTTTCAAAGATGATGGAGAGAGGCCTAGCGATAACATCCGCCAGCTCCCTCAGCACTCGGGGGTGCATCCCATCGGGGCCCATGGATTTGTGGATGTCAAGTTTGGACAAAAGATCTCTAACCCGATCCTCCTCAACCAAGGGAGAGTCTTCCTTTCTCCAGCCTTCCTCTCTTGTCTCCAAGGTCTGGAATTCCTCAGGACTGGCCTTAGCAGTGAAGACAGAAGCAAAGAAGGCATTCAATAACTCTGCCTTCTCTGTATCCTTTGTCACCAGGGCACCCGCCCCTTTCAGCAGCGGGCCCACGTTTTCCCTAGTCTTCCTTTTGCTATTGATGTATTTGAAGAAGGCCTTCTTGTTGTCCTTGACATCCCTTGCCAGATTTAATTCCAACTGGGCCTTAGCCTTCCTTGTCGCATCCCTGCACGCTCTGACAACGTCCCTGTATTCCTCCCAAGTGGCCTGTCCCCTTTTCCACATTCTGTACACTTCCTTCTTCTGCTGGAGTTTGGCCAGGAGTTCCTTGCTCATCCATGCAGGTCTCCTGCCCGCTTTGCTGGACTTCTTCCTCAGAGGGATGCACTGATCCTGAGCCTGGAGGAAGTGACGCTTGAATATTAACCAGCTGTTGGCATCAGCCAAGTGCCGCTGGAGACCTTAGCCCATCTAGCAGCATTGGGGTGCGTGCTCAGTGGTCACGGAGAAAAATGAGCTCTTCCAGACATTGATTTGTGTTACCTAAATTAGTCGTTTGCTCTGAATTACCCTCCAGCAGAGGGTAATTGTAGTCCCATTGAGTACAAAAGGAACATGAGGAAACTCGCTTTCTCATTTGACTGCCTGTAGTTGGTTGCTGTGAATATTCTCTTTTTTTTCATACCTGTTTCTTATGGTCTGATTCTCAGTTGATGCTTTTGCAGCTGTTTAGCATTAGTTTTATCTGTTTAGCTATTCTGAGTGAATACAGATATAGTACACATTGCTACAATGTTTGCTGTGACAGTGCTGCTCTTATTTCTACAGGACCCTTTTGCATCTGTTCTATACTATTGAAATCATATGGTCGATACCTATAGTGTGTAGAATACAGCAGCAAGTAATCTGTTTTTAATTTTATTACCGTTCTGCATTTTGGAGTGACTCACTGCTCTGGAGACTGAGGTGATAAAACATTTGCACATCTCATTAATCTAATACTGTAATTCCCAAGAAACATTACAGTGAAAAGCCTATTGTTCAGATGTTGCATGGAGAGCTTTACTTTATTGGTAGTACCATGGTCTACATGTAACAATCCTAGATGTAATTTTCTAACACTACATTACAAGGACTCCATTACAGAATCCAAAAAGTGGCGCCTTGGAACGTAGACCTCAGGGCTGCAGTTTAATTCTGTTACTCATCCCATTCATTGCCGTTAATATCAACCTTGACGCTTTTGTGAGCAATGATGTTTTTCTTTCTTTTTCAATATAAAACTTGGAAATTGATGACAGCCAGCTGACTCAGCAAGAGACTGGTTTGAAAACTGTTTTAAAGCTCTTATTTTATGTAATTCTAGTCTATAAAGTGATGCAGAATAATAAAACAAATGGAAAACCTCACACAGCCTGGCTCTCCTGTAATTTTACAGTTCTCATTTAGGCAAGAATTTTAATGCCCTAGCATAGCTAGTGAACAGCTTTTCTAATTAGATTGATTATCTTCTTGTTTAACTGCCCATTTCTCCTTTTCCTTTATCTTTGAATATAATGTCTCCTTAACTTCTCCCCTGCCCCGAAAAGAAAACAAACCAAAAAAACCAACCAAGGATCCATATAGTCTGTTTTTTTGCCCTATAAAAGAGTCTGAAAGTGAGGATAAACTGAACTTAATGTGTGTCTTGGCAAACAATCTTTCAAAATATTAATTGTAATGGAATGTGCCTACTGCTAGAAACAACAAATAAAATGTAGGAAACAAAACCTGTGGAGAGACTGTTGGAAAAGATGATTTTACCATAGTCAGGATACGTACCTCTCCCTTCAAAGGCAGTGGTATTAACACAGGCTTAGAAACATTCTGTTTTCCTGTCTCTGGGCAGCCTGCCTCCACATGAACTTGATGTCTCTGTTTATCTGGAACAAAACTTGGTGTTTGCTCTGTCCTTTGCCACGCTGAGCATTAGAGTTTGCAGCGTTCGTCTGTCTTCTGTGAGAGATAACTTTTGAGGTGGTCAAGTAACATGCCAAGGATGAAGATTTGGAGTGTGGAAAAATGTATGGGCAGTTTTCAGTTTAAACCAAACTCCCTGGTTGTAAATTCAGTTTCTCCTCCGTGGTCTTTTTTAGAATAATTTTGCTTTTGTCAACTGCTGTAAGTTTTTTCTCCATGATACGGCTTTTTTTCCTGCTATGAGAGCATAGCATGATGAGGTTTATGAGTATGCTGGAATAAGCATATTTATTTCTTTTAGGTTACCCATAGTGGTTAAGCGTACATGTGCATGTGCGTGTGTGTGTGTGTGTATGTTTGGTTTTGTTTTTTCTTCTTTTCACTCTTCTAGAGGACATAAAAAATGTTTCCCTATAGATAATCTTGAAAGTTCTCGTCGGACATTAACACCCGATGTATGAGTTTGCCCCACAGTTCTCGGAGGGGAATGTTCTCTGAACCGCAGTGATTTTTTGCTCATGTAAACTACATCTGCTCTATTGAACATTGTCTGCATTCCACAGACTCTCTGTTTATTGCAAATACAAGACTGGGCACAGACACTCCAATTTAAGAAATACTTCTTTATCTTCCCCATAACTGCAGGTTTTGACTTCCAATTTAGGTTGGAGATCATACCTACAAGCAATCAAATCTAGTATATAACATTTTATCACATCTTGGTTAAAGATACAGAAATAAATATGAGAAGGTGAGCAACAGGTAAACTGTATGGACATATTTACATATAACTAATTGGTTTTTAGATACCGGAAATTCACAGACAAGCTTGGATATTTCATCTGCAGCCTTTCTCTGTTATCTGCCTGAAGTTCTTAAGATAAGTTCCAAAGTAGTCACCCTTTTTTCTTTTTGATTATTTTGGCCAAAATTATATTTTTTTTCACAGCTGAAGATATAGTGTGGTTAATGTGGATAAATTCTAGTAAAAGTTTTTCTCAGTAAAAAAGGAAAAATTCATCCAAATCTGTTATGACCCAACTATTAGTAACTTCACAATAAAAGACAAAATGGAAATATACCAGTGTTAGTCTTTGCTTAAATTAATTGCCAAATAACCCTTATAAGAATAAATAACTATAAATAAAGCATGTCAGAAAAGCAGTTTTTATCCGAGCTTTATCATTTTTACACTTCTGTAGAAATTTCTTTTTTAACATTTATTCGTAAAATCATTATGTGCTAGAGGAAGCATAAATGCATAATAGCATAAATGGTCTTTCCTGGAATGTGCTGGACACACATTTTCACTCTTCTCTAAAATATTTCTCCAAATTAGAATAAGTTCTCAAATTTTGTTGAAAGTAAACCTTCCTGTTGTACCTTTTATTTCAGAAATTTATTTTTTTTTTTAACTTGGAGTCTGTGTGATTATATCATAGTATCTGCAGTATTGTGATTTGCTTTTGTGCTTCTTCAGATACGAAAAGTCTTTCTATCTGGATTCATATAACACCTTTTGTTCTGAATATCTTGCATACCGTTTTTAAAAAACAAATCTGTGCATTTTATAGATGATTAAGATGTGAGTTAAAAATCCTTGGATGCTGAAGTAGCTTCAGTTGGGTCAGGAAGCACCCACCACACATTTGGGAGCAGTGAAAAGTGCAAAAGCAGTGAGAGAGAGTGAGAACACGACTAAATTTGGCGCGGTGCTGAGACAAGCGCCTAAGGACCAGGGCTGGTTTCATGACGTGGTGGATTTAGGGTGAGCTTCAGCGCCCCCAAGGTTCACCCCTGGACCATCTTAGGAAGATGAGAAGAAGGAGCCGTGAGTCCGTAGGAGGCGAGGACCGAAAGGCTGCTGGGCGCAAGGGGAGAGGGACCGCGTCATCCCCGGTTTGCCGCAGGAGCCTGTGCTTCCTTGGGCAGGGCAAGGGCAGTGGGCCGGTGCGTGGCCCAGCTCGCCTGTGCCTCCTTGGGCAAGAGGATCCAAGTCCGCGCGGCTCCACAGGCTCCCCATGCAGCTGGGACAAAGCCTGGAAGAAGCTGTCCCTACAAAGGTGGGGCCACTTGTGGACGGTGTCCAAGCAGAGGACATGGGCGTCATGCTTTGTTTTTGAGCTTGGAAAGCGAACAGCAGTGTTTTGTTTGCAGCCTCTCTTAGTGTAATGTACAAGACATGGGTGTCAGGCGGTAGTATCTGCCACTTGGGCAGGGGAGTCTCTTTTAAATGTGATGGTTTTTTTATGGTTTAAATAAGCAGGAAGGAAGGGAAAGAATATGAATCTGCTCAGAAGTTTAAGTGTTAAAGAGGCAAGATTTGTAACAGCCATTTTTCCCTCTTGGAGCTGTCATGTAGGCTGTAAGTTATGGATTATTTTGATGGGGAAAAAATGCCTTGAAGATGCAAATCACTGTCCTCACAAATGACTTTGTATCTTTTTGCCACATATGTTTGAATTCTTTAGATCAGACATTCTGAAATACTTCCATGGTATAAGTGTGGTTAGGAGCATATCTCACACTGCTCGATTTTGTGTTCTTGTGTGTGAATTTCCCTTATCTCGGTGAAATATTAACATACTGGCCACGACTGAGTGTGAGTGTATCAGAAAGAAAGGCACTTCCCCTTTGAAAGGCAGTAGCCGGTACCATGCAACGACTGTGGTCACAATTCAGCGCAGGCATCGAACAAGTATTTGGTGAACAAGTGGGGCAGCAGTTTGCAAATTACTACTTTCTATTATTAATCTTTCTTTTTGAGGCCTAGATTATTTTATAATGAGAATGAGATACCTATATGTATATCTGCCTATATGTATTATCTGTCTGTCTGTCTGTCTCTGTCTATAACCAAAGCCTATACTATTCTTATTTTAACGTGTTGTTTGTTAGGCCCTTGGTATTTGATTTTTATCCTAAGAATTAGGATCCAGTTACTATGTTAACAACAGTAATGGAAGAGTCTTTCATTTATTGAAGAGAATCTAAGATTGAATCTTTGAATAGTTAGTATCTGTTTATTGAAAATTATCTGGAAAAATTCTGTTTGTTTTCATCTAGCAGGGATGTCCAGGAACTCTACGTAAAGCTAAAAATTTGGCCCAGAGTGGGCTCTGTTCCAGGTCTTCCACATGCAGCGACACTGCACCTCTTTCTTTAATTGACAAGTTTATTATTCATGGGCAAACATGGAGTTATTAACAGAAGATCTGATGTTCAGTGGTTCTGCCCTATACATGAACTTCTTATGTCTTTAATTCTTGAAATTAACTTCTGGTATCTTTAATTGCAGAGGTACACTTTTTCCTGTTCTTTAAACAAGGCGTTCTCTACTTCTATTATACGTAAGTTAGGGAATAATACAGACTTTCTGTTCTTATCCAAAGAGGGGCATTGTCATGGTAGTCTACTAAGGAGCACCGCTGCTTTGTAAAGATGATTGTTAAAGTCCAAGAAACTAACTTTCTTTCTTTTTTCTTTTTTCTACTGTTCTTTTTTCTTTTACTTCTATGGATTTTTTTAGATTTGTGGACTGGCTCTAATCATCATGCTTTTAAGTTTCTGTTCTTACCTAAGGATAAAGAAAACCAAACTCTATAAGAAAATAAAATGTTCTCTTTGCTCAGATCAAGATCTAATTATTATGTTGTGCAGAAATTTGCACTTTGCTTTGAGTTGTATGCAGATGTTTCCAAAAGTAAGCAAAATTAGATGTAAACTGGAATAATATAAAAATGGATGAAATGTTTTATCATGTTAACTTTTCACTTTACCAAGAATATTTTAATGACTGTTCCTACATATGGGAGAAATCACCTGAAACTTTTTTTTTTGAAGCCATTAACATTAATGCATTGAGATGGCATTTTTCCTTGGTCCTGGCAGATAAAACAAGAATTAGCTTACTTTTTTCCTATTTTTAATGCAGATTTTGAAATTTTTAACTGTATGGATGGTTTATGAAAGGCAGTGAGAAACAGGCATGCTATCTTGAAGAAATAATCAGAGAGTTGCTAAAAATTAACCTATATTAGCTTGTTGTTTTATTTGAATTTGAAACATTAAAAAATAAATTATAATGTTTTGTTTATACCGTCAGTTAGTGTGTGTACCTTGTATTATATGCTACCAGGTACTTCTTCTCTGGATTAATTCTACTGGAAAACATTTAAGCATCATTAGCAATATTATAAATAACTGATAGTACTGACTCCCCATTGGGAGTTGCTATCAGTACTCTTGTAACTAGAATGCTCATTTGTGCAATTTAAATTTTTAATATTTTTTAATTTTTTTTTTTTATCTTAAGTAGCAAAACAATTTCTGTTTTCTTTCCTGGTAACACAAATGATGTCCATTTTTACTGTCATTCAGGTAGCTCAATAAAATGCTTATTAAATACATCCAATTGATTCAAGCTGTAGTCAGGTTTTCCCTTTGCCTCTTTCTTTTCTGATGTTACATATTTGGTCTCGTACTTTCAATCGGTAATGCCCTTGGCAGAATTTTGCATTATCTTCTATTTAAATTGGATAAATCTAGTTAGCAAACGCCTGTTACAGTATCTTGTGTTTAATATTGCCTGTTACAGTATCTTGTGTTTAATATAACCCTAAATTGAACCCAGGCTGGATTGCTGTCACTGAGAGCATGAGAGCTCAAATGGTGCTGCTGGTTCCAGCTCACTCTGTAACCGCCGTGGCCATAGTTTGGTATACTGTGCCTTTTCCGTGGTGTTGCTGAGACCTGCAAGCAGGAAGAACTGTGTTCTTCGTTTTGTTCCTATCCCAATTTTGGGCTTACTTAGAACTCTAGAACTGGTTAAGAAAAAGGCTTGAGAAAGGCCCCAAAACAATCTCAGAGCGCACAAACACCTGTGAGCTCAAGCTCGATAGCCTTATGTGGTTTGTATCAGTTTTGGGTCTGTCTTCTCACTGCAGTGCCCAGTGCTTTCTTCCCATAGTGCCCACTATGCGGTTTTTTACCCATAAGCTGTTTTTAAAGAAATTCCTTCAAGTGTAGTCGAATCTAAGTCTTCAATAAATGCAGCTCTTGAGCAGAGGGAAAAATTGCTTATTTAGAGCAGCTATTTCACAATGCAGCTATTTAAAACCAGCAGGCTGTCTTGTTTTATTAACGGGCTTGGAGCGGGGTTCAGGTGTCGGTGATCCAGGGCGGCACGGCGCGGCGCCGGGCCGGCTCTGCCGCAGCCTCTCCCTGCCGTCTCCGCACCAAGGGCGAGCGATGGAAGCCGCTTCTGAAGCCGGGTGGCGGGGCTGGACACCCGAGAACGTGCAGGAATCACTTGTTTCAGACTTTTCAGAGGAAATTCCGAGTCTTAGTCCTGAGGACGTGCTGGAAACGACTCCTGCAAACGGCATCCACGGCCTTAAACCCGAGCGTTTGCAGGAATCTGCTCCTGCTGAGGAAACGCAGGATGCTCAGCCGGAGGGTGGACAGGTACGGCAAAGAGATACTTTAGGGTGAAGGTCTGCATGTTTTTATGGTTACTGTAATATATCTATGAACAACTGTGAACTTACAGTCATACTTAGGTGTACGTGAGAAGAAATCTGTTTTAGCTTCCTTGAGTTTTACAGATTCAGGCTGTCGTTTCTGTAGAGGTAGGAATTGTGGAGAAGCAGCAGCAGCAGCAAAGTCTGCCTCTCAGGTTTGGTCAGTGCCTGCCCATGTGAACCTTTTTTTTTTTTTTTGCCTTAACTAGGCACTAGGCAGAAGGCATTTCTGTATGCCCCTATCATTTTTCAGGTAGATTGAGTGGAATAAAAGTATCTTTGTAAGGTGACCTACACAGCTAACATGCGTATAACTGCTGGGCGCTATCCCTAGTGGATAAATTGAAATTGTGGAAATGTAAGGTAGGCTTGTGAGTGTGATTTGAAACTACAGGGCTGTAATCAGAGTGAGGCTAAAAAAAAGTATTGTTTCTATCCGTAATAGCCTTTGGTTTCTCTGTGGTGTTTTCGGTAGAAAATTTCTCCCCGCAGTGCCTTAACATAGCTCGAGGAGATATATCTATATTGGGGCCTTTCAGTAGAGCAGCGTAAAATGGCCTTTCTGCGACAGAACAAGCTTACAATCTTTTTTAGTGCTGCTCCTAACAAAGAAAACAGATGTCAGGAGTGGCAGAGGGGCTGCGAGGAGCAGTATGGGCCATCAGGTCACCCACTGGAGAGCGAGTCCTCCTCTTCCCACGCTGCAGGCGGTAGAAATGCCCAGGCTGTGCTCTTGCCCAGGGTTTTCCTCTCGTAGAGGCGTTCCCATTTGTGTGAAGTGTTCAGCACTCACTTCAGCTGCCCTTGAAGCTTGATCTCGCGCGCTGCAGGTGAGTGTCCTAGCCGTGGGCTCGCGGGGCAGTGCCTTTTTCTCTGAGTCAGCAATCCAAAGCTAGCAGCAGTTAGATCTCAGCCTGGATTTCCCCTCCTGCCGGGGATGTCCCATCCTACCATTTCTTGAATGCTTGTTTTGTGATGAGCTTTTCTTCGAAGTTTTCCTCGCAAGTCCTATCTTGGACTTGAGAAGTCTGTCCCAAATAAAGTTTTGTTAGAAATAGTGCATTGCTGCAAAAGGTCTGATTTGACAGGTTGACTGCTTTTATCTACAGTGTCGTTCTTTTGAAAAACTCCTGATCAAGAAATGTTAAGAAGAATTCCTTGTCAGCATGAAAAGATGCCTGTTGTTTCTGGATGAAAGCATACTTAATAAAACAATAAGAAAATTAGCAAGTATCTGACATTGTAACAAATCACGGATCTTAAAGTGTTTTTCAGCACAGCGCCTTGAATCTCCATCAGAAGAAAATTAAATTCTGATGTTGAGAAAGTTTTTTTTTTCTTGTTGAGGTTTTGTTGCACTGTACAGAAAAAAAGAATCCGCAGGGGGTAGCAGCCCTCTAAATAAGAGTTATTTTGAACCACACCGGCACGGCATGTAGAAACTCACTTACATACTAAAATTTAGAAGAATAAATGCTGCTAAAACAAGGCTTTACTTCTAAAAATTGCTTCATGGTATGTACAGATTTCACTATAAATCTGAATCCTTAAATTTTGATATCCCTATTTGCCAGTATCTTGATTGTTTACTAAAGGACAATATAATTTCATCTATAGCTGTAATGTGTGAGGAAATTCCTTAAGTTTTCCTTTAACAGTGCTTCTTCTGTATCTTTTGACCCAAGTAATATTTCCGTAAAGCCTTAATAATGAAATATGATAGTCTTTGGTCATTATTATAACATCACAACCGTCTAGTTCTGTTTTTGCTTGTATCAGTTGCATAACATAGAAAAAATTTCTGTGTTTTTGCACAGTTTTGCAGCTTTCACCACTGTTTCTCCTGCAGCAATTCACAGAAGCACACGTGCCATAGTCAGAGCTCTTTTTTTTTGATATGACATATACCACATGCTGCCACATGTTTGCACTTAGTGTTGAAGAATGTAACAGTATGCTTGATTAATGAGCAGTTGCGATCTTATTACATGTGTCCTACATTCTTTAGGCTGATTTGTAAAGGGGCAATTGACAGGAAAACAGCCTTGATGAACGTCTTTAAATATGTGAGTCAGAAAAGGACAATGGCTATTTTCAAGACCTTGTGATTTAGCCTTGGCATGGCTTGTAACTTTACTCTGACGCTGCTGAACGCACAGTTTCAGAACAGTTGTAGTGCAGAGCATACAAATAAAGTTCCGTGAAAGCACTCCCTTTGGTATAGCACTCCCTTTTTCGTTGTCTAATAGCTGGGAACAGTTCTTGCTGTTTAGTTTTGTAATGTTCTCCGAGTTCTTATTACTGTTTCTGACTGCCTGTGCAGTACCTCACATGTTTTGGGGTTGCATGTTGCACATGCTTCCTTTCAAAATGAAAGTATTAATCATTTTGATAAAAGTTGCAAAAATCTGGGAACATTTGTAGAACTTCTTGTTTATAGAACTTTTTTTCTTGTTTTTGAAGTTATAGTGCAACCCAGAATTTCTTTAAATTTTGCAGTGAATGTTTTATTTAGCTAAAAAGAAAAAAAGGAATTCATGAATAATTATATTCTTTCTTGGGCAATTTCTTTGTCTTAATACTTTGAACTAGATATAAATAAATTTAGAAATGATTTCCATTAGTGTTTTGGTGAAGTAAAGAGCCATTTGTAAAGAACTAAAGAATGCTATTGTTATTAATGATACAAAATGCTCAATCTCTGCTTTTAAAAATGTTTCTGCCTTTTTAGGAATGTCAAGAGGCAAACTTTCAGTGTATTCTGGAAACTAAGTACTTGCATTATATAATGATGTGTGTGTAGTTCTTGAACTTTTAAAATAATGTTTGGTTTATGAACTTTTCAACTTGAGATAGAACAGATTCTGCCTGATGACAGAAAGTAAACAAAAGTTACAACCTGCAGTTTCATTAGATGCCTGGACTAAATACAGTTTGTTTTCTAACACATCAGTATGAATGCCATTCATTCTCCAATTTTTGTATTCGGGGACTGTGATAGATTTATGAATCTTGAGTGGAGTGTCATTTTCTTTCCGTCTCTCTTTCTGTCTCCCTCCCTCCCCTTCTTCACTGGCATCATTTTGTAATGAATGATTCAGATATTCCACTATTATTCTCTTTTTAAAGTGCGAACAGTGCTTTTGAAAAGTGCCAGATAAATAAACTGGGAAATTTTGATTTCTTACATCCAGAACCAATCCAAGATAGGCAGTGGCAAGCCCAGCATCATCATATAGATGAGAATTGTTTGTTACCAGTCTCAGCCTGAGAATGGGAAGCTCTGAGTGGTGGCGAGCTGCCCACAATAGCAACAGGAGCATATGCTGCTACGAGAGCCCAGACCGAACTGGGCACGGGAGAGGATTGTTTCCTATAAAGGCTGTATTTGTCCCTTTAAACTGCGCGTGTGCTTACATAAGAACGAGTGAAATGCTCAGCGCTGGAGCCCCTGGCACTGTTTCTCTGTGTGCCATACCAATACGAACCTGCTGTGGCTGCCAGCCAAATATTTGGGTTTCTGGGTAACCCGTAAGGGACCGGAGACTTCCCTATCTAGTCCCGGAAGGGATGTGCTATTACTTTGTGCCCCCTGGGATGCCGCTGGGTCAGCCTAACTCACAAAGCATTATTCTGCACGCCACTTGAGCATGATTTTCCCTTCTGGTCTGGTTGCTTTGCCCCTTTTCTGCATGAGAATTACTTTATTAGTTGCTCTGAGTTAGTCCAATAGGTTTCGCATAAAGAAACTATTACTTTGCCCCAGACTGGCTGCTTATAACTTGTGCATACATGCCAGTAGTCCTTAAGTCTGTGCTTTCTTCAGATGCAAACAGAAGGCAACCCTAAAAGGATGTGGAGTCTGCAACATTGGCTCATTCCCAACATTTGTTACATCATGCTTTCCTCCGGGAGTGAAATCGCATGTCGTATTCCCATATGCTTGGAGCACTTTAGGATGAGTTAGTGTTTTTCTGTCCCAAAGAATATGAAGCTCTCATTTCTTTTTGTGATTGGGAGAAAGATTGATAATGTTCTTGGGAGGGAAAAAAAGGTATCTATTTATAGTGATAGTGATGCTACATTTGAAGCAGCCTGATTTCTTTTCTGGAAGTGGTATGTCCCCTACATCATTGACCTGCTCTGGTTGACTCCTGTTTCATAAACATGTAACTTGCTGAATCTCAGGTTAGCAACTGTAACTCAGTTTGGCTTCTTCAGGCTAGTTCATAGTTTATAGGCATATTACCTCCCACATTTGTGCCTGAGTAAGCTGCTGGTTTAGAAGCAGAATATTCCGCCAAAAAACTACTGGTTCTTTTAATCTGGATTTTACTTTCTATAGCCTTGACCACATGCTAAGTCGAGTGAAGCCAGTGCACTGCAGTAACCTGCCTCACAACCCAGCAGCCCTTTCTTAGCATGGTCTGCTCAAGGCCCTCCGCGAAACCTGGGTAAGCAGCTGCGGAATTGTGAATCACAGCTTCTAATGAGGAGTCATAAGTGAGGCACATACAAATGATGACTCAAGAAGCCCAGTGATCTGTCAAAACAGAGAAAGCAGATTAGTTTCAGAGGGGCAGGCGGCTGAATGCCCAGCAACCTCACTGCAGCAAGCCCAGGAGTGGAAAACGGGGCGCACAGCATTAGGTGCCAAATGATGCAGAGCCCCAAGATGTATATTTGTGATTCTAGATACTAAATGAAGAGTAGAAGGTCCCATATATCAATAGCAACAAGTTTTTAAGAGAAGAAAGCATAAGGTTGAGCCTAATTTAAAAATGCCTTCTCTTGAGAGCATAGTATTGTGGATCAAGTTTGTTATTGTGTCACAAATAACATTAATTTAGGCTTATGTTTTCTAAATTACTTAGGCACATCAAAAGGTGGTGCATTTCTCTACATTTCAGAATTTGTAGGGTTAATAGTGATCATCACAAGCTTCTTCAGTTCATTTTAATGCTGAAAAAATATGCTTCCCTCCACATTTCCTTCCTTTTTCTTCCCCGCCCTTAAAAAAACTGATTTTTTTCGAAATTTGTGCCATTTTCCTTTATTTTTAAAGATTGCTCAAAATGCAGTTAGTCTCCCACCTAATTTGTCTAGTTTCGGTTTCTAATCCTTTGCTTTTATTGTGACTTTTTCTGATAGATTGAAAAACTATTTAGTGTTAGAAGCCTTTTCTGCTCTAGCTTATGTATAAACCTTGTTCAAGTCACCTCTTAATTTTCTTATTGAAATAAACACTCAATTGCTTCAACATGTCTAAAGTCATTTTTCTAGCACTTTTGTAAACTTTTACCACTTTTATCAGCCACCTAAAAGATGCATGGACACCAGTACTGCATATATTATTGCAGTAATAATCTTATTAATGCCGTAATACCACCTACCTGCTCTTTCTTGACGTTTCCTTGCTTTTATAGGTTCAAAGATCAGGTTGACCTTTTTAGCTACAGACACTATTGTGATTATCGTAACAGGGAAAAGTGCAAGGACTTGAGATAGATGTGTAAGTTTTGTGAGTTTAGGCTTAATTAGTTCCACTGAACGGATCCCATACAGCAATTCTTATGTTCACTACTCCCAGAAAAATGTTATGAGCATCTTGCTGTAAATACATTCACAAATAAGATAAGGGCCAGATTAGCTATGTCATGGTTCTTGGTTATATACTTTGTTTAACATGTAATTGTTTGCACATTGCTTTTCTGTTGACTGTTGTTTATTTGTTGAGGTAGAAAGCACCCAAATATATGTGAAAAAAATAATTGTTATTTAGATTAAAAAATGATTGACTCTACTATCCTACTTTTTCATGAGGAAGAAGTTCTAACAGAAAAATGTCATGGCTAGAAGCACTAAGGGAATATTTTGAAAACAGTAGACAAAACCCAGTGTTGCACATTACTTCAGATACTGTACGACCAGGTGGATTATAGTGTAACTGTGCTGTTTGAGACCTCGGCTGTGTTTTTGAAGATAAATCCTACATAGTTAGGTAACTAATGCATTATTCATGTGATTCCAGGGAGGAGGATAGATTTCTACTGATAGTTACTTATGGCTGGCCAGAACAGTAGTATCTAGTCTTTCCTGCCATTACTTGCTGTGTGGAAACACGAGTAGCCAGGCATCGTGCAGTTCCTGAGCGTTTTAGGCCCCGTCCTGTGCCGTATAATAAGCCACCAGACTGGAAAATGCAAAAAGACAACGGCAATGAGAAGGTGGTCTTTTTTGTTGAATCTTTCAACTGTATTGTTTCAATTTCAAATAATAACTGTAATAATTATTTTTTTTTTTTGGCATATGTGATTTTTTTAAAGTCAAGGTTGTGTTTTTTCTCTTAAAAATACTGCAGCAAAAATGAATGTAAACATGTATTAAAAAGAAGGAACAGATAAAAATATTAAATGGCCTTTAATTTCATTCTTCAAAGGATGTTAAAAAAAAAAAAACTTTCCAGGCCAGGTTACTTAACTTTTTCTATTTTCTGTTGGTTTTTTTGAATAATAGCTTCTAAATAATAATACATTCTGATATAAATATAGAAGTTAACTTTTGTTGCCTGTCCTTGCTAAATGATTTGACCACTGAATTTGCTCTGCCAAAGCTATCTGTTATAAATATTTTGCTAGTGTCCAAGCACTGTTCAAATAAGCTTTCTAATAATGTCTCTCAAGTCTGACATAACAGGAGATCTGTTACTGTTACAGAAAGGTGGGACTTGACAAGATTACGATACTAGGCTGTAAAGAGTTTGAAGATGAAGAATGGGTTCAGATGTTTGGTTTGAGTGTATAAAATTATTTTGTACTACTGAAAACATATGGTATTGTGATAAATTTGACTATTAAAGTGAAGATAATTGCTATAGAAGTAGATCATATTAGAATACATTATTTGTTCTGAAGACCATGCTTCCCTTTAAGAGTATGGAAATTGTGTCAATCATACCCCCACCCCCTTCTTGATCCACTAGTATCCAGTTGCTTTTAATTCCTCCTCTATTTTACTTTGTAGCTGTGAGTTTATATGCAGATGTAATGTCATTCTCTGTAGAAATACTGCAAATAGTTTTGATAATGAGACCATTGTGGTCAGCATTGTATCATTTATATCTATTTAGTGTCTAACATATCACTCTGATTTCTGTTAAAACCTTCACATGACATTTTTAGGATAAACTTTTACTACCCCTACTATAAGCAATAATTGGTTGCAGTGTGAGCTTGTATTTATCTAGTTCATCAATATAGCAAATTTAATGTTGTTTCTGTCCCTTCCCTTCAAAATATAGCCACAAGAACCTTGTTTTGCCTCAAAACATTAATGCAGAAAACTTTTGTTTTTGTTAGTTCAGAGATTTCTCTCTCCCGCAAGGAGATTTGAGTTAAAAGCTCTCAATCCTTCAAGAGGAGTTTCTAAAACTGTTGTGATGGCATTAGACCTAGATGGCCAGAAACAAGAGGGAATTTCTGATCTCTAGTCTTTGTCTGATATTATTAAAACATTGCCTCACCTATTGGCAAAGTACATCAAGTCCAGTGGGTGGTCTACGAAGTGACTGCCGGGAATTGCTTCTGCAGGTCGTATAGTCAGAATAGGAAGATTAGTGGTGAGAGATCTACCCTGGCTTGTTTCAGGAGATCCTGTAGTCATACATAAGGTGCAAAGTAAAAAAAGGCACCTAAAATGAGGCAAGGCTCATTTAGAAATGAGCAATGAAATTTAAAATACGATATTCTGTGACTGCTAATTAATTCACCAGAATTCACGTTTTGTGTATTGTCTAGTTCTATGGACTAGAGTGTAAACTCAATGAAGTTGGACATATATTGCAGTTGGCATCATCTGGAAATTGTGCTGAAAGCCATACAAGGTGTTAAAAGGTCAGTAAGAAGACAGAGAGACATCACAGGGAAGTAATTTTCCAGATATATGAGCCTGATGGAGTCATATGTTAAATATGAACTTGGTTAAAATTGTTCTTTTTCTTTTTGACCAACTCATTTCAAAGACGAGGTGTATGATAAAATGTCATACAGAAAAAAAGAAAGACAATATAATTTAAAACAATAATTCTGTTCAGTTTGATTAACTTGTAAATCATTTTTATTTTTGTAGCCGAAAATGAAGTCAAAGTAGTTGAATTAAATTAATCCAAGACAGCAACAGAGAAATGAGACAGCAGAAGAGAAGAACTCATTGCTACAGTAGTAACTGGGCAAAACCTATTCTAAATGCAAAATACAACCCAAAAGAGTGTGCACAGGGACATATTTTAGAGAGACTATTAGAGTTTGGTTCTGTAATTGTTTCTTGCTTCATGATTAGTGCTGAAACACAGGTATATGTCCATGTATTTAGCATATGAACTTCTTTAAGGGATAGCTTTCTATAATTGTTATTTCCCATGTTTTATGAACTATTTACAGAATTAAAGTGGCATTAATATTTTTACCAATATATAATAAGCAAAAAAAAGGTCAGAATTTAATAACACTCAAAAGTAGAAGTGCAACAGCTTAATTTAAAAATAAACTACAATGTTTTTCTGCTGACAACAGTAGTGTCCTGTTTGGGTATTTTGCTTTCATTGTATCTTTCTAACACATTCAGGGAAAACAGCAGATGTAGTCATCTGTAGTTTCTAAAAGGTATATCATTGTTAGAAGAGCATTTCATATATGTATATATGTAATTCTTAATGGTGAAGTTACTGTGCCCTTAATTAATGCAGGAGGATGTTGTTTATTCATTTAAGTAAAATCAAAACATTTTAAAATTGTAAATTGCAGAGTTTCTTTGTGAAATAAGCTTTTTTTTCCACTCAGCAATCAGAATCAGGTCCTTTTAAAACTAGTTAAATGTGGCAGACCTGAAGCTACAGTGCACTGGTAATAAGTATGTACTTTTTCGCCAATACATGTCCTGCTACATGTATTGGCCGTCAGCATGTGCATATGTAATTGATTCAACTTTTTTTTGTTTTCATATATCCTTTGAAGATAAATCTTTTGTTGCATATAGTAGTAATATTCAGAGTATATTCTGTCAGCGACCCCAAATGTTATGATTTGTCATGCTCGTAGTTCTGCTAGCAGCTTAAAGGATATCTGAGCTTAAGGATGCTTAAGAATGTGTTTCCAGAATTCTAATTTTGTCCCTTATTGTTTACTATTTCATAAAGCTTCTCAATATAGTGAATAGATAAGACATGGCAGTTACTCAGTTCTATTTGAATGGGCTGCAACTAGTACATACAGAATTTAGTCCATTACATGACTGTTTCATGGATGGCTATAGAAAATAATTTGTCAGTTATAGCTGAGAGATTGATTCACTGATGAAATGGAAACTGATTTAACTACAGTGCAAATGTCTTCTGTGTGTTTAAATTTTTAAGCTACAAGTCAAAGTCGTATGACAAGTTTTTTAATGAATATCGAAAACAGCCTTTTAAATTATTTAAATCAATTTAGAGGAATTAAAATAAAGATTTAATATGCACAAGTTCATGTTAAATGGTTATTTAACATATTTAAGGAGCAGATAAAGTAGAGGAATTAATCTGCAAGACAGTTATGGAATTTAGAGAGTTACAACAAAAGTGCAACTTTAAAAACAAGACAGAGGTTAAAGATGCTTTCCCTGTGCTTGCATGCAAACGTATGGAAGTTCTAGGTAAATTGTAAGTACTATCAGAAGACAGACGGTGAACTAGTTAATATATACTGTGTTATAACCTAAAGAACTATAGCGCTTTTGTTAGTCTGGAAAATGAAATTCAATTTTTTTTATTTCTAAATATATGTTTGTTCCTCCTGCTCTCTGAATTTTATATTTAGTCCAATACTCATGACATGGATACTAAGTTTACCTAAAACAAGTATCAATCTTGCCAGCCTTGACAAGGTTAGGGGAATTGTTCTGACCTTTTGCAGTGTCATTTAAAATGGAATGTCTCATACTGCAGTTTTACAGATGTCAGAGATGAAGAAAAACTTTCTAATAAGAATGGTATTGATTCCATCATCCTACACTGAAAGTAAATCTCTATTCCAGCAGGATTGTCTTGTGTTTAAACTTTCTCCATTTCTTTTTAATTTTCACAGATTTTATATTTCTCTGATAGTGTACATAGTCCATTTGCTCTGGTGTTCTCACTTTCACTAGGAAGTTTGAACATACTTAAAGATCAAAACTGAACATAAATGTTCCATAATTTCCCCATAAATTTCCTTGACTTTGAGCTGAAAATTTGGCATGATTTTGATAAAGAGAGATAAATGAACTATAGTTTATTACAAAATTTCAGGTTCTTCTTAGTTTATCTGCTGAGAAGAATATTTTAAATTTAGCGTGGAAGTAAATCTCCTGATTATGGAGTGGGTTCAATATGCCTAAACTAGATTCCTGAATGAGAAAACTAAACTGGCAGCTGTACTGCAGGTGTGCATCAAATGTACTGCAAGCCTGTACAGAGTCAGAAGGGTCCAAACAAATGATGAACTATATGCATGGGGGGAGTGATTTGGCTGGGAGACTGGAATAAAATCTTGTCTGAAGTAAAACCTCTTCTGCACGTAGTGGAGGTGTAGGGGCTTTGGCACCAACTTCTTAAATTTACTGATCCACCCCTGCTTTGCTGAATAATTGCTAATGTAGACCTAGCCAATAATATAATGTTATGGATATTAATTACTTTCTTAGATAACCCATTGCAAGGCCTTTGGTTAGCATCCCACAGCCTCCCCACTTCTTGTTCTTATATGTTTTAGTAAATTTTGTGAAAGTTATTACTATCAATGTTAATTAAAAGGTTATTTCAGTTGTGGACTTCCGTTCCTTGCACAGTGTGGAAACGTATTAGAAGATACGTTCTTGCCTTGTACTTTGGGTGAAAAAGAATGGGTATTATTAGCAGTAAAAGGTACTTGTAAAGGCAGAGGATTTGTTCTTGAAAGCTGTCACTTACACATATGTATTACTAGGAAGACGCTGTAAGAAGGTTTTATTGTCTTAGCATTTATTTCATTGTTCATTTACATCAGTAATGAAGTAATGTAATAAGCTTATCGAATGGTTTTGTGGGCAAAATTATGAAAACCATGCTTTAAATCTGTTTGATTTTGCCTAAATCTGTGGAAAAAAATAGTGTGTGCTGAATACAGCCGTTGATTATTTTACACAATAGTTATAGCTCTATGTTAAGATTGCGTAGGTGCTTTCACAGAATACTTTTGTGTCTAAATAAATAAAGACATACTTACTAAAGGGATTTTGAAGCTCTGTAACATAAGACACACTCTTTACATTAGTTCTGGATTGAACTCTTTTTACAAGATTTATTTTGAATTCTTTCATACCTACGCTCAGTCAAAATAGCTTCTATTTTTGCGTTCCAGTGTTACCTATTCTTCCTATAATGAAAGGATCTGAATCACTGAAACCTCACCTTTTAGCGGTTGTATTCCCACTGTGCCTTGCTGAGTGGGCGGCGTTCTTTTTCTCACGGCCTGACGAGACTGAGCGCTCGGGAGCTCTTGTGTTGCCTGAAGGCCGAGCTGCGCACACCCACTGGATTTGCTCCTAGGCTGCCCTCTGCCACGTTTGAAGCGTGAAGAAGATGTGACTGGCAATATGCAGGCATTGCTGAAACAGTTCAGCTAGCCTGCATGCTTTTTCCAGCGCTCTTTGTGTAGAGAGGAGGAGTAGGCTTGCAGTCCAGGTGAATGTTAGGCCATACTCATTTGCTCTCAGCTGCTGTTTTTGTGGGACACTCACATTTTTTCTCATCAGTTCCTCCAGCCCTGCAGGGAAGGCTGGTGGACAGGAGCAGTCTCCGTCAGGGCAGTTCAGCTCTCCTGCTCTGTTGTCCCAGGAAGGCGAGCAGAGGTCCGTACAGGTCTGGGCAGTCCACAGGTAGTCTGCAAGCAGTAGGGTAAGCATTTGGATTTTAGTCCATCCCAGTAGTGGGGAAGTTGGTGTAAGCATATTTCAGCCAACTTCTGGTGAAGAAGACAGTTGTGATAGCATCGCATGATGCAGTGGTTCCTATAGCACCTCTTCACTATGCGGAAGAGAAAGTGGCCTTGGAGTTACTGCAAACTGCTACCTTTCCAGCAGCTGTGTTACACTTCACGGGAGCCCAGAGTGTCGTAACTGTCTGCCTTCAGAGCATGATTGATTGATGTCCTACAAATCATTGCTTGCCCAAGCAGAAGAAATGGATTGGTGTTGATAAATGTTTCTGTTTGCTGTTTCCTGGCTCTGTAATTTATTAAAGGCCTATTTGTAGGCAGTTAATTTTCACCAAAAGTTACTTTTAGTACAAAAGCATTTTCTTATCCAGATCTAATGGTCCCCTTCAATTTTATCAGGATTTAAAATACTGAAATGTAAAGAAAAGAGTGCCATGCATTGCTAACATGAAATTTACCTTCCATTCACATGTGGTATGCCTTAATATAACAATGTTCTCTCCAGCACAACCCAGCTGCATCTCAGCTTATAGGGGAAAACTTTCAGTTAGTGGGCTTTTTTAAAAAACTTTTTTATTTTCTCATATCCTAATTTCTGTGGCTTATAGAAACCAATTTTCAAGAGCTGGATCGACCATTATATTTTAGAAACAGGGTAACTATTGCTGTCTGAAATAACATCTTTCTGAAGCAGTTCTGCATAGCAATTAGTAATAAATATTATGCTACTAACCATCTTGCAGTGGTTGAATTTGAGACTAGAAATAGCTACCAAATACTTCATTAGCGCATGGATTATAGATCTTGAGGGTTATATATATATGGTGTCTGAAAGACTTTGGCTTGTTATAAGGGTGTCATTTGCAGTTAGGGAGATAGAGCTGGTGAATTTTAATTATCCTTCTAATAACTAAAAAAGCTTTTCTGCATCTTATGTAGATATCTTACATTTAAATAACATTGTAACACTCGAGTTGAATGTTAAGGTGCAGAATATTTTAAATGCATGAATAGTCTTCCAGTATGCAAAATCTCCCATTTTGTTTCCCTTTCTCCGATTCCTTTTGATTACAGATGGTCTGTGTGATAGTTGCTATAGAAACCAGACCATTTTACTTCAATCTTTTCCTGTTGCTATGGTGTGCAGAGGGCTGCTATGTGTAAAGTGTCATTTAGATTTTTCGTGAGAGTCTTCGTACTAGTTAACCTGCAATCGATATTCTCTAACAGCAGATAGAGTGATATGACACACTAATTAATACTTGCCAAGCACCAATGGTTGGATATAACAGGTGAACAGAAATTAGTTGCACAGTTAGTTTAATGAAATTATACAGATACAGCTTTCTTTATATGCGTAGAAAAAAAACTAACTCAACTCACTGTTAGGGAGAATTATTTTTCTTGCCAGAGTATGGTCCCTGGCTTAACCTGAGTATACGAGTCGCCAAGAACCTCTGAAGGCGGAAACCGCCTTCCCAAAGGAGAAATTCCCTGGAGCAGCCATTAAACCATCCTAAGAGACTGTTGTTGCAGTCCTCAGCTTCTAGTTGCAGCCTGAGCCTACCAGCAGTTCCTAAAGGCAAAAATGTTTTGACCAGAGTAGGCTGTAACCTGCTCATAGGTTAGATTATGGCTGCCCAGCTGCCCTGGCCTCCAACTTTCACTGTTTCGACATGGTGAAATAAAACCACTGTGGAGTAGCCTGTAACACTTGTTACATCTTCATGTTGCAGTTTTCCTTGTTGGATTTGGCACCTAAAAAGGGAAAAAAAAATTTTTTTCAGAGACTTATCAAATTCAAAAAAGGAAACACTCTTAAGGATGGCATGAAATAGCGTTGCCCTCAGTGCAGCCAAAGAAACCACAATGCACAGAAAGAATAATACATCATTGCCATTCTTCTGAGGTGAAGATCAGATTATTTTTCACACAGCATAGTCATACCCAGAGCAAAACCCATATCTGAAACAGGTTAGTGAGTATATCTACATCCAATTGCCAATTTTTAGAGATTATATGCCTATCATCTGACTTCTCTTACTTGATTTGTTTTTGACCTGGGACATATTCAACAGTGGAGACATCAGTATGGTGTAAAAATAGCAAAGCTTGTCCCGAGCAAGTTATCTCCGGCCTCAGGAGTCCTAGGCATAGTAGTGTAGTGGCTAATTTACCTTGCTGCTCAGCCTCACAGTGAGGTTAATTAGCCCATGGTGAATTTTGTGCCATATCAATGCCAGCAAGCAAGTTGGCCCATTTGCAGGAGGCTTGTGCTGCACCTCGGTCTGCATGGCAGGTGTGCTTCCTCCCCAGCCACAGCTTCTCTGATGATCCCTGCAAAAGAGAAGTTTTGCAGGGATTTTGTTCCCAGGTTTTGCCACCACAGAGAGTCTCCATGATCCTCATTCCACTTTTCCTGCGTCATTTCAATAATAAATAGAAAAGAGCATTTAGATGATGGCACTTTTGTCTTGAACCGTAGTCAAACACCTGCTCTGAAGCTGTGTTTCTCGGAGGGGAAAGTGGTACCGTACCATCAGGTGTATCTGTGCGTGGTTTTGATAGATTTGTTTCAAGGGAGACACTTTGCGTCCTTGAGTGAAATTCATTTTGAGAAAGGAAAATTTAATGATAGTCCCTTCTCTGATGTAGAATGTTCGTAATATTATTTAATCTCCCATAAAGGGGAATAAAGGAAAATTCTTCTTTGTTCTGTTAAGAGGAATCTGGGAAAATTTTCTGGTAGTCTTTGGAAGAGCAACAAGATGGACTTTTGGAGACATCTGCATTCATCAGTTTACATGTTCTGCCTTATTTATGTATTAGTGTAGCTCCATTGACATGGTTAATTATTCAGAGTTAAGCCTGGCATAACTTAAGCCAGAATTTGTCTCCCTCAGTTTAACTGAAAGTCTAACTCACTGCTGCACAACTCGCACTTGATCTTGTTTTAAATTTTGCAAAGCATTTGTTTAATAAATATATATATTTTTAAATCTGATATGTAGTGCTGAAATTGAGTAGCACATACACCTGTTACCTACCATCCGAGTAGCTGAATCAAAAGATAATCAGGGCATTTCCACTTTCCACTCTTGTTTGATCACTTCTCTTTCTATTTGTTGTTGTTGTGACTGAGCTTAAAATGAAATATAAAATGAATAATTGAAATAATTAAAATTGGTTTAGGTCTCATATCTGTCTTTTGTTTAAAAAAAGTATGATCTTTGCATCTTCAAGAAATATGGTTCACATAGCTCTGACTGCAAAGCACAATTCTTAGTTTTTTGGTGAGAGTGATAGATTTTTCATGTTGCAGCAACTGGCATCTAAATTTTACCCTTTCCAAGACACATATGTACAAATGGCACTTGCAGGGTTTATATTTTACTCACATTTTTTGCTGGGAGGAAGAGAACCTTCTGTCACTTATTCTATATCCCTTCTGGTTTTGTGCCCTTTAAAGAATTGCCAATCATGCTTACGTTGTCATATTGTAATAATGCAGGTTTTCACAGTCTTCATATTTTATTAATATTTTCAAAGGAGAGGATAAATGCCCTTAAAAAGCCAATACTGTATCACAGACTCTCTATACAATAAAGCAGATACAAGTTGCAGGATGACTCTTCATATTAAAAACTAAGTGCTTGCTTAAATAGTCTGCTTAATTAGACTCTAAATCACCCAAGGCACTTTAACATTGCTGAAAGCCGTCAGAAGCTGTTGCTGTAGTAGTCAAAATTGAAAAGGAAGGTAAAATGTGTTTTGCTTTATTTCATTTGTTCTTTCTATCCTTTGCTTGTGAGCTAATGAATATGGAAAACTGTCGAAGGAAGAATCTGGCTAATTGACCGTATCCTTCAAGAGGCACCCAGAATTTGATGTCCAGGAACATAAGGATATGTTAAGTTTTTTGTTCTAAGTGGCTGCATTTTTAACGACATTACGAAGGCTGCCCTTCTGTATTTGTGTTTTAGGCTGTTTCCAAAGTCAATCTTTATCTTAAAACGTTTGCTTATATACATGATGCAGAATGTAGGTATGTGTAAATAAGGAGCAGAAGTTGTAGTTTTTTTCTGTAGGATAAGTTGGAGCAGTTTCAGTAGTCTCAGTTTTCTTGGTTTTTGTGGAAGGAAGTCCATCTAGGCCATTGTTATCTGGTATCATATAAAATGTAGTCCAGAGCTTGTTCGTGAAGCTTCCAGTTTCTATTTTGTAATTACAGATTGACTTTTATACTTACTTCTTCATAGCTCTGTTGTCTAAGAAAGAGAGAAAAATCGTAGGTACCGCTAGAAGCAACTTCAGAAGTCACATTTCATGTATGATGTGAAATATTCTTTTCCTTGCACTGGTAATAGGAAATGTCACTCACACCATGGTGACATAAATAAATCTCAGTTATTGACTGGAATGCATTTAATTACACCATCTCAGGTATCTCTCAATAATTTTGAGTATAGTTTCAGTTTTTACAATTACTTAATAACTGGGTAATCTTTAAAGCTGAAACATTTTCATTTACTTCTTACAGGTTGATCCTATTTATATTGTTTGCTACTTAAGGGAATTGGAAAAATGCCTAAAGCAACCACAAAAAAGTCTTTTAAAAAGCTTTTTAAAAGGGTGGTCATTATAGTTTAAGTGCAAGACTACTTTCTACAGAGATTTTCTTCATACCCTGAAGCCGGCCTTTTCTTACTGTCTTACTCTCTCTTCAGTAAACGTGAGACTGCTATGTCTCTAACTTCGTAGTCAGAGACATAGCATTCACTTGAACAGTACTGCAGTGTAGGAAGAGTAAGAAAAAGCCTGTTAGTGCCATTTCAGGGACAGCCAGCCGGTGTCCAGTTGCAAGTTAGCAAGTTAACATGGAAATAGACTTAAGGTTGTAGGTGTTTTTCTTAAAACAAAAACCAAAACCCTTTAACTCAAAATAGCACCATAAGAGCAAAAAGACAAAATCATGGCTGTTGGATTTGTGGGTTTAGGTCACTTTTTACTGTAGACAAAATACAGCCAGTGGTGCAGTTATCTATTTTTGCTTTTTAAGAGACATTTCATACTTTATTTAATAGTGTCTGATGATTAACCAGGGAGGTAGGTTTTCCATGCAGCACAGTATAAACCCAAATAGTAAATCCATAAATATACTTGGCAAATGACTCCTTTGTTTGATGTTGAAATCATTTTGTATGTATTGTGTGTTTGGTAGCAGTTGTATAAAAAGATTTGCTATACCTTGAATATAGTTAATTGCTACAACTATCATTTCCCTTAGTGAGAAAAAACATCCTGTGCCATCTGTAAGGGAGAGGAGAAAAGGAAAAAATGATTTGAGAGTCAAACATTTGTCAAAGTAGTTGGGTACTGAAGAGGTAAGCCTTTCAGAGAATTTGAAAGTTGCTGTGATGCCGGAAGGTTGTGCTATCTGTATTAATGCAATGCCAGCAATGTGACATCTGTAAATATTGTGATAGATACTCATCTGGATGAGTCATTTATTGCTAGGAATGTTCTTGGTTATTCTCAGATGGCAGGACTGTGCTGAGATATGTCCTTCCTTTCCATGAGCTGAATCTTTCTCTTCAGTGTGGACCTGTTTGCTGCTTCTTTAACACTGTCCCTTCTGTCTTTCATTTTGCTGAGGGAAGAGATTGCTGTTTGAAGGCTGGGCAAAGTAAAGAGAGAATTTAGTGTATATGATGCATATCCTCACCCTACAAACGTATTAAGTTGTCAGGCTGCTCAAAATATGACAGATGTGTTGGGCTCTTTCTTCTGATCTCCCATTATGCCACTTACTTGTCTCAAGATCAAACAGTATATTAAAATGCAGATTTTAGCCTGTAACTTTGTCTTCATTTAGTCTCTTTAGCATTTACTTTCTGTAAAATAATTACAAGAACAGAAGCAGGAGTGTAAAACATGACAATTTTCATGCTGATTATTAGTGTTCCCTTCAGGAGCCACAGTTGTGTCTCTGAGGAGAAATAGCTGTGAATGCAGAAACAGTTTCAGTGGCAGGTGTAAAGAGAAAGCTTATTAATTCCCTCACTGAGCGTGGAAGTGCCTACAGAATGCTTGCTTAATGTCTAAGGACTCTGCTTAATGTCTAAGGACTCAAAAATCGGCTCACCAGCTTGTTGGGTGCGGTTGGCGAACTGTGGACAAGTTGGAGTTCCTGCCTAATTGTAAGATGTACAAATGTCCCTGTGTCTGTGATCCTGGGCAAAGAGAGGCTGGTGCAGATCCTTGTGAACAGTTTAAAGGCCGTTCTGTGAATTAAACAGAGTTGGTGCTTGTCCAGACCAAAGCATATGGTATATCCTGGTGATGCTTAACTTGCAACCAGGTGTCAAGACTTGTTCTGTCTGATGCCAAACAGGAACACATCCAACAGATCTGAATCCAGCTACGCTCATTGCTAATATTCCCCATATCATAACGCAAGAAATATGCAGACACAGTCTAAATAAGCTGTTTTGTAAGTGGGGTAAATTGCATCTTGAGTCCTCCATGGAAAATCAGAAGTTTGACTAGCTTCTAGGGGGTGTGTTGTGCCTTAATGTTGTATGTTCTTCACCTCAAAACTCAAGTTAGATTAATATGTTATAAGAAGAATTGTTAGGATTTAATCTATGAGCTGAGAGAAGAAAAGTTTTATTACTGAGATTTTGATTGTATCTGTAAAAAGTAAATATTGTACTTGGATCAAGAAACTGCTTTTAGCTACTGCAGTGTATACTGTAATATCTATCAATGCCAAAAATGATGCACTGTTACAGTCTATAAGATTGGAAATGACAAGCTTGTTTTGTCTTTTAGTAATATTTTTGCTTTTGGTCTATTTCCAAAATACGTTTTACTATTGCGCGCAGTCAGATGAATATCTAACTGCTGCCCTCTGCGATATTTGAAGGAATTTGTGGCAACACTAAGTACAACAGGCTTCTTTGTGGGAATATAAGTCCTAAAAAGAATGAATGGTATAAAGGGATGGGGAAAAGCAAGATTTATGTATCTATTTGTAAGGACCTGATAAAACTGTGAAGCGGCATAAATACCATATTGATTGTAAAAGAGCTGTAACATACCTTTATAGACAAAATTGTCCTTAAATAAAGATGGGCACCCTTGAATTAGTAGCAGTTAAGATTTTCAGGCATAGTGAAGTGTAGGTGAGAAACTGGAGGGGATAGTGGAGCCTCTCTTTACATAAAAATTTGTCCTCTTTTGACTTTCATGAAGCAGTAAATTGAAATACTAGATCTGCATTCTCAGGAATTGTGTTCTGTAACAGTATGAAAGGGTATGTTGTTCTCTTGTTTTAACCATTCAGGACCAAACTCAGCAATGGTGTTGAATAGGTTGAAATCAGACATTCTTGGGCCGCTCCAAGCCTTCTTCCAGATTTTCTAGGGATAATTTAAGTTGGGGCAAACTGAGCCATATGTGCAGCCTCTGAGTCCAGATTTTGGCAGTCCTTGTGCAGACCGGCCGAGGAGCCCAGTACTTAGGGCTGCACCGGTCTGTGCGTGGTCGGGAGGAAATGCGTCTCCCATCTCTGTAATGCCAGCAGTCACTTCTCTTCCCCGCTAGGCTGCCGGAGGGCATGGGAAAGAGGGAGGTGGGTGGGTGGGTGAGGGAGGGGGTGTGTGTGTGCGTGGGGGTGTGTATGCTCATCTGTGAGTGCTGCGCTAGTACCTGTTCCCAGCCTTCCCTGGGGAAGAGGCCATGGACCAGGTGGAAGCATTTGGCTGGCTACCAGCAGTACGCTGCAGAATATTAAGCTATAGTATAAATTAAGCTATACCATAAATTATCTAAGTTGGTGAAATGCAATTTAAATTCTTATTTTGAAACGATGTTTTTCTTTTCAAGGCTAGCCTTTTTTTCAAAGAAAAATTAGAAGAATATTGAATGGTTTAAGAATACAGAAAGCAAACGTTTCATTATAGAGAAGATGAAAGGTTTAGGGTCAACTCGATATTAAACTTCCTGAAACTTTCATGTCTCTGTAAGCAATCTGATTCTTTTTTTTTTTTTTAATTGGAACCTTACTTTCTTACTAATCTGTATTTCTGCAGAGGTCATTTGCTTGCAGCATATCTTTTGACTTTTGTCATCGCTAGGGTTATTTGGTCTCATTCCTTCTCAAAATGGAGCTGCTATTCTGTTATTTTAGTCATCACTTCATGTCTAATGTTATCATAGTTTCAGGATTCAAAGTGGCAGCTACAAGGGAATGGTCTTAGCAGTTCATAGGCATTACGATTTGTTTTGTCTATCGTATGTTTATTTGCAACTAATAGCATATTTTGACTTGATTTATTTGCCTGGGGGAGTAACTCGTATAGCCGCAACAGACTGTGTGTCACAATTGTGTGTTATATTACAATTATCTTACATAAATTACAGAGTTAGAAGATTTTCAGCTCTTATGTTCTACTGCTTAGGCCCTTAGAAGAGTCTGTTTTAATTTCTGATCATTGTGTTATCAGAACATTGTGCCATCCAAAGCTAGAAGCCAAGATTCGTCAGTCTGAAGTACTCATGTACACGTTCTGTCTCAAGAGGCGAGGACTTCCTGACACCAGCACCAGGTTTAAAGGGGAATAGCACTACTAGGTTTAAAATATTTTAATTTATAGTGAAATGCTTCGGTGCCATCTGAGTTCTTGGATGCAACAAGTAGCTGGCGGAAGTAGAAATTCATTACTTAATACCCCAGGGACGTCTTACTTGAGTTCACAAGACGGGCCATGTGGAAATTTTTGTTTATTCACATGCGGCGGAATTTTTGTAAGGCCTTTTCTGGACACTGAAGAACTCTGAGGTGCTTAATTTGAGTTACTTTAGTAATGGCCAAAATAAAATGAGGATAAATATTTGGAAGTCTTCGTAACAAACTAAAATCTGTTTCCATCTAAGTTGCCCAGGTAACCCTGCTCAGCTATGAAGCCAGGCCAAAACTTTGCTGCTACAGATTAAAATTTGCTAAGCACTGCCACTTTTCTTTCTCATTTTTCACGCAGATGTCACTTAAAATTTTTCCTTGGGCATCAGCAGTCGGACATCCTTCTCTTTCCCCTCTTTCTTTCCCCCTCTGCTGTAGCCAGCGGTGTCCTTGTGGCCTGCGGGGACACTGCCAACCCCAGATGAGCACACACTGCTCAGCCCTTGTGACGGTTTCATGGTGTTCACAGTGTTCGTGGATATCTTGGTTTTCACTGCAGATACTTGCTAGGATGCAAGCTCTGGGTCTCAGGATTGTACAGGGTTTTGCTCAGAAAATGGGAACTCAGGAAATAGTCTTGGTTTTGGTAGAGCCCAACTTGCATCGGAGCCACACCTTGCCGTTGGCCAGCTCCGCTGCCGTGCGGCCGAGAGCCCAGGCCTCTGAGCTCGTGGCTCCCTGGGCTTCGCAGGGCCGCGGTGTCGGGGCTGCCCGTGGACCCAGGAGTTGGGAATCCCCCTTCAGCAGGGAGGCCTCCAGGGCCTTGAGAGCGCCTCAAGGTTGGCAGCACTAACACACGGTTTGCATCACTCGCTGTTAAATAATGCAGACAGCCTTTCTGAGTCTTGGGTCAGCTTGGAAAAGAACATTTGGAATGATTTTAATGTTTTGAAGTGTGTCTAAAAATTTAATCATGCTAATTAAAAACACGTGTAAATCCATTTAGCGTTATTTTCTGTGGCATTTGTCTCAGAACTGAGGCCCTTTGTGAACTACGCGTGATGATGGCTGTGTTCATCCCTCAGGGTTTCCCACAGAATGTGTGGTTACTCTTTACCTGACTACCTATTTGAACAAATCTGTAGGAAATTAGTATTTATTGAGATTCTTTCTGCTATTCAAATACTACCGAACTGGCAAATGAATCCAGGATTTACTGAGGGAGTCAGGTAGCCAGAGAGACAGAAATAAGTTTTATTTCATTAGGAAACAAGGCTAAAATTCTATTATTTGCTCACCTCTGGTTAGAAACTCTTGACTTGTCAGCTAATAATAAAATATTGCCCATCGTATGCAGAAAATTGGCTTTATTTTGCCCTGAATCTTTTTACCGTGCTACGTTAAAGGTTTTTATTTAAGGCAAGCTCTGCCTTCTATTAAGAAGATAATATTTTTCTTCTTTTATAAGAAAGAATTGCCAGGGAATTTCACTGAGTATTCTGAACCTCTTTAAGAAATGTGTATTTTGTATCACATTTGAAGCTCTCTGTTCCTTACAAGAAGGTATGCCTGTTAGTAGAAGAATGATTGAGTGGAATTATATTAGAGAATTGTTTTCCAAGAGACCAACAAGTTTGGTAATCGTAGCGCGAGTACTTGAAATAGTCTTTGTGCAGATACTGAAACTACTGTAAAAGGAAAGTTTTGTTTCTTTTTTTTTTTTTTTTTTACTTTGTAGCTTATGTTTACTTTTTCGTAGCAGCACATTCTTAAAACTTTCCAGCGACTTCTTAATAGCTTAAAAAGCTTGGCAAAACAATTATAAAGCCGTATGTAATTGTCCTTTGAATAGGTTTCTCATTCAATTAGTAATAATGCCAGATTTGGAGACAAAGACCTTTTTTCAAACAAAATTAAACTGTAAATTAAACTGTCCTTATTTATAATTTAAAATGCATAAGTAGTGGAGCATTACTTTTCCATTGTAGAAGTGTTGAGCATTACATAGTATAATTAATGAAGGTTTTGTTTTTTTTTTAAGCAACAAGACTGGTGCAACCCGTGCCAGTGCTCAACCACCCCCCTCACCCCCAGTGAAAAAGTTTCTCTTATGTTTAGAGGGAATTTCCTGTAGTCCAGCTTGCGCCCGCTGCCTCTTGTCCTGCCACTGGGCATCACTGAGAAGAGTCTGGCTCCGCCTTCTTTACTCCCCCCACGAGCTATTCATACACATTGAGAAGATCACCCTCAGCCTTCTGCAGGCTGAACAGTCCCAGTTCTCTCAGCCTCTCCTCAGATGACAGCTCCTCCAAGTCCTTAATCAGCCTTGTGACCCTTCACTCGGCTCGCTCCGCTATGTCCGTGTCTGGACATACTGGGGAGCCCAGAACCAGACCCAGTGCTCCACGCGTGGTCTCCCCAGTGCTGCATAGAGGGGAAGGATCACCTCCTTCAACCTACTGGCAATACCTTTTCTAATGCAGCCCATTTACATATGATAAAATATTTTAATATTAATGTACCAGTTAATTTAATTTAAATATTTACTTTCTGTTCTTACTCTATTCATTTTCATTTTTATTAATTTAATTAATGTTTAATATATTTAATATATTAAAGTACAATCATGTAGCATTTTCTACTGTATTCTGATGTTACTGAATGTTTCACCATAGTGAAATGAAACAACTGCCTTAAATAAAAAAGAAATTTTATTTTTGAGCTGAATTTTCTTGGAGTTTGAGATTTACCTTTCACTCTTGATTCCAACACACAACTGTATGATTTGGAATACCGACTTTACCTCAGCATTGACATTCTGCTTTCCAGATGATTTTACATTAATATTAATTTTCCATCTGATTATTTACTGATAAATGAAGTGCAGCTTCTGCTAATATGGAACCACAGTATTCACTTTCTCTGATACGAGCTCTAGAGTGTATAGAATGTGTGCAGGTTAGGACATGAAACTTTATTTGAAAGTTTTCTAGATTTTTGTTACCACAATTCATTTTGAAGGAGGCTGTATGGTTTTTCAAGCGTCTTATTTGGATATGGTAAACTGGGTCTTGCTGATGAGATTGTGTTTCTGTGGGGGAAAAGGTTTGGAAGATTATGTGGTGTTTGAAACGTGTGGTGAGCTCTCCCCCATTTAGAAGTGTGATGAGCGCATGGTTCGGTGCCCTCCTGAGATCCAGAGTCTTAAGCTGAACCTTCACGGTGGACAACTTCCTGAACTGTTTCCAAATGACCTACGAGTAGACACTTGCTCTTTTCGGCTGGAAATCAGAGTTAGCCAGCTGTGAGAGCAGCGTATGTGCTCTTTCAAGCTTCAGACACTGGAGTGCTTTAAATCTGCTAGTTGGTGGCTTGTTTTCTGGTCCTCTGGGTGCGCCTCATGCCAGTGCCCTCCCCAGGCTGCAAAACTCAGGTGCAGCAGTTTAATTGTAGAATTTAACAATTTGAGCTAGAAACTAGTTAGGGCTCAAAGTTAGTTTGGTTCTAGCTGGGTTTTCTTTGTTTATGTCTTTGTTTTGTTTTGTCTTGGGTTGTTTTGTTTGTTTGTTTTTAACCTCTCCTGTGACACAGGAACTCACAGATTTTATAGATGCTTCACTGTGATCAATTTACTGTCATGCTAAATGACACACATCTAGGACTGGGAATGGATACTATTAGGCAAAAATACATTCCACATCTACTGCGTGTAGTTGGTTACTTTCCAAATGTGAAGTACAAACTGCTTTGGAATGACTTGTTTTCAGTTGGATTTATTCTGTTTCCTTTCATCCTCATTCTGAGTGGGACAGTTTGTGCTGATTTTCACTTTTCACTGGAAAAATTCCAAACTGAACAGTGGCAATACTCAATGATGTTACCTATTCCCACTTTACAGTAAGGAATGTGATCAAAACTGCTAGCGTTTTATGTCTGCAGTGACTGGCTCCTGTTTGTCCGTCACACGTCCCTCGTCCCTCCAGCCTCCCTCCCTTGACAAAGTGATGCTGTAGTCTGGGTGGCCATATAACAGTTTGAACTGGATATAACTGAAGGCTGTGATTTGAGCTTAACCTACCATTAACACACCAACTAGGCCTAGTAAGATCATCATTTGCTGACTGACTAAGATGTGTAGTTAAGTCAAAATACCTCCTTTGTTGTCCTTGCCCTCTCCCTTGACAGCAGAGTTCACTTTATTTCTAGCAGGGAGCAGATATACTTAACATTGGGAGTCGATTTTTGCTCAGTAGTTCTCTGGGAATTGTGTGACAGGAAAGCTCTTTTAACCTCCTCTCTTTAACGTGTGCCCACATGAGTCAGATGCACTTTGCCTTGCGATATACTTGCACTGAGCTTGAGGATTAATTCATGTAGCATGTTTCATGTCACTGTTACCAGTATTGCTGGTACTGCTAATTTCAGTGCATTATTATGTTTAAGTGTATAGAGTAGAGAGCCTGGAATTTAACTTGAAGCCTGATGCAGCAAACAGATGTGCTGAAATAAAAAGGAAGATCCAGCAAGAAAGAAAAAGGAAGAACTACAAGAGAAGGTTAAGAGACTGGCTGTCTTTCTAAAATATTTGCTAGAATTCAACCATATGGGGAGTTTGACTGTGCTGATTCAAAAGGAAGAAAAGCAGCTTTTATGTCAAGAAACATAAGGAGTACCGAGTCTCGTGTAGTCAAAAGATAGCATTACCATGCCTTGTGTCAAATCAGAAAATAGCATACATGATCATAGATACTCTTTTCTAACCTTAACATATGCATTCAGTACTTTTATTATCGCCTAGTACAGTAATTTCACTGCATGATTTTAAGAAAGTTGACTAAAGGCATTTTACCTGCAGTATTTTAAGATTTTTAATGCATAGGTTAAGTAGTTTAATAATATTTCCCATTAATATTTCATAAAATAGGTCTATGCTTATAGCATTTTTATTATTTCATGCTGTCTCTATATTTTTATGGCTTTTTAAAATGAATCCTTTTCTATGCAAATATACATATGCAAACTTAAGTTCCAAATTCTTTAGTTGCTAGTAACTGTTCATTGGCCAACTTTGCCACCTAGTGGCTCCAATTAAATAGTACAGTTCATTTTCTCAAATTTAGAGAGTGTAACAGTGTTCTTAGTAAATGTACTGCTATATTTTTTCTTTGCGTTGAATTTTGTATCATTTTTGTATTATTATAACGTTCTGATGCATCTGAAAAATCAATAATTTTATGGTAATAAACATTTTATTTTCTGATTTTATTTAAAAGCTTAATGAATGACTTACTGCAGGTATAGGGGAATTTAATATTAGATGATTTTTATTTTTTAAATAAAGTAGTCTTCTCATAATAAAATCAAAAGAAAAAGTCTGAGCCCAGTTCAAATCCCATATAACAGAAAAGATGTAATTTTAGGCCTCTGCTTATATCTACCACAGAATGCATTTCCTCTAATTTCCTTGTAGTATATGTAAAATAGATCATCCTTCTTCAGTCCTTACAAAGTGGAGAAGGGAGTAACTTGCATCAGCTGTGCTTTTGCTTCTAGTATGTGTTACAGAGCCTCTTGCAAACTGCTAAGCCCATACTCGGAGTAATAAATGTACTGGGAACAAGACTGCATGAGTATTGTTTTCTTCCTCCTAATCCTGGTGTGGAAACAGATGTGGAACCAGATCAAAAAGAAATATGGCTTGATACAACCCTAAGTTGTAGTGTTGTATGTTGTAGTGCCTTTAGTTCTGTGAAACACAGTTAAAATAGAAACTCTGCAACAGCTGCTTCTTCAGCATTCCTGTAATCTGTGACATGTCCTGTGATGTGTCTATGCTATGGAAAACAGCAGTAGACAAGAAGTCTGTGGGTCAGTGATGACTCCTATAACCTCTGGAGAGGAGTCCAGCTGCTGTCTCCTCCCTAGCACAGAGAAGGCATCCTCAAAAGTTTGGAGCTGGCCTTACTTAATACTTTTTTACTGAATCAGAAGAGAAGGGTTGAGGGGAAAATAATTCTTTCAACAGGATAGAGGCATCTCTATCCATAACATAGGCATCTAAAATTAGAAATGATATTTAATGTTGTAAAATGTTGTGATAAGTTGCAGGAGGTTGTCTTTTAGTTATGGGTTGTCTCCTTTCCATCTCTTGTAGGTTCCAGAGAATAGTTGTTTTCTGAGCTTAATTTCCTTTTGATTTCCTTTTGCTTTATATCCTCTTTTTTCTGTCGTATATCCCAATGACAATAATCCCTTCTAGGCAACGGACAGCATAAGCTCTGACTAATTCAAAGTTGTATGTGTGGTGATCGACGAGGTAGGCACTGTATAATAATTGGCCTGGCAGAGCATATAATGGTTATTCATACTGCATACCTTTTCTCAATAATTTGGTAATTGTCAGAGATTTGGGTGTTTCATATTTTATCCATCTTCCAGTTTTCATCAAGCTTGTAGAAATGAAACATCCTGGAGACTTCCACTTCTGAATTTGATTGAAACGGCTAACAGGCGCAGAATCTGTTGAGGTGGTAAAAGGGAGGAGGATTTGGAAAGGAAAGGGAAAGGAAAGATTAACAGTTACATAAAGCTTCCATGGAAAAGGCTATCATACTTCTTGATAAAAACATGGCCTAGAGAGCATGCCTTACATAACAAGAAGCTAATGTTCCATGGACATCTGTTAATGTTATCGTAACATTATTCATATTACTGGATTCAGTACATCAAATTGTGCAACTGTTGGGATATGCTAGGTAAGTCCAACAACTAGTGGAGTGAGTACACAAAACAGAAGAAAATAAGGGGGAATTGATGCAAAATTTGTCTTTAATGAGAAAGAAGCAAATCCTTGCTGTTTATGTTGGCGACTAGAGAGAGTAGATGTGGATAGTCTCTGAGATGGTATTAGGGATGACCTAAACATTGAAGGAGGAAATGAAGAGGACTAGGTGCAGCAGTTGCCAAATATGCACTGTTAATGAGATGTCTGATAACATCTATGTATGCAGGGTCTCAGTTGAACTCATGGCAGAAAATATCTGAGATTTAGGCTTCTCAGACACAAACAGTGGGATCATAGACATATTGAAGGAGAGGAAAGAGGATACTCCATAGAAACTTGTTGTATTCAAATACCTGTCAGATAGGAAAACCCAAAGAGCAGACTGCTCAGTACAGAGAATGAGGCATACAAGCAGAGGATCACAAGAGAGGGCAAAGGAACGACTGGTGAGTAGCAAAGAAATAGAGTGATGAACAGGTTTAGTATACAAGCTTACAAAAGAAGAAGTAGCAGAGATCAAGTGGAAAGGAAGAAGAAGTCAAAGAAAAAAAAAAGGAAAAAAGTGGCAGAAATAGCTAAGGTTTAGACAGAATGAACTTCAGGCAAAAGGAACAACACAACATAAAGAACCAGAATGACCATGAACACGAATAAGCAAATCTATGTTAGAAGATTCCTTTAAAGAAGACTAGATATTTTGGATAGCGGATCATAGAAAAAGCCCTCTTAGGCCTGAGCAGTGGCCCATCTAGCCCACTAGTCTGTCTCCAACTGTGGTGAAAAGAGGTGCTAGTTAGAGAGAGTGAGAGAGAGCCTGGTCACTTTCTATAGTCTGTTTGCCTTGTCCTCTGACTACAGCCAAGACTGTTGGCCTGTTATGTTAGATGGTATAGCCCTGACCCTGCTTGGGTACCAGTTTATGGATCTGTTGTCCAAGAGTTTGTCCACTTCCCCCTTCCCCCTCTAGTGTTTGTGGTACTGTCTGTGGCAACAAACTGCAGAATTTCATGCCTGATATTTTATTTTACTTGTTTTAAGATGATCTCCTAGAATGCTTAAAACATGACTTGCTGACTTGAGATTCTATGAAGTAGATCTATATGAGAACGAGTAGAACTATAGCTAGGCTAATAGCTTGACAGCTTCATACAAACTAAGGTTAATGATCATTTGAGGCAAATCGTACATCTTTGGAGAAATTTGAACATGTTGAATCATGAACTTGCAAAAATAACCATTTATGTTACTTCTCTGGAATAACAGGCACAACAAGGATTGTATATAGTGCCTCTTTCAGAATGAGCTGTGATAACAACAGCTGGTTACTTATTAAAAGATAATTTTAAACTGATTTATTAACTTATTTTTGCTCAGAAATGATGCATGCATAGATGATGTAAACAAGAAGGTCTTCAATATTTGCTAATTAATAAATGTGTACCAGCTAGCAAAAATAGCATGGTGATAGATCACTATATCAAAATACTTCTGGTTAATAGAGCTTTGCTATGTTTCAGTGTATGTTGAGAAGTAGTGTCTGCAAATCCAACAGCTTTATTAAAAAATAAATAAAAAATTGAGCAGTACAGCTCTGAAGTAGAGCCAGCCAGCATGAAACCCTCTTAATGAAAATGAAGACTCCTTAGCTCTAATATTCTTTTCCAGAAAAAGGCTGGCAAAGAAAATGACATTTATAAGATTAATAGAAAGTCAACAACTTTGAATTCTGGTAGAAGACAGGAAGGTGGGAGCCATAGTTGGCAAAAGCTCATTATCAATGATTAAATCTGCAGAGTCCTGTTTGAAAATGTTAACTGAATGCTTCTGCCTTGGGCTAGTACTGGCATAGTTTTTTAATATTAAAATTGGTTAGATTTTTCCTGGACTATTCAGATTGTATATGCATGATGCAATAGGTTATCCATTTGGAATACCATTAAAAAAACAGCTGAATAGTGAGAACTTCATTGTGCTCTTTCAAGTAGCATAAGAGTTCTTTAACTTCAACAAAATTAGGTTCTCAGAAGACCTTAGTATAAAATGAATACAACACATGATCAATAAAATGTAACATGGAGAAAGACTGCACCACTGGAGAGATATCATATTCTTAAGGTTATTTCCAGCAGTTCCTAAGAGCCAGCTTTTCATACTAATCTCTTTCTATGTGTGTCCTATATTACACGATATATAATGAATACAAAAATTGGCACTTGGACTGCTTTTAAGAATCTCATATAAGGATTACATCACTAACTTTATGCAGAAGAAGGTTTTGTTTTGGTTTTTAGAGGGAAGAATTGCGTCTCTTTCTCTGCAATGCATAAAATATAGACAAAGCCAATGGGTTCACAAACATGACTTATTCAGACACATGACTTATTCTGCCAAAAAGTCAGAAATGTTTTTGTCATAATTTCTCTTCTCACTATAAACCATTTATACAGTTTTGAATGGATTCTTACGGTGCTTTATTTATATAAAACTGACTGACTTAAAATACCTCTGAATGCATTTCTCTGACATGCTGCATGTTAATAATCAATTAATAAAAATTAAATATTAAATGTTAATGATGCAATATAATTATGAATTAATAATATGCAATTATATATAGAATATTGCATTATAATCCATAATTCTAATAATATATTATATATATTCATAATTATAATGAATTATATAATAATGATGAAATTATAGTAATAATAATGTTGATGATGATGATAATAATAATAATAATGAAATGCTGAAGTAATAATAATGAAGTGCTGAATGTTAAACAATGCTGAGTAAATTCATCAATTTAACAACTCTGTAATATGCCAAAAACCTTTAGGTAAAAATAATAAATTATTACATAAATGCTGTATCAGATAAGCTACATAAGAAGCTGGCCTTAAATGTGTTAAGAGAAGTCTTACAGTTAGAAGCAAATTAAACATTTTGAAGAATCCCTGCAAGTACTTAAAGCTGTTATGATGCAACTGAGAGGATCAGACCTGATTTCACGGAGTATCCATATCACTAAACTGAGGTCCTAAAAAATCAATGGTCTCTTCAGTTTAAACACATTATTGTGCTATTTAACGCCATTGTATATCAGATATATTGCGTGGACTATCTGCTGTTACTGTATTACTGCATTTTGTACTCTACAGTGCTGTGCATGAACTTTGATACCTTCATTGTGTCTTTGAAAGTGCAACGTGGAAAAGTGCCAGGTATCCTTCTTGGCTTCTGAGAAGAGGTGCACTCTCTACATTTATCTACCATGTAATTCCTCCTAGTTGGGACTCAGATCTAAATTCTGTAATTATGGGCTTATTTCAGATCATAGATAAGCAGCGAGGTTTTGAGGGAAGGTTTGAGTGCAGCAACCAGAGGCAGCCCACAAACGCAGCTGTTTATGCAGCAGTTCATGCGGTGCAAGGAAGGGCACCCGAAACTCTGCTGGGGACAGTGTGCGCATGCTCAGCAATGGAGGGGACCATGTGCCACAGCACCTGGGCCCCAGCACCTGTGGGAGCAACCATCCCTGTAACAGCAAAGGCCTTGGCCCAGAGCAAGCTTGCAAAGGAGGATGCCGCTCTGCAGATCGGGGGCTGCAAGGTGCCTGGACCCCTCACTGAAGCTGGCGCCAGGGCAGATGGGCTCCATGCTGGCTGGAGATGGGTGCTTCGGCAGGATTTGTGTCACCAAGCAAAAGCGTTGCAGGATGTCAGCTGCTGTGCAGCATCAGAGATGACAAAAAAGAGATTGACTGGATCTTCTCTGAGACCCAGCAGCTTCAAGAGCCTGAAACCACTTTCTTTTCTGGGAAATCAGCGCAGCTGGGTGCCTCTCTGCAACATGCACTAGCACACATAGCATGGAGAACAGACAGGAGGAATTAAGAGTGCAATTGCAGGTCTGCAGTCTCATTGGGAGACGCTGTGGGATAGCTCACACGACTGGAGTCTTGCAACAGTTGGATGTGGGCTCTGTAGGATGGACAGGCTGGGAAGTGGGCAGACTTGCCTCTGATGTGAGAGAGCAGGGGGAAGGCATGGTGCTTTGCTTAGAGAGGGGTGATGAGCCAGCTGGGAGCTTGTGAGTTGGAATTGGAGGGCAGACCACCTGATTAGGACGAAGTAAATGAGACATTCTTCAGACAACTGGAAAAAGCCTGTGATTATGGGTCCTGGTCCTCATAATGAACTTTAAACATCCCGGTATCTGCTAGAGGGACAACACAGCAGGGCACAGGCAATCCAGGAGGTTTCTGGAATGCTCTGCTGGGCCTCATAGTTACACACAAGGAAGAACTGATCGGGTATGTGAAAGTCAGGGGCTGCCTTGGCTGCAGTGACCATGAGATGCTGGATTTTAGGACCACGAGAGGAAGGATAAGGAAAAAGGCAGGATCACAACCCTGGATTTCAGGAGAGCAGACTTTGGCCTCTTTGGCAAACCTCCTTGGAAGAATCCCTTGAGAGACTGTCTTGGAGGGAAGAAGAATCCAGGAGAGCTGGTTGATATTCAAGGATCACCTTGAATATCAACCCAAGCTAAAGAATGGTCCATCCCAATGTGCAGAAAGTCAAACAAAGGCAGCAGAAGGTCTGCATGGATGAACAAATTGCTCCTGACAATGCTGAAAGATAAAAAGGAAGCATACAGCAGGTAGAAGCAGGAAGAGGTGACCCAGAAGGAATATGGAGACTGTCTGAGTGTCCAGGGATAAGGTTAGGAAAGCCAAGGCCCATCTGGAGTGGAATCTGGCAAGGGATGTGAAGGTCACTAAGATAGGCTTCTACAAGTGCAACAGCCATAAAAGGTGCTCAATGTCTTCTTTGCCTCAGTCTTTACTGGTAAGACTGGCTTTCAGGTATCCCAGGTCCCTGAGACTAGCTGGAAGGTCTGGAGCAATGAAGACTCTCCCTCAGTGGAGGAGGATCAGATTAGGGAACACTTAAACTGGACAAACACAAGTCCATGGGACCTGACAGGATGCACTCATGAGTGCTGAGGGAGCTTGTCGATGTCATTGCAAGGCCACTCTTGATAATCTTTGAAAGGTCATGGTGATTAGCGGAGTTCCCTGGGAATTGGAAGAAAGCAAATGTCACCCGCATCTTCAAGAATGGCAAGAAGGAGCTGGTCAGCCTCACCTTGATCCCTGGGAAGGTGATGGAGCAAATAATCCTGGATACCATTTCCAAACATATGAAGGAATTAAAAGGTGAATGGGAGTAGTCAGCATGGATTTATGAAGGCAAAGTCACACTTTACTAACCTGATAGTTTTCTATGACAGGATGACTGCTCAGGGGAAGAATAAAGAGCAGTGCTGTCAACAGTGTCTCCCATAACACCCTTATAGATGAATTGATGAAGTATGGGCTAGATAAATGGATACGAGGTAGACTGAAAAGTGGCTGAACTGCAGGGCTCAAAAGGTTGTGGCCCGTAGCACAAAGCCCAGCCCAGGTAGACAGCAGTCACTAGAAGTATACCCCAGGGGTTGACACTGAAGGCTAATGTTGTTTAACCTCTTCATTAATGACCTCGATGATGGGACAGAGTGCACCCTCAACAGATTTACAGACCATATGAAACTGGGAGGAGTGGTTGATACACCAGGTGGTTGTGCTGCCATTCTGAGGGAGCTCAAAAGGATGGAGAAGCACGCAGACAGGAATGTCACGAAGCCCAACAAAGGTAAATGCCAAGTGCTGCACCTGGGGAGGAATAACCGTCCATATACCAGAACATGCTGGGGGCTGGCCAACTGGAAAGCAGCTTTGCGGAAAAGGCCTTGCGGATCTTGGTGGATGAGTTGACCATGACCAGCAATGTGCTGTTGCAGCAAAGAAGGCCAATGGCATCCTGGCCTGCATTAGAAAAGGTATTGCCAGTAGGTTGAAGGAGGTGATCCTTCCCCTCTATGCAGCACTGGGGAGACCACGCGTGGAGCACTGGGTCTGGTTCTGGGCTCCCCAGTATGTCCAGACACGGACATAGCGGAGCGAGCCGAGTGAAGGGTCACAAGGCTGATTAAGGACTTGGAGGAGCTGTCATCTGAGGAGAGGCTGAGAGAACTGGGACTGTTCAGCCTGCAGAAGGCTGAGGGTGATCTTCTCAATGTGTATGAATAGCTCGTGGGGGGAGTAAAGAAGGCGGAGCCAGACTCTTCTCAGTGATGCCCAGTGGCAGGACAAGAGGCAGCGGGCGCAAGCTGGACTACAGGAAATTCCCTCTAAACATAAGAGAAACTTTTTCACTGGGGGTGGGGGGGGGTGGTGGTTGAACACTGGCACAGGTTGCCCAGAGAGGCTGTGGAGTCTCTGTCCTTGGAGACAGTCAGAACTGGACTGGATGTGGCCCTGAGGGGGATTGGACTAGGCAGTCTCCAGAGGTGCCTTCCAACGTTACTGATTCTGTAATTCTGTGGATAAACTGAAATTGTAATTTAATGGAACTTTCCAGTGAAGGATCTTAAAGGTAGCATAGGATGCACAGTGAAATTTCTGTGACTTTTTTTCATTCATCCAGAAAAAGGTTCAGCGTAGTTTTTATTCTGTCACCCCTTTCAGTTGGCATGGATGTGATGCCATTTGAGGTAGCTGGGGCAGCTGTGCCTTGAGTGAGCTGACACTCAACGCCCCGAATCCATCTCATTAAATTTAGGCAGTCACTTGATCAGATTATGGAAGGCCTGGCTGAGAGCTTTGGATGGCTGTGAGCTGGCAGAGACTTTACCCAGATAGTGCTGGTTAGCTGAGGAAGCCAATCAAATTACAACACTATTCTAACATCTCCTTTTTCTTTTCCCACCTGTCTATTTACATAACCTGTGAAATGAAACACTAAGGACAATACAAATAGCTGCATCACTCATTTACCCTCTAAGGGTTCATTCCTACTCAACCTTTCATGCAGGCCTCCTTATTAAATTTCAGATAAAAACTGTTGTCCTTTCTTCCATGCTGCTTCTGTACTTCAGACAAGCTGCCTCTCAAAGTCAGCCTCACTGATTACTTTTTAAAACACTTCCGAAGTTTCTCCTTACTGGTTGTACCTGTTAGTGTATTTATCCCTGTTGTGCCATTGTTTCTTCCTGCTTCCTAAATGTCGCTACTAGCCTTTTCGATGTTTTGTATTTATCTTACAAGCTTTTTCGTGAAAGTGCTGTTATTTTGCTCTATGTGGAAAAATAAAATTCCTTGTTGAGAACATGAACCTTGATATTATCTTAATTATAATTGCTAACTAAAAATTCATTTCAAAAGTGTATGTTAAGAAATACAATATTAGAGACATTGCTTTGTTCATAGAGCTGTTTTATGAATATTAGAAGGTAGAAAAAATACAATCTCTTATTGGCTTGGTAGTAAGTCTGTTAGTGAGATTGCTTAAGTTTAGTTGCTCTGGGGTCAGACATGTTACCTCATGTCTGAGTAAAGGTAGCATGGAGTTTTTTATTTTATTAAGATTTTTTCTGCAGTTGCATATTTTCCCAAGAGTCACACAGTCTCCTTTCCCTCCAAATTAGATTATTGCAGTTTGCCTAAGGACTAAACCCACTCAGAAAGTTCAAGAAGGAGGGTTATAAAATTTGCTGCCTGATTAATGATCATTGGTTTTTTTAAAGCAATAATCCCTGTTAGAAATCATAAATGTGGAAATGGGAACGGGGAAGATTCTCACCTAAAAAAAGGAAGTAAAATGCTGTGTTTGTGTTGAAGCAGATCTAACAGAAAATGTAAATGGTCAATGTTTGTACACCCTGCGTTGTTTATGGTGACTCTAAACAAGTTCAAAGAATATTAAACTGCACTAACTTTATTGGAGTTCAGTTACAGATGAATTTGACATGGAAGTACTTCTGTCCCCTCTGCTCCCCCAAATTTGCAAAGCTTCCCTCCCACAAAAACCCTTAAAAAGAATCATGTTGAAAAAAATATGTTTGCTGATTCTTTGAAGTATAGTAAGGCAAAGTATTTTAAAAACTTGGGAGGAGGAGGGGAGTAAGACAAGTAAATAATTTTCCTAAATATGATGAAAATAGAGATTTTATGGTTTGATTGTGAAACTTTCACTATTTATCATGATTTATCTGTTATCATTATTATTATATTCACTAATGGTTTTGTCAGAGTAAATCTACTTAGTCCTGGTCTGAAGAGATGCGTGGTCTACACTGTTTATCGGTCTCATATACTGCTTTTTGACTGTGAACGGGTGAAAGGACACTTCCTTATGTATCTTTGTGTCATCCTGCTAAACGTAACTCATTGCCTGCCTGACTATATGGTAGAATGTATGATGAAGCTAACTTTAAAATTAGGGGTATAGGCTAGGCATCTACAGTCACAATTTCCTGTTTTTAATTACATTAGTGTGATTATAGTTTTTAGGGTGTTTAGGGCATCTGCAGCTCCCACCAAGAAGAGTTATCACCCATAGACCTTCACTGAGAGTTGTGGTTTTACACTATTTGTTTTGGAAAGACTGCTCAACCCATTGGTGGACATGGCAGGTGTTAGTTTATGCATGTTCTGAAAAAAAACAAGCTAGTGATAGCCTGAATATTTGAATGGATAGCCATCCAAATATGTGCAGTTAGATGCTCAAAAAGACACATAGATGCTTAGCACTAACTGATTTTTTTTTAAAGATAGAAATTGTACATGAAGAATGTACCTGAAATTGAAAGAAGTTAGATGCCTAAACTGGCACGTTTAGGTGCTTACATTGTGTACATTTTAAAAGTAATATACTGATTCCCTATTTTATTATTATTTTAAGCATGCCATCTATCCTACGTTTTAGTAAAATACTGGTGGTGAAAGAGTTAAGTTTGTGTCAGTGTTAAAAAAGTGAATCATTTACTCATCTGACCGGAGATGTACAGAACTGGAGACATTTCAGACTCTTAGACCACTGCCATAAAGCACTGAAGGATTTAATTTTCAGCTATAATATACCTATTAGGCCTTTTCAGTACTAGAATATTCAGTCCATCCCAGAAGAGTGATGCCCGCCTGAATGAACTGTGTCATAAACAGGTTGGTTCAATCTGACCTGATTCCAGATGTATCCTCTTACAGCTTTAAGGATAATATTTTTTCATGATTTTCATCTTTTCAAAATCCTTATTGATAAGTCTCAATTCTTCAAGTATTTAATTAGCTCTATCAGTGTTTTAGGTAAAGAAAATTGTTAATTCCAACGTCTAAATTTATACATTGAGTTTTGATGTTCTTTCGAGTTCTTTTTGTCCCGGTATCAGCAGCGAAGCCTGTACCTCTGATGTGCTTAAGGAAATCAGGTAGTAAGGCCACTCAGCAGTCCTGCCTACAATTCATGTGAAACACGTATTGCCAGACAAAGCATCTGCCCATTTGGAGGGTGGTTCTGTGGTCCTGAGAATCCGGAGTGAATTCAAGTCTAGACTCAGTAATTTTTTCAGGGTTTTGGAAAGGGATAAATAACAAATCAGATCTGCCTGCTATAGAACACTGGTAACATTGAATCGAGGATGCTCTCGCTAGTTTGTGCATTGTGAAGAAAGCTGTAATAGCAGCAGCAGCAGCAATAGCAATAGCAATAACAACAGCAGCAGCGGCAGCAGCAGCAGCAAGAGAGCTTCAGAAAGCCGGCTATTGCAGTTTTCTGAGATACAAAGATCCAATTACGTCTCTGTCTTTCCTAAGTTCAGAATGGTTGATACAAACCTTGTGCCACGTGTAGTAAAAGATGTATATGAATATGGGATTTGCTTTGTAATATCTGGATGCTGACAGAATAAAGACGTGCCTCTGTTTTTTTGTTGGTGGTGGAGTTTTTTTGCTTTTTTGAAAATCATCTGGAAGAGAAGAGATCGATTTACTCAGCGAAAGTAAGTTTCACCTGTCTTCAGGATTTTTTAAAAGCACAGCTTGGGAGCTGGAGGGTGACTCTCTTCTGTACCTGTTTCCTTGTACCTGGGACTGAAAAGTGAGGAGAGATGGACAGTGTCTCGGAGGAGACGGGAATGACTGAAGCTTGGTGAAACCATACCCTGATTGTTGTCTGCTGTTCTCTTCATGCAGTGCTGTGGGCTGGTGCACCGACGGCGAGTACGGGTTTCCTATGTAAGTTTTTGATTGTATTAGAAGGATGGTAACTTGTATGTTCAGCTACTGGTATATTAGACAGTATGGTATGCCTCATGCAGCATCTGTGCATTAAGTTTTTACAGCACAGGGACATAGAGATCTTTTTCATAGGTATGAGGTTTTTTTTACGTCTGTTTTCTCAGAATTTGTTCATACGAAGAACGTATCTTATTTCAAAATAACCTTCAATGTTAAAAGACTGGAAGTCTGACCCTTCTAACTGTGTTTTTCTTAATGTGTGAGTATGTTTTTCTTGGTTATATCTGTATAAGTGGAGTCATTAGAAAAGGACATCTATATTTATCCATATATGATAACTGAAAATCAATCAAGGTTATAAATAATTATGGACTGGCACAAACATTGAAAGACAGATAAGAACATAAAAATCATGTTGTGAGGTAGTTTTTTTGAAAAAGAACAGTAATACAGGGGCAAAAGTATGGCCTGATGGTTTGTATGTTTTGTTTGCTTTCCAGAACAGAGTATTTCAATACTCTGGTATGATAAGACTGCTCTGTATTGCAAAATGGCTGTCTCTAATAAATTCCACGAGGAAGACTAACACCAAAGCTAAAGTATTAGGAATGAAAAAGATTGACTATTAACTGAAATATGTCTGAACTATACTCAGCTGACGTGATAATCTCTTAAGTAATTCATTTATGTTTTAACATTCCTTTTCTATTCTGCTCTTCGGTTGTCAGATAGATGTGATAAGAAACAGGAGGTTCAAGCAATCTGGCTAAGCTGCATACTGAAATTGCTGAGTATTGTCAACAGGCAGTTTGTAGCTTGTTGCACAAGAAAAGAGCAAATATATCAGGAGAAATAGTTCTGTTGTCAAGAGTGTCGGTGTGTTTTTGTGTCATAAAAAGCTCCTCTACAAAACACTTAAATCATGGTCACAGAACAAGCAAGGTCATAATTAGGTGTCAACTAAATCAAAGTCTGTATAGGGGATTGGTAGAATGAAATTCATTAAAGGGAAAACACGTCTACTTCTTCAGAGTATATTGCAGAGATGTAAACAATTAGAATTGTAAGTGTGGTGATAGTTGGTTTCCATGGCTGATTTGACCTCAGATGTATTTTGTTCTTACTGGTGCAACAGTTGATACTGTTCTGTAAAAAGCAGGCAGAAGAGAGATTCTGATGAGATCTTCCTTCCAGGTTAGAACTTAAACAGTACAATATTTTTCATAAATTATGCAAAATCCAATGTGTAGTTTATTTTAACCATCAATTCAGTATGAGATATAAAGTTGGAGTTCTGTTAGGCATGTCATGTATTTATTTGATACATAATTACTCACACTTTGATGCAAAAACTGAAACGTGGATACATTTTAAGCACTTGTTTGTTAGTTCTCTCATGCCAGTGTAAGTTAGGGTCATATGAAAATAGTAACATCCTGAGATGCATCTCCCCACCCTTTCATTTCTCCCTACTGTTGTTACTTACAGTAGAAACAATCATTGTGAATAATATTGTCTAGACAAAAAAAAATTACCTGTTTGCAAAGTATGCTTCACCATCTGGATGTGTCATAATATTCAGTTATGAATGACAATGAAATCTATTGATGTTCAGTCCTTGACTAAACACATTGAACTTCATTAAGTCCGGTTTTTTTTGGATGTTTGTGGGTAGTGGGGAGAAAGCTGCTTAGAGAAAGCTGCTTTTATCTTATAAAGTAATAAGTTTTGTACTTTATTTTCTGACACTTGTGGTACAAAGGATATTGTCCAATGCTGTCAGGCCTCACAGTATGCTGAGTATCTTTAGCACCAGTTCTTACCAACTATGTACGCAAAAGGTGCCCTGTCTTGGCTAGGATAAGTGAAACGGAGTATGCCCATGATATTTTTGGTCTGAAAACCATTACCTGAAAAATGACTATGTTCTCAAATGACTTAATTACAATGAAAATTCTCTCTGCTGTTTGAATCCTTGATTATCCAAACCCTTTATTATTGAATTTTTTTTGATGATCCCCATGGCATTGCGCTAATTGAGGTTGTACTGTATGATTCTTTTGGGATGAAAGCACTAAAATTAAAGTGAGCTAGGATACGACCCTTTTTATTAATGTCTGACTCACTGGGGAGAAACATCAGACTTTTATTCTGGGTTATTAATTTTTAGTTCTTAAGTGGTCTGTGAATCTGGGTGGTGAATGATCCAACTTAGATTTTTTTTTTATTTATTTTTGGGGGTTAAGATGATGTACTTTTTACATTTAATAACATGACCAAATCGAACTATTATTTTGCAACCAATCCCGATCGTTCTAGTCCAATCTCTAAAAACTGTGCGGACTACAGGCAGGTTCAGTCTCTTTGAGTTCAGGGTCAGGGATAGACAGATCACTCAGTTATGTGGGCTCACATTGTGTCTTTGGAATAGCAGCATTGTGGAAGGAGGAGAAAACAGAGGAGGAGATGGTCATATTGTTACGGAGCTCCTTTCTATGTCTTCTGTGTGTTAGACTGTAATGCACAAAGAAATTAGTCCTGCACCTGTGTGCAGGGCTAAAATTGAAGGCTTGCATGGATTGTATCCATCTTCACCTTCCACCTAGATTTTGCTGCTTCGAGTGATGTGTTGACGATACGGACATTAACAAGATTAAGTTCAGCTCAGGCATTCTCCCCAGGCTTTCCAGCTCGCTGAATCTTCTTTCTGCATGGCTCCATTTACAGTCTGTATCAGTTTCTGATCTCTGTCTTCATGTTCTGACAGTTTCTCTCTGCAGGGGGGGTAATCACAGGCTCTGTGATCCGTTTAATATTCTGTGGCATAATCTGCAGCTCCTCAAGGTAGGGTGTTTCATATCTGCATTAAGACAACATGCTGTTGCTTAATTCCAGAAGTGAAGATCCCTATATTGAACATTTTCATGATGAAAGCTGAAGATAATTCTGAATAGCATCTTCACCTTATTCCTTTAGTCGTGTTTGTGAGAGGGGGCATGCCGTTTGTCAAGTGGCAACTGTGCTTTCCACTGTGCTTTCCAATTCTAGTTGGTACCAAGAGGTAGCTGTGCAGGACTTACCAGTCTGACAATCCTACCTCCTTCTGGAGGGTGTAGTCTACTACATTGGTACCAATTGTATGTTACCCAAAAATTTTTTTCAGAAGTCTCATTGCCAGCATGTCACAGAACATCTAAGCATCCAGGAACCTGAAGATTGGCTAGTGTATTTTAGCTTGCGAACCTTAGTCCAGTCTATTCAGCTGTTGTGTCGTTCAGCTTTCAGGTGTAGTTACAATCTGACCAAAGTCAGGCATCTTGGCCTGTCGTCAGTAGAGCCATGCTCTCTCTGGATGTGTCTAGAAAGCCACTGTGAAGGTTGTTTGAACACAGATTCCAAGATGTTTCCAAAGTCTGCACATTTCTGAATATAGCGATTAGCTATCGACCACTTGTTTTCTTCTGCCTGACCGTATGTACTTTCTCCACTTACCGCTATGAGAGCTGTTTCATTTGCAGGGGTACTACATACCTGCAAGACTGGGAAAAATTGCTTATATGGAAACATGGTAGTGGTGAGTATGCACTTTTTATCCATGGCAGATGAAAGCAATGCTTGGTACAGGAGGAGAGTCAATACAGTCTTTCAAAAGTCTCTTCAAGATAGCAAACACAGAAGTGACCTAATGCATAGCTGGAAGTCACCTACAAGCACACAAGACTTGCAAATCCAAGCACATAACCCCAGCAGGTTAGTATAGCACAGAACATGCTTAGGCTTATTCCTGACTTCTCATGGTGCAGGCATATGTACCGAGTATGTGTTCATTGCCATTCTCACAACAAGGAGTAGGTAGGTATCACAGAATCGTTTAGGTTGGAAGGGACCTCTGGAGATCATCTAGTCCAACCTCCCTGCTCAAGCAGGGTCCTCTAGAGCATATTTCCCAGGATCACATCCAGACGGGTGATGCGAAAGGTATCGCCAAAGAAGGCCTGTGATGAACCAGATAGTCAAGCCACAGGCTGGAATCCATTGTATTTTTAATGACTATTTAAAATCTCTAGTTTTCTGGATTTCCCACAAAGCTCTATTTAGTACTTATTTATTTAGTAGTTTGAAAAAATCATCTTGTTGACTGTTTGAAATTTTAGTCTTTTTTAGAATTATCACATGATATTTTTGTTTAGCTAAAAAGACCATTCAGAGTAAGTTTGAGTCCACATTTTAAAGATTTTTCTCACATAAGTAGCTAATTTGATAAAGCATGAAGAATATATCTGGAAGGTAAATATTCATTTCTCTGGGAATATTTCTTTCCAAAGGACTATTGCAATTTTATATTATTAAAACTTTTAAAAAATGCATTCCAAAACAATTTGAAGTTTAGTTAAGGATTAGTAGTGAAATTTATGGTATGGCTTGCACTGGGTATTTTAGTTTAACATAATTAAGTAGCTTGGTATGATTTGTTTCAAGATGCTTCTTTTCTAATGGTGGGGACTGTAACTGGAGAGCTTTCTGCCTGCAGCGGTGAGCAAAAGCCAGACGGCAGGCTTTCTCTGCTTGTGTCTGGAGGATACCTCAGACCTCCTCAGGGAACGGTCTCTTCTTGGTGCTGTTAAGTTTGGACTAGTGTTTTGTCTGTTCTTTTTGATATTATAATATTTTCCATCACTTAATCATGTTCCTTGCCAGACCGTTCTTTATCATAGCAGATGATGTCCTTCCTTTGCTCACTGCCTCCATATCTCTTCTTTGCTGCTTTTTAGTCCCTGTCCTCCCCCCCCCCCCCAATTTAACGACTTTATTCCTTTTCTCCAGCCTGCTCTCTGGTGTGACAGGCTGAAAGCTTGCTTCACATTTGCACCCTTCTTTTCCTTCCATTGACATTAGTCCCAGCCTTGCATTTTCCCTTCTCAAGACTGCACCTGCCAGGACTGTTTCTGTGGCCCTTAACACTCCCATGCCATCAACCCTAGCCTTCTCGCTATCTCTCTTCCTTTCTCCATTGCTCCACTTGTCAAATTTAGTGGAAGCTGGAGCTCTTTTCGAACAGAAGTTGGAGGATTTTCCTGCTTGGTTCTCTTTGTAACGTAAGTGGAAAACTGAGAAGTTTGGGAAGGAGGAAAGAAGGAATAGAGAAGTTGTGGTGTTCTGGTAATGAGACTTAAGAGGACATGATTTAGCACAAATGCTGTCTCAATGCTGTGGTAGCAGCAGCTTACACTGGGCTGTTCAAACCGTAAAGGAATTGGCTGGACTAGCAAAAACAGGCCTGTAATGTTAAGTGACTGGGCTGCCGTCGGTGTTGGGTATGTATGACCCTCGTAAAACTGCTAGGAAGCATTTCATAATCTCTGGATTTTGAGGAAACACTGTGTATTTTAAATATCTATCAGAAGTACTTGTGCATTTTTCCTGTACCCTACTTTTCAAATATTTCACTTGAGTAAAAAAACTCAATAAAGTGTAATAAACTGGTATGGCAATATTAAAGGCAAAGTAACATGAACCAAGAATCTCTCTTTCAGTCAGTGTAGACCAGTGAAAACATGAGCAAACTCTAAGTGCCTGGATTGGAGGGAAATAGATCCCATTTACCTTCAGTTATCCTGCTACACTTCTCTGAACTGCCTGTTATTAGTTACATTGTGGAGTATAACTGGAGTTAAGCCATTCTGTTATAGCTTCAGTCCTTTCAAGTGAAACATGACACATTTGCTCCCATTCTTTTTTTTTTTTTTTAATCTTTTGTATTTTGGTGGCAATAATTTCTTATTTCTGATTCTTGTGTCTTCCTTTAGGTGACTACATTCCATTTTAATAGCTTAGAGCTGATCTACAAAGTTGATCTACAAGTTGATTTGTTTAAAGAAACAAAACAATACATTTTCTTGTCCCTTTCCTTTGAATTCTTCCTTCTTGCTGCTTTCCCTAGGTTTTGAATTTAATTAACTAGTACAGGAACTTCTAAAAAAACTTTCTTAGGTTTAAGAGAATTAAATAGAGCATTTGTTTCTCATTGTGCATTCTTAAGTAAAGTTGTATAAGAATATAAAACAATGTGACAATATATGTGATAAGGGCCTGGTTTCTTTCATTTTGTAATTAATTTAGTCATGCTTGAATAACATTAAAAATGCTTAAAATTTCAAGTCAGTAGCAATATCATAAGTAAATATGCTGAAATAAAGATTATTCCTTTTCAATTATTTTGCTCTTTCCTGCATCCTCACCTCTTAAAGCTGAATTAATATTTCCCTTAGTTGTACTATCACTAACTGCTAAATCAGAGCATTATTTTGTTACTCTCCACTAAGTTAGGTATGTACAAGTAGTGGCATTGTTTGCATTGTTTGTGGCAAGGAAAGCTCGGACTATTGGAGCCAAGTCTGCCTCCCTGATAACCTCCTCCTCCTTTACTTCAGTTTGATTTTGTGCATATTATTTCAGTGTTTGAGTCTTCTGAAGTTTTATTTTCAGTACGTTGCTCTTAAAAAGGCTATATGTTTTCTGAAAGCTGTATTATATTCATGAAAATAAGTTGCAAATTTGAAGTAAGTCATATACTTACAGCGGCACCTGTTCTGCTATTGGTGTGTTGGAAGTAGTAAGTAGGAATCAGGACTCGTAACCTGTTTCCAAATCTGCCAGTGATTCGTCCTGTGTCTCTGGACGAATCATGTTAAAAAGAGGCCTGAAATACTTAGTGTCCATAAAGCTGAGAGTCCTTTGATGGAAGGAGAATCCTACTGCACAAATGCTAGTATTGTTTTTTATACAAATCCTGAATAAATGAGTATTTAAAAAAACATTTTCAGCTAATTTAAGAGACTTGTACAGTTAAATTAAAAATTCAGTCTTCCTATCTGTACAACTTTTCTTTTCAGCTCACAGTCTGTCTAACCTCTGCCTTTCCCCCCCCTTTTATACATCATGAGGTTTGCTCTCCTCACTTAGTAAAATAAAATTACTGAAATAAATGAAAAGTGTAAGAGAACAGTCTTCTTATATGGGCATATTCCAACTAACTTCTCTACCACCCCCCTTTCTTCACACTCTGTCATTGCTTCTTTGTGTCCTAACCATATTTTTTTCCCCTTCAACATTTTCTTTTTCTTTCTGTTCTTCTTGACTATGCTGTCTTTTCTTTTTTTTTTCTATCAATTTTTTTCCATTATCTTGGCCCCTACTTCCTGACTTCAGCTGTGGAGAATAATTTAGCGTCTGTGCCAATTTTAATACATTTTTTGGATGAGTTTGCATTCCATAACAATTTTATGAGACTGTGAAGTCATGATAAATTAACTGGCTGTCTTATAATACTAATGGAGTCTCCTTACTCCTCTGATGAAGGATACTGTGTTTAATATCTTTCCTACCAACTTCATACCAAACCAGAGTAGCAAAGCAGATAAATTGCTACAAGGGAAAGGAAAGGAAATGAAAAAGAATCCTTGCAGCCTTTAATTGAAAAGAAGGATTTGGTGAAGTGATAAACATAGCAAGAGTGTTTCAGTGAACAGAAACTGCTCTGGAAAATGGCTCTGACACAACTGAAGATCCACTTGCTGTAGGACTGTCGAAGGAAAAGGAAATTGGTGGTTAGCGAAGGAATGAAGAAACAGAGAGAGTCACAGTAAATGTCAGTAGGCTGGAACAGGCCAATCAAGATTATTAAGAGGAGATTAGTTCTTCGCCGGATCCTAAAATAGCTGGATGAGCCCGTTTTATTTAAGTAAGGGGTTGATGTCATGCCTTTTTTGCATAGTACAGAAAGAAGTTTCCTGCCCTTGTAGAGTCCTTTAAAAGTTTTGATAGTTAAGGCAAAAAAAAAAAAATAGGGTGAGAGTTGAGAGGATGTTTTGGTTTGCCTTGTTTTGAAAATGTAATTTACACTTCAGTGCAGAGGTTCATTTCTGGAGATCTTTTATATGTCCTTACAGCTGCAGTACTTTCAGATTATTTGTAGATACAGGCATTGCCAGGACTGTCAAGAGTGTAGATGTTAATAATTATGATGATTTTAACATTCTCTTTTCTGTCCAGTTAAACCAAACGTGCATTGCCTTAAAAGCTGGTTTACTCGTGGCACTGTGTCATCAGGTAGCAAGATCTTTGTCCCGAACATGCTGTATTAATAGAGTTTGTGCATGTTCTTTATTTTAAACTAACTAGTTACCAGAGAGGAGTGTTTTTTACAAACTCTTCCTCTAGATGGAACCACACTGCTGCTTCACTTGACTGAAATACTGTTTTGTGTAATAACTGAAGAAAATGCTGAAGCTTTTATTTGCTATTGTGCACCTATGTTCAAGTGCGTACCTGTGGGTAGAAGCATACCATGTGGCATTAGAGGCACGATGTGAAAGAAGGAATGCTCTTGATTTTGTGTTGCTTCTGGAAATAAACGTTCTGCTGTGCAGTTGTGTGTGCAAACTTTGATAAGTTATAGCGTTGTAAATATTATCTTTATGGGCATATTGCTCTGCTTATTCTTCAGCTGCCAAAACAGAGTCAGATACTTCATCCCATGCTTGGTCTCTGTACTTTCACACTTAATAACCTGAGTGTTAGCAATAACATTCACCAACTTCACTTCTTACAGTCCCTTTTATTTATGAGATGATGCACAGGGCTTGGCCTACTGTAGCACACATTCATAGGTCTTTTCAAAATGGAAACACCTTACTTCATTTATTTGCATTTTGATTTAACCAAAACTATTTCAATTAATGTGGCTTTCTTGCTCTTTGCTAGTGCTTTTCCCATATTTTGCGATTATGCGGGTTTTTTCAGTAACTTGCATATAAAAGTTCTTTGAGGTTTCTGTGTTGTAACCTTACTTTGAAATAAGTGGGGCTGTTCAACTTTTATCTTCCCATTTGCAAATGTGAGATAAATACATTGCATAGTATGCTCTTCATGCTCTTTGCTGCTTTTATTAAGTTAATCTAGGAGCCCAATATTTTACTGAAAACAGATATTTTGCTATTGCTAAGAAGAGCAGTTATGTGTAAGACAGCCCACCCAATCGGTTGATTGATGTGTTACGCTATCTATCTTGTGGGCCAAGAGAAATAAGGTAATGTATTATCACCCATTTTGTAGAATCTCTACTACTACATAATGACAAAATGATAGCGATATAATAAGTGATAATTTTGTTTCAGGTTATAGATTTTCAGAAAATAAAATTTCTATTTAGCGGTGATGTTGTCAGTGCTGTTACTGTATCTAGACTTTCCTAGCACCTGGTAAAACAATATACCTGAGGGGTCGCATTATGGAAGCTTTTCTAATGCAAGAAATGGTTCATATTATTATAGACTAGTGCACCACGGAGGTTTATATTATTGTACCTATGTAAAATGCACACATATTTCATTAAAAATATATGTCTGTATGTGTAATATATACCTATGCACATATACCATACTCAAGTAGTACAGACTGCCAAATTTTTACAGATTTTAATTACACTAGGTGGGCTAATGACTCCTAGTTGTCCTCAAATAATGTTTTATATCCTCCTTTGAAGGGAAATGTTGGGAATCATCTTCCAAGCCACCCCAAAGTCATTAAGTATTGTCATGTCTGGTCTGCTGAGCCAGCAATGTACTACGATCCCTCGATCCCATCCATAGGCTTTCTAATAATCAATAACTTTTTAATAATTTAATAATTGGCTATTTTTAGTAACAGTCATTCTATACATGGGCTGACATGTTTATGTTAGCCCATGTATAGATTACAATCAAACATTAAATTTAGAAGAAGACAACAGGTACATTGAGTCATCAAAGGATTAGAGAAAGGAAGAAATGTTTTCCCTTAAATCAAGCAAGTGCGTGACATGAGACCTGGTCTAAGAAGGAGACATTTGCATCTCTGAGGAAATGAAACATATGTATTTTGATTAAGAAGGATGACTATGCAGTTTTGTAAATCAGGAAGAAATAAATTAAGTCTCAGGGACACCCGAGGGTCCCTGTCCTCAGGGAGGAGGACTTCAAAGATCAGACTGGTTATAAAAAGATTAAGTGCTTTACCAAAAGGAAGTGTTGAGTCAGGATTGCAGCCTGAGGGTGAAGAGATGCAGAAAGAGGGAAAGCGCAATAGGAAGACAGCAAAGCCTGCAGAGAGTTTTCTGAAGAAGGAGGAGTGAAAGACCTTTCTGAATCAGTCTTAGTGTAAGTAGAATTTCTTTCATTTCTTCACTTTTGTCCTCATAAGCATTTTTACCTGTGTTACCTATTCTGGAAGTTGTAAGGCAGTACTTCTATTTTCATTCTTATCCTAACCTGGCTTGCGTTAAGGGCTTAGAAGGTGGCTGGGTGAGAAAGCATATCTCATGTAGCAACTGCAACGTCTGAGGAATACATTGGGAGATTTTAAGAAGGACTCTGTTTCTCCAGTGCATTCTCCAGGCTATGCGAAGGTAAAAGCGCATGCCCTAGAAAAGCTGCAGGGAGGCAGGTGGGTCTGCACGTGCCTCAGCCTCTGGTGGGCACTGAGATGCCCCATCGTGCACCAGCGTACCGACAGGTCTTCAGTGAGTGTGTCATATTAAAACTGTTTTCTGTTTTATGATCTATAGTGATACCTCCTAACTGCCCTCCCACCCCATATGGGGAGTTACAACCTCAGTAATGCTAAAGAGAGCAGAATATAACAAGAAAAAGACTGGTGAGGAAAGCTGGCAGGCAGCACAGCGACTCCCTTCTCCATCTGGGTCCAAAGTGCCGTGATCTAGCAAGGCCTTGCCGACGCCGAGCTCCTGCCGTCTGCCAACACTGACCCCCCCCAGGCCCTTCCCTAGCAGCGCAGGCACTCATGTGCGTGTGCTGTGTAGGCCAAATATTCTCCCTTGCCTTATTTTATGTTCAGTTTCCAAATTTTTTCGAATTTGAAGGGATGTGGCATCAATGTTCTCTCATAAATTATTATGGTAGCGCTACTACTTATGGTTAAGGAGCTGCTACATTTCTAAGCTGGGTGAAGTGCTCCTTGTAGGTTTGTCCTTTTAAAGAAAATGTCAAAGTACTGGAGGTTGAAATAAACCTCAGATGTGAAATGCAGTAACTTTTTATTTAAGAGAGGGAAACGAAAAGGAGTAATGACAGAGCAGATGAAAAACCCTTCCAGAAACAGAGGTATTTACCTCTGGTACAGGCTGAGATCACAGAGGTATTTTTGTTCTGTGAACTCTCTTAAATCATTCGTGGCTAAACTTCAACTGGATTCAGAGGAAATCTCTCTACCTTTTTGTGCAAAGTTTGGTCGCAATAACCAGTGTTAATCTCTCTCAAAAACACTGAACAGAAATGCTTTCTATCCTCTTTGAAAAATAGCATGATTTTGTGTGAGGGAGAAATCTTTGTTTTCCTGGGATACTATAAAAGTACCAGCGGAATAATGTAGATGTTTGCATTAGGAAGGTCATGTAATTTCTGGAAAAAATACCTTTAGCTAGAGAACATGCCTGATTGACGATACGGAAAAGCCAATTTGTGACTATTACAGTGAAAAAAAATGTTCGAGAGCAGTTCAACCAGCTGTAAATAAAAGTTTTGTAGAACTGCCAAGGTCAGTGAGACCCAAAGCGATTTGCTGATTGAATGATGCTCACATGTTAACGTGTCTGTGGATTCTGTTTAACTTCTGCACTCCCATACTTCAAAACTGGAAGTGCGTTAAAGAAGGACAAATTAGGGCACAAAATAAAACTTCGTGTTTGTAGTCATGTCTGTAGAGATTGCGTTCTTCTTGGTGCACCTGGCAAGCGCCTGAGGAACGCTCCAAGTGTGTGACTTGTGAATGGATTTGGAAGTAACCCTTGTGTCACTTTGTCAACACATTTAAATGTCAATTTCTGATACAGAAGATGGCAATTTTTTTTCAGTAAGTGATTACTTTCTGGGTCCTTAATTCAACCTAGCAAATCGTATAGGCAGTTCTTAATATAAGAATTAACATAGGCAATTGATGCATGCAAGCAAAGAGAAAGTCTTAACTATTGTTTGAATAGATAAGTTTTTTCTGGTTAAATTTCAGAGATTTTTCAGTGTACTTCCCAAACTCAATATATATATGTAATGGTTTTGTAATAACGCCGCAGATCAGTTTGCCTAGTCAGTAGGATTGGTCTATGACAGTGAAAATTAGGACCTAGGAAATATTGATTAGTAGGAAATTTTTTTTTTCTGGAATTGAAGAACTATTTAGCTGGGGTGAGTAAGTAAAAAGTGCCAATTGGTCACAACTCAGGGGGCTAAAGTCTCTTGCCCAAAGCAAGCTAATTAGAGGAATGTAAGGCCTATTAGGGGAAATGGAGTATTGCTTTCCAAAAACAGGTCCATACAGCAAGCTGTTGCCTGGAGAATTCTCCTCGTTCAGTTTCAGGTTGTTCAGGCAGGACACTGGTGACGATCCAGCCAGCAGGGACGTTGGTACCTATGGAAAGGGCTACGTAGTGGTCTGCGGGCTTCCCCTGTGCAAGATGAACTTCAAACACAAGTCATTCCAAAATCTCAGAAATCCCAACAAATATTCAGGTTTATGCGTTCTGTCAAAATAAGACTTCACGGCTTTGCCGGTGTTCCCCTTGTGCTTGTGCTTTGCTGCGAAGGAGGCCAGCTGCCAGCTTGGGGGCTTTACCGGATCCTGCCGCTGTTGTGCTGCTCTGCGCTCCCTGCTCTCTCTCTGTCTGCTGGCTACGCTAGCGCCGTTTCCAAACAGCTCCTAGAGGGGAAAGCAGCCTTTAGAGCCTGGAAGACAGAGGCTGGAGTGACGCTGCCTCGTCTTGATAAAACATGACCAGGGAAATGACGAGAGAAAGCGTGGAAGGCTACAATAAGCCTACTATTACTTTATACAGGCTAAGTAGACTTCAAGTGGAGGGATCTCCCCTGATGCAAAGGATAGCCTAAATTTAAGATATGTTGCAGCCTCAGTGTTATATATTATGATTCTTGCTGCGATAGAGATGTTTGGGTAAAATTACTGCTTTCTGTTTTTCTTCACATATTTATCTTTTCGGTTCCCAAAAGTGGTCACTGTCCCACCTACAGCTCTCTCAGCTAAGGAAGAGTCTCTGACTCCACTGGGAATCAAACATCCTTTTTCAATGGGATAAATAAATTGCTGAGTGTCATTCTGCCATGTGCTATTCCCAATTGCTTTCATCCATCAAACGAAGAGAGGTACGCCTGAGCTAGCTCTACTAGTGGAATATCTAATTTGGTGCATAACAAATGATGTAATTTGTGGCCTTTTTCCAGTACAATACTTTTGATTAAATTGGGGTGTGTTTGACAGCTCAATAGTGTAATAAATGTATGTAATATAGAAATATTATGTGGACACACTGACTTTCTGACTAAATGCATTTAATTAGTACTTTTTTTTTTAACTACAGTTCTACATTTTTGCCTCAGAACCTCTCTCATACACCTTAACTACAAAGATACCGTAAGCCAGAGTTAAGTATTTTCTGTTCATCTTTTGAACTAGCTGGTGATACTGTACTTGCTGTCTTCCTTGCACATAAATGATAAATTACAGGAAGCAAAGATACAGAGCCATCATACAATTTACTTTATGTCAGATATGAATATGCATGATAGAGATAAAATTAAAAAGGGCTATATAAACCAGTGTAACCAGTATCTCTGTTAACACACGGTCCTTTAGATGGCAAATATTCAGTGTTCTTGTTTTTAAATTCTTGCTTCACAGTGTACTTCTTGTCCTTGAAGAACTAGCTAACATAGTAGAGCAGATTTCGATTTTTACTATTTCTTCACTCATGGCCAAATTGATTACAATACAGAATTGTGTGAGTTTAAAATGAATATCTTTCTGAAACACTTGCACAGTTTTAGTAATGATTTCAGGTATCCCTGCTCTAAACTTCATCATAAAGATTTAGCGGTTTGGGCTTGAGACACTTTACAATGTTGTCCAATAACAGAGAAGAAACCCGCACCAATGGCAGGCAGGCTTGCATTTGAGTCAGGATTGTCTAACTGTATCTAATAGCAAACACTGGTGACATTCAGCATTCTGTCCTTTTAAAATTTGGAATGGGTAACTGAAGGTTTTGTGGTCTCAGTTATTGCTGTAGCCTAGGTTATTTGGCTTTTCAATCAATGCAAGGGATGACCACAGGACAATAGTATTGTTTATGGGCGTATTTAATTAGTTAGAAGTAAATCTGAATTTAAAATGTGTTTTTGCTTCCCCAAGCACCTTCATGCTCTTTCACAGCTTTGCTTGTGCTTAAACAATGTTCCACTTACTTTGTTATATAAAATACTGCAAATGAGTCATCTTAGTTTGATTTTTTTTGTTCTAAAGTAACTATTAGAATAGTCACAAGACAAATAACCGAAAAATAAAAAGAGTAATATTGAAGTCATCATACCAGTAAATAATAGTAAAGGATATTGCCCAACTATTCAAATGAATGAACACAGTGCAAAACATTTATTTAATGGAGATAGAGTTGGATGAGAGACGAATATAAAAGGGTTTGTATAGTAATGTACTGAGTGTGCTTTCCACTGCTGTGTATGTTATAGAAATTATACAAAACTTTCAGCCTTGTAGAATAAAACAAATGCACATTAAGAAATAGATCACTTATTACTTGTAGTGCATTTCTTTCTTTCGCTGAAACATGTGGCTTAGCCTTGATTGTTGATTGATGCTTTCTATTATTTTGTTTGTATTCTCAAACTTAATTTAGTGACACTCACCAAGTATTAAATCTCAGTTTTCAGAGTATTTCTCGGTATCTCCATTATTAATTATATGTAATGAACTGAAATACCACTGAAATATCACATTTACATACAGTTTGAGTTTTCCTCAGACACAAGCATGTCAGTAGTTTTCTACTTTTTATAAATATGCAGTGTTGACTTTTCAGTGCCCTGTAAAGCATCATGTAGAAACTTGTAAAAATCAGACTTTTTCCTTTTTTTTAGGTGAACTACTTCTTTTGTACTTTTCTTCATTACTGGGTTATTTGTTCTTTATACTGCTGAGTAAGAAATACGTGGAAAGAAATTTGTGGTCCTACCTACCTTAAAAACAAACTACTGGGAAACAGATACCAGATATGACTAATATCTATAAAATTTCTTCCTGTTCTGAGAAATATCATCCCTGAGTTAACTGCAGTATCTCAGATAATATCTTTTGAAAATGTGAATGTAAGACAACTATGGGAGAATTATTTTTAAATTGAACTTTGAGTTGTCTGAATTCTGATTGGTTTATTGGTGTTGCATTTAGAGGGATTCTGGTTATTGTAAAGCCATCCTGTTTTCTTCCCTGCCTTTTAGGATACAAAAGTATGACAGTAGCCTTCCCAGCTTGCTACCTGACTCCTCCATTCATCCCATAGATGTTACCTCTGAAGTTAGGCAAATGGAAAGTTTTCTACAATTGGTGCCTTAACTCCAGAAAAGGCTCTTTTAGAATTAGGTGGAGGAAATTTGATTTTCATGTCTTAAACTTCAAGAAGTTCTTCCTTTGAGAAAGTCTAGAGTTACGAGTGCAATTTGAACTGTAGAGGGGAGATCCGCTTAGGCTGAGGAGTACGTCTGTCTTTGTCCCCGTCAGAAGCGTTTGTGTTTTGGCAGCCTGGCTGGGATTGCGAGAGCCTCCGTGGCCGGAGGTGACATGAAGAACCGTGTGGAGCTGGGATTTGGGGGTGAAGGGAGGTGAGGCCACGAGTCATCCAAAATGAGAGAGGAAGTAAAGACCAAGATCTGGAGCTGCTGCAGGGGACTGGCGGCAGAGGGACAGCTCTGAGTGTGGATCAGGAGAAGGCCGGACACTGGGAGGCTGTGTGGGGCACGCGTGGGACATGCGTAGACCAACTGTCCTGTAGGAACTGGGGGCTCAGGGAGAAGTTTGGAGTGAGGAAATAAAATACTGTTAGAATAAAGAAGGACTGGAAGGCTGAGGGGAAAAAAGAGGTTATCCTTTCAGAGAAGACAAGGTGGTGGGTTTTTGTAACTGCTGGAGAACAATTCCTGCTGAACCTGAGACAGATACGAGGTGAAACAGAAATAGAAACCAGTTTGTGAGTTGCAGTATTTTTCTGGTATGAGCGAGAAAAAGAGCACATACCCTACCTTTTCTGAGGGACTGGCCTATGTAAAGAATAACAGTAACAGTTTCACAGCTCATGTCACAGGATCCTGTGTTAGGCATATATAGGCTTTTCTTTGATGACCTTTGCTAAGTGTTGCAATATTCTGTAATGTTCATCTAATTGCTTCACAAACTTCAATGTGCAGATTTACAAGAATTGTATTGTACATTACAATATACTTTGAGTTCTGGAAAAAGCGTATTAGCTTCCTGCCGTGGTAGTGGTGACTCATCTCATTTTTATAAATTGGGGTCTAATTTGTCTCCCTAACTCAGATGGTTTCATTGGGGATACATATAGGATATATTAAAACTGTAGGTTGTGGAAATTCAGCTGAGAAGTGGAAATTTAAGCCTTTATGAGCATGGAATTGTACATTTAGAACAAGTACTATTCTATCTGGGCAAGCAGGCAGCATGCAGAGGCTTACCTTTAGCATTCTGAGAAGCCAACAAGTCCATAGCTTTTTAATTCATTTGCCGGTAATTTTATGAAGTAGAACTGAAATTACTTCGTTAGTGACAGGCTCATTAAATTTACAACCTCATTTATGTTAATATTACTTTTGTTTTATGTATACTGGTTAGTGCCATTTCCTCCCTTTCCCAGGGATAACATGGAATTTATATGGTTAGAGGCCCCCTATTCCGAGAAATAGACTGTAGACAGACTTGGCTCAGCCCAGTTCCCGTATCCAGTAGATTTTGTCTGTAGTGCAGGTTCGCAGAAATCATGAAGCCACAGTTTCAAGTCTATTTAGATGCTTCACATTGCTCCTAGTAACATCAACATATTAGTTTCACTCCATTGGAATCTAAGGGATTATGGAGAATAACTGGAAATAATAATGAAGCAATTGTTGACTGTTTAATATGTCCACATTTTCTCAAATTGTGGAAAGCAAACTAGCTTCTGAAGTTATTTTTCATGTTAAAAAATAGCTTGTTATAGTGTGACACTGAAAAAATATCCTTAGCATTTATTTTCTGTCATTTTCATCTCTTTCGTTCGTTCCAGATCTATTTTTTTTTTATTTTATTTCATACATGTATTTTATCGTTCTATGGTCAGAATCAAATTAAAGGAAATATAATAAATAATATAATAATAGTAAATTGATTTCAAAATATATGGGAATTCTATTGCCATATTTGCCTCTGTTACATATGTGTAAAGAGGTATGCATGAATACTATGAATACAGTATGTAAGAGATGTTTTGTCACCATGAAAAGAATTGTCAATGGCAGCTTCGTGCTGCTAATAAAACCATGTATGAGCTGAAACAATATACTCATCTGACACAAGTAATTTAAAATATATTTTATCTGAACAACTATTCCAGAAATATTTAGAGAAAGTGTAGACAGACAAGCACACGGGTATTCATAAAATATACACTCTTTTTTCTCTAGTGAGGAGCACATAATAGAATATAAATGTTTCAGTAGAGATGAATGGATAAAAATACTGTAGTCTTCATTGGTATTGAAATAGAATCCCATGCACTTAAATATATGCCTCTAGTAGGAACAAAAGCATGACTTAAAAAAGCTTTTCATCATTATGTGTCGCTGATGAACGTTAGGCAGCTCCAGTCAGTAAGTAGTGCTAAAGTGTTTAAGATTGACTTCTAGTTTATTCTCTCCAGACAAGACTTGACTAGCCAAGCTGCCTTTGTTCTACTGCGTTTTATGCCTTGAAAACTATTGCTTGTGCATTGCCATCTGTGGCTAATGCAGTTTTGATTGTTTGTTTTTGTTCTTGTTTTTTTTGAGGGAGAGGCCTTCATTTGATCATCTTAATTACATTGCTGTCTTAGAGAATTCTCACTGCAGAGAATGTCTCACTGCCTTTCACTGTCAGTTTTTAAAACCGACTTTGTCCTTAAAACTGATTGACTTTGTCCTTTTCAGCACAAGTAATATTTATCTTTTCACAAGGAAAAGATGTAATATTTTCAATAAGAAGGACGTCTCTAGTTAGAACTGAGCAAGTATCTCCTTTGATTTATTTCGATCAGCTCTCCCATATCAGATATTTGAATCATCCTTCTCTTGACAAGGCAACAGCTTGCCCAGACAGGGGAATATCATCCTATGGGAACTGCATAAATCCTGAGCTTCTGTTTGTCCTTGTGCATCTGGTAACCCAGTACATCATGGGTCATGGTTTGCTGGCAAGTGATTCTGTGGTCAGCATGAACAGCAAAGAACTGTTGCATAGTTTAGCAAGATAGGTATAGGTCTACTACATATACCTGTATATGCATCTTTAAATTATCCTACCTAGTTGAGTTATACGATTAATAGCAAGTAGGATGTACATGAGCTTGTATTTTAACAGTGATCTTCGTAGTCTTTATGGAAACATCAAAATATTTTTTTCACAATTGGTCTACTCGTTTCAAGGATGACTGCGAAATTACTAGCGCTCAGAAATTGCTAATTTAGGGACACAAGTACATTTCCAACTTTGAGTGTCACTGAAGGAAACAAGTTTCACCTAGTATCGTCTTCCTTGGAAAGTGTATTGTCCTGTGATTTCATACAACCTAAGTCACAACTGTATCTAATAGGTGCCTTCTCTGTAATGATTTTTCAGAATTGGATTCATACTGTCTGAAATAGACGGTTCTGCCGAATCAGGTTCTAGAGTTAAGCAGCTGCTAATTTCCTAGGTACAAATCAAGGTCTACAAATTCTTCTTGTTAAAGAAGTTAATGAATCAGTAATGGATTTGGTGGTTGAAAATGCATTATTGGACGCACTAATGACAGCTCCATGAATCCACGTGAACTTACTGAAAATAGATGGTTCTATTAAAAAATGTGTACATACAAGCATTCATTCTAGCATATGCAAACCAAATTGTACAGAAATTGGTCTAGGTACCTTCAGTTTAGACTAAAATTCTGTAGAGTACTGTAAGTGTTTTGAAATGAGATTATTATTTCCGTGTGTACTCTGGAAAATACACCTTTACTTTGCAGTCTGTCCCACTCAGCATAAACACTTTCTAGAGTTTCTTTTAATAAAAGAAAAGGTATATGCTGTCATCATGGGAAGACCTTAATCATACCTTAATGCCCCCATAAAGTTTACCAACTATCCACAAATTGAATTTTGGGAATCATGAAGTCACTGTGTTTATACCAATACCGTAAATACTGAGTGTAAAGTGACAGGTGATGCTTGGAACATAATCTAGGTCTGTATGGTGAGTAGATAGTAATATTAAGTTATTATTTAGCAAGTCCTAGAAAAATGGTATGTTGTAGTACAAACTCCATCTGTATAGCACATTCACGGTGTTTGTCAGCGGGACTTAACTGACAATTTTTGATTCAATTTTTTGACATTAAATTTTTTTTTTGTCTCATTGCCTTGCATGTTCTGTTTCAGCAGTTTCCTTTTGGATTTTATTTTCTTCTTTTCAAGATTTCCATACCACAGTTTTATGATGGCACTATAATTTTATAGCACATACTATCTTTTTACTTAAAAGCCTGAATTTGTATTTAAATAATGGAATATATGTTTAAATATGGTTCAGCCAGGCCACTCTATCACACATTTAATGAGATGCCTTTGAAATAGCACACTTGAATGATATCATTTGGTTAGCTGTATAGATCCAGGCAGTTCTGCCATTTTTACCTTGGGGAAGGATGATGCTTTTTATACTTTCTGTGCTCCGAAGCCACGTAATTACTTTTGTACTGTATCCATATTTGAGTAGTAATGATCAGGTACACATAATGTTTTAGTTACATAATAGTTCTGTGATGTGCTGTGCTTCCCGATGGATCCTTGAAAGTCCGGCTGCATCTTCCACCAGGAAGCGGAGCGAAACGTTCCACTCTACGGTCATCTAGGTAGTGAAAGCGGAGTGTTTTCCCATTCTTTTTAAAGACAGTACAGTCAGGCTTGTTTTCCTGCAGTATTTCTCTCCAAATGGACTGTTCCACCTGCTCTGATGTCGGGCGCTGAAGCATAAATACTTTGCAAATGGTAGCGGCCTGCTTGCCCAGTGAGAAGGCAGAGGTCCGCCTGTGTAATCCGATTTCAATCAACTCACTCTAATCACTACTGATAGTTGCAAAATTTAGCCTGGATCTGCTCGGGTAATCTAGATTGACAGGAGGTAAAAGTAAAGGGACAGAAGGGCAGCGAAACAAAGGGGAGCGAGCAGGGGCCGCGGTTGGCAGCCTGCGCTTGCCGGCGTGGGCCGCCGCCGTGGGCTGCCCCGGCCCCCCCACCGCGCGGGGGCTGCAACAGGTGCCCCCGCCGCCGCCGCCGAGTCCTCGCCACGCGCCGTGTCCCGCCGGCACCCGGCCGCCTGCCCGCGCTGCCCGGCGGCATGCATTATTTATTGACACCGAGAGCCTCGTTCTTCTCCTTACCCTGAAGATCCCGGGGTTGTGAAATATTCAGGCACAGCCGGGCTTACGTGACGCTGCCGACAGCCAGCCGGCTCGTCGACATCCTCTGGGGGCAAGTTGCTGCGAGTATTGGGCTTAACTCTCCTGTAAGCTGTAGCCTCAGAGGTTTTATTAAAGCCTGGTGAGTAATCGGGTGCTGCGTCCTCGCAGTGGAACGGTGAATGTGTCTGTGATAGGCTGGGCTTCTGAATTTCAATTTTAACTTTTCTAAGAGAAAAGCCAACTTTGGATTTCATGGATATACAGACATACCGTCAGCTGCTGCTGAATTCATACATTTCGCAAAGGTTTGTCTCTGTTTGACTGGATTGTACAGCAGGAAGAAAAATGACCTTTTTTATTGTTACTTGACCACATGCCCAGTGTGCCTGTGACGTCCAGGCTAAGGGACTCTGTACCTTTGGGCAACAAAGACACTTGGACTGCCCCTCCATCTGACTTTCCATGCTGGTGGGGCTGCTGTTGGTCGTCTCAGCCTTGCATGTTGCCATGCTAAAAACACCCAAGGGTAAAAATGTGTCCTGGGTAAGTACAAAAGGGTGGTTAAAGTTTCTAATAACATATGTGTATTTATATATATTTATAAAGATATGCACATATATTTTTAGATATATATATATATATATAAAAGTAGAAATTTAAGCAGAGGAAGGTGCAAGATAGATTTAAAAAGTGAGAAGAGTGAATAATTATAGTAATTGTTGACATAATTCCTAAGAATTAGGGATACTAGAAAAATACAGTAACTGGAATACAGATGTTTTGAAGGAAGTGTGTTTGGCAATTTTTTAAAATAGTAATCTTTTAACTTACTCATTTAGTTAGGATACACTTTTCACATGTTCTAACAAAGGGTGAGTGCTGCTTACTTTTAAATCAATAGCAAAAATGGTGTGGCTTTCAGGATACAGGATCAGGACCTAAGAGTTAGGTTTGAAGATTTTTTTGATCAATGATTTTAATTAATTATGTTTTCATTTAGAGTTTTGCATATTTCAGTGGTTTGTGACGGCAGGTATTCTTGTGTGTAATATGATTCACGTCTTTAAACAGTATTAAAAAAAGTCCTAGGAGCTGGTTCCAAATAGTCCGTATTGTAGTAAGTTTTAATATGCAGTAGGATTAAGGATTCTATGTTCAGTGTATTTGTATTAATTTTCTTCATTTTTACTAAGATAATATATTGCTGTTTTCTCCTTACGCATTATTTGTGTGTCAGATACCAGGATTCCCTATTGGGGAATAAAGTAGCCCATGCAATATAAATCCAGAGTAAGTAACAATGACCTTTTCTAACCCTAATCATATATGATTATGTAATACTGTCAGCACGCAGCCTGCTGTACCGAATAAGCAGAATATCAAACTCTGGTTCCTCACAGAAACCTGGACATGCCGACAACTGTTCAGTAGATGGCTTTGGGGCTTCTTCAGAAAGCTCACTGAGTTTCTAACCTCGCACCAACTGTGTTGCCCATAGCCATACTACCTTGTCTCCAGTGTTGGGATTATTCAGGAATGAACGCCAAATATACTGCATCTCTTTTTCTGTGACCTCTCCATGCTTAATATCGCTGACAATGCGTTAAATATTAGGTACTTGGATATTAATATGTCTTCGTGAAACAGGCTACATTGTATTTAGTCATGGTTGATAGATATTCCACAGTTCAGATACTGAGGGACAGAAGCGCTAACATATGCAGTATGCCCTCCTTGTCACTTAATCTTGTAATTTAAGTTTGCAGCTGTGATTGTTTCCTGATTTTATAGATATTTAAAATATGTATTTTTGCTCTCTAAAGTTTTGCACTATGGAAAAAACACTAAGAAAAAAAAAAAAAGAAATTCCCACCCTGTACTTTCATTACCAGTTTGTGTAGAAAAGAAAGTAAATGTATGCAATCATGAAACTAGGAGATTTCAGTACTCATTTCAACTGAATGATTGATATGAAGTTTATGACCACGTATCCTTACTAAAAGTTGTTAACATTAATAACCTTAAATTGTCTCTAAAATTCTAGCTGTACATTTGAAATTGAACTATACACTGACTTAGAAAAATCTAGTGCAAAAAACCACCACCTATTTGGTTGTGATTATGAGTACTGTATAAAGAAATATATGCAGTATCCCAGCCACTTTAGCTTTGAGGATTACTTCTAGTTTATGTAACATTTTCCCCTTCAAAAATAAATAAATAAGACTGCAAAGGTTATTTATAAGTTTTTCTAACTTAAATTAATGCTAGAATACACTTAATTCAGAATTATGGTTATGACTTGATATTTGTTTGAGGCACAGAGTGCTAAGGGAAGCAATTCATAATTCTGTGAATACATAGAGTTGTTTTATGTAACTGTTCACCTCCTTCTGTATGCAGATTCCCTTGGGGTTTTTTCTTTGTTTGTTTTTATCACGTCATCCATCTTTGGCAACGCAGAATAAAAGTTATTCACTGCTAAGAGACAGAAGTATCTTATTTCCTTAGTAAGGATTAGAATAATTTTGTGACCAGCATTTTATATAAGGATAAACTTACAAAGCTACTACACTAAAGAAGATGGAAACAAGTGGTCAGAATTTTTCAGAATGTAGTAGTAATTTTTTTTTGGTACTCTGATATATCAAAAACCTGAAATACCCTACAGTAAGGCACAAAGGCTTTGACCGGAATTAGATACCTGGTCAAAGTATCACTTGGTTAAAATCCCAACAAGTGAAGAATACTGTCAGCTCCCTGAAAATTTGGGGTTTAACTCCCTGAAAGTTTTACCTGTCAAGTGATTTGATCTTGACTTTCTTGCATATTTATTCAGTGAAAATTTGAGGGCCCAAGACGGAACCATGAGTATAAAAAAGTTTTGGCTACAATCCAGCAAAGCACTTAAACATCTGCTGAAATTTCAGTTTATTTCCCCCCCTCTTTAAAATATAAGTCTGTGATCAAGTGCTTTGCTGAATCAGGGTGTTTGCTAAATTTAGGCTATTCTGTAATTAAAAGTTGGCATTTGATTCTTGTGTCTTTAGACTACGACTCCTTAAAGACAGAAACCATGCTATACTTGTATATTATTGACAAGGGATTACTAAGTCTAGAATTCAGGTTTCTCCTGTAGAGCTTCACACTGTCTACCTGGGTGCCTTCCCTCACGAAAAAAGCTACCTGCCACGGTATTTAAGAGCTAGACAGTTTCTAGGACCTTTGCCAAAATTCTCCAGTGAAGTGTGTCTGACAGACCCCTGACTGATGTAAGGACCATCACCTCGGAAGTCACAAGACTGAGAAATGAATTTCTCATGTCTTTCAAGAGCTCAGGAACTGACAGCTTCTTAGTGGCTTGTTTCTTCCCCAGCAGTTCTTCAGATGCCGTTTGATAGAGCTGCCTGGCTTTCCTATCAGCACTCAGGTTTCCGGAGCTCCGAATTCCTGCCTTGGTTTAGTGCGTGCAGTCGTGACAAAAGCTGCAGTCGCTGCTGCACGTGGTTTGTGACTTTTTATTAAGTGCAGTAAATGGCCTTGGAGAAACTATGATGACTTTAGTTTTAAATAATCTACAGAATATTTTCAGTTTTCCCTCTGAAGACTGTTGATGCTGACAAATGTGAATGTTTCTGAAAGTAACTTGGAAGAACTCAGGCTGGCCTAGACAAGATGACTGTAAAATTTGTCATTTAATGTGTTGATTTTTTCATATTTGATTTGAAAAATGCTTCCATATAATTAGCCTGAATGAAGTAATTTTGTTGAACTGACTCCTGTTGACTTCAATTTCATGCTTATTGTCCAAAATAAGCAATATTATTGTTTGTTGCTTTACATGTATATACATATATACAAACACATATATACCTACATATACATATACATATATATATATATAAGCAATCCTGTCTCTGAGCTCTGTGACAAGTGTAGGTAGGACCTACACCTGTGAAGAAGCTGAAAGTTTACAATCTTGAAACAAAAGAAAATTTGGGTTTGGTATATGATGAGTTTTTTTTTTTTACCTGCGCAGCAGATAATGGTGAGAATTGAGCTTAAAGAAACTTTTAAATTCTAACTATCACAGTCTCTAAAATATTGTTCCACCCCTATTAATGAAGCTTCCCAAGCTTCCTGTAAAATATGTGGCCATTCTGCCATGTCTATGATGAAGAGCAAACACCTTTATGTATTCTGTGGAAGACATTCAATTTTGGAACTTGTGTCATGTTCAAGGGTGGTATGATTTTACAGAGTCCCAGATACAGTCTTTTTTTTCTAGCCAAACGTCCTCTGGCCTTTGGAGCCGTACAAGCCCTGCTGGAAGGCTGCAAACCTTGACTCAGTGCCAAGCCAACCTACTGAGTAGAAAGGTCATTGAGCCAGAGAAACCCAAAAATAAATTCTAGCTGTTTAGCTGAAAGCTGTGGAGCCTCCTGCAATGCTCTGTTGTCAGTCCTTGTAGATCATGGTACTCATTACAAAAAAGAAAAAAGTCTGTCTGCCTCTTCGTGAGGGTAACTCTTCTTCCTTGAGAGACAGGTTTCGGTGTGCAGGAAATTTGTTGCATTGCTATTACTGTAAGTGTGATGCTGGAGAGTGCATACACAGTGTATTTCTGCTTTTATTCATATTGAAATGGAGTTGTCATTGTTGGTATTATAGAGATAAATCTTCCTGACTGTGAAGTATCCATTATCTGTGTCCTCTTACTTATTGTTGCTCTTTGTCACACACTTAGCATCACTCAAATTCAAAGGAGCAGAACCTACAGAGGAGGAAGATTGACTTTTATGTAATTAACTAAATTACAATTCCTGATGAATTCCCTGAGATAATAAAAGCAAGTGGTATTTCTATCTCACTTTATTACTTAAGAACTTACATGGCAGTGCACGTAGTATTATAATAGTACAGAAAGTGAGGGGTGAAAGAAAAAAAGATAGGATAGAGTAGAGATAGTGAAATGTGCTTGTTGCAGCCAGAATGTTTCAAGAGCGGATAGGACATCTGTGGAAGATGTAAAGAACAGAAATTCAGTTATATTGATCTGGAAACTTGTGAAGTATGAGAAATTTCAGAAATTGCCTTTGAATTTTCTGGGAGCTTTGCCTTGAAACAGTGGAACCTGGTTTCTGAGTGCTTCCGCGCTGCTGTATGGTTATAGCAGCAAGCAGTCGCACTGGTGGTAGCTACTGCGCGGAGTGCTAGTCTGTACGTGCAAGGCAGTGATTTGCAGTCAGTTTGCTAGTAGTGGGACTCTGCTCTGCATGTGGGTTATACTCCTGTATAGATAAAACTGCTTAACCAAGCCAGATTGCTGTATCTCTAAAAACAATCAATCATGTTTTTAAAATAACTTATAGAAATGATATATTTTAAAACTTGAAGCTACCATTAATTTTAGCCCTGAATCTTCATGTGTGCTGTGCTGAGATCGTAACTACCAGGCAGCAATGGTAAAGAGCCTGGAGAACAGGTTAGGTTAAAGGTAGAAAGTTGTAACTGGCTGACTTCATACAGTAATGAGCGGTTCACTTTCCTAGAGGGCTTTTTCTTAATCTTGTGTAGTAACATATAGATAGCATTCATCACAGACATCTAATTGCTACTTAAAACTCTAAAGACTTTTATAACCATGGTAAAATAGAGGGGAAAGAGGAATATGTTTTTAAGATGAAGTAATTACTTTGTTTTCAATATCAAGAGGTAATAAAAAGGCAGAGGGGGTTACCAGTAGAAGCCTGTCACAGTCAATTTGAATTGCCTGTAACTGCCTTGACTAAGGGAAACTTTAAAGGACCTTCAGTTTATCCTGGGATGGAGGAGAGTGTAGGAATAAAATGCACACCTGACTTTGAAGGTAATGTTATCTGAGATGGAATAGAAGGGTAGTTACAGAAACCTCCGCAGTTGAAAGTAAATTATGCCTGTTTTTGTCGGGGGTATTTGAAATGGCCTTTGACATTAAAATCTGGATACAAGAATACCAGCAGTGTATTCTGGTGCATTAGTTATTTCTATTGTCATTTCCCTTTTTCTTCTCTAAGTTCTTTGCCACTGCTAAAATCAGAGAAGATTGCAATATAAATTTGAAATGTAATTTTGCAGACTGAAGTCTGCCTGTTACTTAAATGCATTAAATTGCCAGATACATCTTGCATTTCTAGAGGCATAAATGGGCCCAGAGTGTTTAAAGTTTAAATGGTTTATTTTTCCACTGATGCATGACAAATTTACACATGTTACTGCAGAGGCATTTATGAGTTATTCACTCAAATCATCAGTGCATTAACGGAAGAATTATTCCTAAAAATATGGTGGCAGAGGGCAATAGAAGGGGAGAGAAGAAAAAAGCTACTGGACGTCTACAGCTAAGAATATACTGTAACACCGGGATAATTCCACAAATATTAGATTGGGATTAACCCTTTCATATCTGATTAATGTTACAAATGCTACAGAAATACTATGATATCTTGGATAGGCGAGCTCTGTATGTTAAGGTCGTAGAATTTTCTGTATGGATTCATCCTGCTTTTTTCAAAATCTTTGTGCTCTTCACGTTTGCTGAATTTCAGCTGGAATTCGGTGTTTGTGTAGGGATTGTCCTGCAGTTATTTTAGATCCTCAAATTATATTGCCCTTCGAGTAATGTGTGATAATATGCAAAGAACATGCATACAGTAAGAGACGCTCATGTACAATACTCAAGAAATGTTTTCATATTTCAGTTATAAAGTTTTGGATACAGTTGATCAGAATTGCATGGAAATTTAGTAATTGTATTCTCAGTCTTTTCTGTTTCTGTATTTGTTCATTTCTTGCTATTTATACTCACTTGCAAGAGGATTTTTAACTCTAACCATTAACTATTTTATACTGAATTCATAAGGGCTTTTGATAACATTGAAAAAATCCATTTTCATTAGGTAGCCTGGTCTTGAAGAAAAGCAAGCATAGAATTCCCCATGTGGAAGTTATTTTGAGTATTTAGACCTATCTGAATGTAACATTGTGCCGAAAGTTAAAGCAAGTAAAGCATGTATTTATACTATCTATTATGGTAAAAAAAAAGATTAAAATTAGCATGATAAAAAATAACAGTTACCGTAGCCTCTACTGTATTATAATGATGAATACACTTATGTAGATAGTACAAAGTGTTTATTTGTTGCCTCTTGAGGCCTGTCACTAACACACCGTCTGTAGTAGACTAAAAACATTTAGTATAGTCACTTGTTAACACAGACTAGAACGTTTGGTTACCAGATCAGATAAATCTGTGCAAAGATATGCAAAAGATATGTAACATAGAGAAAATATATTTAAAAATAATGTGCAAAAAGGTACCTACACGGAGCTGTTTGTTGCATTCCCATTGGCAAAGCAGATCTATGTCTTTTCCATTATACGTGACTTGTAAATGCTTTCAATTAGAAATGCAAGCATCTTGGAAATGAGTGATTACAGAGGATGACTGGAATGGACCCAGGGATCCCCAGGGGGGAAGGGAGGGAGCCCCTAAGGTGTAAATTGTTAACGCATATATTACATGATAGGATATTTATCAAGCAGAACAGGATTCAGTCTTATTCTGCATAAACTGAAACTAAAATGCTTTAATGCTATCAATAAATTAGAGATTCTAATTAATTTGCCCTGAACAAAAATAGTTAAGTAGTAAATGCAGCTGTAAAATCTTTAGTTTTCAAGAATTCAAAAATGTAGACCTTTGCTTAAGTGCATCAGTATGCGGAGTCCTAAGGAACTGGCTTTATGTCTGACTTTCCACTTTCTCTTCATAATTTCCCTCACTTTTTGTTGGCTCCAGTAAATGAATATCTGGGCACTGTAATATATTCAGTTTTGTTGCATATTGAATTTACATCCTATTTCCAGGCCAGGTACTATTTTTTCAGCAAGTCCTTGGTCACACTTCAGGGCAATTCCCATTCCCTTAGGCCTCTGCCCCATTAGAGAATCTGGTTCTTGAATGCAAAATATTTAAAACCAACTGTGATAATTTGTAAAGTAAAATTTAGCTTGATGAACTTCAAAAAGCACTTTGGTAGCCATTGTAATAATAACTAGTTATCTTGAGAATTGTTAGAAAATAATACTTGGGAGGTGCTTTAAAAGGAGTGTCTCAGTTTGTGAATGTTCAGCATTTCAAGCAAATGCCAGATTTTTAAGGTCTGATTTATTTTACTGCAGGGCTCGTCTGCATTCAGAACTTACAGGTTTTATTATTTTGGTTTCAAGTTTGTTTTGTTTGTTCTAGTTTTTTTTTTTTTTCCACTGAAAGACTTGCTTCCAATTTGAAATCTACTCTGTGGCAAAGACTGTATTGCACTTCTTTTTAAGGATATGATCTCCCTTGAGCTTTCTAGTCAGTTTGAGGTTTTACTGTCACATTTCCCCATATATCTACCCTGTTGTCGGGTAAAAAATGTGTGTGCAGCATAGGAGAAAATGACTCAATCAGAAGAATGAAATACATAAATACATAAAGTATGAAATACGTAAAATGCTGTCTAAGGCACTGAGGATTCTCATTGTGAACTCTTTTCTTTTTAAATAATATTAAATGTTACATCTTTAAGTAATACTAGTTCACATTTTCAGAGATGTATTTTTAAAGTATGTAGTCTCTCTTAAACTAAAAAGTGAGGATGCTGTTAGAAAAAGTGGAACGTATCTGTGTTGGGTGCACTTTGAGTGCACTAATATGCAGGACGATCCTTTACAGGTTCTTTAAATTACTGCACTTCTCAATCCAGTTTCCTGTCTTTAAACGGCAAGTAACAAAAGTTTTCTATCTTACTCTTTATTTGACTAATGGGGGTTATTAGTAAGTAAGGGACATTTAGCGGTCCTGGAAGTTAAACTTACTCCCTGAGGGTACGAGGAAGTCTAAAGACATCAGGGGGAAAAAAAATGAAATCCCAAAATCACGAAGGGAACTGGGAAATCAAAGTGATGTTATCTTAGCTGTTGATAGCTACCTCTCTCTTTATTTCTCAATAAAAGGTGTGGATGAGATATGACATCTTCTGACAAACTGCTTCCCCTTCATAAACCATCATCTCAATCTTATCCTAAAGGTATTCTTGCTTATCTGTGAAAATGGGATGTCACTAAAAGCCTCAGCATAACGCAAATTATGGCCTTTTGGGGTTGTCAAAAATTAGAGCAGCGGTGGGTACAATCCACTTTGATTCAGACAGATGAATAGGCAGCAGCATCACCAGAGGACAGCCCCAAAATTTAGGCTTCTTCTCACTATAACCTTGGTTTGCAGTCTCAGTAATTTGTCATATGCCACGACAAGTTTCTGTCACATTAGAGCCACCCAATTTTTTGGTGGGGCTTTGGTTGGTCATTTAGGAAAGAGTGCAGTTTCTTCCAGCTTTTACTAGTTTCTATTATGAGCGAACCTAGATTATGTTTTATGATTTAGTTGGTTTCTGAATACCGGCAAAGCTAGAGTGAGTGTTTGAGGTGCCTAAGTACAGGGGATACAGCACTTGGAAGACAATATAACTAAAAAATGGACTTTAATTTTCTTTTACAATGACATATTTTTAGGAGCCGATTTTTCTAGAGGAGTAAAGAAAGAAACGTAATCACCCTTTGCCAGAAAAAGCAAGTTTGCAATTCAAAAACTTCTGTGAAAACTGATAAATTATATTCTCCCGCTAAAAGTAAATAGAACATCTCATTTCAGATAGTTTTTGACTATTTAAAAGGTATTAATGTAATATGTGTATAATCCGTTTCACTAAGGCAGTTTTCATTTTAATATCTTTGTCAGATTCTTTTTTTCATTGTTTTTTACACGAAAACATTTCTCGGTAACCCAGAGACTTGTGTTAAGAGATTTTCCCATTGTAAACAGTAACGAAACAAGCTGTGCACCAGCTATTTCAGTGCTGACAACTGGGCTCTTGCAAGGTCACTTTCAAAAACTCATAAACTTAATTAAGTCCTCTTGCGAGCTTTGAAATGAAGAGCAAGTTCAAAAGCATCATATTGCCAGAAATTTCGATCTGTTCCCAGTGCTACAGCCAGCAGCACCGCAGGAGAGAGGACAGGGTAGGACAGGGCTGTGCCCTTTAGTTCCTGGCAAAATGACACAGAGATAGAGCAAAATCTCTTAAGTGACTTTCCAACTTTCTTCTGAACAAACTGTACTGTCAAGTATCTTTTCAAACGTCATCAGCTCTGTCACGTGTTAAGGTTGTCCTATAAGGGTAAGATATTATCACAGGATGTTTATTAAAAGTAAATAAGTCTATTCTGATTTAACAGCTGTCAGTGTGCTGTGTAACAGTGCTAGGAAAATGGTAGATATTATATGATTATACTGGATTTCTGATGAGTAAAATAAAATCAGTTACACAACTTCTTTCTACACTATAGTCCAAGTAGGCATTTGCCTCTTTTTGCCTGCATTTGAGATTAAAATGGATGTGGACAGTGCTGGAATACATGGATTATTGGGCATGGTTTTCTCAGTAAGATTTTCAGGTGATCGTCTCTCTACACGATTGGAATGGCGTTTTTTAAAACAATACTCAAAAATGTCCCACACTTCAAAAAAGAATGGGAAGTTTATTTTATACCAGCAAAGTTGGTGACCCAGTAGCAGCCCTCAGAGTTGCAGTCGCTGTGCCTGAGATGCCCCCGGATGCGGCGAGGGGTGCAAATCCGCAGGCTTTCCAAGGAAGTCGGAGGTGCAAAGTGTGAGATCCAGCGGGTGTGCATGTATGTAGCGAAGCTGGTGTCACCCGGGAGGACAGCTAGGCGTTTGCAGTGAAGCTGGTCCTCCTTTTTAGCCTGGCAGCGCTATTTAGTCCGTCCGAGTGGTTGCTGACCTTTCTGCAGGGGGCTCACCAGCCCTGCCTCTCGCCCTCCTTGCCCCACCGTGAGTCCCCTCCTTCGGCCTCCTGGGACAACTGCTGCTGTGTTTTTCCCTCTTCTTCCTCTTCCAAACTCTTGCTGCAGCTTTTTTTCTACGGCATTGTCCTCACCCTTTTGGCTTGTGTGAGATGCCCAGGCTGCCCCCGACAGCCCCGCTCGCCTGGCTTGCTGACCCACGTCTTCCCTCTTGCCCCCCCAAGTTCTTCCCCGTTGCCACCTTCATCCCCTCCCAAATGAACAGCCTTCCCCTAAATGCTTTTTCCGCGTTGGTCCCAGTTTTGCCACATCCGTACCCAATCTGGGTGTTTCTGAGAGTGCTGCCTACGTAATGGTGGCCTTGTGTTGTAATGCTGAGACGTTACCTAGGCGCAGAGTTGTTACGCTGCTCGGGCAGAAGGGCTCGTGTGTTGCTGGGGCTGCGAAAAAGCTGCTTTAAGCAGTGCAACCTCTCTGCGATCGGGCGAATAAAGTAAGTCTAACTGCTAACAGGAGAAAAACGTGCTGAGTGAGCAGCTCCAAGTAAGGATGTGGGTTTTCATTCAAACTGTGTTAGGGAGTGGCTTAAGCACTCATTAAGAAATGACTACCTCTTTTTTGTGCCTTAACAGCAATTAATCCTTAGGGTAATATTATTTTCTTCATTTAAAGAAGCCCGGAAAGTCAGAGCTGAATGTTAAAGCAGTGTCTTTAAGAGCAGATCAGGAGGTGTGCAGCGTCTGTGTGTCTGTGTGTGATTGAGTGCAGAGAGGGAGAAGAAAGAAGTAGGTTTTAAATCACAGCCTTACCTGTAAAATTCCCTTAATATCTTGGCAGATTTGAAAGAGATTATTTGAAGAGACTTTTTTGTGGGTGACCTCTTCCAAATAACAAAGTAGCTGATTTGTTTTTAAAGTGTCTTCTCTGGAGCTGGGTCTGTAATCAAGAGAATCTGAAAAATGTGCACATTGCCTCCTTTCAAAAAAAAAAAGTCACTAAAGCCTAAATCTAAAAACCCACTGGCCCAAAGTACTGTAGTCATTTCTGTATATTTATGAGCTGAATGGTCTTAGACTAGTTTGTGATAATAACAATTGAGGACTTTTCTTTTACAGCTAATTCTTCCTCCATGTAACTTTTTCCCTAGATTTATTGTTGCTAAGGGAAATACTTTGAATCCTATGAGAAATGTGGCATGTTCCCACACTAATGGAAAATACTGTATTCTCGTAGTATACAGTTTTCAAGGAACTCCTCATGTTGTTAGTTACGTCATGAGTAACGAATGCATTGGCTCTGGGAACTGGTGTTCTCCTAGTGACGATGTAAACTCTTCGTTGTAAATATTGCATATTTAAGGAAAAGGAATGAAAAACCCATACATTCCAGATGAGTTAATTATAATATGCTATGATGTCTTTGAGCTCAGTCTCTTCTGCAAGTATTAGTAGCTGATTTGTTGTTGGTAGACTGTACTGTGCTAATGACTTACCAGTGGGTTTTAGCAGTGTGATGTAATAGTTGTATAGCTGTTGTATAGTTACATTGTCAGGTGTATAGCTGTCACGTAGCATTGGTATTACATTTCTAAAATACTGCATGCAAAACTGAGCTGTCTTTTGATGATTTAGGGCCAAATTTTGCAATAAAGCGTGAAAAAGAAGAGAGCTCTCTTAGTACAGCTAGCACATAGGAGAAGATGAATATTAAAAATTACAATAATGTTGTAGCATATTTGAAAAAATAAATTATTTCTGAAGTATGTTATATTTTGTTGTCTTTCTGTAATTAAGAGGACGCCTAATGGCACTGTTTAAATGGTAATTTGAGTTGAAATTTTCAAAAAACTTGCCAAATTGCGTAATTGGCAAAGATCTGTAGATAATTTCTTGTTTCCATACCGCAAAAAATGCTTTGGTGTTCCTCTCGGAAGAAACAGACCTGGAGTGTGCACATAATTAACCACTTAATACATGCTTTCTTATAGATTTTGCTTGCAGGAGTTTGACTAAAAGGAGGAAGTTGGGGGTTAGTCACCCAAAACCCATCGTCCTCCTGAAGTGACTGATTTCTATTATTTCTGGTGTGAACCATGCACCTATATTAAGCTAAACAAAAATAGCCTATTGAGTTGTTTCTATCTTGTATAGGTTTAATGTACAAAATACCAGAAAATACAAAGGCCAAAGAGAAATAAATTCCTCCCTCGAGGTGTCAAGTAGTCATTCAAAAGAGAAGGGAAGGTTTTGTACTGCACTGATGCAAAGAACTGCTTACTAATTGTGTAAGTGCATGACGCCTGGCATAACATTTTTAAACACAGCAGAAACATTTATATACATTTTGGAGAGAAAGAAACTTTATTCTAAGTAAGGCCAGATTGTTCTCTACTTAAGGCAAAAGAGAAAGAGCTTAATGAACCTGTGGAAAACCTGGAAGGGTAGACTGGCCTGAAAACTCAGGCTTCACCCACAGGACAAAGAATGTGCAGAAATGCCGAAACCTTTGCATTTTAATCTTAACCTGGTTTAAGTGTGATTTGAGGTAGTAGGGCATTCCTCATGCAAGGTTTTGGCAAATCAAAGGGCCATGAAGATGAAAAGGGACTGGAGC